>NC_067488.1:56028295-56648295 GCF_947179515.1 Apodemus sylvaticus | reverse complement strand
GGTCATTATGAATTGTTCTCTTTCTCAGAAGATGTATTTCTTTCTCCAAACACTATCTGCAAGGAGACATAAGGAGTGTCTACTTATCTTAAAGCCACGCTCTGGGGGAACATGATGTATGAAAATCAGGATCTACACGGCAGATATGTTTAGGGAACATTATTCATCTTGCAGAGAAGCCAAGGAATCTGTCTTGCAAGGGGACACACAGGTTTTCTTCAAAGGCAGCTGTCCTGTGCATGCAAATATTTATTTAAAATTCAAATATTCCTTGAAGTAGGAGTTGTCAGAGGGTGGATAAGAGACCTGAAAGTTCCAGGGCTTCTAGGAAATAATCGATCAGTTGATGGGCAGATAGAAATTGCTGAGTAAGTTCTTCGCAGTACAATGTTATGGGTTATCGGAGGGCTCGGGGGAACTGAGTAGGATTTGGTCGGAGTTGGCTCATCAAGTCTGGGTTGGTAGGTCTTGTTTACCTCTCCTTGAGCCTGGAGAACTGCAGCTAGGAGAGCCCAGTAGAATGGTCTCTGCCTAGGTGCAATCTGGAGTGTCAGGAGCTGGGGACGGTTGCAGAGAATTGCACTGGCAGAGGGTATGTCCTTCTGGCCATGATGCTCAAGGAACTAGTTTCATGTCCACAGACAGGCGGGGCCTGTGGAAGGTATGCAGTGATCAGGGACACTGGGGATATGGAGAAGTTGCTTCCAGGTGGGGTGGGGTGTGCTGAGCCTCAGCTGGGACCTCCAGGCCATCTCCCACTGCTCCTTTAGGCTGCAAGCAAAGGTTTCAGAAAGTCAGGGAAGGTCCCTGCTGTGGATTGGCAAGCTCTAAATTATCACCAGGTGCTGATAGAAAGGCTCACAGGCAAGTGGCATGGGCTGAATCACAGTCACCACACAGAGGGCTTTGCAAGCTTGTACTCACTCCTGGAATCTTTACTAGAAAAACCCAGAGCCTGGCAGGGTACAGCACAGGAAAAAGAGATGGTGTTCTAACCTCTTGGGGTCCTTCCTTATGGGCTTATCAGCATGCACCTATGTCTGCCTTGGTTCACCATGTAACAGGCAAAGCAGAACAAGGGTCCAGAGGGACAAATACGATATACCAGCTTCACTGTCACACAGATATGACCCGTGAGGACCCAAAAGACTGTGTGTAGCTTATGTCAAGGCCCTGAGGTAGAATGACCTCACTCCAATAAATATCTAAAGGATGCAAGGACAGCTTCAGGGACACCTTGGGGCAGGGACAGAGAGTGTTAGTAAGGAAGGGCCAGAGGAATATTCTGACATTGTTTGATCTAATGTTCTAAGTGGCTTCTCTGGCAGTTGTGGACAGGGCAGTTGTAGTAGAGATGAGGAGCTAGGTAAAATCAAGACTCTGCTGGAGCTGGGAAAATGCAGGGATGGGCTTGGGAGGAATTAGGGAAGGACTTGTGAGTGATGCATACCTGTGGATTCAGGAGGTAAAGGTCACGTTTCTGATGTTGAGCTGATACTAACTGTCCTAAAGGAAAGCCCAGGAGCCAGTGTGAGTTGGTACGGACACCAGGTGGCATACTGACATTTCAGTCTTAGAGAAGACAGCAGGCTCAGAACAAGGGACTTCTGGATGAGACTGGAACCTCAGTGATGGCTGAAGTGTGACTTGAGAAGATACCCGGCCCTGAAGGAGCACACCCTTGACTCCAGAAAGGCCTGGGTGTGTGACCTAGGCTACCCTCACCAGGGCCAAGAAGATGGAACTATGACATGCCCAGATAGTGAGTGGTTCTGGGACAATTCCAACCAATGGTCAACTGAATGGGACACAGGACAAAGAATGCTGTGTACATTAAAACAAGGACACTCCCTTGAGTGGTGTGATGTGAACGTCAACGTAACTGGTGTGAGTCACAATGGAAACACATATGAGGGTGTGTGTGTGTGAGGGTGTTTCCATGGAGGCTTAACTGAGGAGGGGAGACCCGCCCTGACTGTGGGCAGCAGCATCCTACTGACTGAGGTCTCAGACTGACTTAATAGGAGATGCAAAAGAGGGATGAGGAGGAGGAAGAGGAGGAGGATGAAGATTAAGAGGAGGAGGAAGATGAGGAAGGAGGAAAGGAGAAGAAGGGGAGGAGGAAGAGGAGGAGGAAGAAGAAGAGAAAAGCTAGCATCCCATACTCTCTGCATCCTACTCTATGAAACAAGGAGGTAAGGACGTGCAAAGGCTCCTTTCCCTGATGTGCCAAACTTGGATCAGAACAGATTCTTCCTCCCTTAAGTGATTTCTCCTTAGGCACTTTGCCACAGCAGTGAGAAAATAATCCAGCACTGGGGAAGTCACATCGAACACAAAACTGACTGAGTGTGCTTTGCATCTCAACGTGTTCATTCTGGGTTTTGATCCATTTCCAAGTAGAGTGTAGGGTAAGTTCTGTTTGAATTCTGAGCTCATATTTATCTGTCACACAGTGTTTTTGTTTTTGTTTTTTATCAAAGATCACAGGTCCCCGTTGGGATGTGGTGTGTGTGTGTGTGTGTGTGTGTGTGTGGTCAGAACTTGTTCTCTTCTCAGAGAGAGATCTGCTCTCACCATTTTTAACACTCATTGTTTCAGATCACTGCGATGCTCAAGTCGAGGGCTCACGGGGCTGTATCTTCTGGCCATCTGTCCTGTGGTCTCAGACAAGGCAAGGCTACCTTCCAGATTCCCCACCCTGATTCCCTTTGCACTTGCATTTCTTCCCGTTAATCATAGTTCTCAGGGCTCCCTTTGCACACGGAGCATGCCCAACCCTAAACTCTTCCTTCAGCTGCCCGAGCCACCTGGAGACCCTACAGGCAGAATCTGGCTGAAGGCACAGCTGAGCTATTCCTTCCCAGAGGCTGGCGTGGCTCACAGCTAGAGGCTCTGACTTAAGAAGCAGCTCATGGAAAGCCTTCTTTCTGTCTATTTCTTGAGTTCCTATGACCTGCCTTTCAATTATTTTTCCTTGTACTTTTTCTTCTTTGTATCATCCCAAGTGCTCCCTGTGGCTTTCGGTGCTCCCAGAACATCAAGGAAGACTCCATGGCCTTAGAGATGTATCTGTAGGAGACATCAGAATGATGAACTCAGCAAGTGGAAGCTTCTTATACAAGATAGTCAAAAAAAGCCACACAACTGCGACAGAACAGAAAAGGTCACCAGTCATGAAAGATCCTGGTCCTGTTTATAACCCATGACCCAAGAACCTTCTGGGTTTGTCCTACAGGAGATCTGGCAGGTATCAGTAGCATGTTCTGACATTTGGATCCCCCCATTCGGCTCTTCATATTTACCCCAGAACTGGACTTATGTCAACTGAGGGCCTGCATATGGTTGACAGCTACAGGAAGGGTCTGAGCATTGAACCCGTGAAGAGGAGCTTACAGAAGCTGCCCTGGTGAGCTGTAAGGATGCCCATGCAAATGTACAAAGGAACGAACAGGGCCCTGACTGAAGCTACTACAGGGGCAGAAGGCTGCCTGGGCACTGCTCAGCAGAATGTTGTCACTATTTGGTGCTAGGCCCTTGAGAGTAGAAACTCAGCAGTGTGAGCCACTGAGGAACAGACACTGGATCAGTAAGAGTGTGCATGGATGCTGTGATGGTCATGTGATGGCCACACTGGGGCTCTCCAGGTGCCCTAGTCTCTATAACTTCGCAGTGTGTGCTCTTCTCTCTGTGGACCTGCTCCTGGGATATTGTCCTGCTACACCCTGTGCAAGTCCACCCATCTTCCTCACTGTCTTTTCTGCTAGGAATTGTGGGTACATCTTTCCCAAACATGACATGACATATACCATATAGATCACAAACTCCTCAAACCAGCACACACACACACACACACACACACACACACAGAGAGAGAGAGAGAGAGAGAGAGAGAGAGAGAGAGAGACCCCATATGCTGTACAATGTATGTGCCACACATAAAACGTTCACCTCATACAGCACACATAGTACACGTTATGGAAACTACAGCCATCACATATACACCACAGACCATAATACAGCATGTACACACCAAACACCACACACAGAACACACAGGCACATACATCCTTCCTGTCTACCTCCTTGGTAGGCTCTGCTGTGGGGCTGCTCATGATTTGGAAATGTCTTCAGCCTTCTGTCTATCTGAAAATCTTTCCTCCTTTTCCCCTCCCCTACAACTTTACTTTTGAATCTGAGCCTCACAAACCAGATTTTGCATTTCCCTTGCTGTGGACATTGGCACGGTCCACCTGTCAGGCATGCTGTTGTGACAGGGTCTGCCAGGCCTGTGCACACAGTTTTCACTGGGCACTGTGCAGCTGTGTTTCCAGGAGACACCTCCAAACACTTGTCATCAAATTTGAACTCCACATGACGTCAAGATTCCTCCAGAATCCCCCTTAAACTGAGGTCTGTCCTGCAGGGAATGGTGGCTGATCCCCTAAGGATGACACCAGGATCCCCCACTTTCCAGTTTTCTGCAGATAGCATCCATGGGTTCTCTTCTGCAAGCCCTGTTGGCCATGACTTTTGATCTTGCTTCTTTTATGACTTCCCTCCTCCCTCTGAGACAGACTCATGCAGCCTAGGCTGGCTTTGAACTCGTCATGTAAATGAGGATGAACTTGAACCCCTGATCCTGCTTCCGTCTCTAGAATGCCGGGAACAGGTGCATTCAACACCAAGTTTAGATGGCGCTCAGGTAGAACTCAGCAAATCCTGCTCACTCTGTGCCCTGAGCCCCAGCCTCCATCCCTTCTCTCTTGATTTGAGGAATATTTAGTTTCACATGTTAATTCGGGTTCTTTTTCCTGTGTGGTGACATTTTCTCCCTGCCATAGCATTCCTGCCAAGTGGATTCTGCCACTTTTATCACAACATGTCTCTTCCTCTCCCTGGAATGAGGGCTATTGACAGTGTTTGCGGTTCCCGTTCAGGCTTGGAAAATCTACCCACATGCAGCAACAAGTCTCTTCAGTATCTGCTCACTGTGTGGCCTTGTGTCTTTTGCCCAGTGCCCTGGTGGGTCCTGGTGGTGTGAGGCACTGTTGGGAGCTGTGCTCTCTCCTCCATAGCCTCGGGAGTTCCTGTGGATTCTTTTCTTCCTATTTCACCCTCCCCTATATTACATAGCCCCATAGCCAACAGCACCCACTGTAACGTTATTTCTGGCCCGCCCAAGCAGCTGCCTTCTCACAGCTTCCTGTAATTCCCCTGAGTGTGCACGGCCTAGTGTAGCATACTAGGGTGTGGGCAGCAGCCAGTCTGGCTCTGCTCCGTCAGTTCTGGTGTGAGATGTGTGGTGCAGGCTGGAATACTGTTGTCTCAGGGCACCTCCTGTGGTGGGCACACTCAGGGCAGGCATCTTTGCTATGTTATCTCTTAGCCCAGGGAGAGCACTGTGAACAGGCCAGGCCTTAGAGAGTAAGAGCCTGCACTACATGGAGCCATTCCTCCCGCATGGCGTCAGTGCCCAACAGCTCTCCCTCACATGTAGACGCATAGAGACAACATGGCTGCCTTGTCTCCTCACTCCACTGTTTTCTGTACTTCCTGCTGGGAGGGAGTGTTGGTGTCATACTTCCTGTGAAGGTGACCTCTACCCTAGTCACGAATGCATTCCAGGCAGTTTTGGCTACCTCTTCAGGAGCTCTTCCACATAGAAATGGTGAATCTAGCTCCTGTTTCTGCCTCTCAGAGAAATAGGGGACAGCTACAGCCAGGTCTACCCAATGCTAGGGAAACTGAGGCAATCGGGAATCTTCTTGTGTGAGGATGGCTGGCCTATGGTTATTGTCTTCTCTCTGACAGCACAGTGTGGAGAGTGGATGAGGACAGGGATTGTCTTCTGCAAGTGGTCAGGAGGAGGCTCTGATTCCACTGGGCAGAATTGAGCACATATACATACACATATACATACATATATACATACACATACATATATATCCTATACATACATATATGTGTGTGAAAGAGAGAGAGAGAGAGAGAGAGAGAGAGAGAGAGAGAGAGAGAGAGAGAGACCTCAAAGATCTGCCTCCACAGTGACACACATCCTCTAACAAGGCTATACATCCTCCGTAAGGCCACACCTCCTCATAGTGTTACTTCCCATGGGTCAAGCAAATTCAAACCACCACACCATGACTGCTAGCAGAGAATTCACTGTAGCCTCACCCTTGACTCCCGTTGCATCTTCTCTTGGGACCTTGATGAAGTATGCTGGTTAGTTTGATAGAAGTATATTTGTCAGCTTGATAGAAGCTAGGGTTATCTAGATAGAGGAAATCTCAATTATAAAAGTGACCTGTAGGCAAGTCTGTGAGGGAATTTTCCTGATGAATGATTGATATGGGAGATCCCAGTCCACTGAGGACAGTGCCACCTCTGGACAGGTGGCCTTGGATTGTATACAATAGCATGCTGAGTAAGTCATGGGGAACAGGCTAGTGAACAGTGCTCCTATATGGCCTCTGCTTCAGTTCCTGGTGCTTACTGCCCAAGTTCCTGTCCCAACTTCCCTTCGTGTTGGGTTGTAAGCTGTAACATGAATAAGTCCTTCCCTCCTCAAGTCACTGTTGGTCATGGCAGTTTATAACAGTGACAGAAAGTAAACTAGACCACAAAGGAAGAAGGTAGCAGCTTCTCTTCATTACAAACCAGCCACATGCCCAGACAGATACAGCCAGCTCAGACCAAAATGCAAGCAGGGCCTCACCTAGTGCTCTGACCTACCTCTTGGGCTATAATGTATACCCTTCCCACATATGGAGTTCTAGGCTCTCATCCCAGGGACACAGGGCATGGGGACACATTATGCACTGGTATGAGACAATAGACAACATTTATTGGGGGAGCAGGATAAAACTAAAAGGATTTAGCATGTGGTGTATGGGTTCTGGGTGCCTCACAGAGGTATACTCTTGACCACCCACCTAATAATCCCTAGGGAGACAGGAGAAACTCAGGCAGGAGCTGCTGTTCTTCAGAGTTGGAGATGGGGAGGGTCCATGAATGGACTACACCTTCAGTTGCACTGTGCCATGACACTTTGCTAAAAGATAAGGCTGCCATTTTATCCAGTCATGTGTCCAGGGGAAGGGAGGCTGGCATTGACTCAATGTGAGATTCCCACATACCAAGAATCCTACCCTACGTGCCCCACTGATGCCACTCAGCCAAGATCACATTGTGACTGGAGAGTCTCAAGACATGAAGGGATATGAAGGTATCTCCTATCTCACCTGGCATGCCCATTGAAACCTGGCAGACCAGAGCATGGCTTAATGAAGGAGAACCAATTACGCCAAACTGCTTTGGGTCATGTGAGCTCTCTCCTGACATCAGAGACACATCCTGGGCAGATCTGAGGAACCACCATCAGTCTTTAGCCTGAGAGAAGGCCCGGCCACCTTGGCCCAGATGCATCTGGATGTCACCTGCAGCTTCCTTCCCTTGGAATGGCCCAGAGGTGGGGGTTCTCCTGGGCATGGCTTTTTCCAGTGGTGCAGAGAGATCTGAGGAAAGAGGGTGGGAAGGAGCAGTAGCAGAGAGGGTACGGGAGTTAAAATTGGATTTCTGCTCAGATTGATCATCTAATGTGATAGAAAAATATACAGTCTGGGAGCAAATTTAGATTTCAGTGAAAAATTAAACTGTTTTATACCAAGTTGCCCAGTGGAGCATTAAATGCATTCTCTACATAATTGTATCTCAGACAGCAGCAGGGACGTGGCTGTCACTCCAGCTGTCTCCAGAGGCTGCAGGACACCAGGTCCGTAGCAGCCAGCTCTGTGCAAGGGTGAGGGGTGTCCTGACTGATTTCCACACTGTCTTCCAGGCTGGGAAGAACAGGCTGGGATATACCTTCCTTGGAACTCCTGGGAAAAATGACATTACAAGCCGGCAGACTCTGATTGGAGAGTGAGCTGAGGACAGGAACACTCATGACCTTGGAGACAGGCAAGAAGGCTGCATCCCATGAACTGCAAAGATGTCTGTCTCCCTGACAGAGATCTCTGGAAATTGAATCCTTACTGCCAGCAGCCTCGATGCCTCCATCTCTCATCTCAGCCATTAGTGGTGCAGAAATTAGGTTTGTCCCCCCAGGGCCTAGAATGTAGAATCAATAGAGGAGACACGTTAACATAATTGACTTTCTGCATGGATCCGTTTTATTTTCTCCTTGTCTCTAAGTGACTTCTCTCAGTGTGTTTGTCTAAACTAGCCTGCTCCATCCTCCTGTTAACTTTATGCACCCATTTCTCAGATTAGTACTGCCTTAGTTGCTTTCCTGTTGCGCTGATAAAATTACCATGACAAATGCAACTCAATTAGGGAGAAGGGTATTTATTTATTGATTGATTGATTGATTGATTGATTTACTTATTTATTTAGACTTAGAGTTACAGGGCACAGTCCATCATGAAGGCACAGAATCAGGAGCCCAAGCAGAGCTGGTGACATCATATCTAGACCAAGAAGCACAGACATACATGTTCATGCTAAGTTCATGCTCTCCTTTTTAAAAAGTAGTCTGGGATCCCACCCGTGAGATAGATGGTGACACCTACAGTGAGCATCTCTCTCCACATCATTTCACCTAATCAAGACATTCCTCCACAGGCATGCCCAGAGGCCTGTCTCCGAGGTGATTCTGGGTCTCATCAGGTTGTCGCTTGAGATAAACCATCACAGGTAAAAGACAGTTTTCCATCTGTAAATAAATGCACATAAGGATGATATACAAACAGAGTAAGCATGCTCTGTAAGGGTAATAATAGGGCAAGATCCTCAGATCTGTCCTCAAGAGGACAGGACATGCATGTTGGCTGCTCCAGTCACAGCTCCGACACCTCTAGGGCTGTCCTCTATAAGACTTTTCTTTGAATGCAGGACTCTCATTGGTTCTCCCACTTCCTGTGCATATGAAAGCTAGCTCACCAGAACAGCCTGAGTTTAGGTTCCAGTCCTGAGGCCTCTGGCAGGAGCCTTCAGATCTCTGCTTTGGGATCCAGAACAGCCTGGGCTGCAACGCCACATCTCCAGGTCCTGCAAGAGGGCAGAGGGACACCCAGGAGGCCGGCTGGAAGGAGTCAGTGTGCTCTGGTGAGTCCAGTAGGCCCTGGCGGGAGCCTTCAGGTGTCTGCTTCAGGATCTGAACAGCCCGGGCCGCAGCACCCTGTCTCCAGGCAGTGCAGGATGTCAGCTGTGCATCAGAGGCCACCTGGGAAGAGGCAGCTTGCACTGGTGAGTCCAGCATTGATAAGACCAACTAACACCAGTGAGAACATGATGGCAAAAGGCAAACGCAGGAACATCACTAACAGAAATCAAGGCAATATGGCAGCATCTGAACCCAATTCTGCTTTAACAGCATGTCCTGGATACCCCATCACACCAGAAAAACAAGATTTGGATTTAAAATCACTGGTCATGATGTTGGTACAGGAACACACAAAGGACATACTTAAAGAAATTCAGGAGTAAATGGATCAAAAGTTAGAAGCCCTTACAAGGGAAACACAAAAATCATTGAAAGAAATTCAGGAGAATACAAAAGCCAATAAGGAGGAAACACAAAAATCACTTAAAGAAATACAGGAGAACTTTGGTCAACAGGCTGAGGTCATGAAAGAGGAAACACAAAAATCTCTTAAAGAATTACAGGAAAGCACAAACAAGCAAGTGAATGAGATAAGCAAAACCATCCAGGATCTAAAATCAGAAGTAGAAACAACTAAGAAAACTCAAAGGGAGACAACTTTGGAGATAGAAAACCTTGGGAAGAAATCAGGGGCCATAGATGCAAATATCAACAACAGAATACAAGAGATGGAAGAAAGAATCTCAAATGCTGAAGATACCATAGAAACCATGGACTCAACGGTTAAAGAAAATGCAAAATGCAAAAAGCTTGTAACCCAAAACATCCAGGAAATCCAAGACACAATGAAAAGACCAAACTTAAGGATTATAGGCATAGATGAGAGTGAAGATTTACAACTTAACGGGCCAGCAAATATCTTCAATAAAATTATGGAAGAAAACTTCCCTAACCTAAAGAGAGAGGTGCCCATGAATATACAAGAAGCCTACAGAACTCTAAACAGACTGGACCAGAACAGAAATACCTCCCGTCACATAATAATCAAAACACCAAATGTACTAAACAAAGAAAGCATATTAAAGGCCGTAAGAGGAAAAAGGCCAAGTAACATAAAAAGGAAGACCTATTAGAATCACACCAGACTTCTCACCTGAGACTATGAAAGCTAGAAGATCCTGGGCAGATCTCATGCAGACTCTAAGAGAACACAAATCCCAGCCAAAACTACTATACCCAGCAAAACTCTCAATCATCATAGATGGAGAAACTAAGATATTCCATGACAAAACCAAGTTTAACCAATATCTATCCACAAACCCAGCCCTACAAAGGATAATAGGAGGAAAACAGCAATACAAGGAGGGAAACTTCACCCTGGAAAAAGCAAGATAGTAACCTTCTTTCATCAAACCCAAAAGAAGTTAACCAATCAAATTTAAAAAATAACATAAAAAATGACAGGAAGTAATAATCACTATTCCTTAATATCTCTTAACATCAATAGACTCAATGCCCCAATAAAAAGACATAGACTAACCGACTGGATACGTAAACATTTTGCTGCACACAGGAAACACACCTCAGTGTCAAAGACAAACACTACCTTAGAGTAAAAGGCTGGAAGATAATTTTACAAGCAAATGGTCTCAGGAAACAAGCTGGAGTAGCCATTCTAATATCGGAAAAAATTGACTTTCAACCCAAAGTCCTAAAAAGAGACTCTGAGGGACACTTCTTGCTGGTCAAAGGAAAAATACAACAAGAAGAACTCTCAATCCTGAACATCTATGCTCCAAATGCAAGGGTACCCTCATTCATAAAAGAAACTTTATTAAAGCTCAGAGCACACATTGCACTTAACACTATAATTGTGGGTGACTTCAACACTGCACTTTCCTCAATGGACCGATCAGGAAAACAGAAACTGAACACAGTGAAACTAATTGAAGCTTTGGACCAATTAGATTTAACAGATATATATATATATATATATATATATATATATATATATATATATATATGTGTGTGTGTGTGTGTGTGTGTGTGTGTGTGTGTATATATATATATATATATATATATATATATATATATATATATATATATATATAACATTCTATCCTGAATCAAAAGATATACCTTTTTCTCAGCACCTCATGGTACCTTCTCCACAATCGACCATATAATTGGTCACAAGACAGACCTCAACAAATATAAGAAGATCGAACTAATCCCATGCCTCCTATCAGATCACTACGGAGTAAAGGCGGTCTTCAATAGCAACAAAAACAACAGAAAACCCACATACACGTGGAAACTGAACAATATTCTACTCAATGATACCTTGGTCAAAGAAGAAATAAAGAAAGAAATTAAAGACTTTTTAGAACTTAATGAAAATGAAGACACAACATACCCAAATCGATGGGACACAATGAAAGCAGTGGTAAGAGGAAAACTCATAGCCCTGAGTGCCTCCAAAAAGAAAATGGAGAGAGCATACACTAACAGCTTAATGACACACCTGAAAGCCCTGGAACAAAAAGAAGCTATTTCACCCAGGAGGAGTAGAAGGCAGGAAATCATCAAACTCAGGGCTGAAATCAATCAAGTAGAAACAAAGAGAACCATACAAAGAATCAACAAAACCAGGAGCTGGTTCTTTGGTATCTTTGAGAAAATCAACAAGATAGATAAACCCTTAGCCAGACTAACCAAAGGGCACAAAGACAGTATCCAGATTAACAAACTTAGAAATGAAAAGAAAGATATAACAACAGAAACTGAGGAAATTCAAAAAATCAGTAGATCCTACTACAAAAGCCTATACCCAACACAACTTGAGAATCTGGAGGAAATGAACAGTTTCCTAGACAGATATCTGACACCAAAACTAAATCAGGACCAAATAGATCATCTAAACAGTCCCATCACACCCGAAGAAATAAAAAGGGTCATAGAAAGTCTCCCAACCAAAAAAAGCATGGGACCAGATGGCTTCAGTGCAGAATTCTATCAGACCTTCATAGAAGACCTAACACCAATACTCTTCAAACTATTCCACAAAATAGAAACAGAAGGAACTCTACCCAACTCATTCTATGAAGCCACAGTTACGCTGATACCAAAACCACACAACGATCCAACAAAGAAAGAGAACTTCAGGCCAATTTCTCTTATGAATATTGATGCAAAAATACTTAATAAAATTCTTGCCAACCGAAACCAAGAACACATAATAAAACGATCATCCACCATGATCAAGTAGGTTTCAACCCAGGGATGCGGGGATGGTTCAATATAAGGAAATCCATCAATGCTATCCATTACATAAACAAACTCAAAGAAAAAAACCATATAATCATCTCATTAGATGCAGAAAAACATTTGACAAAATTCAGCATCCTTTCATGTTAAAGGTCTTGGAAAGAACAGGAATTCAAGGCCCATACCTAAACATTGTTAAAGCAATATACAGTAAACCAGTAGCCAACATCAAACTAAACAGAGAGAAACTTGAAGCAATCCCACTAAAATCAGGGACTAGACAAGGCTGTCCTCTCTCTCTCCTATCTTTACAATATAGTACTTGAAGTTCTAGCTAGAGCAATTAGACAACATAAGGAGGTCAAGGGGATACAAATTGGAAAGGAAGAAGTCAAATTATCACTATTTGCAGATGACATGATAGTCTACTTAAGTGATCTGAAAACCTCCACCAGAGAACTACTACAGCTGATAAACAAGTTCAGCAAAGTGGCTGGTTATAAAATCAACTCAAGCAAATCAGTTGCTTTCCTATACTCAAAGGATAAGCAGGCTGAGAAAGAAGTTAGGGAAATGACACCCTTCACAATAGCCACAAACAATATAAAGTATCTTGGTGTGACTCTAACCAAATAAGTGAAAGATCTATACGACAAGAACTTCAGGTCTCTGAAGAAGGAAATCGAAGAAGACCTCAGAAGATGGAAAAATCTACCATGCTTGTCGATCGGCAGGATTAATATAGTTAAAATGGCCATCTTGCCAAAAGCGATCTACAGATTCAACGCAATCCCCATCAAAATCCCAAGTCATTTCTTCACAGAGTTAGAAAAAGCAATTCTCAAATTCATCTGGAATAACAAAAAACCCAGGATAGCTAAAACTATTTTCAACAACAAAAGAAATTCTGGGGGAATCAGTATCCCTGACTTCAAGCAACACTACAGAGCAATAGTGTTAAAAACTGCATGGTATTGGCACAATGACAGACAAGTGGACCAATGGAATAGAACTGAAGACCCAGAAATGAATCCACACACCTATGGTCACTTGATCTTCAACAAAGGAGCCGAAAACATCCAGTGGAAAAAAGATAGCCTTTTCAACAAATGGTGCTGGTTCAATTGGAGGTCAGCATGCAGAAGAATGCGAATTGATCCATTCTTATCTCCATGTACTAAACTTCACTCCAAGTGGATCATGGACCTCCATGTAAAACCAGACACACTGAAACTAATAGAAAAGAAACTGGGGAAGACCCTTGAGAACATGGGCACAGGGGAAAAGTTCCTGAACAGATCACCAATAGCTTATGCTCTAAGATCAAGAATTGACAAATGAGACCTCATAAAATTACAAAGTTTCTGTAAGGCAAAGGACACTGTCAAAAGGACAAAATGGCAACCATCAAATTGGGAAAGGATATTCACCAACCCTACATCTGATAGAGGGCTAATATCCAATATATACAAAGAACTCAAGAAGTTAGACCCCAGGGAACCAAATAACCCTATTAAAAAATGGGGTACAGATCTAAACAAAGAATTTTCACCTGAAGAAATTCGGATGGCCAAGAGGCACCTTAAGAAGTGCTCAACATCATTAGTCATTAGGGAAATGCAAATCAAAACAACCCTGAGATTTCATCTTACACCAGTCAGAATGGCTAAGGTCAAAAACTCAGGGGACAGCAGGTGTTGGCGAGGATGTGGAGAAAGAGGAACACTCCTCCACTGCTGGTGGGGCTGTAAGATGGTACAACCACTTTGGAAATCAGTCTGGTGGTTCCTCAGAAAACTGGACATGACACTTCCAGAGGACCCTGCTATACCTCTCCTGGGCATATACCCAAAGGATTCCCCAGCATGCAAGAAAGACACATGCTCCATTATGTTCATAGCAGCCTTATTTATAATAGCCAGAAGCTGGAAAGAACCCAGATGCCCCTCAAAGGAGGAATGGATACAGAAAATGTGGTATATTTACACAATGGAATACTATTCAGCAATTAGAAACAATGAATTCACAAAATTTTTAGGCAAATGGTTTGATCTGGAAAATATCATCCTAAGTGAGGTAACCCAATCACAAAAGAATACACATGGAATGCAATCTCTGATAAGTGGATATTAATTAGTCCAGAAGCCCTGAATACCCAAGGTACAAATTACATAACAAAGGACTCCCATGAAGAAGTATGGAGAGGGTCCTGATCCTGGAAAGGATTGATCTAGCATTGGAGGGGAATATAAGGACAGAGAAAAAGGAGGGAGGTGATTGGAGAAGGGATGGACAGAAGAAGGTTTATGGGACATATGGGGAGGGGGGATGGGGAAAGGGGAAATCATTTGGAATGTAAACAAAGAATATAGAAAATAAAAATATTAAAAAAAGAAAGCTAGCTTAGTGTACAGCACATAAATGCATGCACATGCACATACATGTATCCATGTTCATAGAGGCACAGATATGCATACACCACACTTTCACATAAAGAGACATAGACACATTCACTGAGGCATGCCCACACATGCACATGCAAGTCCCTGGCATCAGTCAAGTTACACACACTGCCTGACTAACCTCCAACTTCCAGGGACAACAGAAACACCTTTGCCATGCTGAGAACACACCCTGAGCTCCAGGGCTATTTCTGTGTCTGTGTCCCTAGAAAGAATCTGTTCTTAGTGACACAGTGGTGAAGCACTGCTAGAAGCTGTGAGCTGTGGCAAGGAACTTTCTTTTCAGTCTCGCTAATTGTCTGCCATTGTCTTCCAGACAAACAGCTCTGATTGGGAGTCACAGGAGCTCATGGCTAAAAGTGATTCCAGAGAGATTCATTCTAACAATTTCTTCCAGGAAAACTTTGTAGCATCTGGGGGACCCAGGCATGGTATGGATTCTGTGTCCAATTTCCGAGCAAAGTGCTGGGTGATTCCAGTTCAGTGGAATCTAGTTTCACTTTGGGTCAGGGCATGGTGGATAGAGGGAGAGACCAACAGGACTCCCTGGCCCACCCTCCCCACTTATTTGTGGCTGAAGTAGGGTGGAGGGTAACTCTTGACCCTGGCCGAGATTCTCTCCATCCACATACCCTCTCCACCACAGTATCCAAAGGGCACTACAACTGGAGGCCCTCTATTTCTCAGAGGAGCCAAAGACATTGGACTCTCCAGGCCTACATAAAGAGAAGCCTGTGTGGGGAGTTGGTCCATGGGCAGTGGAGTGTCCTGCACAAGTTATTTTTCTATTCCTGTAATGTCATAACCAAAATCACCTGAGAGGAGCAAAGGGTTTATTTTGGCTTACAGTTCCAGAGGCATAGAGTCCACCATGGAAGAAAAGCCATGAGGAAGAACTAGGAAGCTGGTTGGTCACATTTTTATCCATACACACAGAAAGCAGAGAGAATAGGAAGCAGGTGCAAGGTCTAAATCCTCCGAGCCTGTCCAGCAAGGCTCCACCTGGAAAAGGTTCCTTAACCTTCCCAAAGAGCACTGCTAACTGGGGAGCAAGTGTTCAAACACATGAATCTGTGGGAGTCACTTTTCATTCAAACCATCATGATCCCACCCCCTTCCCCGTAGACTAATGGTTCTCTCATGATACAAAGCTTTTCCAATTTCCAAAGTCTGTAGAATCTTTAACAGTCGCAAGACTGTTCAAAAGTCCAGTCTCTTGGCAATCTCTTGATAATGTCACCCTGTAAAGGAAAACAAATAGTAACTTCCAATATACAAAAGCACATTACCATTCTCAAAAGGATTAAGGAGGCCATTGTGGGAAAGACTGAACTAACGCAAGACCCAAAGCTAGCAAAGAAAATTCTATAGCACCACGCTAGTTTCAAAAGGTTTTATGTGGTTCTGTCCCTCCAGCTTGCTCCCTATCCCTCACCCCCTCCTTCTCTTTCAGGCTCTCTGGTTCCATTCTCTCTATGCAGCTCTCCTTAGCAGATATCTCATGGGTCTAGCACTTCCAATATCATTGGATGCCCCTTAAACCCAGGCTTCCTCGTCATTGCTTGGTGCCATGGCCTGTCAAGGCTTCCTCACAAGGAGTACAACCCTGACACATTTCCCAGCCTCAACTATTGTCTAAAACCCTAGAGGATGAATTCATGATCCCATCAATCTTGTATCATTTTGGTCTTCAAAACCAGGACCAAGTGAGTGCTCCTCCAGTACCTGTGGGTGCCGGGATGATGCCTGGCCTCCTGGGATCACAGTTACAGTAGCTTTTGTGTGCTGAAGATAGGGAAAATTTCCCTATGAATTTTGGGTTCTTAGGTTCCTAAGTCTTTCCTTTCAGAAATTGGAATTTCAGCCAGATTGGGTTTTGCCTTCTTGTCTCCTTTCCTAATTCCCAGTGCAGAGTCAGAGCTTCTTTTTAATGGTGCTATTCTGTTTAACAATTCCTGACTTTGGTGGTTGGTGGTCAAGAGAATGTTCTCTTCCAGAGAACCTGGGTTCAATTTATAGCACCATGTGGTGGTTCACAAATACCTGGAACTCCAGCTTCAGGAAATCATTTCCTGTTCATTTCCTCTGGAGTCCAATAGCACCAGGTACACAGACATATAGGTAAGCAAACACACACACTCACACACACACACACACACACACACACACACAGAGAGAGAGAGAGAGAGAGAGAGAGAGAGAGATTAACAAATTTTAAGAAAGAATATACAGCTTCATTTTTAGCACATGATGACTGAAATATTAAGTGTCCCATTACTCTCTTCCTCTTAAAACTTCACAGTTTTAATTTTCCTCCATACTCGTTGTTCTTTTGCATTTTTAGAACCTTGTAAGAGTGATCAGTAATAAGCTTAACACAGGATCAACCTTATTTTGTTTTGAAATAGAAATTACTTCATTACTTTTACATTCATCCTCACAAGAAGTCTCAGGACATGGGTAGAATGTAGGGCAGTTTTTTTTTTTTTTTTTTTTTTTTTTTGCCAGGATATGACCTGAATTTCTCCCTAGCCTTATTTCTGATAGACAGCTCATGTGCTGGGCCTCCACTGTATATGTTTTTCTAGGAATTTCTATCTTCTAAGCCTCTAGTAAAAGAGCACAGTGATCTCTGCTTTCAACATCCAATGATTTCTTTCTCCAGCTCAAGGTCTCACAGTCTACAGTATAATATTCCAAAGACATAAAGACCATGTGGCCAACAATGCCCCCATTCCTGGTACCAATCTTTCTATTAGCTAATTTTCTATTGTTGTGATTTAAAAAAAAAATACCATGAAAACAAAGGCAACTTAAAGGAGAAAAGAATTTCAGACCCAAAGGAATAGAATCCATCGTCGTCGTTGTCGTGGGAAAAGCATGGTGACAGAGCAAGGGCCGCCAAATCACCTTTCACCCCACACGGGAAGCAGAGAGAACAGGAAGTGATGTACTGAACCTCCAACTCAGATCCACTGATCCGCTAGCAAAGTGCCACCTCCTAAGTGTTCCACAGCTTCCCCGACCATGTCCCTAGCCAGAGACTAAATATTCAAATATATGATCTCATGGAGAACATTTCTCTTGGTCTCAGCTACACACCCATCCATCCACACTCCAGGAGCTAGCTGGAGTCTGAGAGAACCGTGGAGCATCTCAACCTGAGTCCAAAGCCGTGAATGCAGGAGAGGCATGTATGTGAAGAACAGTCCAGGGCAGGAGGAGGCATTGCAGGTAGGTGAAAAAAAAATCTCCTTTTCCTACTCTTGCTTGTTCAGCTCAGGCCTCAAAGAACAAGGCCAGGCCCATGAATCCCAGAAACACCACAGACACTCCAAGCAAAACATCGCCAGCTATTTAGAAACTCACAGTCCCCAAAGGTTGACTCAAAAATTATTTTTAGACCCATCTTGTGGATGCATACTGATGGTGGTGGTGACAGTGTGTGGCATATGTTCTTTGACACAAGGCAGGCGTGGGGCAGTAAGTTCAAGAGTCTTATTTTTGCCACAAAATGATGCACCCTGCTCACTGTAGCTACAGGGAGCAAAAAGTGTGGGTAAGGAAGGGGGGGAAGAAGGGTGCAAGATAGTGGGAAGGGTGGGATGAAAGGAGAAAAGAGAAGAAAGTAAAGGGGGAGAAAAACAGTAGTTAACAAAAGGAAGAAGGAAAGAAAGGAGGAAGGGAGGGAGGGAAAAAGGAAGAGAGGAGGAGGGAGGGAGGGAGAGAGAAGGAGGGAAAGAGGGAGGAAGAGTGGGAGAGAAGGAGGGAGGGCCAGTCAGCCTGAACCTCCTGCAGTCTGAAGTAGACCTGAGCTCTGCCTTCGTCTGACCTGGTCTGTCACTGAGAGCAAGGACAAAGGACAGGAAAGATATGCAGCCAAGAGGCTCTGCAGGGAAGACTCAGAGCTCCTGAGTTCTCTGCCCAGTGTGCCTCTCCTGGGATAGCCTGGGCTGAGCCAAGCCATGCCTGTCACTGTCTAAGTGGGCTGAGCCTCTGCAAGGGCCTGTCTGTGGTTCATTAGAGCAGCTTTTATCGGCTAAGTGCTTTTCAAGGGTTTAAAATGCCCTGAGACTCTTCAAGAGCTGTGGGAGGGAAACCGCCTTCGCCTTCTCTATTTATCAGCCGTCGGGGGCATGGGGGCAGCAGCCTGTCAGCTCACAGATAATTCTGCCCCACACATCCCTCTCAGCGCCAGCCTCCTCTTATGCCTAAGTTCCGCTCTGAGGAAAGACGGGGCCAGCACGAGGGGGTTTGAGGGGCTTATGTGAATCCAAAAAAAAAAAAAAACAGCCATAAATAATGACAGTATTTACTCAGATTAGGAAAACACTTTAGACTGTTCAAAACCCTGCCACAAACCCTTTCAAACCCTTTCTTCTTTAATCCCGATGCCAATCCTGGGAGATGAACAGGGATGAGCTGGAGCTGGGTCATCTTGACCCTTGTGAAGCTCTAAGTTCCAGGAATTCTGTGAGCTGGCTGTGAGCTCAACCACAGTAGAGTGTTAAATCACCCCAGTTTGTAGTGAAATGAATTATACTAAAAGCAAAAAAATGACACAGATACAGCACTCATGAAGTCTCATGGGGGAAACCTAATTCTGGTGGGTTTTTTGTTTTTGTTTTTGTTAAGTAGGCAGGGGGGTTGGCAGGACCTCAGCACCTGACCTGCTAGGGAAACCTAGCTTCAGACCTCAGTGAGTCCCCACTTCAGGCCACTTTCTGTAACAAAGCCAATGGTAGCAAGTATCCACAGGGACACAGAGATACAGGCACACCAACAGTGCTGGGGGAATATGGAAAACCTGCACATCCCTCAGCATAAAGCTGGCACAGAACAATTTCACTCCCACCTGGTAAGATGCCCTAGAGGAAAACAAAAGCAAAAACACAAACAACAGCAATAGCAACAACAACAATAAAACAGGGAAAATATTCTAAGCCACACACTCCTGATGGTCACTAAATGGTAAAAATGTCCCAGGTGTCTATGGATAGATGACACCTCAAGCTGTCACATCCACTACACAGTGAAATATACACAGGGAGATGAAGTGAATTCAAAAAAGTGGCTGTGGTGTGGATGAACTTGAAACTGTCATTCATATTCCATTAGATGGTACAGCAGAAAATAACCTTCTAGAATCACTTGTACAAGGCCCCCAGGACAAGCAAACATGCATGAAACATGCAGAAAAAGTAGAAGGGGGTTGTTGCTAGTCCAAGTGCAAGAGGCAGTGAGGAGTAACTAGTTAACAGGTGTGGGAAGTTACTAGTTAACAGGTATGGGAAGTTACTAGTTAACAGGTATGGGGGGCTGTTGGGAAGAGATAGAGGTGGATGGTGGAGTGGCCAAGCAACACACAGTATGACTGATACCTCTAAAAGCAACTGTCCTAGTTATGTTTCTGTTGATGTGGCGGCTGTAACGTGACCACAGTGACTTGATTTTATTTAACTTTACAGATTATAGTCCATCCATAAGGAAGGCAGGGCAGGAACCTGGAGGCAGGAACCTGGAGGCAGGAACCTGGAGGCAGGAACTGAAGCAGAGGCCTTGGAGGAACACTGCTCACTGGCTTCCTCCTTTTGGCTTGATCAGTTTGCTTTC
Organism: Apodemus sylvaticus; assembly: GCF_947179515.1. Taxonomy (NCBI): domain Eukaryota; kingdom Metazoa; phylum Chordata; class Mammalia; order Rodentia; family Muridae; genus Apodemus; species Apodemus sylvaticus. The sequence goes on along the minus strand of NC_067488.1, from coordinate 56,627,845 downwards.
TTAAACCACTTAGGAACACCTGCCCAAGGATAGCACTACCCATAGTGGCCCCGTTCATCCCATGTCAGTCAATAAGCTAGAAAATGCCCACACAAACTTACCCACTGGGCCAATCTGATGGAGAAAATTTTTCAGTTGAGTTTCTCCATTCTAGATGATTCTATATTGTGTCTAGTCAACCAAAAAAAAAACCCTCTAACCAACACAACAATATTTACAGATCACATATAACTTCAAAAACACAGGACATAACCAGAGGGCAAGGCTTTCTCCTTGACCAGTACATCTTACCTTCCTTGGTGTGCCAAAAGTTATCCTCACCGCCTTGCCCTTAACCATGTATGTGTCTGTATGTGTTCATCTACAGCTTTTGACCTCATGGGATTCACAGAGGATATCAGCACCTGGTGGTAAATTTATTGTTGTGGGTTCATAGAAATAAAATCTGCTGAAGAATGCTAGTGGTCCTTGTAGGATAGGCTGGGTTTGTAGAGACCCACCAGAAGGCATCATGTATGGTCCTTCACATGCTTTGGGGCCTCGTGAATCCTCATGGAGTTCCTAGCACCTTCATAGTGTGAGTGTATTCTGATACAACCCTGGTTCATTAACATCTCATCTGAATGTATTCAGTGTGTTATGGATCTAGTCCTCTGTCCTTCCCAGACAGGACTACACCTCACATGCACAGCCGTGGGTTTCCAGTTTAAAGAAATAGTTGATGGTTTGGGCTGTATTCCAGTACTATACTTAGCAGTTGAGTTCTCAGACATGAATGGTTGGACACACACTCATACACACACACAGACAGACAGACACACACACACACATTCATATACACACTTACACACACACATATACACACACACAGATACATACTTACCTACACTCACATGCACAGACACTCCACACCACAACACACTGACACACAGGCACACTCACACCACATGCACATACACAGACACTTCCCCCAGACAGACAAATAGGCAGACAGACAGACAGACACACACACACACACATACACACACACACATACACACACACACACACACACACACACACACACAAAGCACCCAAAGCATCTATATACACCACTTTGGGCTGGAGAGATGGCTCAGCAGTGAAAAGCATTTGCTGCTTTTTCCAGAGGACTGAATTTTCTCCTGCAAGAGGCTCACAATTGAGGACCCAATGACTTTGGCTTCCTCAGACACCTGCAACAACATCCGTACACCCCCACACAGACACACACATCAACACATACACATAATTTAGAACAACTTAAAAATCTTGAAGACAAAAGGCAAAGATGGCTTCTGAGCTGTAAAGGGATGAATTCCCACCCAGAAAAGTGTGATGACGAGGGCTCTTCATGAATGAGCACAGATCAATAGTGATTAAGCAGGCCTGGTTAGCATCTGGCTTAAATTCTTACAGGCTTTGTTCAACGACAATATATCATTTCTCCCCTAAAATTGGAATTCTGCTTCCTATGTTGTTTATGGCCAGGTTTTATTGAATTTTTCTGTTTACAAAGATAATATACATCTTATGGAGAACACAGAGGAGCTAGAGGGAAAAAAAGGCAAATGAACTAAAAATTACTCCAAAAACTGTTTTGGAGAATTTATGTGGAAGGAAATTTCAGTAGGTGGAGTGACTAAGGAAGAAAAAATGGAAGAAGGAACCACACAGTCCTGTGGGAGCACCCACTTAGCTTTGGAGCACACAGTTAACATCAGTACTATTGAAGAATTTAGTTAAAGTCAGTACTGTTAGAGCACACAGTTCATGTCAGTACTGTTGACTTATCCATATGTCAGTGCTGTCACAATTCTTAGGTAATGCCAGTAGTGTTGGAGCTCCCAGTTAATGCCAGTACTATTGGAATAACCAGTTAATGTCAGTACTGTGTAGAGCACTCTGCTAGTACTATTAGAACACTTCGTTCATCTCAGTATTACATATGCATATTGTGGTAGTTTGAATATGCTTGGCCTAGGGAGTGGCACTATTAGGAGGTGTGGCTTGGTTGGAGTGGGTGTGGCCTTGTTGGAGTGGGTGTGACTTTGTTGGAGTGGGTGTGGCCTTGTTGGAGGAAGTATGTTGGAGTGGGTGGGCTTTGAGGCTCCTACTCTCAAGCTCTGTCTAGTGCAGTAGAAAGCTTCCTCCTGGCTGCCTGCAGAAGACAGTCTTCTCCTGGCCTCCATGAGATCAAGATGTAGAATTCTCGGTTCTTCTAGCACTATGTCTGCCTGCATGCTGCCTTGCTTCTTGCCATAGTGATAGTGGACTAAGCCTCTGAAACTGGAAGTCAGCCCAAATATAATGTGTTCCTTTGCAAGAGTTGCTTGGTTGTGGTGTCTCTTTGTGGCAATGAAACCCTAACTGAGATACATGTACATGGTCTTTGTCACTTTTTGATTGCTGTGACAAAAACAGCATGACCAAGGAAACTTATAAAATACCCCTTTAATTGGGCTCATGTTTCAGAGAGTTAGGGTCCATGATGACAGAACAAAGGTAGGGTGGCAGGAACAGCTGAGAACTTACATCTCAAGCCACAAGTATGAGGTAGGAGGTAGGTAGCAGAGAGGGGGTGGGGAGGGAGGGAGATAGAATGCACAGCACACTGGGTTTGGCATGGACTTTTGAAATCTGAAAGCCCACTCCCATTAACACACCTCCTCTAACAAGGACACACTTCCTAATCCTTCCCAAACAGTTCTACCAACTGGGAAACAAATATTCAAACATATGTTCATAGGAGGGCCATTCTCATTCAAACTACTATACACAAATAAACACATATGCCTAAAAAATGCCAGGGATCTTGGAACTGGTAGAAAAGCCCATTATAATAAGCAGAAAAAAATCAATGGAAAAATTTTAAAGTGCACACGAGTTAAATGTATTTAATTCAAAAGTGTATTTTATCTACTAGAGAACTCCTACAGCTGATAAACAACTTCAGCAAAGTGGCTGGCTACAAAATCAACACAAGCAAATCAGTAGCCTTTATATATTCAAAGGATAAGCAGACTAAGAAAGAAATTAGGGAAACGACCCCCTTCACAATAGCTACAAACAGCATAAAGTATCTTGGGGTGACTCTAACCAAACAAGTGGAAGACCTATATGACAAGAACTTCAGATCTCTGAAGAAGGAAATCAAAGAAGATCTCAGAAAATGGAAAAACCTTCCATGCTCATGGATTGGCAGGATTAATATAGTTAAAATGGCCATCTTGCCAAAGGCAATCTACAGATTCAATGCTATTCCCATAAAAATCCCAACCCAGTTCTTCATAGAGCTAGAAAGAGCAATTCTCAAATTCATCTGGAATAACAAAAAGCCCAGGATAGATAAAACTATTCTCAACAGTAAAAGAACTTCAGGGGGATTCAATATTCCAGATTTTAAACTCTACTACAGAGCAATAGTGATAAAAACTGCATGGTATTGGTACAATATCAGGCAAGCGGATCAATGGAATAGGATTGAAGACCCAGAAATGAACCAACACACCTATGGTCACTTGGTCTTCGACAAAGGATCTGAAAGCATTCAGTGGAAAAAAGATATTCTTTTCAACAAATGGTGCTGGTTCAATTGGAGGACAGCATGCAGAAGAATGCGCATCGATCCATTCTTATCTCCTTGTACCAAGCTCAACTCCAAATGGATCAAGGACCTTAACATAAAACCTGACACACTGAAACTAATTGAAAAGAAACTGGGGAAGACCCTGGAGGACATGGGCACAGGGGAAAAGTTCCTGAATAGAACACCAATAGCTTACGCTCTAAGATCAAGAATTGACAAATGGGACCTCATAAAACTACAAAGTTTCTGTAAGGCAAAGGACACTGTCAAAAGGACAAAACGTCAATCAACAGACTGGGAAAGGATCTTCACCAACCCTAAATCCGACAGAGGGCTAATATCTAATATATACAAAGAACTCAAGAAAGTAGAACCCAGAGAACCAAATAACCCCATTAAAAAGTGGGGTACAGAGCTAAACAAAGAATTTTCACATGAAGAACTTCGGAGAGCTGAGAAACACCTTAAGAAATGTTCAACATCATTAATCATTAGGGAAATGCAAATCAAAACAACCCTGAGATTTCACCTCACACCAGTCAGAATGGCTAAGGTCAAAAACTCAGGAGACAGCAGGTGTTGGTGAGGATGTGGAGAAAGAGGAACACTCCTCCACTGCTGGTGAGATTGCAAGATGGTGCAACCACTTTGGAAATCAGTTTGGCGGTTCCTCAGAAAACTGGGCATGTCACTTCCTGAGGACCCTGTTATACCACTACTGGGCATATATCCAGAGGATTCTTCAGCATGCAATAAGGACACATGCTCCACTATGTTCATAGCAGCCCTATTTGTAGTAGCCAGAAGCTGGAAAGAACCTAGATGTCCTTCAACGGAGGAATGGATACAAAAAATGTGGTATATTTACACAATGGAGTACTATTCAGCCATTAGAAACAATGAATTCATGAAATTCTTAGACAAATGGATGGAGCTGGAGAACATAATACTAAGTGAGGTAACCCAGTCTCAAAAGATCAATCATGGTATGCACTCACTGATAAGTGGATATTAGCCTAGAAACTTTGAATACCCAGGACATAATCCACAAATTAAATGATGTCCAAAAAGAATGGAGGAGTGGCCCCTGGTTCTGGAAAGACTCAGTGCAAGAGTATAGGGGAATTCCAGAACAGGGAAGTGGGAAGGGGTGGATGGAAGAATAGGGGGACGGAAGAAGGCTTATGGGACTTGCGGGGAGTGGGGACCCAGAAAAGGGGAAATCATTTGCAATGTAAATATATATATATATATATATATACATATGTAAAGAATTAGAGTTCTAATATATTCAGTGTTTATACTTTATGAACATAGGAAATGTGTGATGGCACTATGGAAAAGAAAAAAAGAAATGTGAAAAAGACCCAGCTATAAAATTCTTGCAAAAATTGTAATGTAGTAGAGCATTAATTGATAATGGGCTTAAATTCAAATTTATAGTAAGACTCACATGAAGTCAGCCTTGAGAACATATATATGTAGTATATGACCACTTATATACACAATTTGAAAATATTCTTATATATGCAAATATACGTATACATATATTCATGTAAAAAAGTGTGTTTTAGCATCATCATCATCATCATTTTAGCATCATTTGTTATCAGGATGACTATCTGTTACTTCACCATTGTCCCACAGAATACATATTTTAAATATAAAGACATTTTTACTACACAACAGAGCTTCCTTTAGACATGGAAAGATACTCTTTCTAGCACAGGCTGTGGTTGGCAATGGTGGGTGGGTATCCATAATGCACTGAGGACTTTGCCTTTTGGTAATTTCTCAAGAATCTTCTGTTGGGGTCCTCGAATGAGAGTTTTGGTTTTCTGCTTGCTGCATGGTTACTGGCTGGGTCTGGAGGTGTGGCTGGGCTGCCTTACAGAATTGGACTCTTTCCTATCTGCTCGCACTCTGGCACAGAAGGGTCCCCGTGACCTGGAAGCTAAGAAGAGGTTTTCAAGGCCTGAATTCTGGGTTCTTCTCTTCCGCTGCCCTTCTTTTCATCTGCTTGCTCTGAATCCAGAAGATCAGTTTGGGGGCATCATCTGCCTGTACATGTGTGCGTGATTGCAAGGGAAAACAGAAAAGAGAAAAGAGACAGGAAAAAATCTAAGCAACCAATTGTTTAGCTAAAGACTCTGTTTTATCCTGGGATACTAAACCATTCCTGCTTCAAAAACCTTGGGGCCATTTCACCTTGTCAAAAGCCTTTATTTTGCTTGGCACAGATATGGGCTGATAAGTAATTAGTTTGTGTATGTTTCCACTCACGTAAAAGAGTTAATTTTTCTAATCCCTTTGAAAAAAGTTCTGTTCTCCAGTTCAGTATGTTGACCTTGTAACTTGCTTCTGTCCACCCTTCCTCTTGTGTGAGGCGAGTGATTCATCTTTGACTCGGCTCTGATCACCTAACTCTCTCATGGCCACATACATCTGTGGATGTTCTTGTATCCTTATCTTCTATAGCTAGGTGGATAATATTCCTTTTCCTCTTTAAAGTTATTATAATTTCCCCTTTATTTCCAGTGGCTCTGGTTTGCAGTTTAAATTTTATTATGTCTTGGCAAGTAAATATTATCTTAAAATTTCTGTTTTAAGTTAGCAGGTCTTGGGGTTCACGAGAGTTTAAGTAAACTCTCACCAATGATGTGTCCGCCTCTCACTTACAATGTGTCCATACTTAAAGTGGAAGCGTAGGGGACCACAGCCCAGGAAACCATCATGTAACGTCTTCACCCAGGGAAGTTTTCACACAAGCATATTTGCTTATTCACAGGCACCTCTGACCCACTGTCCCCAGAGGTGCTTCTGCACGTCTTTCCATTAACCTCATGCTTTCTTCCTTTCCCTGGTAAATATTTATCTCTTTTCATCTTATGTGTATGGATGTTTTGTCTGGATCCCCTGGAACCAGAGTAAATGGTTGTGAGCTACCATGTGGTTGCTGGGAATTGAACTAGGGGCTTCTGAAAGAGCAGCTAGTGCTCTTAACCACTGAGTCATCTACCAAGCTAGACTATTCCCTCCAACATGTTGGGCACTGGCCTGTGGGGTCTCCTTCTCAGTGGGGCTTCATGCGCCCACTGATGCGTCTTAGGTATTTCTCTGTTTACTATCTTCAGTTTATACTTTGAAGGTGCTCTATTGTTCATCTACAATGGCTTTTATTTTTTTTCAAGTTCTCAAAACAATTATGTATTTTTTTTATTTGATATATTCTTTATTTACATTTCAAGTGATTTTCCTTTTCCTGGATCCCCCCTCCCCGAAAGTCCCATAAGTCATTTTCCCTCCCCCTGTTCCCCAATCCACTCCTTCCCATTTCCCTGTCCTGGTATTCCCCGACACTGCTGCACTGAGCTTTTCCAGGACCAGGGGCCACTCCTTCCTTCTTCTTGGGCATCAAACAATGGCTTTTATTATTTACACAGAATTTTCGTATTTCTACCTAAGCTGTGTTTAAATTCTAGAATCTATATGAGGACTACTGTTTCTATCACAAAGACATGGAGATGGTGCTGTTTATATGACTTCTACGCTCAAACCAAGGGATTGGGGGATTTTCCTAGGCATCCCTCTCCTTTATTATTAATAATGCCTGGGGTTGAATTCTTGGCATTTCCAATTTGTGATTGTGTGTGTGTGTGTGTGTGTGTGTGTGAATGCTGTATTTTATGACTACACTTAGCAGAGCTGTTTGGTCTCTTTCCTACCATGTATATTCTGATGTGTGTAAGTACTGGCTCCCAGGTAGCTCACCTATGGTAGGACATGCAGCCTTGGCTGATATTTGCCAGACTCAACATGCACCAGAGTCTCCTGGGCTCCTTTAGGCACTTCAGCTGGCAATATCCAGGCAGAAAAGCTGATGGGAGTTTCTCATGACGTCTCTGCTTGTTCCTTTCCCTCTACCTCCTAGAACTAGGTCTCACTGTTGGCTATATTCCTTGCTGGTTGGACTGAGCCTGGGCACCTGTCCCCAATTTTGTGGCTGAGCAGTGGCTCCCAGCACAGCTGTGTCTCCTGGAGCCTAGCCATTCCTTGTTGGCAATCTGGATCAGGCACTGTTGGGGTTGGCTTCATTTTGTTCTTCTGGCTATGGTTATTAGAGATCAAGCATTCACTTGCTTTCCTACTGACCAGGTGACTTCTGCACTGTGTGTTGTGTGGGAGGCAGGAGGTGTCCTTAGGTGAGAATCACTGGCAACAGCGCACTGCTCTCATGTTTAAGAAACGAAACGGGACTGGAGAGATGGATCAGTGGATAAGAGCTCTGATTGCTCTTCAAATTTTAAAATTTTTGTCTAAGAGAGAAAAGTCTCCTAGATCTATATCATTCAAAGTTACCCAGTGTCTTCTTCACAAGAGCATGTTAGAATTGAATGTAGCTTGGGAATAGGTTTGCCTTCTAGAATGTTCAATGTTATCTACCAGTGTGTGTCACCAGCCTCTGGCTGCCACCTGTTCCCTGGGTCTTCACACATAGCTATCTTGGCTTCTTTGAGTGGTGGCACCTGTCACTCAGCCATGTTCACTGTCTTTACCTAGTTATTTGTCATAGTTGCCTTACCCCCACTGCCCCAACCAGAAACCTGAAACTTGTGTGTAAGCTGTCGCACTAAGTGGCCCATGTAGTGCTTTCTAGTTGCATCACGATCCTAATTTTGGCAGCAGTGAACTTCCTTCCTGGCTGTGGGTGCCTTGCAGCAGGCTCTGCACTCTGAAGAAACAGCACCTCATGAGGAGGGTTCCTGCTCCACTCCACCCTCCACACAGCTACGCTGAGCTCAGTTCATATTTAACATAACCTTCCACATCACAATCCAGGTTCTGTCATGAGAACTACAGGGGCAGAGCAGCTGGACCTCAAGCTGGACACCCTGCAGCTACTCATTCATTTCTGCTGAGCTTCTGACCCCTCAGCATCTGAATGAACCCTCACCTCCTCCCTGAGCATGCGGGAGGGATGCGGCAGGGATGACACTCATACCTACCTGTGACCATCTTCATCCATGTCACCTCAACACAGAAGCAAACTTATGAGGACTGTTATGTTGTCCCAGTGTCCAGCACTAGAGGGACACACGGTGATTTCTGGCTAGGATTGACTCACTTTGTGGCCATGCTTTCTGATCACACCTATAGTTTACTGCAAGCATCTGGCAGTCATCACAGTTTTAACAAATGTTCCTCTGCCTCCTTGAGTACAACTTTAAGAAGATGCCCTTTCCAGTACTGTGTGCTGGCTGCTAGTGGCCTCTCCCTTCTCTGCACCTGAGTTGCGCAGCAATTTCCCCTGGGATTATAACCTTCCAACTTGTAGGAAGGCTTGTTAAGATGCAGAATATTAAAAGAGGAGGTAAAACAAAAGGCAGAATGTTCTAAGGGGGAGTAAAATATTCTATCTTACAGAGGTGCTCATCAAACTAGGAAGCAAACAATTCAAAAGCTTCGGGAAGTCCCTGAAACTGATCAGATTCACAAGGCCCTCCCTCCTTAAGACTACATAGGCACCAAGAACTTTAGGGAAAGTTGTTTTCAGATCAACTGAGCTGCCTGGAAGAGGCTCAGACCAGCTGAACAATCTGGAAAGGACACTCTATAATCTGTTGATCCTCATAAAGGCTATGCAGTGTGCTTCAGGGTTTCAGATGTCATGAGCTGTCACCTGAGCTTGGGTGGGCTTTTGATGATGTGGCTGTCTGAATGACTTCTGTTCTTGTAAGCTGTCCTCACCTCTATTCCTGTAAGTAACACAGTTTATATGTATTCGTTCACACACTTAGGCTTTGGTGGTATCCATACTTTGGTTTATTGTCAGTTCCCTAGCTGAGGTAAATAGGTGTTTGTTCACCTCTCCTCAGGAAGAGTGTCATACAACAAGCCATATGCTGAAGCAGATTGTCTTAGTTAGGGTTTCACTGTGAACAGACATCATGGACAATGCAAGTTTTATAAAAGACAGCATTTAATTGGGGGGGTGACTTACAAGTTTAGAGGTTCAGTCCATTATCATCAATGCAGAAGCAATGCTACATCCAGGCAGATATGGTACAGGAGGAGCTGAGAGTTCTACATCTTTTTCTGAAGGCTGCTAGTAGAAGACTGACTTCCAGGCAATTAGGGTGAGGGTCTTAAGCCCACACTCATAGTGACACACCTACTCCAACGAGGCCACATCTCCTAATAGGGTCATGTCCTGGGCCAATCATATACAAACCATCACACAGACTTACAGCTATAGTCAGAGAGCCAAAGAGAGAGTGGAGTGCTTGCTCCCTTTTTGGAAGCTTGGCATCGGTTAGTGAGAATCAAGGGCCCCTCTAACCTGTGTTCATGTGGTGGGAATGGGCACTCACTCTGCCAGGTGCCATTTTCTTTTCTGTCAGCTACACGAGATGCATTTCTCAGTGTGAGCCAGGTGAGTGGAGCCTCCTGTTTGGACTCCTTTTTTCCAGCCCTGCCTACTCAGGTATGGTTTCTTGACTGTGACTGGCAGATTTCAGATCTCCACGTTGGATGTGGGAATCCCTGACCAGGCCCCTGAGGTCACAGTGGATCAAAATGACCTGGTCATAGTTTTATTTCTTCTAGAATTGGCCCCTGAAAGGAACCTTGCTGGTAGCTTCTGCCTGTGTCCATCTCCCTTTCCCTGACTGCAGCTGCTTCAGTTAAGGTGTGTGACTTGGGAAGGAGTCTTTCATTCAACTCCATTAATGCACAGAACAGGCAGGCTTGCAGAGTCTAAAACCATCATCACAAGAGCCTTATAGAAAAGCTAAACTTAATTACAACAAAGTACCAAATGCCTCTTTCAAGTTTTACTACTATTCAAACATCTTTAATTAATGCTGTTAGGGGAGGATAAGGGATACTGACTTTTTTTTTTAATTCTGGAGTAATTTATACAAAACCGCTAATATCCCCAGGCTGGTGATCACAACGTCCTAATGGCTATTGACCCAACTCTGCCCCGGAGTGACTTAATCCAGAGGGGACTCAGCCTGCTTCCTATCTCCAGAACCTCAAAGGTCAATGCCATTGGCTTTGTTTGAGGACAAAAGTCAGACCCAGATGGCCCTAGAGCTTAGGTTCAGAAAATTAATAGTGTAATTAATGGAAATCATTATTAAACCACACAATTAACATCTGAAAGCAAGCTCTGCTTTCAGTGCAGCTCCTGGTTATGCTAATAGATGGGCTTCCAGAATGTTCATTAAGTTTCTACTATGGCTGTAACTACCCCAGTGAAGGTTAGAGACCCCCACCTGTGGTTTCCTAAATGGTGAGTGGGAAGGCAGTCAAAGAGGATATGCCAGGAGGGCTTCTGGGACCTCCAGGTCCAAGGAGAGACCCTGCCTTGAGGGAATAAGACAGAGCAGTGACAAAGCTAAAAGTGGACATCCTCTTCTGGCTTCCATGTGTGCATAGGCACAAGTATTCATGCACATATGTGTGCACACAATATACCACATACACATATCACATACAAATATATATGATGATTATGATGATAATGATCGTGATGATAAATTCATAATAGTCTCTTCTATTCAGTTTTCCTGATACATAGGTCACACAAGCAAAGTTTAGAATCATCATTGTTATGACCAAGGACACCTTTGCCAGTTGCAGCACTGTAACATTCCTATAAAGAAATTTATTCTTGGGGATAATAAAAAACAACTTAAAGGCATGTGTTTATTGATGCTTGCATCCTCGGAGAAAACAAAGAACACCAGGACATGTCAGGCAACCCTGGGTGGTTAAATAAATGCTGGTGTACCATGTAGTCTAATACCACGTGTCTAGGAAGCATGGCAGAGTATGCATGGCACAATCTGACCGAGTGGGCAGAAAGAGAAATGGCCAGAGACTGTTCAGATGCGAACGAGGCATCAGGGAAGCTGCATCTACCTGCTGTTGTGCGATATGTTTGTAGACAGAAGGCAGAGCTTGTGTGGATGAGAAATAGCAGCTTGTGGCCAGTGGGGAGAGTCTGGTTTGAGAAGGGAGAAATAACAGAGAGTCAGCCAGTGGAAAGGATGGGGCAAGACAGGCCATTCCAGGCTACCAGCTTGGGACTGCCCCACAGATGACAGGCAGGGCCACAGAAGAAAACAGGTAAATGAAACAAGCGTCAGTGGCAAAAATATCACACTCAGCCTTGTCTATGAATTTATTAGTTGTTCTTTGCCTCTTACCATGAGGATGGAAAAAACCATTGATTTTCCTATTTGTTCATAAATGATTCAGATATCTCTAAGTAGTCTTGGACATGTGGTCACACTCCATGACTATGGATGGACTAAGCAGCAAGTAAGAAATAGGGTAACTCATACCCATTGGATGATATGGGCGTGTTATCTGACCCTTGTACAGTCCAAGATATAGAAGACCAAGCAAAAACCACTGGCATTCTTATAAAGAAACTACAGAGAACTTTCAACATCCACCACTTATCATTTAAAATAAAAAATCTCTGCATTCCTGATACATCCCCAACAAAAGGAGCAATGAAATTTGGCAAGAAAAAATATTAGAAATGAACTTAAATAAATGGCTCATGCATGGGATGGATTCATACCCCAAAACATTGCATGCTTTCCCCAAACTGAATCTGTAAGTGTGCATTTATTCAGAAAAAAGTCTCAATATGTTATTCTAATGAAGTTTGGGAAAATAGATGCTCAATTTAATTAGAAGAGTGAAGAGACAAGGGGATGAATATTCTGAGTGGATATCAAGATTTTGTAGAGTGGATTCAGCTTGACAGAGAAGAGATGGACAAAGCAGAAAAGACGATAGGGCCCCTCAGAAGGTAAGGCTTGCCCCAGGCAGATGCCTTGCTGTTGCAGAATAGGAGCAGTGTGTGTATTGACTGCTTAAGGGAAGGAGCCTCTGTGTGGGTGTGTGCAGGAGAAGCAGCATGTAAACATGCAGTGGCACCCACATTCACTAACATGTACTTCCATCCCATGCATGTCTTTGTTTTGTTTCTGTGACTGAGATAAAAAAAAAAACCACCAAGAAAAAGCAATCTAGGCAGTAGAGTTCACTTTAGTCCACAACTGCAGGAAGGTCAAGCCGGAAGGAACTTGAAGCCGCTGATCACATCAGCCACAGCTCAGAGGGGAGTGGATGCTACAGGCCAGCAAGCCTTCTCCACTCCACAGGCCAGGGGTCCAAACCAATGACTGCTGCTGCCCGATTTCAAGCTGGCTCCTCCCACATCAATCAAGGCACATACGACAGTCCCGCGTAGACATGCCCACAAGTTAACTCAATCTGAGTAACCCATCACTGAGATTATCTTCCAAGGCTGTCCTTGCCTTAGCAAGCTAATGATTACACTACACCACAGACCCCCATACTTGTCTGTATACTTTAAGGTATCACCTTCTACCTACTAAGTGTACCCAAAGTCTAGAATTTACTTCATAATATAAAATATAATTCAATTTTTAAAGGTCACAAAGTCCATAAAAATTCTGACACTTTGAAAGTCTGGTACTCTCCATGTTGATGTGTGATGACTGTGAACCTGTATGGTATGTCATGTGTAAACATGCAAAGAAGCTCCACACATTAGTGTACCATGTTCTTTATGCATGTGTACAATCGGCAACATCCTCATGATGATATGTTTAAGTCCTTTGCGTGTGCACAGATCAAATCTAGGCTGAGTAAATGCTAACAAAAACATAATGGCAATTTGGAAAACAATCTCAGAGAATCCTTTTATGACATCGGAGTAGGATAAGTTCCTTGTCGGACAAGGTGCAATTAACAGTAGCCACAAAGCAAATGCTTGATGACTTTGGATGCCATTAAACTAAAAAGGCTTAGGAACAGAAGATACCAAGAAGAAAGGAAAAACACAGATTTCTGGCATAAAGAAGTAGTCTGTAAAGTCTAAAGTCTAACACTGGAAGAGTTCACATCTGAACACGAAGAAAGGGAACTGTAAAATTATGGAGGATGCACACAGGTGTGGTGAACATGGACCAAGTATGTGAGGACAATCCAGAGAGAATAAGGAAGAATGTGGGTGCTGAGAGCAGAGAGCTCCTGTGCATTAAAAGTTAGTGTCAACACACACACACACACACACACACACACACACACACACACGCACGCACACGCACACAAGCAGGGTAGTGTCTCAACTTTAAAACAAACACAACAGTATTTTTATGTGAACCTAATTCTTGAGGGGCATGCTCAGGACCAGTTCAATTGTTTTGCTGACATATTCTGTGTGCTTTGAACACTTCATAATTAAAATAATGTTTTTAAAGCTTAGTATTTAATAATGTGGGTACACACTGACCCAGAAACCCACAGCTAATATCCTGACCCAACATAGATGACTGCATTGTTTTGCTTGAATGTCACCCCTCCGGAGAGCTGTCTCCAGACACACCAGCTATCCACCCAGCCTTTACTTCTCTTTGTCTCTTGCCGCTGCTGCTGGAGACTGCATTCTTTGTGAATCTGCTCCTTGATTTGTGACTGACTGACCCTTCTCCTCAGTGGGAACCCAGCCTCAGCACTTGGAGGTAGTGGTCACCAGTCCCAGCAGCAGAAGGTAGGGGTCACATGGATAGGACTTACCACTTGCTCAGGAAGAGGGTCAGAGACAATGCCCACGAGGGAGCTCTTGGGGATGCCATGGCTGTACATTTCTTCAGAACCCTTCAGGGAAGCGGGCACCTGCACCCCTCATCTGTCTGGTTTCACATGTTACTCAAGAAAGGATTAGGAGTAGAAAACAAATAAAAAGCCATCATCCACAGAACTTAAACAACATTTCAGTGCCATTGCATGCGTGCTTCACGGTAAGAGCCGCGTTCTGAGTCCTGCAGAATCCACCACTTTTCCCTGGCCTCCTCTCTCTACAGCTTGTCTGTATCTGTGTCTCCATCCCTGTCTCTCAGTCCCTTCCCTGCTGCTCGTGCTTTCTTGTGTTATGGAGATAAACATTCTAATATCACAGACAGAAGGCAAACCAAAATGGCTTCTTTGATCTAAATCTTCTTTCCTCTAATGGGAGATGCTCCTGTAACCCTCTCCACAGACAACAGCTTTATTGTCCTTAAAGATTTAGGAATTCCCAGGCAAGAGCCAGACCACTCTCTCTGTGGGATCCACCTGAGATTGTGTTCCCAGCACCCTTCAGAGACTTAGTTTCCTTCCCAGCCCTGTTCTCCTGGGGGCTGATAAGAGGAGTGATTGGGATCAGTCCCTACTGGGGAGCCATCTATAACCTGACTCTTTAGGAGTCTAACCAGGTACCAGCTGTCCCTGGGTACCTTGCTTGAGGACAAGTGTACATTAATGATGAGTGTAACCTTGTTGAACAGTGTTGAACACTGTCTACTTCTCACTGACACCAGAAGGGCATGTCCACACCCAACTCATATCAATAACTCCCCCCATGTTGGTGACCACAGGCCAGCCTCATTCTGTAGCTCAGCAGCCTCAGGAGTGGGCGGACAGTGGAATCCAAAGTGCCTGCCACTGATATGAAAAGGGAACTTTGACAAGGAGGGTATGCTAAGGGTCTCCTACTGACATTAGAACACATTGTTGTGGGGTAAAATCTCCTAAAAAGGGAGCCCTGGAAAACAGAAGAGTTGGGATGGGAGAAAGCTCTGTTGAATATCTCCTAGAGGGTGAAGTAGGTAAGGCAGAGATCTCTTGGCCTCTGGATCTCTTGGATCTCTTGACTCTGCAGGTCACAGGCATGATGTCATCTTCATGACTGAGATGAGGCTTGACTATGGAGTCCAGGATGATATGTGGTCTCAACCTTAGCCTCAGAAATTTTCATAGGTAACACATCCTAAGGCCTACCAGAGCTAGTGAGTGATTTGAAACAGGAGCCAGCTAAAAGGTTGAGCTGGGAATTGAAGCAAAGTGTTCATGGGTTAAGAAAGACTGAAGTTTCCAGGTGGTGGTGGTGGTGGTATACATCTTTAATCCCAGCACTTGGGAGGCAGAGGCAGACAGATCTTTGTGAGTTCCAGGCCAGCTTGGCTTGAAGAGCAAGTTCCAAGATAGCCAGGCTACACACTGAGAAACCCATCTTGAAAAAAGTAAAACAAACCAACAAACAAAAATTAAGACTGAAGTTACAAGGAAAACACTGCTAGAATATCTTTGATCTGGGCTGCAATGGGGCCCTGAAGAGCACATGAGGCAAGTTGTCCTCACACAGGCCCAAGGCACAAGGGCCCTCCTACTGTAGGCTGAGACCTTCAAACAAGGACACAATGAAAGTTTTCCTTTATGTTTTTTTTTTTCTCAGAAAGCTATCACAAAAGGCTCATATGGCCTAAGACCATGGAAAGGTTCCCTAGACACTACCTGGAAATGTAGAGGCTAATTAAAGGTGATACTCCAGCGCTAGAGAGACGACCTGGTGGGTGAAGTACTTACTCTGTAAGCTGGGGACCCCAACACTCACATAAAAGTGGACTGTGTCAGCGTGCTCCTGTCACCACAGAACTGGGAAGGGGAATGACAGAAATATCCATGGAGACTGTGGGCAAATCTCAGGTCCAGTGAGAAACTGCTTCAAGCATAACATAAAAAACAAAAAGAGAGGAAGACAGGGTCAAACCACTGGCCTCTGCACAGGCATGTGCCTGCCATACAGGTAGAAGAATCTTGCAACCTGGAAAATAATAATAATAATAATGATAATAATAATAATAGAAATAAATAAATATAAATCTCAGTGTGTGAGGAAGAGAGTGAGTATAGGAAAGAAAGATCTTCCTCATCTTCAGAATGTGACACAGCCAGTAGAGCTGTAGAAGAACCTCACCTTTGAAAATAAAATACAGGGCACAGACTAAAGAAGATATTTGTAAAACATTACTAAGCACAGGGTTTTCTTTCAAACATGAAAATCACTCCTGAACATCGCCAAGAAGTGCGCTCTTCAGCATCTTGAACAAGGAGCAAGGACGAATCACGGGCAGGGGAAATGTGAAGAGCTGGCTAGCATACTCCCAAGATCTCCTCAGCCTCATCTTTAATCAAGGAAATTAAGATGCTGCAGATCCTCTACGTCTTATCCCTGGGATTAGCAAGAGCCACACAGCCCAACTGAGCTGAGCGTGGGTGACACGGGCTGAACATCGGGGTGGGGGTGCAGTCCTAGGGCCCTTGGGATGTGAACCTGCAAGGGCTTTCAAGGGAGCCCAAGAGTATTTTGCTCATGGGTGCAGAGTAACATATACCTCTCAGGATGCGCTGCACAATCACAAATAGAAACTAGCCTTAGTGCATTTTCCTCAATAGAAAGCTATCAGGAAGTTGAGGTGGATAAACCACGCCCACATGTATGTGGATACATGTCAGGGTCAAAGGTTTTGAAGATTAAAGATGGCAATGAAGTACATGGGGAAACCACTCATCTATCTGTTGTTGCTGGTGATGCTGGTGGTGCCTGTGTGCCTATGTGTGTACATGTGTGCACACCTGTCAGTGGACATTCACGTCTGCATGCACAGTTTTTCCACTGAATGTGTGAACATCCCTGTGTGTACACTCACATAACACCCTCACCACAGAAGTCTGTATACATGATACAACTATACAACTACATGTGTATGCTATAAAAATACCTGTGCTGTTTGCTTAATGCTTTGTGAAGCTATGTGTACACTGTGTCTATGTGTCCATGCAGGTTTGTGTACATGTGAACACAGTGCCTACTCACAGTGTGTCCGATCATGTGTGAATGGAATGCATTTGTTTCTTCATATAATATTCAGTCCCTGCGTATGTATGAATGTATGAGTCCACACAGGTTTGTATAAATATGAGACACACTGTAGGTGTCTGTGCACATATGTCCACACATGTATATACTCACTATTTGTGTGTCTGTGCATGTGTGTCCATGCATGTGTATCTGTGTATGATACACACTCACTGTGTATATGCTACATGTGTGAACATCTGTATCCACATAGAATATCTACATGCTCTTGTGTGCATGTTTGTGCATGTGGGAACCTGTGTATCCATGTATGATAACTGCATGCTCTTGTGTGCATTTCTGTGGATGTCTGTGAATGTGTGAACATGTGTATCCATGTATAATACCTGCGTGCTATTGTGTGCATGTCTGTGCATGTGTGTATAATGACAGAATTCTGTCTCTCTTGCTCTGATGGTTCCCACTTCTCCACACTGTTCATGATCTTCTTTCCAGGGGCATTAGGCCTTCTGTTTGCACCAGGATGGAGCCTTCGTGCACCAGCATCCCGGCTGTTCCGCAGCAGCACACTCTGCCCCTGTCCTGCTGCCACTCCTCCTGCATCTTCACGTGTTTTCGCACTTGCCACTGTCTGCTACTTGCTCTAGATGATAAGCTTCACTGGGAAATGGACATCACCCACTCCGTGTGCTCCTGGGCCTCATGTAGCATGTTAGCTGCTAATCAATATATGTAGTGAGTGCCAGGGCTCACACCTGCTTGTGTTCATGGGACCATGCATGTGAGGATATGCTCACACGACTATCCACCTGTGCATGGAGATACATATGACTCCACATCTGTTAATGTAGAGTCATGGCTATGTGGGAGGGCCTGCATATGAATGTGTGAGTGTAAACATATGTGAGAATAGGCACACATGCACAGCACATGTCAACATGTACATGTGACTGGACATATATATGTGTATACCTTTGTATGTGCTTGACCACATGAATGTATCAACACACATTCACATTGGTCCATAAAAACATGTTTATTTTTATTTTTTCAGTGAGTTTTAAGTCTGAATCTGGTCACTGGGCCTTCCTGAATGTTCTGTCATGGTGAGTAGTCAGCCTAGTTCTGAGTTACTTAGTATCTCCTTGATGATGAAGTCAGGTGGTCATGGCCTCTAAGATGTCCCTGGAGATGATCTGCATGGGAAGTTCAGAAGCTCAATGTGGCTGAGGACTCCATCCTTGGCTGCTGAGATGTCCTTCGGCCTCTCTGAAGAAATGTTGTCTAGTGTTTTAGCCCAAAAGCTCTGCTACAGCAAACTGACTAAGAAACAAAGGGAAACATCTACCCAGAGGCAAGGACAGAACATCAGGAAGGTGGGATTAAGCAAGATGGTGTACCTGGGAGGTGGCCTCAGCTGGGCTTCCAGCTCCACCAGCAGCCGGTGAGAGTCCAACGCCCAGAGCCTTTATCTGAACCAGAGCCAATGTGCTTAATGAGGGCTGAATTGGCACTCGTGGAGACGAGATCATGCCAGCAAGAATGCACAGAAGTGGACAGACAAAGAGGATATTAAAAGTACAGGGAGTGATGAGAAGATAGCCAGGACAAAGACAAGACACAGAAAGGGACACCGGGCGGATATTGGAGCAGATAGGTTGGCGTGTGGAGCACACTTCCGGAAAGACTTTCCATTGATACTTAGCTGTCTCCAGAGTGGAGTCAAACACAGGCCGAAGGGAATGAGAGAGCAGCGGGGGAAGGTTAGGCCACACCTCTAAGGAGGGTAGGAAGAGAACAGCAGACCCGGAAGCAGTGAGGGCACTAGAGGGCTTCCAGTGCATCTACGCACCAGGTACTCATCATCAGAGAGGCAGAGTCTGCTCCAGAGAGAAAGTGAGACCACATACATCTGTGGGGTGGGTCTTGACAAACCACGAAGATCACTGGCGCTGGACAACAGACAGGAGGAAATGCCTCTGCCTGTGTGGCAACAATAGTGAATGTGCCACAAGCCTCAGACTCTTCCCATGTGGGACCCCTGTTCACTCCTGTGGATGTAAATGGGCGGTGTAGATCAAAATAGGCCAACCTGTAGAGGAGACGGGGCAATGAGCCTGGATCCAGATACCTGCTTTGTAAGACACCAGCTGCTTGTCCCCACATTCGCTGGGGGCTATAGTATAAGGGTGTCAAGAAATAAACTCCACCACGCAGAAGCTGAAGTACAGCCATTACTCCAATATTTAATTTGTTAAATATACGCTAGGATGCCCAGGATTAAATGACCCACAGTTTACTTTCATTTCATTAATAATGTATTATTGTTCATCTTCTATGGGCCATCTACTATTTAATTCAGAGTGGGAGAGGAGGGTGGAGTCACGGCCTCTACGTGTTCCTGATTATAGAGCATCTTCAGTCCATCGCTGTTCTCATGAATATTTCCTGAACCTGCTTTGCATGTTCAGTATCTGGTTGTTGTAGATCCATGATGACAGTGGTACTGGAAGAAACGTGGCCCAAGGGACAGACAAGGGCATCATCTTTGACTAGAGGGAATATGAAAGGGCTCTCTACAGGAAGAAATATCAGTTTATAGAGATGAGACCACCGGGCTAAGAGAGAAGAGAGAAAGGGGTACCAAAGGGTACAACAGATGCCCCCAGAGGTGTGATGGGGTGTGTGTCAACTAAGCCAAGAGCCTCTTTATCATGTAGGATCTGCCAATGAATGGGCAATTCTCCCGACCAGGACTTCAGAGAGGTTTGTCTGTAGGCTCCTGAAAATGGAAGATGCTTGCCCCAGGCAGGGACTCTGATGCAAAGAAGCCAGAGAGATACAGAATCTATCTGGTAGAGAGGACAGGCAGCCAGGGCACTAGCTTGGCTATACAGCGGGCAAGAATGAAAGGGCCACCAAGGTGCTAGTCCATAGAGCATCCCAAGGGAGCTATCTGGGAACATCTGAGTTTCCATCTTAGTGATGTTCTGAGGTTGAAGAGACTGCAGATTGGGAGATGCACGCTCCCTCTGAGGGTAGGTTACAATTCTCTCAAACACATCCCTTGTTCCTCTAGCAGCTAGAGTCTAGCCCTTTGGATAAAGCCCAAAGAGTAGCGCTGTGGAGGTCCCAGATACTCTGCTGTTATCTCTGTCTCCAGACCAGCCTCATTCTGAACCATGTGAGTCCACCTCCATAATGCTACACACGTCCTTCACCTCAGGGTATTTACACATGCTAGTCCTCTATTGGAGTTCATTACCATGTCTCATGAGCCTGACCATAGACCTGCTCTCAGAGGAAAGAAAGACCTGTCCCATGTTGGACCCCTTGTTCTGGATACTAGACATCTCCCTTGGCATCAGCCCCCAAATATTTCTGTCTATTTTATCTCTCCATATCTAGGGCTCCTCATGGACAGAACTCTTCTTGGTTAGTTTCTCTGTTGAATAAGGATGATGTCCTGGATGCAGGATCCATGAAAACATCGCTACACGCTGGAAAGATGATTAGTACTATCAACCCAATTATACCATGCTCCAGAAGCTCTGCTATCTCCTGAGATACATGGTCCAGGCTGCTATGGACTTGAGTGTGGGTCACTGGTGTGATGAGGCTCTGGGTTTGAAGAAGGCTTGAAGACATGCTGTGTCAATTCTATGACCAATGTCCTGGGTACTATGTTACCTCCCTGGCAAGAGATGATCACCTGCAAACCCCTTCTTTTTTCCAGAGGCTTCTGTATGGCCTGGTTCTCTGAAGAATGTCTATGCAGCCCTCCTGGGGTGGTAAACAGAACAGAGAGCATTCCAAGTTTATTTTTATAGCTCTTGCATTTATTTATATTTATCAAATGTGTACCCATCACTAAAGTCTCTTTGGAGGGTTTTCAAAAATTAAAGAATCACAACTAAAAATACTGACCTTGATGCGCAGTGGGCATGGATAACTCCCCAGTCCAGAGATGCTCTCAGGAAAAGTGACAGAGCCTACCATGGCTCTGGGGGGCCAAGGCTGTAGGAGAGGGGTGTCTTTCTACACTCTGTGCCCCAAATAACTCCCACCAGTGTCTAGATGGGATCATGCCAGGCAGAGAGCTAACATCCTTTCATTTCATCCGGCCCAATTCAATGTACCTGGACTGAGCCTTTGGGTATTCAGTGAGGGCCCAGAGGCTCTGTGCAGCCTGGGAGTGCAGAAAGAAATGCCCATCTGTGTAGTTCTGGATGCACAAAGCTTGGCGTACTGGGTGATGAGCAGACTAGAGGATGTTTCAATGCCTTCTGTGATAAAGGCCCAGAACAGAAGGGTTGAAGTACTGAAGAACCGACAAAGGGCTGGGACAGGCAGAGGAAGCTGCCCAGAGTGTCTGAGGGGGTAGTAATGTGTACCAACGAAAAAGAAAAGTGTAGACAGAGCTTCCAAGGAAAGAGTAGCCTCTGAACCTATGCCTGGGAGGGTGTCACACTGGGGCATGCTAGAGATTCAGGGTCAAGAGGCTGTACTCCAGATTGAGGGATGTCAGAATAGAGATAGCCAGTAGAGAGCCTGCTTGTGGCTCTCTTAGGATATCCCCGAGAAAGAGGATGTGCTCCTCTGTTTACCTGTCAATCAGACACTAGCTGGTTCCTTCCAAGGCCTGAAGAGGTAATGTAAGGAAGGTTCTGAGTGATAAAAGCCAAGGTAACTGCATCACTCCAGAAAGCTGAGTCTTCAGGGACCTTGGAATGTCTGATTCAGAAGTGAACGTTAGAGGAAGGGCTCTTGAAGTACCTGGGTGATGGGTGGTTAGTTTCTTAGCTGACAGGATCCTCCTATAAACTTTGAGTCTCTGATGACCCTGTGTGATGGCCAAGAGGACAGCAATGACCTTGCAGAACAGAGGAGAAGCTCACAGGAGATGGACTTCACAGAAAGCAAAATCACTCAATCACTTCTCTGTGTCCTGGAAGGGAGATGAACCATGGCCTTTCCTCTGCTGGGTCAAGAATCACAGAAGCTCAGGAGAACTTCAGTCTAAAGGATCAGAGGGTTGGTAGGTCTTGGAGGGACACCTTAAGTTAAGGTGACCCGTGGCAGGACTCAAGTCTGCACAATGGCTCAGGTCACATAGGATATCTCTTCAGTTGTGTGTCCTGGCTGGTGACACACAAGAGAGCTGTTAGAGTCATGTCCGGAGTTCTCTGTTGATTTTTAATTGTAGACTTGACATAACAAAGAGCCTCCCAAGGAAAGAAAGTCTCAATTGAGGGGTTGTTCAGATTAGATTTTGAAGCTTTTGGCTGAAAAAGCCATTGAATAATCAGAATTTAATGGGCTGTTCTGTGGGAACTTGAAAGATAAGATAATGTTGAGAGCAGTGCAGACAATATAAACCTGTCTTGGGAAGTTTCAGAGGGAAGCAAAAACTCTATTGTGGCTATTTGTGTGACGTATTTGAATTAAGAAGCAGAGATTGTGGTCAGCTGGGGGTTGGAGATTCAGCTGTGGTTCAGAAAAGATCAAGACTCTTGAGGTGAAATCTTCTGGGCAGTATTTCCTTGGAATCAGCACACGGAAGTGGTGGTCAAGTGGTGGCCAAGGCTATATGTCATGCAGCCAGCAGAAGTTGCCAAGTAATTTGTAAGAGGGTCTCACATGGTACTGCTTTTGAAGGCACAAAGGTTCATGGAGAACAGTTTGGCACTGTGTGGGAGAGTCAGAGTCTTCCTGAAGATAGGCCAGGAGAGGCCACTGGTGAAGGTGCAGCCTCAGTCCCCATGGAGACTGGGATATTGAATATGTGCAGACCATGGAATTGCTACTAATGATGATGAAAGATATGGAGTGGCCAGCCTAAGCCTATGGGCCAAACTGTATATGCTAAAGATGGCAGAGCTGGAGGAGTGGAGCTGCCCAGGACATTGGAAGCTGTGATCACAAGTGAGATCCAGACACTGAGTTAAAGGTTTAATTTAACATGGTTGGATTGGGGAAGGGGATTGCTTTGACCTGGTTATGAATGTGCACCGGTTTCCCCCTCTTAGAATAACAAAGTATATAGCTTATTTTTCACAGGTGCCCAAGGAGGAGATATTTTGGGCTTTTTAAGAGATGTTGAACTTTTAGAATTGTATTGTACGTTATATTGTGATAATAGCGAGATATTACAACAAGAAAGGAAATGTTTTGGTTTAATTAGGTTGTGTTTGTACATCATGTTGAGTTAACAAGGGACAGGGTTAGATTTTATTGTCCATTGAACAATGAAAGCACCACAGGAGATGAACCTCTCAGCGGAGGGGCTGATCAGATCAGATTGGGCTAGACCACACCTGTGCAAAGCTGCTTTGATTGTTGATGGATGTGGGAGGGCCCAGCCTACTGTGGGTGGGGCCACCCCTGGGCAGGTGTTCCTTGGTTGTATCAGCTGGCTGATCATGAACCAGGGGGATTGAATCAGTAAGCATCATTCCCTCACAGCTCTGTTCCAGGTTTCTGCCTCCACATTCCTGCCGCCGTGAGTTCCGGTCCTGACTTCCCTCAGTGATACAATGGGACTTGGAAGCATAAGATAAAATAAAACCCTTCCTCTCTTAAGTTGTTTAATAGTGTCTATCAATATAACAGTAAAGCAAGCTAGGACAGTATGCATAGAGTCTCATGCCTCTAGAGTGCACCAGGCTGAGGCTGCTCCAGTCCAGGCTGCACTCTGAGGACCCCCATTCTGCAGTACCAATGTACAAAGGTGGTTGAATAAAAACAGCCCCTATAGCTCATATAGTTGAATGCTTATTCGCCAGTGAGTGGCACTATTTGAATAGGATTAGAAGGGTTAGGAGGTGTGGCTTCCTTAGAAGTTTGTCACTAGGGGGTGGGCTTTGAGATTTCAAAAGCCCATGCCAAGTCCAGAGTCTCTATCTGCCTGTGGACAGGATGTAGCTCTCAGCTCCTCCTCTAGTGCCATGCCGTGATGATAATGGACTAAGCCTCTGGAACTGCAAGCAAGCCCCCAACTAAATGCTTTCCTTTATAAGAGTTGCCTTGGCCATAGTGTCTCTTCACAGCAATAGAACACTGACAGCATCTGAAGCTCACATTTTACCCAAGACTAGTCCACTATAGTTTCTCTACACATTGCACACCGGTCATGGTGGAGACCTTACCCCAAGCCTGTAGTCTCCAACCCCTGTCAGAGCAAGATGCAAAGAAAAGAGTTGAGTTCTAGAGAGATGTACCAATGGATAAGCAGGAGGCCTGGCTTGGTCCATGTTGTCCAAGGTCTCTGGCCTTCATGCTATACACCCAGCCTTTCTGTGATGCCCACAGTTCAGCCTCCAGCCTCCCTATGTCATGGCTCCCCCTCTCAAAGAGAGAGGAGGAAAAATCCAACTCCCAAATAAACATGAGCACCTATAGGAGATAGGCGATAGCAGGCCTTGGGTCACCTAGACGTGGTTAGATGAAGGATCAGTGAGTCATGGCGGGGAGTCCCTGAGCACACTTCATTTCTCTCAACATGTCCCATCCCCCCACCCCCAGAATGTACCATTCCTTCAAGCCAACCCTACCTCTTTCAGTACACCATCTCAACCTATCTTTGTCCTCTCAACATCTTGTTCCATTCCCAGCATGCCCTGTTCTTGCCTAGCCAACCCGTTTTCTCTCAGCATGCCTGTTCTCCCCCTAGCTACTGCTTCTTATTCCTTGGAAGCATTATGCAGACTCCCCTCCCTATACTAGGTCTGGCATCTGTGGGCAGAAAGCTTGGGTCTGGAGCTCTTCTCTTTCACTCACGTGCATCAGGACAGGCAGCTTACCTGACAACTCCCAAACAAACATGAGCACCTATAGGAGATCCCAAAGAGGCAACAGCAGGCCTTGGGTCACCAAGGCCTTGGGTAGCCTTGTGAGACAGGAGAAATAGGCATGAAGAAGCCCTGAGAAGACTCTGGGCCAGTAACTGGGGGCTCTACTTTCTACATACATGTTAGAAAAGTGCTGGGGGTGTAGTGAGAAGAATCAGGGAGAGGAGAGAAAGGGGACACCCCCATCTCTGTTTCTGAGTACCAAATCCTTCTGTGCTGAACACCATCTGCCTCCCCTGAAGTCCCCTGCCTGTCTTGCCTGAGTAGTGTCTCTCACACCTGTGTGTAAAGAGGGAAGTCACCTCCTGCAGCCGCTCTTCTGCATTGGTGTCTCTCATGCCCACCTGATGGTTCTTACCTCCCGACTCTTCAATGCCCCTCCACCCATCTCCACAGACGCCTACACCACACTCAGCTTGCCTCCTTCATCTGTTATTATATGAGTCTGTGACCCCTGCACATGCTGGGACCAGTGGGCAGTGACACAGGGCTGGGAGGGATTAGGTCATGAGGGAGGTGTTTCACAGTAAGATTGGGGTCCTTGTAAAAAGGTCTCAGAGGACTCTTCACCTCACTCACAATTTGAAGATGCTGAATAAAGAGGTTTCTGGGAGGGTGACTCCCACGCAGACATTGTGTCTGCTGCTGTGGTGACTTGAGTTCCCTGACTTCAAGAGACATAGAAATGCAGCCCTGGTGTGCGTGAACCACCCAGTCTGTGGTATTTTTCTTTAGGCTTTCCAGTGGCCTCAACAGTTTCCTTCCCTTCAGCTACAGCCAGCTGCCTACTGCTGGAGCTCATTTTGTGAGGACCACATCCTAGTTCAGGGCCTGGGGCTTCCTACCTGAGCATGGATCTGTGGCCTTCACTTTAACTGGCCTTGCGTTCTTGGTTAGATTCACCCATCCCAGACAAGAATCTTTCCTACATCAGACAGTAGGTTCTATAGATAATATTCTTCTTTAAAACTCAGTAATTATGTATTTAGTTGCTACCAACCACAGAGAAAATATGCATATTAAGGATCCCATAATTACATAATAAGCACTTACTGTCAATTGCATTTTGTTACCATGTACTCTCTGTCCCCTTTATCTCAAAAAAAAAATAAAAAATTAAAAACCATTACCATAAATGCTAAAATAAATCAAGCACCAAGTGCCAGGTTAATGCAAAATTGGAGGTTTGCTCTGAGCATGGAGACAGGTTTCCAATCAAACCGGCTTAGTTCTAGTCATGGGGACTCTGGGCCCTTGACAGGAGATACCTCTTTAGTAGGACTACCCCTGATGAAGGCCCTTAGGAGGTTGGGCACAAACGTTCCAACAGATGGTACTGCAATTGGCTGCTTGGCTTCAAGACCCTCCACAGTTCTGAAACTGTTGTCACCTCCCTGGATTTCATGGGAAAGGCTGACCGTTTACTTCACAGAGGTTGAGGTAAAGCAACTTCTCTCCATGGGTGCATCTCTTCCCGTCTCCTCCAAACAAGGAAACAAAACAAAAGAAAAAGGGTGCTAGCACTTGTTTCCTGTCCTGCACTCTGCTAGCTGCTAGGTACATGGCCCAGTCCTGGCATCAGAGAGCAGTATAAATGCCCTGCATACCCCCAGGGTGCCTTTGAAACAAGATAATGATGTTTTTTACCTTTGGCCCTTTGATCCTTAATGCTATGAGCAAAGAAGCAATGGTAGAGATGGATGCTGGTGTCCACATCCAGGAGGTAGACTCAGTTTCAGGATGTCTACGAAAAATGACAGGAGGAAGGATCGCAGTGGAGTCACAGTGCTAGCATGCCACCTTGGTGTGGCCCTCCCCTCGGCTACCTTAGTACTGGTGAAAAGAAGTTCTTGCGCGGTTCTTGCTTGGGAGGGTCCTCTTGTATGCACAGTGGCAGGAGACTGCAAAACCCCTGCACAGAAGTGGCCACTGTCTGGTTGGAAAGGCTCCTTTTAAAAATTCTCCAATGCATTACATAATGGGTATTGTCTTAGTCAGGGTTTCTATTCCTGCACAAACATCATGACCACCAAGAAGCAAGTTGGGGAGGAAAGGGTTTATTCAGCTTACACTTCCACATTGCTGTTCATCACCAAAGGAAGTCAGGACTGAAACTCAAGCAGGGTTGGAAGCAGGAGCTGATGCAGAGGCCATGGAGAGATGATCCTTACTGGCTTGCTTCCCCTGGCTTGCTCAGCCTGCTCTCTTATAGAACCCAAGAATACCAGTCCAGGGATGGTACCACCCACAAGGGGTCCTCCCCACTTGATCACTAATTGAGAAAATGCCTCACAGTTGGATCTCATGGAGGCACTTCCCCAACTGAAACTCCTTTCTCTGTGATAACTCCAGCCTGTGTCAAGTTGACACACAAAACCAGCCAGAACAGGTATGTTCCAGGATGCCGTCTCTGAAAAGACAGGAGGGAGAATAACTCAGATCAGCAGCCCTCATTCCAGTTGAAGTCTTCCCCAGATTGAACTTCAATCCCATGTCTCCTGCCCTGGGTGCAGGAACTTCTTAGCATTGAGGTGAGATGCCTCTCCTCCTGCCTAGACTTCCAAGGAATTATGACCCTGAGATAGCCCCTCTCTCCAAAGCCCCCGAACATAAGGCCCTTCTTCGGCTCCTGCTGGATGTCTCGCCAAGCAGGCTCTGCTTGCCGTCAGAATCCTTGGCTGGAAACAGAGGGCAAGAAGCCATGGTACATGACAAGACAGTCTTCTGCTCCAGTTCTATGATTTTTGGCCTCCTCAACAGCTCCTTGAGGATACTGAGGGCTCTACTGTCGTTAGGGCTTTAGCCTAGGACAGGGCTCAACACTGGCAGCTAGCACTTCTCCTTTCTACCACTACTACAGCCTCTCCACACGTCATAGCATCAGAGAGTGACCATCCCCAAGGGGCTTTGCCTCTAAGATAGGTTTGGGTTAGGTTAGGGTCAGGGTCAGGGTCAGGGTTAGGTTAAGGTGAGGGTTAGGGTTAGAGTTAGGGTTAGGGTTAGGGTTAGGGTTAAGTTAGGGTTAGGATTAGGATTAGGGTTAGGGTTAGGTTAGGGTTGGGATTAGGGTTAGAGTTAGGGTTAGGGTTAGGGTTAGGGTTAGAGTTAGAGTTAGGGTTAGGGTTAGAGTTAGGTTAGGGTTAGGGTTAGGTTAGGGTTAGGTTTAGATTAGGGTTAGGGATAGGTTAGGGTTAGGTTAGTATTAGGGTTAGGGTTAGAGTTAGGGTTAGGTTAGGGTTAGGTTAGGCTTAGGGTTCGGGTTAGGTTAGGGTTAGGGTTAGAGTTAGGGTTAGTGTTGCTACTGCAGTGGTTGTGGGTGCAGTGCTGGAAAAGACACTCCCTCCACCCTAATCCTGCTCCTCCAGTATCTCGGAGCTATATGAGTCTGGCTCTTTCCCTAGAGACCCAGTCTCCTGTCTCTTTGCCCATGAGGTCATTACTTACCAACCCCATCCCGTCTGGCAGGGTTTTTCTTTGTCCTTGATCTTGACATAACAACCTGATGGAGCCTGGTTGGTTTTCAATGAAATAAATAGAGCTGTGAAATAAATGGAGTGGGGGGATAAACAGCTGGACAGGCGAGAGACTGAATCCGTGAATGAGGGTCCTGACTGGTGTCCAGGTCCTCCCTATCCCTTGTTATCTTGGGCCCTTAGCTCTCTCCAGGTTTCTGAGCCACAGCAGAATGTTCTGCACCTCTGGAGGTGTTTGCCTCAGGCAGTCATGGGGATGCCACTTCTGTGCCCAGTCTACCACACTCTTCCACACATCCTCCTCACTATGGGACACTGGTGTCCAACTCTCTGTGCCTGACCATGTACATGACTCGGTGGTAAATGAATGGTCCACACTGAAGCCAAGTTTCAAATTGTTTACAATCCAAGGATGGAGAGACTTTTTTTTTTCAAGAAAAAGATTCCAACAGCCAAATTCTTTATAGAATCATTGGAGCCCGGACCAGAGAAATAATAAACAAGCGAGCTAATCTGTCCTCTTGTTCTTCTGCCTCCAGGCACTGCTGAGTCTCAGGACACCAAAGCCTTTTGCTAATTGGCCCTCCTCATCCTGCCAAGAGAGGCCTGGCTGCAGCTGAGTGCCAGGCACAGGGTGCTGTCGGTCGGGTTCCAGACACATGGGTTCTAGAACAGTGGTTCTCAACCTTCCTAAGGCTGTGACTCTTTAATACAGTTCCTCTTGTTGTGGTGACCCCCCTCAACCATAAAATTATTTTACTTGCTACTTCATAACTGTAATTCTGATGCTGTTAAGGATTATCATGTGAATATCTTTTTTTTTTCTGATGGTCTTAGGCGACTCCTGTGGAAGGGTGGTGACCAACAGGTTGAGAGACACTGGACCAGCTGCAGAGCAAATGTGGCCTACACTAGGAGACAGGGACAGAGGTAGGACTGTTTCAGTCCCCAGTGTCTGCCTTATATTATAAGACAACAGTCTTGGGGTGGGGGCTAAGGTCACAGTCACATGACTGAGTCCAGAGGATATTAACAGAAAAACCTCTCATTAATGCAAAAAGCTCTCCACCCCCAACAGTCCTGGTGAGATCCCTTAGAGCCATATGGATCCCGAAGGGATACAACATGAATGTGTATATGTGATAAGTATGCTATGTATGTTCACGTGTATCATGTCAATACATGCATTGGTGTGTACATATGCATCAGTATGCTTTTGTGCACATGTATGTATGTGTGAGCTCATGTCTTAGTGCATGTTTGTATATGTGTGGGCCTGTGTGCATGTGCACATTCCTATGTGTTGAGTATTTGTGTGCATATGTGTGTGGTATGTGTGTGCATATACAAAATTTGTGCTGGATGGAAATGCATCTTCAAGGTCTAGCCCTCCCCAGCCCACTGTGGCCATTCGCCTAACTGTGGGACAGAGCTGGTCCAGAAGGTTTAGGATTCACGTGACGTTTTCCCCAGAGGAAACCAAAGTAGAGGGGCTGAGATATAACCCCTCTTTCTGATGGACTCTGATGACCATAGTTAACATTGGCGGAACATCTCAGAGTGTGAAAGGGCCTCTTGGATGCCTTTTAGCCAAATAGCTAAATAGATAAATTCATGTGTGATGGGGTTCCCACAGAACCCAAGTTTGCTCAGTGAAATTCCAATGACCTGGCAGAAATGATGTAACCTTTGTAATTTAGGAGTTCAGAATACCTGGAGGGTGGAGGGGTATGGACAGCCAAGCTGCCTCACCCCCTTCCCAGTTTAAAACAATGCTCAGAGTCCTCCAAACTCTTTCACCTCGTGGTACCCATGCTATAGACATTCCTGTTACCCACACAGTCACATTACTCCGGAGTGCTCTGCCAGGGCACCCAGGACACAGCTGCCCTTGCTCTTAGCTGTTCAGAGGGCATATCTTCCATTTTCAGACCATAAGTCCATCTAGGAGTTGAGAGGAGAGTCACAGAGTTATTGATCAGGAGAGAAGAACTGGACCTGATACTCAGCCATTCTCTCTGTTCCTCCTTGCCTCAGCTGCTGTCAGGGGCTCCAGTGCTAAGACTGCAGAGGAGGTGCTTAGGTTCCATCAGTGCGTGCCTTCTGAAATTCCAGAGACAGCAATGGAAAGTGATGAATCGTAAGGTCAAGGAAGGAAATGTCCCAGATGAAGAAGTCCAGTCAATAATAAGAAAACTCCTCAAAAGCTTTTTTGGAGGTATCCTGAGCCTGCTGATGTCTCTAGTGTCTGACGTAGACTATTAGACTTCCCTTCCTGGAAGTAACAGTCATGGTAACAATCATAATTGTGCCATTTGTTCTCAGAGACAGAGGTCTTGCTCATGTTTGGAGAGATGCTTAGAGGTCAGTGAAGGTTTTCCTAAGGTCTCTGCTGTCACTTTCCTGCTGAGAGATGGGAGATGAAGAAGGAATTCTCTCCACTTAGCATTCAGAGCCTGGTGGTGAGTGAGGACACCAAGACACTAACATGTAACTACCTCAGGATCTTGGGCAGCCATTTTTGTCCTGAGGGATGGTTTATGGATGGAATCCCAGATACTGAACTCAGAGTCTTCATTGACCAGCCTCCCATGCAGCTGAAATGAGAGAGTATGGGAGAGCCCAGAGGCTGTCTTCTAGAAAGTGCCTGTGTTGTGGACTGTTCTTTGTATTTTCTGTTCCCTCAAGAGGGCTGCCCCAAGGAGGAGTGGATCACGTACTCAGGTGATGTCAGGTAAAATCCTTTTATTTTCTTTTTAACATTTTAAAGAATAGTGCTTTATTAAATAAGTCTTATTCACAGAAAAAATAAGTTTTAATCTATGACAAATGACAGATTATATAGAGAAGAAAGCAACTCTCCTAAGTTTCTGTAATGAAAGAAAGGTAGCCATTAAATGGACAAAAAGGATTTATAGAATTATAATCACGAATATAGTATACCAACATGACAAAAGAATTGGTCTTAGTTGGTCAAATGAAGGCTAGAGCCTATGATTGTGCAGTGGAAGGAAAAGGTAGACCTGAAAGTTTTAGAGAAGGGAGAGGTGGAAGAAAAGAGGAAATAAATGGAGGACAGAAGGAGAAGAAGATGGAGGAAGATGAGTTTGAAGATGGAGCAGACCCATGTGGCCTGGTGAAGCCTCAAGTAGCTAGGGATTTTATAGCTGGGCAATAGAGTATTGTAGTGGTATATGTGCCCAATCTAGGCATGCAGCTTGTATTTGTATTAACTGAGTTGTGTGTTCTTTGCACAGGCAGATTGGGGTTGGAGATTTACTGATATAAATGTGGCTGGCATGAATACAAGTGTTTTCCTTTCATGAGGCTAGAGGGAGTTGAGTGAGACTGGAGAGTTGTTGGTGCTTGACAGACCATCCACAGGGGTTGGGGGTGGGGTGGGGTATTGGCCTGAGGAATGAAATTGCTAGTTCTAGGCATTTTCAGGGAAAACTGGTTTTGGTCTGCTTAGCAGCTGGTCTCAAGAATTAGGGCCAGAGGGCTGCTTAGAGCTAGCATTTGAGCAGTGTGAATTAGCACTGAAGGAACACAGCCATGCTAGGCACCATTATAGTCTAAGGAACCTGAGAACCAAGTCCCCGAGGTGACTCCAAACCCAGTCAAGTTGGCCACTGAGGGTGACCATCAGAAAGTCTTTTTTTCTCTTATATGACAGGTTGTCTTTGGTCCCTTAATGTCCTAACCATTCTGTAAGCACTGCTAATCAGTGCCTGGCCCCATCACATAGCCTGTAGGTAAGATGCAGACACACAAGGTTGTGGAGACTGCTGGCACTCTTCCTTTTGCTGGTGAAGTGGACTAGGACCTCATCTGTGGTGGCCATGCTGGGTCTAAGGGACGAGGAAGCTATTTCTTCTTATTTCTGTTAATATTGAAATGATGGCAATTGTCCTGGGGTTGCTCAGTTTTGTTTCATATTGACAATTGCATACATGTGTATATAATGCATTCTGGTTACTCTCTTCCCCACTCTCTCTCGTCCACATATGTTGTCCCTCCCTCCTCTCTAAGTTTCTTCCTCTAGTTCTTTTTGTTTGTTTGGTGAACCACTGATTTTGCCAGGGCCATTTGCATGACTACTACAGGTTTGGAGCTGTCCACTGAAATGTCCTAGGCTCACGGTTGTGTATACAGCTGAAGACAATAATACTCCCTTCCCCAGAATCTGTCTATAGCCAATAGTTGAGTAGGGCCGAGCAACTCCTGAGCCCCAACCCCCACACCTGCCCTTGATCCACAATTGACTGGATGATTGTTTATCTTTCAAAAAGGTCTTTCTCTAGAGTGGGGGACTTCAGTCACTTCCAGCTGTGGCCAGTGGCTTTACACATAAATGCAGGACCTGCTGTGAGAAATCTGAGGGTATTTACTTAGCTTGATTACATACATACAGGTGTCTGGCATGGGGAGATTTATTGAATTTTTAACTGTCAGTTAAAATAGAGAGTATTGAACTTTCTATTTCGGTAGCCTTTCTGAGCAAGGTCAATACTGTGTTATTTTAGTCTGGAGCTGAAGGTTGGCGGTGCCTGTCACCTGTCACCCGACAGTTCATATTCATAACCTACACAATTCTCTGCCTGTCAGAGGAGCAAGAGCAACACGTGGCCTCTGCTTTCCTGATGTGGGTGCGTGAGGGAATAAGACAGAGGCCAGGTCTGGTGGGACATCGGCCAGGACAGGAGAGGCACAGATGGGTCCCTGGCTCAAAGTGCACATTTTTGAGGGGTATGGGAGAACCAACCTCCTGCATTTCTGGTCAACACTGGGTATGGAGGATGCAGTCTATGTGTTGGCCCACTGGAGTGTGCAAGCCGTGCCTCAACTGCATGGACTTGAGTGACTGTGTCAGTCAGTATGCCCTTGCTTATGATGAGGGATGATTACAGCACAGCACTTGGTGCATGGCCCCTGCCCACCCATTGTTGGCCTGCCTGAGGCACACTTGGCAAGCCTTCAACACCTGAGAAGATATCCAGGAAAAAGGGTCTGAGGTGCCAGTCCTTTTAAGTGCTGGTCCAGAGAATGAAACGCTGGAGACCCAGGGAGACTTAGAGTTGGTCACTAGGGTTTGGCATGATAGGCACACCATGGGCCACCATGGTGTAACAGATTTGCACCAGAAGAGGATCCAGGAAGAGATGGCTATCATGCTGCAGGTAGAAATTAATCCTGGGAGGCTTCAATAAGGTATGAGGCTCCTAACAGCATAGCACAGGACAGAAGTTGAACAGAGCCCTGTGTGGTGCCCTAGGAAACCCTGGGGACATTATAATCTCTCACCATGACCAGGGAACCAAGCCCTATTGTATTAGATAATATTAGATAACATCTATTATGGGGTGTGTGTGTGTGTGTGTGAGTTCATCCCAGTCAATAGAGGCTATAAAGGCAGCTCTTAAATGGGATTTTGCAAGACCTAGTGTCCAGAGTAGAGAAGCAAAAGAGGACCGAGAGGAAGGGGGAGGGTTTAGGGTTAATATCTTGGGGGACTAATGCTTCCCAGGGCCTGGCACCTTTTTAGAAAATTTGGGAGAATGACTATTTCATCCAGTGTGGGAAGGGTAAGGAGGTCCAGACCTCTACAGCCCACTGTCTATCAGTCTGTCCTCTAAGTGTTCATCTTAGTTATCTTAAATGTCTACAATCCATCCAATCCAAGATGAACTCAGTGCCTGTCTGCTGTGGATCTAAGTTCACCTGTAGCTCTCAGACACCCAGAGCCCTGTATCAGACAGTCTCCATGGCAGCCACTAAGGTAAGAATAGTCAGGATTCCCTGTCATTTTGATTTAAATGAAACTTCAAGCACTTAATCCAGGCATGAGGGGCCTAGATGCACTGTGGTCCTTGGGTTTGGCCTTCTGCAAATGTACAGTGAGACAGAAGCCACAAATGCGCTTTGAGGAACCTGTTTTTGTGCTCAGGATAGGTATCAGCAGCAGGGGGCACATGAGGACTTACTGTTTAATGTTTTATGCAATTTTTAGAGTCAAGTTGAAGTATAAAATTGAGCAGAATGACAAGGCAAGGAAACCATGCATGGGGAAAACTGGGAGACCCATTGCACCTGCATTCTGTAGTAAAAATAATGGCAGGATACAATCCTGGACAAGAGGAAAGTTCCAGAAATCAGCAGATAGGGTCTGTCCCACTCGCCCAAGAACCCACTAACTCCTAAAGGCTCCCCAAACAGCATCACCAACTAGGCATCAAGAGTTCAATTTATAAACCTATGGGCAATGGTAATTCTCATTTAAGCCATAACACTGGGGTTGGAGCAGACCTGTGGACACCAAACATTCTAATTCACATCTCTGCTCAATAGGACATCTGGTCCCTTTGAGCATGACTTGTCCCCCACTTGGAGACAGAAGTCCTGTGAGACCCTAGCATAGATGCTGACTGCATCCTTTTGGGCTGGTCTCTGTCCTTGGAGTTAAAATATGAGGGGCTGTGGGACTGCAGTGCTAAGCAATACCTCAGTGGTTCTTGTTGGCAGTTGGGGATGCTATGACAGTATGACTCCAAAGTCTGGAGAATGGATCATTTACTTACTCCAGGACCTGGATTGGACTCAGCTCAGCAGTTGGGCACAGTAAATGAGGGTCATGGCTGCCAGCCTAAGGTGTCTGATAGCTGCCAGAGGACTCGTGAAGTGAGTCCTTTGTACTGGAAAGGTCATAGAGATGCTAACCTTTGCAATGTACAAAGGAGACAAAGGCCGCCCTCCCCATCTGGTCCTTCCAGCTCACCGGGCCAACAGCTGCATTTAGCCTTTTGAAAACATACTCACAGCTCCAGCCTGACATCCAAAAGGCTTTAATAAGGCCAGGAGAACAGTTTGTTGGGACCTAAGATGTCTAAGTTCTCTGCTAGGTAGCCTGCTTCAGAGCACTCTTCCTGGAAAGGTGACTGGAGGATTACCCCAACATCACTGTTCCTTCAGAGACATGGGTGGTGAGCAGAGCAAAGTGCCAGGGTCTCATAGCACCCCTGCAGGGAATCCCAAGACTGCTGCAGCTGGATCACGAGCCCTCCATGCATCCTGCTCTGGAAACCTCAGGCCCTGAGCACTCTGTTGGTACTGACTGCCACTGCTCTGAGCCATTGATCAAAGTCCCTGTGGCCTGGAGTCCCTGTCACCACCTTCAGGACCAGAGCAGAAGCTTTGGAAGGTGATCTGAGCACTGCCCACCCCTTCAGTCTGCTGATCCGGTGGCTTCCTGGGGCTTCCCATCGAAAGAGGAGGCTTCAGTCGTCAACTCTGGCACCTATAACCTTTCACACCCAGGGGCAGATGACAAGATGAGAAGTGACAGGGTCCCAAGCAAACCAAGGGCTGGTCAGCCTGACAACAATCTCCTCAGCCTCAAGCAGGCTCGTTCTGGGGGAGGTCGCATACTGGCCTTGACCCCAGAAACACTCTTGGTTCTTATGTTCCTGAAAGAGAAGAGATCACACTGAACACTGTAGCTGAGCGAGCAGTCAGGAGTTTCAGGAACAAGCAGGGAAGCAAGGATATGCTCTAGGAAAAAGAGTGTATCAAACCCAGGACCTCCCCTGCCCCATCCCAGCAGGCATGGGGCTTGTCTCTCTCTTTCCCTGTCACCTCCTCCCCCTGGACCTTCCCCCTAGAGAGGGCCCTTCTAGGAAAGGGTTGTGTTTTTCTCAAAAGCCCATTTTACCCAGGATTCAATTTGATCTAATTAGATGTTTAAGATGCAAGAATGGTATTGGGGCTTCAGTTCCCCTGAAGTTGAAGAGTTCACTGGTGGGAGGGGGAAAGACACTCTCTGATGCTCCCTGGAGAGGAAGTCCCTGAAACCAGTTTGAGCCAAAGCAGCTAGTGGATGATAATCAGTTCTTTTTGCCTTCTTGTTGTTGTTGTTGCTGCTGCTGCTGCTATGGTGTTTGCTGGTGGTTTGATAGGGGGTCATTGATAACCCTTTCCCAGAGCTCACCTCCTGCCAGGCAGCCCAG
This sequence comes from Apodemus sylvaticus, assembly GCF_947179515.1. Classification (NCBI taxonomy): domain Eukaryota; kingdom Metazoa; phylum Chordata; class Mammalia; order Rodentia; family Muridae; genus Apodemus; species Apodemus sylvaticus. The sequence goes on along the minus strand of NC_067488.1, from coordinate 56,591,162 downwards.
CAACCCTCCTAGAATCACTGAGACCAAAAGAATTCCCACTCCTAGCTCCCCACAGCAGGAGGAGCTGCAGAAGCATTATGGGTCAAAGGTAGCAGTTTCCAGGTAGAGACAGAGGCAGGCCGGCAGGAGAGGGAGCCAGCTGAATCTCCTGTGGGAGACCTCTGGATGCCCCTTGAAGATTAGGAAGGATGTAGAGAGGAGGTCAGGGGCCGGAAGAGCTGCAACTGTTCCTCTGAGGGGGTAGAGGTGGAGGATGGGCTGCAGGAATCAGCAGGGGAGGGAGGCCTCCTGTCGTGAGCAAGCTGTGGTGTATGCTGACTCCACTCAGCACCCCAACGCCAGTCCCTCTGGCTTCTCAGGCAAAGGACAATGTTTGTTGAGTGTGAACAGGCTCTTTGGACCCTTTCTGCAGCCAGACTGCAAGTCTCTCTCCACAAACGCAAGGAGAGCCAACCCCACCCGCCTAGCTTTCTCCTGGCAATTATTTTAAGCCTTGTCAATCAAAGTCTTGAAAGACAGAAAGCCAATCACATATATAATTATTAGTCAAATGAGTTTGAACTTCTATTAGCACTTCTTCTTCTTCAAATTGCCTATTTACACCCTTCATTAGTTTTGTGTTTTGCTATCAGGATGTGTCCCTTTTGTTTCTAGGAACCCCTAGGCCTCAACGGGTGACAGGTTTGGGGGGTTCTGAGCTCTCTGGGAGCCCTTTCTTCAGCTCTAGCCAAGAGACCCACTTTTTCTCTGAACGCCGGTGGGCACAGGAGCCTCTTGGGACTTCATGGTCTGTTTATATATTAGAGGAGCTTGTCTCCTTCAGGGAGCAAAAGTTATACAGCCCTCCCTGCCACACAGCTGAGCTTTGGATGTCCTGTGCATTTTGGGGACTTGGCCGGAGCTCTCAGGCAGAGCTGGTACCTCTAAGATCAATGAACAAGAAAAACTTTCAAATGTGTCGGGAGCACCCCACCCCCAACCGGCTGGTCCCTGGTTTTGTCTCCTCTGTTACTATTACATGAATAAGACTCTACACTAACAAAAAGTGATTGCGAAGGATAGCTGCACCAAAAAACAAAAAACTTTCCCCCTTTCCTGATGGGTTATTAGGTCAGGACTAGTAATAATCACTTACTCAGGCATATATACTTACTAGGCATATAAGTTACACACAACCTATACAAACACAAAAAGCAAGAAGGGGACAGATCCCCCAGGGGGGCAAATTCCAAGTAGTTCTGAGTGCTGAGGGAGACTCTCAGGGGGAAAAATAAAAAGTGATTTTTGGTCTGGTTGAAAAAAAGCCATTAAAATAAAAATATGACTGTTTTTCTTTAATCAAAATATAAAGATGCTCCTGATAGCATCAGAATGGGGTTTCCCTGATATACACCACGGATAACGTTAAAATTATCCTACCTGTGAATATGCTTAAGATGGTTAGCAGGGAGGGAGCACCGACCTTGTCCAATATCAGAGGTTAATATGGAGTGGAGGGAAAAAGAACACCAAGGTCTTGACCCAATAAATACATGACTGAAGCAGAACAGAATCCTAAAATAGTCCATTCTGATACGGAAACTCTGATAATGGCAGGGAGAACCTGTTTCCTGTGACAAAGACCCTTGTTTTATTGATATTTATGCAAACAGACATTTGTAGTAAAAAGCATTTTTACCTCTTCTGAGTGTAAGTCCATCATGGATTGACTATGTAAAAGCAAACAACAGAAAATAAAAACTCAGAATAACATTTAAAATAACATCCTGTGAGTTTGGAGTGAGGGGTTTCTTCACAGAAAACCCAGAGGCTATATTTGAGAGTAAAAAGAAATCTCATTACACAAATGTGGTGGTTTGGATAAGAATGGTTCCTATAGACTCATATGTTTGAATTTCAGCCCATAGGGAGTGGCACTGTTAGGAGGTGTGGCCTTGTTGGAAGCAGTGTGTCACTGGGGGTGGGCTCTGAGGTCTCAGATGCTCAATGCCTTGTGTTATAGTCTCCTCCTGATGCCTGCTGATCTGGATGTAGAACTCTCAGCTCCTTCTCCAGCACCATGTCTGTCTGCATGCTTCCCACCATGAAAATAAAGGACTGAACCTCTGAAACTGTAAGCCAGCCCCAATTAAATGTTTTCCTTTATAAGAGTTGCCTTGGTCACAGTGTCTCTTCACAGCAATGAAACCTAGATAAGACAACAAAACTCTAAAATGTTGAATATCAAACATTAAATAAGCAAACTCCAGAGACTGGCACCTCACATCACATAGAACTGAAGAAGTGCAAGACACTCTGGGAAATAGACAAGCATCCTGGTGGCTCAGTTAGTACCAGGTCTGAGATGAAACTTAAAGAAGAAAAAGGCCTAGAGAAATGGCCCAGCAGTCAAGAGCACTGGCTGCCCTTCCAGAGGACCTGAATTAGGTTCCAAACCTGTGTGTTAGCTCACAACCAAGTGAAATTTAAGTCACAGGGATCTGTTTCTAGCTTCTGTGAACATTATATTCTCTATGGCTCATATATATATATGTGTGTATATATATGTATATATATACATATATGTATATATATGTGTGTGTGCATATATACACACATATATATTCAAAATATTCCATGCACATAAAGTAAAAATAAACCTTTTTCTAAAAGAAGAGAAACTGTTATTATAAGTTCAAAGTCAAGTTCATTTTATTAATTATATCACAAAGTATACTTTATTAATTATACTAATTATATTGCTAAGTGTTTTTGCTATTCTTCCTCTATTTGATTGACAAGCTCCAGAAGCAATTGTTCAAAGTCAGCAGGTCATATCTGCTGCTAACTCCATGCAGAAAGCTCCTAACAGAAGCTTCCAGCAAGGCAGAGTGTCCAGAAGTGTCTGCAAGCATCTCTATGTCTGTGTCTCTGTGTTCTGGGCAGCAGTGTTGATGGTTTCTCTTGGGTGATGAGTGTAACTGTGAGGGGTGAGTGGGGGCAGGGAGAGAAGGACAGAAGGACAGAGGACGGAAGGATGTCTCCAGGTGGGTCAGTATTGAATGATAATTTTTATTCCTATCAAAACGATTACTGTTAACACCATTTGAGAACAAGGAAACCCCATATATTGGGGTTCCCACAAACAGTTGACAGTCATAGTGAAAGGCTCCCCCCACCCCGCCCCCCCAGTGCTGGCTCAGAAGGGGAGGATTACACAACACACAGTGTGTGTGTTTTATTTTTTTTCTATCGTGGTCACAAAATACCTGTCCAAAGTCACCTAGGGAAGAAATGGCTTTCAGTTTGATATCTCTAAAGGGGAGAATGCTGAGAAGAGAGGAGACTTGGAAGAAACTCAGCCAAGCTAGTAAACCTTGAGGCTCAGGTGTAAATGTCCTGGCTCCCAGCACCAGCACTAGCAATGGGCAAATGGGGGCCAGTCTTCAGGGATTGGAAACCTGTCCCAGGCAGGGTACCTGCCTCCTGGCATCTTCGTGCTCCCGGAAGAGCACATGGCTCCTGAAGAGGCCAGAAGGAAGTCAGGGCAACAGAGCAATAATCTGAGGCCCTTGTCATGAGGAGTTTGCTGAGGATCCCCCAAAGGTCACCGCCAGTCTCTGTGCCCTCCCTGGCACATGTTCCCAATGAATCTCCAGGTGTCTCACTCACACCACACTGAGACAAGCAGGTGACTCACAGGGTCACAGTGGACACTTGCCTAACTGTGGAGTTTTCTGAGGGCCAAACAACTCAGGCTGTGAGCTGGCAGCCTGGGAGAGATGGGGCCTTCTTACAGAGTGACTAATGAGAGGGCATGTATCTGACATCCAAAGGGAAGAAAGATCAATATCGTGTTTGTCTAGATTTCTTGAATTTTACCAGAAATATTTCCCATGTAAATCTTCAATTTTATCTGAAAATGTTTATAATTCTACCTTCAATCAACTTAGAAATTATCTTTATGCCTATCATTTTATCAATATAATTTCCATGATAATCTTTAATTTGAACATGTTTTTCTATATATTTCTTCAATTTTTTCAGAAATATTTTCCATGTAAACCTTCAAGTTTATCAGAAAATGTTTATAACTCCACTTTCAGTCAACTTAGGAATACTTTTATGCCTACCACTATTATATCTATATAAAATTTTCCATGATAATCTTCAATTCTAGCATGTTTTCTACAATTTTATCAGAAATATTTTCCACGTAAATCTTCCATTCTATCATGTTTCTACTCCATATTTCAATTAATTTAGCAATGTTTTATATGTCTACCACTTTACTCTTTAATTTTCCATGAAAACTGTCAATTTTAAGGTGTTTATTTAAAATATTTTCCATGTAAATCTTTAATTTTATCATAAAGTGTTTTTATTTCCTTTTTCAATAAAAAATATCAAAAAAAGAAGAAAGAAAGATCAATATCTCATGTGCATGGGTGTTAGGCAGGTAGCAGAATTACAGAGAATAGCATGACTCTGCACTCCAGGCTATGCTGGTCCAAACACAGTAAGTGGTGTGACTTCGGCTTTCCAAATGGTTTGTTTTTATTAAAGACTTCTCTTGGCCAGAGCTAACCCATCAACCTAGTGCAAGTCCTCCCCTCCCCAACCAAACAGACTAGTGACAAGGACAGGAGAGGTCAGGGGCCATGGGTCAGGAAAGGAAGATTACACACATGACAAAGCCAGGGAAACTGGAGGAGACATGATGGCTTCTTCATCCCTGATTCTGTCCCCACCTGGGTTTCTGTCCTTTATGATCACTGGGCCTCTGCCATCAGACTGAGGCTGCACTCATTTCAGAAGGAGGAGGAGAAGGAGGAGGTTGGATCCACCCCAGCTGACTGTTCTCTGTTCTACATCTATCTCCATCTCAGGACATGGGGCCCTGACCATCGGTGCTTCTATGTCTCTTCTTGACAACAGCTTTTGTTCCTTGCTAAGCAGCTGAGTCCTGCTGCCCAGCCACACCCTTGGCAAGGCCACACCATCCTTCCTCGCTGTATAGACTGACTACAGTAGTGCTCCTGAGTTCTCTTGCCTGTCCTCACATCCTTCTTCCCTCTTGACTCTGGAGTTCCTCCATCAAGGGAGCGTGTATGTCCATACCATGACTTCTTGGAGTCCATACAAAGAGCACGTCATATAGCACTAGTTCATCAAAGCAGGTTGCTATACACTCCAGGCTGTGATGGATATATAATGTGATGACTGTGGCTTCAGCATCAAGAGGAAAGTAGTGAGGAGGAGGCATAAGAAAGGTTTCCTGCTTTCTCCTTTGCCAAAGCTTAAAGGCTGACCCACTGGGAACACATGGCCAGGGTCATGTCTGTTCCATGAGTAAGATAGCTACAGAATGTGTTTGGGATTGGTTTTCCTCTCCCAAGCTCCTGATTGGATTCACTACACACCATAGGCATACTTCCTTCTGAGTTCACAGGATAATGGACTCAGTCTACTCCATGTACTCTGGGTCCCAACTACATAGTCACAAACTTCAAATGTGAATAAATAGGTCATCTGTGTCTCTGCTAAGTCCCAACCTATATTAGTGATAAGGAGGGACCTTCAGAGCCATGGGTCATGGCCACTACCCTTACAAAGGCAACAGATAAGTCAAATCAAAGGACTTACACTTATGGTTTTAGTCTGCCTATTTAGGGATCAGGCTGTTGAAGCGTTTCTTTTCTGGATATGGGCTATCAAGACATCAAGTGCGATAGGATGACTCCCACCACGGACTGTGGTCTTAGGTGTCCACACCTTATGGTCTTAGGCTCCATTGTGGGTGTCCAGCTCAGGGTCATGCAGGTCAGATTGTTCTGCCTAGTGTGCCTCCATGCCAGAGCCCAGCCAAGTGGGCTTTGCCCATATCCACTTTCTCTATAGCTTCTCCACCTAGCTCCCATGACTCCATACCCAGAAGCTATTTCCTCTCTAGTTTTCTTGTGAAAATCCACATTGATCCCTGGCAGTCTAGACAGAAGATGGATGGTCTTCCCCCCAATATCCATACCTCTGTCTTGAGCACTGCCCAGTACCCACAGCTTGCCTTGGAGTCCATGGTCTCTGGCAGAAAAAAAGGACAACTGAGTGTTCCTGTGCTCTCCTGAGTCTCACTTAGCCACACAGAAGGCTGTACTGACACAGCCCCAGGGGGACTCACATCTGCTCCAGCTGCTGCAACCTCAGAAGCTAGAGGAGAAACATGTGCTCGTGTTAGAAGTCATTCAGTGCCAGGGGTAGGGGTTCATTAAACAGTGCAGACAATGATATTAGCAATATTCGACTTCACAGTCTGAGTCTCATTGATGCAGACACAGGTTCTTTATTCAGTAAAAATTCATTTTTGAACTTTTAATTTATTTACCCTGCAGGAGTATTATGGGATGATCTACCATTGCTTCTTGAAACACCAACAGTGCATAGGTTGGACACTGGGTTAGATACTGGCATGATGGTGCCCCTGGCTGTGGTTCTCTTGTTATCCTGTAGATAAGAGTGATGATCCAAGACTTTTTCTTTCACTCCTCAGAGCCCACGCCTGGACTGCAGCTCCCGCCCAGTGAGTGCATAAAGCCCTGGGCACCCAGATACTGTCAGATCCTTTCACATCTTGAAGAAATCATCACTTTCTGTTCATAAAGACATTGACCTGTTTTATTTTTGTTCTTTGGGGAAATAAGCCGCCTGTGTCTAAAAAGGGGGGAAGGGGAGAGGATTGGAGAAGTTTTGGTGAAGTCAGATTCACCCCATATCAACAAAGGGCAAAGCACAGAAAGTCTGGGCTTCCTGAGTGCAGGCGTGTGCAGGCATGCATGATGTATGTAGTGTGCATGTGAGGTGTGTGGTGGTTGTGTGTGTGTCAGCCATATGATCTTTATAGGAGGTATGTGGCAGTGTGAAACACATGGCAGGGATGTATAAAGTGTGCAGGGTGGGGGGTCATGTGTGTAATGTATGTGAGGTGTGTGGTCCTTGTGAAGTGGTATGATTATTTATAATGACGTATGTGGTGTGTGTGTGTGTGTGTGTGTGTGTGTGTAGGATATGTTCCACACATGTGGTTGTCATGTGGTGTGTGGCATATGTACTGGGTATCTGTGACAAACTGTGGAGGGGTCTGTGTACATGGTTCATGTGACTTTATGGTACATTTCCATGTGTCACTTGTGATTGGTAGGTATATGGAGTGTATTGCAGTATGTGGCATGTGGCACACATTGGGGGTTCTAGAAGATTCTCCATTCTCCTGCAGACACATAGTAGGACATGGTTCTACAGGAGCTGAGTCACATCCCTTGACTATGCCCTTCAGTGTTCTCTTCAGTATCCCCACTCGGACCTGATGCTTTCGAGAGCCCAAGGCTTCTCTACTGTTCAGTTTGGGACAGCACTTCTCCTATATCCTGGACTGAAAGTGATGGAATTGAAAATATTTAGGCATCCATACTGATCCTTGGGCTTAACTGAGCTCTTAGAGATGCAGAGGACTAGGCCAGACTCTAGAGCTTCAGTAAGAGCTGGGTTCATGGGGGGCTCTCCTCCACCTTCCTACCTTCCTTTTCCCTTCCTCTCAGCTCTTCCCAGCCTCATGGTCCTGAACCTACAGTCAGGGCTTTCCAGCTCATCTTCTTTTATCCCTGTGCTCTTTTCCCTGCACTCTGTCTAAAGCCTCCGGTCCCTCTGCCCCAGGAGATGCCCTTTCTTCATACCATCTTCACTCTAACTTTTCTGTTATTTCTCTGACCTTTCAGTGTTCCATCAGTGAGCTTCTTGCACAGATGAGTCTGGTGACTTCGTAGCTTACGTCATTGCTATATGTGTACTTGCCACTTTGCCTGAGGGAATTTCTACGAGTTCACATCTTATCTTGTTTTAGCGCCTGCTGAGCGAGTCTCTCCCCTTATGTTCTGAAGACTCTTCATCGTCCCATCTCTGTGATGCAGATGGGATATCTCCAGAGACAGTTGTCCTCAATGGACAAATCAGGATGTCCTGCCTTTGTGCTCTGCCTTCCTCAGGTTTCGCTGTGAATGCTGAGCTCTTTACTTGGTTTACTGATCCTGCCTCTTGTCTTTCACAGTCGGTGTCTCTGAGGGAAGCAGGATACAGCCCGTATGCTCATGTGTGACCAGAACAATCCACACACTAACCAGAAGCTCTGTGTGGCAGCATCGCCTCCCTCACCACTGGGCTTCAATGCGGGAAGGCAGGTCAGCCATCTGGCCATCTTACTAAGTAAGCCACAGGCTCTAGGTACTTTCTCTGCTCTGGGACTTAACTCCAGAGAAGGTTCAGGACATGTGGGCTCAACAACCATAGCACAGGAGGCCCAGGTCAGAACAGGCTGAGGGCTTGCTGCTCACTAACCTGGACACTCCCTCGGTCTATTCTGCATTGCCCGCTTAGTGTGCCTTTCCTTAGTCCACCATGGTGGTGTTCAGATGGCCCTCCCGTCAACAGGAGGACTTGCAGTCACGTCATACCATGCCTCTGCCACTGCATCCACAAATCTTCTCTAGCTTTCAACTCTTCTCTAGCTTCCTTGAGCCTCCATGTGTCAGGTAATCAGCTCGGACCATGACCAAGATGCTTGCACAGGTCACTGGGTCATGCCCAGATCTATTTTAGCCAGGCATTTTCTATTCAGAGAGGACCATGGATCTCAGGGTAATGAGGGTCTCCCTAATCTCCTTTCCTAGGAAGTTTCTCTGTGCTAGCATCTGATACTCCAGGAACATCAGTTGATACACCTTAGTATTATGTAAAAGGTGGGGTTGAGAATGATGTTGTTGAGAAAAGTGGGGATGTTAGTAATGTTGATGATAGGGTGGTTACAGTGATGATGATTGTGACAGGGAGGGTCATGGTGCTGGGTGTGATGATGATGGTGGTGGTGGTGGTGAGAATAACAGTGGTGTGGTAATGGCGAGGATGCTCATGGTGACAGTGATGTTGATGGTAGTAAGGGTGAGGAGGAGAATGATGGGGTGATGATCATGATGATGATGATATGTGATAACGGTGGAGATGCTGGCGGTTGTGACCGAGATGAGGGTGATCTATGATAATGGTGAAGATGCTGACAGTTGTGATCATGGTGACAGTGGTGTGTGATAATGGTGAAGATGCGCACTGACAGTTGTGACTGTGTGATGATTGTGGTGGTGATGTTGATGGTGATGACAATGATATTGGATACGATCCTGGCTAATTTTATGCCAACTTGACAGAAGCTAAAGTCATCAGAGAGGAGGGAGCCACAACTGAGGAAATACCTCCATAGGATTAGGCTGTAGGCAAGCCTGTGGGACATCTTCTTAACTAGTGATAAATGTGGAAGGGCTCAGCCCACTGCAGGTGGGGCTACTCATGGGCTGGTGGTTCTGGCTTCTGTAAGAAAGCAGGCCGAGCAAGCATGTGGAGCAGGCCAGTGAGTAGCACTCCTCCGTGGCCTCTGCATTACTGACTGCCTCAAGGCTTCCACCCTGCTGGGGTTCCTGTCCTGACTTCCTTCAATGATCAACTGTGATGGTGAAATGTAAGCCAAATAAACCCAAGTTGTTTTGGGTCATAGTGTTTTATCCTATTAACAGTAACCCTGAGTAAGTCAGATGTGGTAATGTTGATGGTAGTATCATTGGTGGTGATGATGGTGAAGATGGTGAGGGTGATGGTGGTAGTGATACCGAGGGTGGTGTTTACAGTAATGGTGAGGAGGAGGATGAAGATGACAATGATGTTAATGGTAATTGTGTGGTGATGGTGTTGATGGCGATGACGATTCCAAGGACGAGGGTACTGAGGACATGAGGATTATGAAGATGGTGGTGGTGGTGGTATAATCTCACGAATGTTAACACTCTCTGGATGATGTGTGAGCACATTCCTAAAGGCCATTACATCCTTCCTCCTCAGCACCTGACTCTGACTAGCTTCCCTGACAGGTGACACTGTGGTTCAAACTCAGGGCGGAGAAACTGTTCACCTGAGACCAAACAGGAAAAAGCGATAATCCAAGGCTCAGAACCAGATGACAACAGTAAGGTCAGAAGACAACACTTAGCTCTCCATGGTGACCTTATCCAAAGAGTATCCTGTACTTCTGCTGAGTTTCTCTTGGGCCATTTGTGCTGCCCTGCCTTGGAGTGACGCATGGGTCAGGAGGGAGGTATCACACAGGTGTGTGCCCGTCATTCCCGCCCACAGCTGCTCTTGGCCCTCTTTCCTCTCAGTCAGTTCCACATTGCGCTCTCAAACCAGTGAGGTTTTAACTTCTATGGCGAGAGCTGGATACAGGGACCTGGATCTGCCCACAGGCATCCATGCTGGGAGATGGCACAGTATCTCACGCATCAGGCAGAACCAGGCGCCAGGCACGGTGATGGAGAACATCTCCAGCCAGGTTTCCAGATGAAATCAAGGTCTGTCTGAGCAGTGTCTCTCCACTGGAGACCCCTGATGAGAGAGAAGTAGAGATTAACATCAACCTGAAGCTTCCTTCATCGGAGGGCAGAGTCGGACCGCCAAGGCCACACAGCTCTGGAGTCAATTTGCGTCTGTTGTTGATGCATTTGAGAATTGGGTAGGGAGGAGGGAGCATCAGACATTGCCGAGGTCAGGGCTTCAGTGCTCAAAGGTGATATAATTATGCTCAGACTTTAATTTCATCTGAGTCCTCTCAGATACAGGGGGATTGCAGAAACAACTGCAAAAGTGCTGGTGGTCCTGGTCGTGCCTGTGGCCCGGGGACCAACCTGGAGGCTGAGGCAGCTCTGCTCTGTGCTGGGAGGAATGGCTAGCATTCCATGGGCCATCCAGAACTCCACAGCTTCCACACACCTCACGGTTCTCCTCATTCTCAACTCTGCTTCACTCTGATTCCCCAAGCCCCACTCAGCTCACTGCCGAGGGTCCCTCTGATCTTCCCAATGCTCCAGATGTTCGGGCTGCAGTCAACATAGCCAGTGTCCTTCAGACTAAGCCGGTGCCTCTCATCCTTCAGACAGCATTCCTTCCTGTCCACCCAGCAGCACAGCTGTGTCCCACACTTTAACCCCATATCTCCCCCACCCCACTTCATCTCCAGTGCTACACCACGGCTTTACTCACACCTCCATCTTACCACTGGCTGCATGGCCTGGCTGTGTAGCGTGGACCCAATATGTGCAATATAGGTTTGCTGATCAACTTTGTTCCAGCAAGGATCAGAGGCCGGGCAGGACAGGTTTGTCCCAGGAGCAGGGAAACCTTGGGAGGCTGAGAGTGAGACCTCCCCAGGTGTATGCTCAGAGCTGAAGGTTCTAGGGCTCTTCTGCCATCCTGGTGTGTGTCAGGGAAAGGCTTCCTTAAAGACATCTGTCTTCATTTAGTTTCCAATGCAGCAATGAGGCCCTTGTAGCTGGATAACTTCATAAAACAAAAAACCAAAAATCAAAGAGGTTTAAACTCAGAGGCCACATTGTGGCTTGCAAGATCCTAAGATGGTTCAAAGCATCACACAGTGAGAGACAGGCACAAGCTCTCTCTCTCTCTCTCTCTCTCTCTCTCTCTCTCTCTCTCTCTCTCTGTGTGTGTGTGTGTGTATGTGTGCACATGGGCCACTATCTATCCACCCATTCTCTGGAGAGCTCTCTCTGTCTCTCTCTTGCTCACTCACTCACTCTCATTCTCTCCCTCTCTCTCTCTCTCCCCTTACAAAGCCACCTAGACTCAGTCACAGGCTTTACCCTGATGACCTTGTCTGATTCTGCTCAACTTCAAAGCCCTGTCTCCAAACCCGCCGGTCAGAACATGATTCCGCTGTTATCCTGGCCCATCCTGGAAATAAAAATGTCAACACACAGGAGCCCTTGGGGCCATTCAACCACATCCAGACCATAGAAGGTCTGTGTATCAATCCACAGGGTCCAGGACAGTGGCCTTGTATGGCAAACAGCGGGTGTTGATGCTGCCGTGTACTACAGATGACCAGAGGATAGGGCATCTTCCTCGTCTCTAGGTTTATAGAGAAGCTTGCGGTCCGACATTATCAACTGTGGTTGGGATCGTAGCCAAAGGCAAGGCCTGCAGAGCCAGCTGCCCTGGGGGCCAAGGCTGAGGATTCTGACCTCAGGTTGGGCCTAGCCTCTGAGGTCAGTGTTCTTCCTCCTGAGGCAGAGGTTGGCAATGGCCCGCCTTCATCAGTCGACCAGCATTAGCAGAATTAGCTGTCACACCCAGAAGAGTACCCACTGGGCCTTCTGCCGTTATCACCTGCCACTACAGCCAGGGAAACTGCTACAGCCCTGTGACATCACCCACCACAAACACAGACATGGTGTGGCATGGCGACACTTGTCTCTTGCCTGTCGCAGGTAACAACCCCTCCCCCCCATGTGTTTTCATGGTTTTGCACTTACATGCTTCGAGTGTCCATTAGAGATGGAAGTGTGAGCGAGCCCTCCCTGCTGGGTGCTCCGTCCTCGGTAGAAAACCAGCTCCAGCACAAAGCGCCTACAGAGGAGAGGCTGGTAAGGAATGCTCTGCTGTGGCAAAGTTAAAAAAGAAAAGAAAAAAAGAAAAAAAAAAGGAGGAAGAACCATCAAAGCCATGTGAATGCCCTCGATGCCATCCTGAGACCAATGGCACCATGCCCCAACCTATTAGTAACAAACACCGTGGGGTGTTACACAAAGCTCCCAGGGGACAGTATCAATGGTCTCACCTCAGAAATGGAAGCGTTTGAAGTGATGAATATACTCAAGAGTTTTAACTCACTAGTCCACACTTAGCCACAAATTCTAACTTTCTCTCTGTGTGCTGCAAACACAAGCTACTGTAGTTTACCTGTTGACAATCAGCAGGGGCCGGAGACTGGAAAGGCGCGGGCGGAAGGATACCGAAAGCTCTGCCTCACCCGGCCTTCACATAACTAAGAGAGCATGCGCGCAAGAAACCCGAGCTTCACAAACTCGAGAGAGGATTGAGCCAATGCTTTCTGAGCTCCTTCTCCAGCTCACATTCCACACCTGTTCTTGGGAACAGCTTTCCTTTCTGAATAAACTGTCGTCTCCATCTCTAAGGACGTGCCAATGTCTTTTGTTCTGAGCACCAGTGTCCCAGAACCAGGTGTCCTCTAACCTCGGATCCAGAGCCTGGCATTAGCATATCTCTTTGCAGATGCTAGCCTAAAGCCTAAGCCTGGTGGCCCTGACCCTCTGGACTTCCTCCTCCTTGTCTCATACGCCACACACCTGCTCGCTGACTACCATTGCTGACCACACCTGATTTCCTTGGATCCTAACTCCAAAAGGCATGCTGTTTCGTCTTCCTTCTGTCCTTCTCCACCGTTCTCACAGCTGCTGGGATTTCTGCTCTCCTGCCCTGTTACCATTCTCATAAACTCTAAGAAAATCTTCCTCAAGCTTCCTTCTGAGTCTATTTTAGAATTTTTTTCGTTGATGAGACTAAGAATCCAAAAGAAACCTCAGATCGTCCTGTAACAGGATTGGTTTTCAAGAAGCCTTCGAGGGTCCTAGAGCAGTCACTCTCAAACTGTGGATGGTAACCCCTTTGGGGGAGTCAAATGACTTTTCACAGGAATCAAATATCAGATATTTACATTATAATCTGTAACAGCCTCAAAATTACAGTTATGAAGTAGCAACAAAAATGATTTTATGGCCAGGGACATGACCACATGAGGAGCTGTATTAAAGGGTCACAGCATCAGAAAGCTTGAGAACCACTGTCCCAGAGTGTCATGGTGAGAACAGGAGGGAAATATGATGCTCTGTGTGTCACACACAGGGTCCCCAAACTCCAAACACTGAAAACTGAGTTGAAAAGATGAGTCATAAAACATCTATCCATTTAGAGACACACCTTCATACAGAGGGATGTTTTATGTAACTTGTGTTTGTGAGGGGTGTGTATAAATGCTCGTGTATGTACACATGAAGAATGGTACACATACACAAGGAGTCCAGGGGTTGGTGTTAGGGGCCTTCCTCGACTGCTCTTTAGCTTCTCTTTTGAGATAGATTCTCACTGAACTGCAGCTCTCTGGCTCGGCTAGTTGGCCTGGCCAGCAAGTCAGGAATCCGCCTACGTCCACCTTCCCAGAGCATGGACCAAAGTCAGGTCCTCTTGCTTGCCCAGCAAGCATTTTCTAGATGGATCCATCTGTTCATCCTCCATTTAAAGTGAATTTTAAGCAGTGTGTGTGCATCTGTGATAGCTCACCTTGGTTGTCAATTAGACTGGATCTAGAATGGGCTCAACACAAGCCAACTGGTTTTCTGTGAGGGATTTTCTTGATCAGGTTATTCAAAGCAGAAAGATCCATCTAGGAAGCACCTATGGTAGCCATCCAGGACATGGAAGAAGGGAACTTTGCTCTTTGCCTGCTCGCCCTCACTCTTGCTGGCAAGTGTATCTGCTCCACTGGTGCAACATCCTACACTGATCGAAGAACCAGCTTCTTTGGATTCGAACATAGATGGAAGACCAGCGGCTCTCTAGGAATCTTCCAGGCTGTCAGTATGAGATTGGAACTGTTTAGACATTCACCCATGAGGACTGAGAAGCCACCACATTCTCAGGCTCTCTGATGTAGGACAGCCATTGTTGAGCTATCCTAACTACACTCTAAAAGCCAATTTAGTAAGTCAGTTTTAAATATACACATGCACATATCCAGTCTCTCAGTTCGTTAGAGGGGGGTATTGTAAATACTTCATCCTAGCAGTGGTGTGCCCTGACTGAAATGTCTGTTGATTCATTTCCCTTCCTTAAAGTGGCGTACAAGGAGCTATTTCTATTTAAAGCATTTATTGAGTTGTGTGCTGCTCTAAAGGGACATCGTTGGGACTCTGCTAGTCACCTGGGAGCTTGTATCTTCTTTAAAGTTCTCCCTGGGGCACTTATGTTTGTGAGTGGTTCTCCACGGACCAAGGGAGGGAACCCCCAGTGCTGCTCGGGGTCTGTTTCTAGAGAGGGATCGATGCCTCACGGCATACACGGTGTGCACTTTGTGCTGCAGCACATGACTCCGTGGGACCCTGGGTGGAGTCACCAGCCCCGCTCTGCTGTGCTTCCATGACTCAGCGCCAGACGCTGTGCCTATGTCACTGACGTGTTTCCTTAGTCAGGCTAAAGAACACAGCAGTGGTGTGGCATAGGCCTTGATACCACACTATGACCATCAGATTGACTAATAATGGTACCAGATGTGTCTGATTGGAATCAGGACAGGAGAGAGAGCCATGTCTCATCCCCTGAGGAGAGAGGGATGATGTGTATTTCTTCTGTGTCCTTCTAGGCACTTTTAGCTTCCCGGTTTGGGTGTATCTCGCCCTCCTTGTCAGAGGACATGCACTTGTGTCTCTTTTCTTTCTTTAGTTCCTTCTTCCCTCTGTCTCTTCATTCCCTTTTCCCTTCCTTCCAATAAATTCTAGTTATAGATCCAAAGTTGGTCTTGAACTCATGTTCTTTCTTCCTTCCTCCTGAATGCTGGGACCACAAGCCCATGACACCTCACTGGGCCTAGATTATACATATTAATGGCAGCATTTCTCAGGCACTTCCAGTGGGACAGACCTGTGTCTCATTTAACTCTCATGGATGCCCCATGCTCAAAAGAGAAACTGAGGCATGGAGATAGAGCTTGCTCAGAACCATCAACCGAAGCTGACTCATTGCTTTAGCTCATAAGGATGAGATTGTTTGGTCAACATGCAGACCAGGGACAAGGCTGCCAGCCTCCTCCTCATCTTTGTAGTCCCCACTGCTGGACTTGGACCCAAACCTGCTCTAAAGCTCCAGAGTGAAGCCATCTCCCCCAGAACTATTGATGGGGTATGGAGCTGGTGTGCAAGTTTGAGGGGTAATAGTCTATCTACTAGCATATCCTTCAAGATAGTCCTGGCACTGTCCCTTCTGCCTTGGAGAGACCAGACCTTCTGACTGAGTTTTCAGTCACTCTGGCTTTTCTCATCCCAAACTTTGGTTTCCAAATCAAAAGATGATAAAAATCAAGTCTATCAAAGTGATAGTGCCCCTAAATCTGACAGTCGAGGGCAGAGTGTACTCTAGTGATTGTGAAGTTGTTCCCCACTTCAGGACATATGAGCCCCTCCCCCAGGAATGTGAGTCCATGAAGTTAAGGATCCCTTAATTCTCACAGACTGGGGGGAGAGGGCAGGGATGGGGCGTGGCTGCTAAATTCACATATTTCTTATCAGCACTATCTTCTCCCAGATCTGAGTTCATTCTTTCAGCCAGGCCCAGGAGGGTCATTTCCTAAAGAGGCAGAGCTATCAAGCAGCGTGCACACTGGCCAGTTGCTTGCAGGTGAGTGCCTCCCAACAGGAGGACACCACAGATATTCTAGATTCATTGTACATTCTTTTCTTTCTCTAAATGAAGATTCCATAGCTTCCATAGGCATGTTGAAGAAAGGTAGGAAGGAAGGAAGGAAGGAAGGAAGGAAGGAAGGAAGGAAGGAAGGAAGGAAGAAAGGAAAAAAGGAAGGAAGGGAGGGAGGGAAGGAGGGAGGGAAGAAGGAAGGGGAAAAGAACGGGAGGAGGGAAGAAAGAAAAGGAAAGGAAAGAAAAAGAAAAGAAAAGTAAAGAAAAGAAAAGGAAAGGAAAGAAAAGAAAAGAAAAAGAAAGTTAGGTAGGCATCTCCAGGGTGAGGTAAGTTAATTAGAGAAAAGATCAGAGTTGTACAGGAACTCAACAGTTACATCCTTCGACCCCAAGCCCGCGGAGGCAGTAGATTCTTTGGCTAATGGCCTCTTGGCATGCCTTGGTGTCACCTGGAGTTCACTGGCCCCACCAAGAGAAGCAGGTAGTCCGAACTCTGACCTCAGTACCTGCCTCTTAGATGCCAGCAGTTGGCAGGTGGCTGGAGAGAAGCTAGCTTGGGTTTTCCAAATGCTTGGCAATGCACCATAGGCTCTAAACCAGGCTCTGGGAGATCATAGTCACTGCCTGAGTCCCATAAACAGACACAGGGGAACAAGGACCAGCCAGTCTGAGGTGAGCCTGCTGCAAATAACCAAGCACCCAGCCTTCCCTGAAAGGCTTTCTGAAGCCATTGCCAAGAACGGGAGCCAACAGTAGCTTCTTTTCCGGGATCATCAGAGCACATGCTAGATAGAAATCTCTCCCTGTGAGCACCGCACACCCAGGCAAAGCTGACTTCATGATTAGATAAATTATAAACCATTCCATTTATCTGCCCATCTCTCTAATTAGACTTCCCGAGCCCTGGTATCTGCTGCAGACATGCGGATTCTGCACCTTTAATAAAGGAAGGGATTGATGCCACCTTAATCTCCAAGAGCCACAGAGATAAAAGATTTACCCTGTTTACTTTGGATTAGAGAAGAGTTTTGACCTTGAGTGGGAGTCATTGTTTTCAGGGCCAATTTTCAATTGGAAACATTGTTGCCTTTCAAAGGAAACCAGAAGCAGAGAATGTAGCAAGGTGCAGACAATGCCCGGCCCACAATGAGGCCTGGGATAGATCAGGAGCCCTTATTAAAAGAAAATAACTAATTTCCAACTGTTTCTGCCTTCTGAGGCTCAGACCAAAGGCGACAGGGTTTGCTAACATCCCAAGCTGCTGGGCTGAGCCTAAGAATGAATGCCTAGGCAATAATTAGATGCTTAGTGGGCTAATTATTTTGTGAATAAAATCAAACAAAATCAAGTAATTAAAACAACAGGCAGAGAAAGGTGTCTATGTCCTGAGTTCTGACCATGGTTGAGTGTCTGACTTAACAAGGGACTTATAAATAAGTGTGGGGTGGGGCAGAACACTCTGCCATCAACCACCACAGAGCCTTTTCTCACTGTTCAGACATTCGGTGGCTCTTAGAGACTGGAGGTCAGGGAGCTACAATGTCATTGAGGAAACGTGCCAGACAGCTGAGGTAAATAGTTCACCGCGGAGGGAAGATTCTTTCTTCCTTTGAACCTGAGCCCAGCTGGCAGGGCTCCAGTGTTTGGTCTAAAGAACAGAAGAGTAAGGCTAGAGTCTGAGGCTAGCCTGGTCTCTCTGTGGTCAGAACTTTGTGCTGAGCTGTAACCCCAGGTACACACACCTCCTCAGGGACGTAAGATGACAGTTTGCCACCAACAGTCACTCTGCGTACCTATGGCTGTAGGGCACTAAGTACTCTGCCAGCTCCTCCACAGGGCTTCCAAGTACAGCTGAGGTGGGTGAGAACCTGTTCCCACAAAGCTTTGCAGATGTTTTCTAGAGAACAGAGGTGTATTCTGTGACCTTGAGCTCTTCAGAGTCTCAGCATCCAGGACCAGCGTTTGGGCTTAGCTGTTTACTTAACAGGAGGGTAAATTGATTCCAGGAAGCCAGAGGCTAGTGGAGTCCACCTGAGGTTCCAAGACCAGAGGAATTTAAGGCTGCCTTGGGTGGCCACCACCCCTCACAAGACACTGAGGTGGATCTATGTGTTGGCTGTGGTGTGATCCCCCCCTTTCTCTGCCTCCCCAGGTAGCTTTGTCTATCACCGGGAGGGGCATAAAAGGAGCAGGGTAGGGAGAGGGAGGATTTCCACCCCCTGGCTGGGGGAAGGGAATGGATCTGCATGCCTCGTGCTCAGAGCCCAAGCACACAGTGGTGTTAGGATCTACAACGGAACTGGCATGATTTGGTTCTCTGTAGACAGTAAGGGTAAAACCAGACTCATGATAAAATCAAGCTGACTGCACGGAAGTGAGAGTAAAGAGGACAATGGTGTATCTAAGAGCCGAGACACAGCCGGAGTCGGACACCAGGAGACCTCACACTGCTGGGCAGGGTCTGCAGCAGCCATGGAAACCAAAGATGGCTAGAGAGGGACTTCAAAGTGGGGCCACCACCCTCACTGGATGAGCAGTTATATCCCATCTCTATAACTGGGCTACAGGGATATACACAGAGTATGTGGGTCCTCTGTGTACGTGCAACAATATGCACCAAGACTCAGTTGCAGTATTAAGGATCTTGGTGTTTGTCCAGTTTCTGTCTGAAGTCCTGTAAAAAACTCCAGGGTAGGAAGCTCGGGATTCACACACCTCTCCAGGTCTCAGATGTCCCCCGAGGTCTCCTTAATAAAACTGCTGTTGCTCTGCTCTGTTCTTTGTCCTGATCCTTATTCTGCATCAACACGAGATTAAGAATTTGAGAGCTGTTGCTTCTGGTTGACCCTTGGGTCAGCACCCACAGCCATCTGGGCAACGAGGGAGGCACCGTCACTGGCCAAGATTTGCTTCAGAGTCAGGTCACTCTGGCTTAGTGCAGGGGAAGGTGGGTGCCGCCTACCATCTGCCCGTGTGAGGAGACCACAAGAGTGCTTTGTGGAACCTTCCGGAAGGCATACTTTGACTTCTGACACTGGAGAACCACCCATCTAAAATGGGATTACACTTTACTGGTCAGCATTATAATTTGAGTGCTCAGTGTGATAGGCACCTCTACCTGGACTCTCCATTGATTTACATAGCTGTGCAGGCCTATTTGGGATTTTCTAATGCTTTGTGACACATGAGAACCCAGGGGTCTCCCTAACTTGTCCTGAAGAGTGCACAGAGAGGCAGTGGTGGCTATGATACACAGGGCAGCTATAATAAAAAAACATTACCCCATATAGATCTAAGAAGTTATCAGAAGGGCTCACTGTGTTGTGCCAGGAACACATATTAATAAAGATGGGCATTTGTGGGCTGCATGATCTCTACTATAGCCACTAATCCCTGCTGCAGATGGGCAGTGCCCTGGGCAGTGGTGAAATAAACACAGCTGAGTTCTGATAAAACTTTATTTGTATCAGGCAGAGAGCTGATATTTGGGCTGCAGAATTACTTTCACTCTTGCCTGAAGTGCCAGTCATAGCAACTCCGCCTCTGTCAACAGCTCAAGCTGGTCAGCAGAGTTTCCTTAGGACACAGGCTCATTCCCTGGGACAAGCCACTTGTAGATATGAGGACAGGTCCTGCGGCAATTCTCCAATAATCTGAATGCAGACATGCGCAGTGCTGAGCTGTGTCTTGGGGACGGTAAGATTGTCACGTGTGCTGAGTCCTGGGGACTCCAAAGATCCTCATGGCTCCTTGACGTTGGGCTACTTACTTAACATTTTAATTTCTTTTTATTTTTTAGGCATAGAATATTTTATATTTCTTATCTTTAAGTAATTATTTTTCCCTTTTTATTAATTATTTTTATACACTCCATATTTTATTCCCCACCCCACCAAGCCCTGTCCACCCTCTGACTGTTCCACACCCCATACCTCCTCCCTTCCCCCCTGTCTTCACATGGATGTCCCCACCCCCACCCCATCTGACCTCTAAACTCCTTGGAGTCACCAGTCCCTTGAGGGTTAGGTGCATCATCTCTGAATGAACGCAGCCCTCTACTGTATGTGTGTTGGGGGCCTCATATTAGCTGGTGTATGCTGCCTGTTTGGTGGTCCAGTGTTTGAGAGATCTCGGGGGTCCAGATTGAGACTGCTGGTCCTCCTACAGGGTTGCCCTTCTCCTCAGAGTCTTTCAGCCTTCCCTAATTCAACAACAGGGGTCAGCTGCTTCTGTCCATTGGTTGGGTACAAATATCTGCATCCGATACTAACTTAACTTTTCTAAAAGCTAATTTTTCTCACATCTCACTTCCTTTGGCTGCTTTTCCAGGTTTTGTCAAAAAGATGTGTTCCTGAACTCAAAAAGTCACACGGAGCCTCTCTCCATCAACGACAGCTCAGTGAATGGGGCACAGTCTCCAGAAAGCTGCCCCACCCAGAAAATGAGTAAGGTGGTGGCAGGTGTCTGGGACAGGTTCCCGGTTGGGCCAGGCCACATTTCCAAGCACTTTTCTCTCGAAAGGATCAGGTTTGAAATAATAGCATAAGGGGAGAAGGGGGGAGAGGAGGGGAGAGGGAGGGGACGCTAACTATAGACTTCCTTGCATAGAAAGCTTTGGCGCTTGGGACTTGGGGAGAAAAGTCTGGCCAGGCACCCTCAAAATAGTACACTTACATGCGATCCTCACCCAAAATACAGACGCCACATTGGCGCAGGTACAAGCTGTCTGTTTCTATACAGTCTGGAAGTCTGGAAAATAAACACTCCCAGAGCCGCCTGCCTGGGAGCCACAGAGGAATCCGATTAAGCCATTCCTAGCAGCGGCATTGCTCCGCCTGGGAGAAGACAGATCGGGAAGGCACAGCGGTCAGGGCTGTAGATGCGTGGGACGAGGTGTTTATGGACTTCAAATTGGTTTTAAACATTGTCTGCCCTTTAATAAGATTTGGCTGGACAATGTTATCTTCGAGCCGGGGAACGCTGGTTCCCAGAGGCTGGCCACTCGAGTCGGATGGACAAGCTCAGCTTTTCAGTCACACGGGCCAGGCCAGGCTCTGCCTGCGGGGCGCTGCAGAGGCCTAACCAGCAGTCTAAAAGATGTCTGTGATACCCGGGTCCCCAGCTTAGCTCTACCACAGCCATCACCAGCCTGTCTAGAGGCTTAGTATCTGAATGCAGCAAATTGTATTCCTCCGGTCTTTCTGAGACACGCGCTAGACTGTCTTTACCGATGCAGTCTGTCCTGCCTCTCATAATGAGCCGAAGCAAAAGCCCCTGGGGCCTTCCGTTCTATCCTGAGGGGCAGATCACAGACAAGATCCACTTAAAGGAAGCAGCTTCCAGCAGGGGTGAGGCTGAGGACAGTCGGTCGGCAGCACGGGCAGGAGGCACAATTAGGAGGGAGTAGGGGTGCAGTTTGGATGAGGAATCCAGATATTTTCCAGATAGCTGGAAAAAGAAAAGCTTATGTGTCCTAAACAGGTGGATCAAGAGGCCAAAGGTCTGAGTATCACAGGGGAAGGAAAAACAAAAACAAAAACAAAAAAAAAAACGTTGCACATTCAAGAGGCTGCCTAGAGCTGGGGGTCAGGGTGGGGGCCACAAAGGGAAAAGGCAGCAGCTAGAGACAATACCATGGGTGGGCTTTTCCTCGGAGGAGGGCTCCAGGCCATGGCTATGGTGTCTGACAGTGTCCAGGACCACTTTGTCCTTGTAGCTGAGGGATGAAGTCTGGAAATCCAGATGACCAGGCTGACCAGCCCCACTTCTGCAGTCATGCAGGGGATGCATGGTGATCCAGCAGGGGGCGCCACATACCAGCCTGTTCACCCTATGCCCACCTCATCTCCCAGTCCAACCTGGAGAGGGGATTCCACAGGACCCTCAGCTCCCAAGAATGGTGCGGTGTGTGTGTTCTGTTCCCATCTGTTTGCACCCCAGACCGCCTGCTCCCGACACCTTCCTGTATAAACCCGTGTATGTATGAGCAAATAGATGTGTATGTTTGTGGGTTTGTTTTTGTGTGCACATGGTGTGTATGTGTGTGCTCCGTCACTCACCTGTGACACGCTGGTAACATATCTGTAGTGTGGACAGTTGATAGGTTAATGATCTACCCAGTACTTCCCTGAGACCATTACATCAGAAACAGGGACAGCTCTCGTGGTATCATCAGGTGACTTGCTTTGGTAGGTCCTCGGTGATAGAAGATAGGAATGATCACACTAGGGAGCCTGGCTGTGGCTCGTTTCTGTCCCCATATGCATCTCTTGCCCTCTGAGAAGCCCTGAGTAGGGCTGGGTACAATGTCTTTCCATAATGGAGACCAAGGATGGGGTCCAAGAGGCTCTGTGATCCCAGGGCTTGAGAGGACAAGGAGTGATACCCCTGCTCGGGACCCCCAAGTTCTCCCCTCTCTTGGGAAGAGGGAAGTCACATAGGGAAACAGTACCTGACACCTTAGACACTGTGAATGACATGACTCTATCTCCTGAGGATACCCAGGCTCTGCCCTGAGCTGCTCCTCCTACAGAAGGAAAATATCTCCGCCCTCAGGAGGGAGGGGCCTACAGGGTGGCACTGACAGCCACTTCTTTTTCCTCTCCTATATTACATCCCTACCAAAGTTTCTCCTCTCTTCCCTCACCCATTCTCTCCAGTCCTCACCTTCTCTTTTCCCTAGACCCAGCCCTCAAACTCCCCTCACAAAAGAGCAGGCCTCGAAGGGATATCAGCCTAACACTGCATACCAAGCTACAATAAGACACATACTATCATCACATCAAGACTACATGAGGAAAGCCAGTAGGAGGACAAAGGTCTCACAATCAGGCAAAGCATTCCAAACCAGCTCCCACTCCCTCTCTTACGATTTCCACAAGAGCACCCAGCTACTCCGCCATAATATAGATGCGGTGGACCTAGGCTAGATGCCCACAGGTCCCCTGATCTCTGCGAGTCCCCGTATGTTTTGGTTAGTTGATTTTGTGGGCCACGTTCTTGTGGTATGTCCCTGAGCCCTCTGGTTCCTCTGATCCTTCCTCTCCATCCTCTGCAGGACTCCGCTAACGTCTACCTACAGGTTTTCCTCACTGCTCTAGCAACTGGTGGGAGCAGATGCTAAGTAACACAGGCACTGGAGTGCTTACCCATTCCCTCCCAGCTGCAGGGTAACTAGGCAGATTCCATTAGCAAGGCTTTAGACGGACCCTGTCTGAATCCAAAAAGCAGGCCACAGGGAGCCATGTGTCCTTAGCTGTCCTGAGGCCTCCTTCATCATGTTCCAAGAGCCCCATCCTTACAGACCACCCTAAAAGGCAGGGGCAATAAACCTGCTGTGTAGATGCACATTCACGGTGCATAAATGGAATTGAGGGAATCCAGGGACCAAGGTAAGAATATGAAGGGATTCATTCTATCCACAGCCAGAGGTGGGGAGTATCTGGTACTAGGGAAGCTTCCAGACTGAAATCAAAAGTTACAGTCTTTGAAATTAAGATTGTGAGCTACGCAGAATACTCACAGGCTACTGTTAATTCTCTGTTAAATGTGACTGGGCAACCAGAACCTACTGTTATCCTGATCTTGCGGCTCAGTCCAAGGAGACCCTCTTGCATCTGTGTGCTGAACAGCCTCCCTCTGCACCCTGAGAGGGAGTCATCTCAAGCTTTCACACAGCCATCTTGAGACATATTCTTGTTCAAGCACACTTCCTATATGCTGCAGGGGCCAGCGGACCCAGTTACATGCACACCCACCTTTTCCAGCATCCAAAGGGCTCACAGAACTCTCAGCGCACAGATTCATCTCCAACGGACCTGTACTGTGTTCTCTCAGGACTCTGGACTCTCACCAAGGCTAAAGAGAAGGTCTTTGTGGAAGACCAGGTACGAAGGTTCCTTCCTAGCTACTGCGGAGCACTGACTCTAAGCTCCCAGCCCTGCCTGTTAGCTCGTCTGGCTGGGACTGAGGGAAAATTCCAAGGACCACCAGCTTCAGGTGTGGTAAACTGGAGTGTGATACACTGGTGGTGGTCTCAAAGGATACATCTATAGGAAACATGGGAGGAAAGGGATTTTGTAAACACACCATATAAACTTGGAGATAGGCCACCCTGCCCTCCCCTGCTTGATTCTGAGCTACAAGGAAAGGAGAGACCTGACACAAAGCAAGACAAGCAATGTGGCCACATGACAAGGATCCATTTGCTGCCACAAGAACCGGCAGGTACAGGAGGAAGCTCCCTGGGTCTCTGTGGTGGAAGGTGGTGTTTTGTCTGGGAATCAAGGCAGGCCTGCTTTATGCCTGAAGACAGGAGTTGCTGGACCTCTGGACAAGGAAAACATCTTTGCTGCAGGCTGCTGCCCCAGGCCTCCTCCACATAGGTTAGAGACATAGGGGTCAAGTCAGGTCAGGGACCAAGGAGCTTCTTCAGACTACTCTTGGGGGAAGAAAAACCCTTGGTGTCACAGAAGCCTGATGGCACCAAATCCTGGCAGATCTCAAGGCAAGAAGTCTGGGCATGGTCAGATGGGGAAGCACAGAACTGGCAAGATGTCTCCCTGGTTAAGAGCACTTCCACCCCCCACCCCCCACCCCGCCCACCCCAGGACCCAGTTTTCCACCTTGGGCAATTTTCAACCACCTTCAACTTCAGCTTTAGAAAGACCCAATGCCTCTGGCCTCTTGGGGATCTTGAGACACAGACACACATCCATGTCTTACAAAAGAAGAGTGATGGGGACATAAGCTGTGTTCTCTCTGCTGACCACAGCGTCCCAGGACCGATAACATCAGTGCAGTGACTCTCCTTGAAGTGAACATGAAGGGCTAGCCTTAGCCATCATGGTCCCCCTTGACAGATAATGGATGGAGTTGGAGAAGAGCCAAGATTCCAGCCGCCCGTCTGGGCCCTGGAGGCTGGCCTAAATCAGCAGTTTGTAACCTATTGGTTGAGACCCCTTTGGAGGTCGAATGACCCTTTCACAGGGGTCACATATCAGATATCCTGCATATCAGATATTTATATCACTATTCATAACAGTAGCAAAGCTACAGTAATGAAGTAGCAGCAAAAATAATTTTATGGTTGGGGGACCCCACAACTTGAGGAACTGTATTAGCAAGGCTGAGAACCAATGGCCTCAGTATTTAGATTCCCTACCTGGCTTCTCTGTTGTGAGACTGACGATTCTAATTGGGTTCTTCCAGCACAACCTAAACCAGAGTTCTTTTAGTCCAAGCCCAGAGAAGCCAATGACCCAAGGAGGAACCCAAACCATAGACCATACCCACAGGGATGCTGTCTCTCTAGCACCATTAGTAACCTTCAGAGCAGCCAGCAAGATCTGCAGGCAGCTTTTCCCATCCTGGCTTGTCCCTGGGAGCAGCAAAGAGGTGTCGATAGGGACCAGTTCTATCTACTGAGCCAGGACAGAACTCTTTCCAGAACCCAGGCCAGTGAGAGGACCTTAGATCCAGAAGACAAAACTGTGAGTATAAATGTGTACATCTGTGTATGCACTGTGTTGGCATGACAACGTGGGGACTTCCCGGAAGGCTTTCTTTTGGGTATCTTGAACTAGAAGATTGATATCTGAGAAGCAACTCAACTGTGCCCTAACCTCAACTGGGGCCGGGAAGCACACGCCGCCACCTGGTCTACGCCCTCCTAGGATCCTGTGTGTCACCTCAGCTCTGACATGACCTTCTCAGCACTCACCTGTCAGTAAAATGCAGAAAAGTCACTTTTTCATTTTTGGAAAGTGGGAATCAGTTCAGAAGGGGCTTTCTAGCCCCCGGGACTCTGAGGAAGACATATGTCTTTAATGGGGTCTGATGGAATCTGGAACGCACTGGCAGGAAGTTAAAAGCAATGAGGTCCATTTGCTGAGGGTGGTTGAGCCCAGCCCCAGGATGTCCCCCAGGGGCTGAATGATAAGCTGACAGGATCCACAGCTGGAGATGGCAGACTGCAGAGGGTGCGTGTGCAGAGGAACATGTCCCCAGCAGAATGGGTGTGTATGCGTGTGTGTTTGTGTGTGTGTGTATGTGTGTACACACGTGTGCACGCATGTGTGTGTGCATGCATGTGGGGGTGTGAGGGTGTGGGGATGTGTACACACTATCAGCATACTCCCTGTAGGCTCTGGGATCTCAGCCTCAAGCCTCTCTGGAGTGCTGACAGGTCAGATGCTGCCCGCTCAGCATTAAACAGGAAAAGTTAAAACTAGTGTCTATGAGAAGGCTAGTTTGTGTGCAAACTCTGCCTTTTCTTCTAATGGTATAGCTGGTTTGTGCCACAGTTGAGGAACTTGCCATGGTCTACCGTGTCCACTGAGAGAAACCAGCCTGTGAGGTCTCATTCTTCCTAGGAGAAGGGCATCGAGGCTGTGGGAGACCCATGTGACCCTGCCTGAGGTATGGATGTTAGGGCGGGAGACCCAGCTCATGAGGCAAGAAGCCAGCCTGCAGGCCAGCCCTAGTGTGTCCATGAATATTTCGGCCGAGATTTTGATGAAGCCTTCCCATTTAAAGGCAATCACAACATCCCAGGCCTCACTTGCAAGCCATAAATATTTACACACTAGGACAAAAAACTGTCACAGAGAGCAGCTGGGGTTTATCTTGGCCCTGTACTCCTCCAGACATAGGAGCCTTGAGAAGCCAAACAGAGGACATGGCCCTCCTGCCTGTGTTCTGTCCAGATGGAGCATTCCATCCTACTCTGCTCCAGCAGGCCAGCTAGGCAAGTCTCCACCCAACAGAGTGGCCCCATCTCTCTTGTCAACTCCATGTGGCCCTGAGGTCCTGCCCTGTCTCCATGCTGTGTAGCCCATTTCCTCCCAAAGGAGACATTTCCTCCTGGAGGCAGGCAAGAAGTATCCCAGCATGGAGCTGTCTGCTGGTCATGCAGAGAGTCCCAGTTATGCAGCGTTCACAGTCAGCCATGCTGGAGTGGACTTTTCCAGGATGCGGTTGCTTTTGAGTCACGCTTGTTGCTATAAGTAACCCCAATCAACTCACTGATTCTCTAAACTAGAACTGAATCATCACATCTTTGGTTATTGGTTCCCTACATCCGAGGGACATGAATAGACATGTGTTCATGTCCTTGAAGGAAAACACAGCACCCCAGGTAGAAGCATGTGATCCGGCATGACATACCCACTGCACACTTTTCTGTTTGGTTATTTGACTGGCGAGGGAGAGTGGAGAAAATTCCCCGGCCCTCGCTGTCAACCACCATGTTGGTCTGCAGAGCGAGAGTTATAACCCATAGCAGGGCCAGTTGTCTGATCTCTCATATCTCTTCCTTCTGAGGCCCTGGGACATCCATGTGCATCAACACTCAGTCGTCAGTGTTTCTTGCCCATGAATGGCTGTGTGTTCCCAGAAAGAGGTGACCATCTCACCAAGCTGCCACTGAATGTGAGCCCTGGCCTATAGGCTGGGCTCAGAACAACCTTCTACAGCTGGACACAGAGAACAAATGGCATTGTGAATGTACGGAGAGAAATGGCAAGACAAGATGGACAGAAGCGTGGCCGATCCCAGCCAGGGAGACCAGCTCCATGTTCCCCACTAGGACTTGAGCATCAAGAAGCCTCTAGCAGCATTATGTGTTTGCTTTATACCAATTCTGTCCCACCAGAATGTAGGGTGGGACGTGCACAGGCCCCTGGTAGGTATGTGCTAAATGAGCACGTGACCTGCCTTTCCTACAGTGAATGTGGGCATTTCCGAGGTGTTCTAAATCAAGCTGGCGTTGTATCTGCAGGTAAGAGCCTTCTGGGCATAAACCCATGTGTGAGAAAGCCAGGGGAGCACCTGTGGTCTGCCATATTTCGGTAAAGCCATTGACACAACCAGAAAGGGAAATGTTTCTTAGAAGCCAGCACATCACAAAAGTTTCCTTGGGTCCTATTTCCTCCAGATAAGAATCCAATTATGTAAATGCGTGTACTTTCTCCCTCAAAAGTAAGGTTTGAAAAGAATAGAACATCAAATTCCAACATGAAATTTTGACTATTATTTTTAACTCTCCATGTGGAGGTAGCATATATTTCCTGCTGAGAGAGGGAAAGAACATCCAACGGGTGTCTGCTTTCTTCCCTGAGAGTTTCTGCATTGGAAAAAAAAATACCTTTAAAAGGCTCAGGACTGGGGCATGATGCCGAGAGGCACTGGAGAACAATTAAATCTTAGTTACTGTCCTATGAGGAAAGCCAGGCTGCATTTTGCATAGACAGACTGAGCACGGAGAGCTTTCTCGGTTTGCTTAAAGCATCCCAGCAAGGGGGTAGCAAGCTGAGGTTTCAAAGTTTACAGGACACCTGTGATGGTGTTTGGCTCCATCCTCAAAGTCACCTCAGTACCTGGGCTCCCTTCCTGTCTGTAAGCAACTAATTTAATGTGACTTTTATGTAACATGTGACCAAACCATCCCCCCAAAGCAATCTTGAAAGAAAGAAGAGACCTACCATTCAAGGGTAGAAAACCCACAATTGCTGCTGTGTGTAAGAAACTCTTTACTTCCAGTGATGGTCACTGCTAATTGTCAACTTGACAAAATCTAGAGTCATCTAGGAGATGTCTGGGCATGCCTATGTGGATCTGCTTTGATTATATTAATTGATGTAGGAAGACCCATCTTAACTATGGGCTAGACTGCCCTTGAGTAAGGGATACTGCACTATATAAGATGGAGTTGATGAACTGGGTGCTATCATCTGTTCAACCATTTCTGCTTTCTGAGTATGACTGGAATGTGGCCAGTTGCTTCAAGTTCCTGCTGCCTTAACACCCCTGTCATGATGGAATACTCTACCTAGAATTGTGCACCAGAATTAGTCTTCTCTCCCTTACATTGCTGTTGCCAGAGTATTTTATCATAGCAACAAGGGAGGAAAACAACATAGAAGGGTCTCATGAACTTCCACCAGATTTCGCTCTTCTTGTAGAAACAGACAGGCTGCCCACACTATCCTTCTAAGAAAAAGGCACCAAAGAACCGTTAACATAAGTGCACAAGGAACAGGATGCAGCCCATCACAAAATCCACACACAGTATCCTCTGTGACTGTTGCTATAGCATCTGTGTGTGAATGGACAGAGTGATAGAAGGAAGAACCAGGAAGTAGGTGAAAACTGAGTGCACCAAGAAGATCCCATGAACTTTGTTTTATGAATAGATTCAGGTAAGTGGTTCACACAGGAGAAATACAGTTTGTATTCATTTCTTGTAATTAGGACATGTTCCAAAGTGTTAGAAATGCAAAACGCATAGCAACCAACAAGTCCTGTAAACACATATGGCAATGTGGACAATTGCTCTGACTGCATGAATCAGAAAAACTACTGTGCAAGGCAACACACGTGTATACGAGATGGTGGGAGACACACCTGTGGTGTATCCTCATCAGAGCAACAAACCCAAGATAGAGGATTTTAAAACAGTGAAGAAAAAGACCAGATCCACCCAGAGAAATGAGCTGGGATCACAGACACGAAGTGAATATAAATCCCTACAAGTGGCAGGAAAGATGCTTGAGCACCTCCCTGGGAGAGAAGAAATGAAGAATAAAATGGTACTGGTGGACCCAGTTCTGAGCAAGAAGAAGTCAATGCACACAGCACATGTGTGTTCTTGTGTGTTCCATAGAACATGGCTGTGTGGTTTGCATGGCAAACTTCAGAGACAATCTAAATGCAAATGATGAAGAATGACAGAGCCCAACATTCTATCCAGCCTCTGGTTATCTGACGACCATCTTTCTCTTGTTGCTGTCTGGCTGGATGTCAGGGGCCCCTAAAGCCATAAATGCATCTCCAGGGACAGAGAAAGGCTCCAGGAAGCAATCAGGAGCCATGTAAGGAAGAGGAAGAGGACGGCAGAGACTAGGCGTGGAAGAGAGCGTGTGCATCCTCCTCCTCTTCTCTTTCCCGGTTTCTCAGTCAGCAGTGCAGCAAAGGTGAGGGTGAGCACAAACTGACTGTAAGCAGTCTCTTGGCACCTGGGGTTCAATGGGCCCACAGATTTCCTCTCCTCCATCAGATCCCAGGTGTGAGAGCGTTCTCCCTTGTGCTGCCTGACCCTCTTTCTGTTCACCAAGCTTTCAGACAAGATGGAGGTGTTGCCACTAGGGTGCATGCCAGGGCTGGGGTTCCGATGACTGAGTCTGCCAAGGACCACTAGGAGATGCTGTGAGTGGGGTGTTTAGGAAAGAGCTCCAGAGGAGAGGGGCAAAGGAAGCAGGGCTAGGGCATTGTGTGTAGGCCAAGCCTCAGCACTGAGCTCCCTCCTGTGTGTGTGTGTGTGTGTGTGTACTCACATGCACACACGTGCATGTGTGCACACACACCCTTAAATGTATTAGGGAATGGTGATGTAGCCTAGGAAGTGGGGTTCAGGCCAGGCCTTCCCTGATCATTGGACACGGGCCTTACTTGAGCAGTTTGTGCCAGCTTGGGGTCCAACATTGGAACTAGGAGGTGTGACCACAATCCGTGGGCTGCCGCTAAAATGGAGCACAAAGAATGTCAAGGAAATGAAAGTGACCCACGGCCTGAGAAGGATGTAGGATAGGGAGGGAAAGGGTGTGTGCAGGCATGGAGACATCGCAATGAGTCTCATTGCTGTGGGCGTGAACGTACTGGTATGTGTTAGCATTATAACAATTAAAAATCAAACCCAAAAGAAATCAACATCTCCCTCAGCCACCAGAGGTTCTGGGTTTTAGAGAAATATGGACACACCCAGAAAACAACTGAAATCTCAGTTGAAAAGAAAATCTCAACCAGTGAAAGGAAAATGAGAAGGAGCCAGACTAGAGCTCAGCCTTTGGTCTATTAGATGGATCTGGGGATATAAGAACCTACCCCGTTTACCTGTTCAACAGTCAGAAAAGAAAGGCTGGGCACAGAGTCAAGGGTGTTTTCCACACGCCCATCTGTTAGGTGCAAAACCACAACGCTAACACAAAGAGGGTAAAAGATTATCCTGAAGCCAACTATGAGTGGCTGTGGCCCAGGAACGCAGATTACCCCAATTCCATTCCAACATGAAATGTTTTTGTGAAGTTTTTACAGCCACAGAACAAAGAGTCATATATCAAGGTGCTTTTCAAATACATTGGTGAGGACATCAGAGAGCCAGTGGCAGCAAAGCAGAGAAATTTCAGCTCTAAACCTCAGATGCTGCCCGGTGAGAGTCTTCACGTTTAGATGGGTGGAAGCTAGTGGTGTGTCAAGTTAATGCATGCCAGAAGATTCTGTTAGTTATGATGATGTGAAGTCTGACACAGAGGTAGCAGGAGATGGTTATTTAGGGGGATAAAGGTAGCCCAGGAGAAATAGTAATTTGGCCCTGGACTACTCTATAATCGTTGATGTTCTAGTCAGCTCATCAGCTTGGTAAAATGTTTAATTTGAAGGTATAGTGTCTTCCTAAGGCATTCCATTCACAGTACTCGATAGCCAGTGTTTTATTCTCTTAAATGTTTGCATCTTCTATTTCTCTTCTTTTCCCTATTTCTTAAAGGAGTGTAACTAGAAACAAAATCATTCTGAGTGAGGTACGCTAGACTGAGAAAGATAAATGTGGTATTGCTCACTTATATGTGGATATTAGTCATTAAATAAATGATAACCAACCTATAATTCACAGATGCCGCGAGGTTAGACACAGAAGAAGGGAGTAGGGGAGACACATAGATCTCTCTGGAAGCAGGAAACAGATGTTATGGGTAGACTGGAGGTGGGGCCTAGGAATGGGGAGATCAAGCTGAGAAGAGGAGGGAAATATAGCTGAGGAAGGGAATATGGGGAGAGACAGCTGGAATTGAATGACATTTGAGAAATAGTATAAGAATCTTCTGTAGTGGAAATTTCATAAAATATATGAAGGCAGTCTTAATGAAGTCTCGTAATGATGGCAATGGAGTCCCAACTGACCATCTCTTGTCACCAAATGAGGTTTCCAGTACCAGGACTGGTTTGCATTCAATTGAGTTGTTGGCCATGGGTGTTCCATGGATATCCCCAAACAACCCAGACTGTTGCCATGACAATGGGTTGCTCTTGGCAAACTGACAGCTGGGCCCCATTGCAGAGGACAGAATCCATGCAACTTACTGAACATGAAGAAGCCAAGCTGGTGCCTACATGAAGCCTTCACCACAGTGTGCTAGTGTCTTTGGTGCAGGAAGGAACTCTGCAGGCTCCCAAAAGAGAAATGTAAACACCCATCCAGCCATAGAAATTTTGAGCTGTGGTCTGTCTTGCTTGCGAGGTATGCTAGGATGATGGTGGCACAGAACTTGTAGGTGTAACCAACCAATGTCTGGGTTGGCTTTAGGCCCACTCCATGAGATGGAACTCATGCCCAATACTATCTGGATGACGAGGAACCAGAGACTAGATAGCCCAGAGACACAGAGTAAAGCCAAACAATACTGGCCTAAAACCCAGAAAGTACTGATGAAATGACTCCTAATGCTAATTCTGCTACACTCATAGATTAATGAATTATTCAGTTATTTCCAGAGACGGTTCCCTTGCAGCAGATAGGAATAGATGCAGAGACACACAGCCAGACACTATGGGGGTGAGGTGGGGAGTAAGAGACTCCATAGAACACACAGCTCTAACTCAGATGTTGTCATCAGATCTCTCCCCTCAGAGCTCAGGAAACCCCCGTGGAAGAGGAATCAAGGAGAGTGTGAGAGGCAGAGGGATGGAGGATGCCAGGAGGACTAGGACCCTCTGAACTAATTGAACTCACAGAGACTGGAGTAACACGCAAAGAATGACCTGGGTCTGCACCAGGCCCTCTGCCTACAGATTAGTGTTTTGATGGAACTCCCGAGTGTGTGAATGAGCAGGTTTCTGATGTCTACTCTTGGGGACTCTTTTCTTCTGTTGGGTTGCCTGGTCTGGCCCCGGTGTGACAGAGTTTGTTTTTTCTTGATATATTTTGTTATGCATGGTTATTATTTCTTAGAAGCCTGTTCTTTTCTGATGAAATGCAGGAAAGGACCATATCCAGAGGGGAGGAGAGGTGGGGAGAACTGGGAGGATAAATGTATTTTCAATACAAATAAATACAATTTAAAAAGTAAAAAAAAAAAAAAAATTGCAGTATATTTTGATCATTCTGGTTCCCCTCCTCCAATGTCTCCTATATCCAACCTCCCTTACCCAACCAACTTTATAGTCTTTCTCTATCTTACAAAAGCAACCAAACCAAACCAACCAAACAACAAACAAAAAAAAAACAGAAAGTACACACAAAAGTATGGACTTTGCTTTGTGTTGACCAACTTCTCCTAAGGATGGAGTCTACCCAGGAATGTGGTTACTATACCCTTCATTTAAAGAAAAGGTGACTTTTTTTCTGGTGGGATCCAGGTAGATGCACAGATTTCCCTGAGGCCTTGAGGTATGAGCCATGAACAGAGTTTTTTGGCTAAATCAGGAGCATGCTTGCCATAGCTCTCAGCTTCTGTAAGCGCTCCTGTTCCCAACTCCTCTATCTTCTTTATTTTCTCAACCCTGGTTCTCGCACTCAAGGACTTGACATGGAAGAACAACAGCCTTTCTAGTCCAGGTCAGTTTTCTCTGTCCCAGCATTTACTATTTGTGAATAGCTTCTTAGCTAGAAGTGGGACTTTCTGTCCAATTCCTCTTCTCTGTGTTGATTTTGCATGCTGGTCCAATGCTGTAACAGCCTCTGTGAGTTCATCTGGAAGCCAAGCCTAATACATCTGGAAAATGCTATTTCCTTGGGGCCATCCAGCACCACTGTCTCTTATAGCCTTTCCAATTTCTTTTCCATATAGATCCATGAGCCTTGAGGGAAGGCTGTGATAAAGATATCCCTTTGGAGCTAAGAGCTTGGAAGACTTTTATTCTGCATATTGTCCATTTCTGATTAACTCACATCTACTGCAAGAAAACACTTCTCTGACATGGGTTGAATGAGGTCCTGATCTATGGGCATAGGAGTATGCTGTTAGAAGTCATTTATTGCTATGTTCCTTTAGCAGAATAATAGCATTAGGTTTTCCCCTAGGCTCATGACCTATCTAGGCTCATGTTTTTGGCCTCATTAATAGTATCAGACATGGGTTCCACCTCATGGGATTGGTCTTAATTCCAATCAAAAAGTGGTTGGTTGCACCTATAACAATACTATTGTACCAGTGGGCTTTTCTTACACATATGTCTCTGTCTTGGCTTGGAGAGTTTGTTACTGAATGAGATTGATGATGACCTTTCTCCTCTAGTAGACTGCATTGTACCTTTCAGAACCTCGAAGGCTAGTTAATAGGAGTGGGGGGAAGCCTATAACTAAGCACCAGCTTGATTTTTTTTTTGGTGGCATAAACACGTGGTGCCTTTAGCAAAAGGTACTCAAGAGACTCTCCACCCTACTATAGAGATACCCAGTCATGCATGTTCATAGCTGCTTTATCCATAATAGCCACAAATTGGAAACAGCCCAGCTGTCTGTCAATGGGTGAATCTAGGTAATAAGAATGTGCTACATTTTCACAATGTGATATTATTCACTGTTGAGAAAAATGAAATTATGAACTTTTGGTGTAAATGGATGCCATTAGAAACAATCATCTTGACTGTGGTAATCCAGACACAGAAAGACAAACATTGCTTTTTGTTTTTCATTTGTAGATGTTAGCTTTTGAGCTTTCAATGTGTGCGTTTAATTTAGAATATCAGAGGTTAGGTAGCCAGTAAAGGACTAGGGAGCAAGAGGGGGTCTTCCAAGAAAGGGGAAGTAGAATATAGTGTTATAAAGGGTCAAAGGGGAAATTGGAACAGGAGGATTAAGTGTGGAGAGGTATGGGAGGGCAGGATAAAGGAGACAGTGTTAGAGGGACAGCTAAAACAAAGGACCATATAGAAACCTACTACTGTTGAAGCATGCTAAAATATATACATATATGAAAGGAATTTAAATAGAATTACATATAATGGGATAATGGAAGAAAAGATGCCTAAACATGACATCATATGCCACCAAATAATACCCCCCTTAGGGCCAGGAATAGGTTATATCTTTTTGAGTGGTTGGCCTAAAGGTTCACGTAGACATCCCTAAAAATTACAGGCAATTTGTCTTTTTTATATTAATTGATTAATTAATTAGTTAATTAGTGTGAGTGCACTGTAGCTGTCTTCAGACACACCAGAAGAGGGCTTTTGACACATTACAGATGGTTGTAAGCCACCATGTGGTTGCTGGGATTTGAACTCGGGACCTCTGGAAGAGCAGCCAATGCTCCAAACCAGTGAGCCATCTCTCCATCTCATATAGGCTATATAGCTATTGTTAAAAAATAATTACTTCCTACACAGCCTCACAGCAAATTGACTTGAAAGTGGGTCAATGGAACAAGAAGGAGAAAAACTGAAAAGCAAACACAGAGTCCAGAGACCTGTGGAGTGATTTTTAAAAAGAACAAAAAATGTGCAGCAAAGGCCACAGGAGGAAAACCGGTGTAAGGTCAGTCAGCAGTCACTGGCCCTTGTGGAAGTTGTGAGCATCGACCAATGAGGAAGTTCTGGGACTCTTGACCAGCAATGATTCCTGGACATCCACAGTCAGGTCTGGCAGACAGAGTGCCAAAAGCACCAAAGGAAACCAGAAACCATTGGGGAAACCAAGGGGAAGAGTTGTCTATCTAGAGATGGCTATTTCTTGCCTTCTTTCTTCTTCTTCTTCTTCTTCTTCTTCTTCTTCTTCTTCTTCTTCTTCTTCTTCTTCTTCTTCTTCTTCTTCTTCTTCTTCTTCTTCTTCTCCTCTCTTTTTCTTCTTTCTACTCTCCCTCATCTCTTTATCTTTCTCTGTCTCACTTTGTTTCTCTGTCTCTCTCTTCCTTCCTTTCTTTATTTTCTCTTACAATTCCATAATACAATCACATGTATGTGTATGTGTGTGTGTGTATGTGTATGTATGTGTATCTATATGTAATGTGTAATCACAATCATTCAATTGTGATTGCCTGGCTGGTCATGATTGATTGGCCAGTTCCTACTTGTGTAAGGGCAACTTATCAGTGGCTACACTACTGAGAATTATGGCTCTCCGTATCCAGAAACTAATAACTCTCTCTATCTCTCTGAGGAGGATGAGGCTTCATGAGCCCCTCCCCCATCTGTGATGGAGCGTTGACTGGTTACGCTGTGTGTAACCATGGCTGCTGTGAATTCATAACTGTAACCGACATGTCATGCCCAGAAGATGACATTTCACAACCCTACTCCCCACCTGCCATCTCTTACATTCTTCCTCCTTCCACAGTATCCCCTAAGACATTCAGCATTGGCTGCAGTTTTCAAATCTCCTCTTATTTCTTTTATCCTTGATACTACAATGAAGAGATCTCTAGGTATGAAACAAACAGCGATAACTCTTTGGAAGCAAGAGGGAGGAGTGGCGACATTGCTAGCTGAGCCTTTTATTTGGAATATAGATGGAGAGGCAGCTGTATAAAATTAGAGCAACCTTACACCCATCATAGAGTCGATCTACAGTGACATCTTCAAAGCTACAAGAACCTGGTCACAGGCAGAATGCTGCTGTAGATTAGTTCAGGTCTCTTCGTGCATAGGACATTCCCACAGACTCTTCCTGCCACCGACAGACACTCTGCCCTCTGCCTGGGGAAACTCCAGTTCTACTGTTCTGTCCTGGAATGATCTGGAAAGAACCATGCCACCTGTAACTTCTTCTGATTGGAATTTGTCACTCCTGATTTTCCAGAGTGCATTTCTGGTTTTGTGTACCTTGGTCATTGTCTTGTCGTTGCTGAGTACCTGGGGTGGTGGTGGAGAATTCAGCTGCCTACCCCCTGAGGAGAGAGGGCAGCTTTTAGCTGTGTATTCAGCACAGTGGCTGGGGTGGGACCATGCTATGATTTCTGGTGGAATATGCTTTGCTTTTGGTAAGCACGTAGGAGCAGAGTCTCTGAATCATAGAGTACACTAACTGTGAGGAGACAGCAGTAAAATTTGTGAGCCATGAGCCAGACTGATTAAACAGGCATGGGATTCATCACCAACACCAGGGGGAATGTCTCTACTTGTTATATTTTAGAAGCAGAGAGAGAGAAACCATGTGTATGTGTGTGCATGCACACACACACATGCATACATACACACACACACATACACACACACACACAAAACCCAGTCTAGGAGAAGGCTCTGTTGAGTTTATCTTAAGATTACTAGACTTGGCTAACCTTTGTAAAACATTCAACCACAATCCATCATATTTGCTGGCTGAGAAAGACAAGAGAATATCAGCTTAGAAAATGTAGCAAATGTCCTTGACGAAATCCAGCATCCATTCACCAGAAGACTAAATGAATCTAGAAATAGAACAGCACTACCCCAGGTTCCACCCCAGGTGGAATCAAGGCCAACTGTGTGACATCACTGGGGTAGAGATGCATATCCCCTGAGCCTGGGTGCCAAAACATCTGTCTCACCACTCATTTCTGTGTTGAACTTGAATTCTGAGCCACTTCAGCTTGCACAGAAAATAAAGGCATATGGATTGGGAGAGAACGAGCGAGGCTGTCATCTGAGTGCATAGTATTCTGTGTGGCAAACCCCGAGTAACCCAGAGAGCCATCATTGGACTTGATATGTGACTCCTAGCCACATGCCAATATACAAGAACCAGCTTTATTTCCACAAAGTAATGATGTGTCCCTGGAGCTCGCAATGGAAAAACAGCAATACTTAAATAGCATGAGGCTAAAGATAATTTTGATAAAAGATGGGCAAGATGCTACGGCAAGCTACTGAATCTGCTAGAATTGCCTTAAGCTGCACAAAGACGGAAGATGTACTTGCTCGTGGCTTGGAGTGCGCATACTGCTGAGATAAGAATCTGCTAAACTCATCTACTTAGCCACTGCGGGCTTGGGAAATGTTGCTGCACATATTAATATATATTTGTTTTCCCCCATTTATTTAAAGAGATTGTTCACTTGATTCTCAACTATATGTAGAAATGAAATGAAATAAATGAAATAGTTAAAGCAATTTTGAAAAACAACAAAGTTGGAGATGCTCACTACCTAATTAGCCATAAATATCTTCAATAAGGAATCCAGTGACAGAGAGGCCTGGGGTCCAACATTCAGACATCTGTGTCCAGTGGATTGTTGGTAAGAATGGTGTTGTGGGATGCTGGAAAGATGGCTCGGCAGTTAAGAGCATTTGTTGCTGGATTTGATTCCCAGCTCCCACGTGGCAGCTCACAACCATTCCTAACTCCAGTCCTAGGTCATCTGATGTCCTTTACTGACCTCTGCAGGTACCAGGCATGCACAAGGTACATTCAGGCAAAACACTCATATATAGAAGATAAAAATAAATAAATATTTTAAAATACAGTTAGTGACTGGTACTGGACTTACTGGTGTTGTGAAATGAGCGTGATTCATGTCCCCATAATTGAAGTTAGCTTAAAGAATAAAAACTGTGAGGGCTGGGAGCATGGCTCAGTCAGTAATGTGCTCAGCACACAGCATGAGGGTCTCAGTCTGGATCCCTAGCCCCCCAATCCTGGCCTGGTCATGTACAACTCTAAGTCTAGTACTTGAAGGGAAAGAAAGGGGAATCCCTGGGGAGGCAGAGAAAGGGGGATCCCTGGGGAGGCAGTCTAGCTGAATCCCCAAGAACTAGATTTAGTAAGAAACCCTTATTTCAAAGAGCAGATTGCAGAATAGAAAGAAGAAGACACCCATCATTGCTTTCCCGCCTCTACTCATACCCACACAGGTGAGTGCAGTGCGCGCGCGCGCGCACACACACACACACACACACACACACACACTCACATACAGACCTACTCCCACATGGGTATATAAACTATACTGACTTCTGAAGACTACATACAGAAGGAAATCGTAATCACCTTGTATTAGCCAAGTGTTTTTTTTTTTTTTTTTTTTTTGAACTGGATACAGTTAGGGCACACTATAAAGTAATAATAAGCAGTAAGTGAGACTCACCTGTAGCTTTGTCTGCTCTTCTCAGAACAAGGCAATGGGGCTGAGAAGGGAGCACAAATGAGGGAGAGGCTTTTGAAGTCTCTGCAAGTAACAGAGGATGTACGCTGGAAAACGGGAATTCTCACAACTCAATCAGAGACTCGTGTGTTTGAATGCTTGGCCCATGGGGAGGGGCGTTATTAGGAGGTGTGGCCTCCTACTAAATAAACAAGGGAAAGCAATAATAAAGACACTTACTTAGGATGGGGACTGAGCCCTGAAAAGTTTCTCTGCATCTTCAGGCATTAAAAGAACACAACTTGGTCCGGCAGCCAGAATAGCTTATGAACTTGTGTGTGTGTGTGTGTGTGTGTGTGTGTGTATGTTGTGGGCAGGCAGGCATGCATGTGTCCACATTCACATGTGGAGACCAGGGACCAGCCTTGGTGTGGCTCCCCAGTGCCATCCATGTTGGTTTTCTGTGTGTGTGCACGTGAGCATGCAGGCGTGCTCACCTGTGTGGGGGCACACAGAGGCTGGAAGACGATGTTCAGTGTCTTCCTCCAACTGTTCTACAATTTGCTTTTGAGATAGAGGTTTCTCACTTTACCTGGTTCTTGGAGATTCAGCTAGACTGTCTTGTCAGAGATCCTCTTTCTTCCTCCACTCACCCTCCAGCAAAGCGTTCACTTAAAATCTGATCCCTCTAAAGACCTGGAACAGTCACCTGCTCATTGGCACTGAGGGGGGCTTGAGATGGGGACAAAATGTGCTAGGTCCTGGGAAGTTAAACATCGTGCCTACTGTGTGGTGCAACCTATTGACTCTCAGCTATTCACAGAGGAACAGTTAACTCCCACAAAGACTTGTATGGGGCAAAGTTCATAACAACTTTACAGAAGATAGCACTAGACAACACGTGTGTCTTTAAACAGCAAACCAACGACTGGATGGAGTATTAGCCAGCAAAGAAAAAACTCAACTCTGTGCAGTCTGCAGATACATTGAAGTTGTCACACTCACTGAGGACCAAGAGGACAGTCTGAACCCACGTATGGGAAACATCAGACACAAGGCACAGTGACAGAGATCTGGTTACTGGCGGCATGTTGTGGGGAAGCTGGGCCAGGAGCAGGACATACAGGAATCCAGGGAGACAAAAGACAAAGGTGGTGGAAGATGACAGGTTTCTGTGTGACAATAGCCTCATGGCATGCATCAAAATGCCTCAAAATTAAATATAGTACTCATTATACGGACACATCAGACTTATCTCAAAAAAGCTGTAAAAACAAAATGGAAGGAGATAAAGAAGACAAATGTCTCTTTTAAAAATACAATGAACCTGCTAAATATAAAAGAGAAGAAATGATAATCATAAGAAAACAATATACGTCACATTGAAGCACAAGTGGCAAAGGAAGGCTTGTCTAAAAAATAAAATAAAATATAACCAGGAATTGCCTGAAGGGGGAAAAGCAACACAGGCCGAGCTCTCCGTGACAGCAGGTGGCAGGTGTGCAGGGCGCTCTCTGGAACCTCTTACTTCCAAGTCTAAAAGCTTTTAGAACCTCCACAAAAGATGGAAACTCTTTCGACAAGGTACTTAAAAAACCAATACATCACCAGCCACAGGCTTTATCTC
The DNA here is from genome assembly GCF_947179515.1 of Apodemus sylvaticus. Lineage (NCBI taxonomy): Eukaryota > Metazoa > Chordata > Mammalia > Rodentia > Muridae > Apodemus > Apodemus sylvaticus. The sequence goes on along the minus strand of NC_067488.1, from coordinate 56,550,138 downwards.
AGAAACACAACGGTGTCTCGGTGTTGGGAAATCTATTCACCCGCCTTAACTGATCATGGAGAAAATAAGCCTGTTAGCATGCCAATAGACAAAAGGCATTCCTTGGGCTAAATGCACTTCAACTCTAAAGTTTTAACGAGTTAATAACACCAAGACTCTTCTTCATTTGGTTCTGTGACCCTGCCACCGGGGACCTAATGTCCTACTTAATATTCAGTATGAGCTGTATTTTGTTGCCCAACACAGAAGGTTCCCACCCTCTCCGTGCACTGCTACCGTCTTTAGTCATTGCTACGCAATCTACATACTTGTACTGTCTGTCATCCACAAGGTCAAACCTCCAGGAGAGTGGTCCGCATAGCACCTTGAGACCTAGGAGATCGGTATAAGAGGGAAATGAGCAGGAGCTGTCCCTTTGATCCAGTGAGGGGGTCACTATCCTGTGAGGGAGGGATACTAGAGCAACACCACCACCGGCCCTAGACAAAAGAGGTGGGTGGTGACCACAGGGGCAGGGCCTCAGGCAAGGAACACATGTCAGTGGTCCCCTGCACATAGCCACAGCTAATAATACCATCCTGGGGCTAGAGAGAAGATGGCTCAGGGATGAGGAACGCTTGGTTTTCTTGCGGAGGACCTAAGAACTGTTTTCTGCGCGGACATCAAGCACTTCAGAATCACCTATCACTCCAGCTCCAGAGAAGCTGACACCCTCTTCTGGCCATCACAGGTACTGCAAGATGTAGTTTACATTCTAGAACTGCTCTCGCAGGTGCACCCAGAAACAATGTAGGACTCTCCAGGCGATCCCTACTGCAGCCAACTCGACTGCAATTAAGCATCATGCCATGTAAATATTCACATTCCTCCCAAATAACTTTGTAGGATCCATTAAATGCAATTTAAACCGAGATCTCAACTTAGCAACCTCAGCCTACTTGAGGTAGGGAAGTAGCAATTCTACCCGCGAAAGGCACAAGGAACAACCTAGAGGCTGCCAGTGAGTTATCAGGCGAAGCTTAGCAACTAGTCTCAAAAGAGAGGGTTGCCACACAGGGGAAGCCGACAGAGCAAAAGAATAAGAGCCAAGGCCAGGCCCCACGAACATGTGATAGTTGACATATAATAAAGGTTAGCTTTCCCAAAAGCCCTTGAATTGACAGATTTAATAAACCATTCTGAGGTGACTGCAGTCTGATAGAAGGAAAGACAGAAAGCAACCATGAGCAGGAAAGTTAAAAACAAGAATTCCTGCTCCCAGCAACAGCTATAATCCAGGTATTGGAGGAAAAATGACATATCTGATAAAAATGTCATTGGAAGTCATGCAAACAGATGTAGCCGAGAAAGCGACAGCAATATATGGAAACGATGAAGCTGACGTGTGACAATAAAGACAAGGAAAAGATCGTGGGACAAGACACAATCACGGGCAGGGAGCCTTGGGGATGGGAGGAGGGGGCGTAATACAGCCTCCGACTAGCAAGGAACACCAGTGGGGACCAGCAAATGGAATTAAGATACAGACTGAGTGTGTGTGAGAGAGAGATATGGAGCAAGGAAAAGACGAAGTCTTTTAGAGGCATGTGGGCCAGGGTCCTGTACTTCAGTGAGGATGCTGGGGGTGGAGGCTTTTTGGAAGGACATCTGACCATCTCAGAAAATTCCCTTTCCCTTCGCTCCAATCGCAACTGCGGGGAAGAAATGAGGACCTGTTGTGTTCCGGGACATAACAAGTGACCCTGAAGGTTCCGTGTACCATATGTCCACCAGGTAAATGGGCTTCAGTGTCCATCAGAGATGACGTAGTTAGTGGCCTGGTGTGCATCTATGCTGAGCACAATATGGGAGACAGAGAAAGCAGAGGTAAAGGATCGGGGTGGGGTGGGGTGGAGGGAGAGAGGGAGGAGGGAGGAAGAGGGCTGCAGGAAGCTAAAGAGAGATGAGATGCAGGACAGAATGTTGGCAAGGCCAGTGGTGTCTACCTTTTCCTTCTGCCTTTGAGGTCACCTATCCTGGTTGCCTCTAATGTGGCCCATGAGCTTCTGAAGGGACACTTCATGAAGAGAAAGAACCCCTGCCAACCTCCCCAAGCAAGTGGTGACTTTCCATCTGGCTGTCCCTACCCAGTGCTCAGAAGAGTCACCTTGGCCTCCTGTGTCCTGTGAGGAACCCATCCTGCTGTAGGTAGACCTTACGGATCCTCTCATACCCATGGGGATGGTCAATGCTATTCAGAAAGGATGGCACTTCTGTCAGGGTAGAGCTTCAAAGAGGCATGTGCTGATGTCATGTGCCTCACCTAGAGCCTGCAGGCAGACCCCCATCACCACCCAGAAGTGACAGGTGTTGGCATCGGCAATAGGTATTGACAAAGGCCTTCAAAGTCAGCTTGACTTACCGATCAATAATGGCGCAGGGGAAATAATTAAAACTGTCAGATTTAGAAGGCATTAAAAGCTCTTAGAGCCTTCAGCCAATTGTGGAGACCCGGGATTAGTGTGGGGTCGCAGACACTCCCGAGGCTCAGAGTGAGTTATTAAAGGCTTGCTTTGACACACACATGATGTAAAGGGTCAACTCAAAGGAAGGTTTCAGACAATGACTGTTGGAGTCCATTAACCTAGGTGGGCCTTGCCTGGAAGTGCAGGCCAGGGTGAGGTCCTAAGACGCCATCTTCCAGGGAGAGTCTGAACAGTCAGAAACCACTTAGCAGCCTCACACCGTGACGTCCTGCAGTCTCTCCATGGGTCAAGTGACTGATGGCAGACTTCAGCTAAAGCTGGAGGCCCCTAGATATATAACTGCCACATAGCAAGCAGGGACAGGCCTGCCCTGTGGGAACAGAGCTCACTGAACCCACAGGGTCTGTCTGTTGTCTCTCCTAGAAACCTGGTGTCAGTGTATGCTATCCCTGGACATTCCCTATAGAAGAACTAGAAAGTATCTAGGGACCAGCAGTGTTCCTCCCAGGATATCCCAGGTTCCTGTTCTCTTGTCCTCAAACCACTGCTCCTGCCAGACTTCAGCCTCTCTCTCTCATGCTTCTTCTGCAGACATCTTTGTCAGAACCTCTCTGTGGATTCAGGTTTCTCGATATTCTAACACTAGACATCTGATTTCTTTCTGTCTTGGGACTCTGGATGATAGAACCTCTGAGCCCTCCAGGACATATCATTAGTGGGAGAGTGCTATCCTGGTGCTCACAATTACTGTGTACAGTGGGACTCCTTCTCCTGGGCCAAAAATGTCCTCTGATCATAGGACACACAGTCATGATGTCCCCTCATGAGACAGGCACACAGTCACTGGAGGAGTTGGCAGCCCTGTGCTAAGCATGTGTTGTAGGTTGGCTCTGGGGCTGCAGGTATCTTTCCAGTTGTGCCCTTAACTTCAAAGAACTGGGAAGGCAGGTGGGTTCTGTGCAAACAGGTGAAAACAGACAAAGGTAAGGTCTGGACTCTGCCATGGAGGTCACAGATGGAGGTCAGCACTTTGGTACACTTCTTTCATATGACTTGGAAGGAAAAGAAGCCCTGGGGCTCCAGTCCAATCAGAAGCTAAGGAGTGGAGGAGGCTATCACATCCTATCAGCCACAAGGTGCTCTGTAGCTAAGGGTTATCAACTTGGCACAAGTTTAGAATCACCTAGGATGAGGAAATCTTGATTAAGGAAATATCTCCATCAGATTGGCCTGCAGGCGTGTCTCTGAGGCATTTTCCTTATTAGTGATGATTTAGCAGGGCCCAGCCCACTGTGAATGATGCCACTCCTGGGCAGATGGCCTTGGATTCTAGAAGAAAGGATGCCAAGAAAACCAGGAGGAACAAGCCAGTAAGCAGCGCTCATCCAAGGCTTCTGCTTCAGCTAAGGTCTCCAGGTTCCTGCCTTGAGTTATGTTAGTGATGGACGGTGATTACACCACGTAACCTAAATAAGCCCTTTCCTCCCTAAGTTGCTTTTGGTTTTGGGATCATAGCGATTGAAAGGAAACTAGGAAAGGTGGGAATCCAGAAATGGGTCATTCATAAATACTTGATACAAAGAGACAACGCACAGACCTGCCTGCTTCTGCAGGAAGGAAGTCTGTGATGATGTAGGAGGTAGTGGTGATGGCAAGTGATGGTGGTGATGGTGATAATGATGGTGGTGATGGCATTAGTGCTTTTAGTGGTGATGATAGTGGTGGCCATCATGGAGATGATGATGTCAATGATAGTAGTGATGGTGATGATGTTGGTAGTGATGGTAATGGTGATGGCAATATGGTAGTCATGGTGATGACAGTGATGATGGTGGTGATACTGATGGTGCTGGTAATGATGATGAAAATGCTGTCAACTATGGCCACAGTGACAGTAATGGTGGTGGTGGTGATGACGGTGATGGCGCTCCTTCGTAGTGGTAGATGATTATAGTAAGGGGTAATAATTTTAGTGCCTAACCTATAATAGATATCGTTCATGGGAATACTCATGCAACCACTTCAGCATATGAGTTTAATTAGCCACCGCAATGACACAGAATTACAGATCTTCCCAAGAAACATGTCGCAGCCAAGTCCTCACTGCCTGAAGTGTGATGAGCCGATTTGTTTCTTCACTGGCACTCAGTTCTCCGGGTCTGTAGTTTCAGAGTGTGCAAGAAGCGACACAAAGGGACTTACCCTGCTACCATCATCGTGCAGTCTCCCTGGTGTATCCCGGGTGATAGCTGTGAACTCCACACACCTGGGATGTATTTTATAGTGGAGAGCTGAGCAGAGCACTTCCACGGAGCAGCTGAGCAGTGGAAAGCAGGGACCTAACTGGGCAGGACATGATGGCCTCCTACAGATGAAGCAGATGCTATGGGTCCTAGCCAGGGACAGAGTTGCGGGCAGGAGTTCCTGGGCTTGAACCCAGCAGCTAATCACAGACAAATGGTTGGAGGGCCTTCCAAATCACACAGCATCCTGTTCTCGGGCATCCTGGACATGTAACCTAACGATAGCCCGTGTTTCCTGTTCAGCCCTCCCTCTGGCCCCATGCCCTTACATGCTTCCCTGCCTGCCCTGCCTGCCCCCAGTCTCACCTGTGCCTGTACAGCTAGAGCCAGAGTTACCCTGCTTGGGCTCCCTGATACTCCAGGGAGAGCAGGTGGCACAGCTGTGGAGGGCTGGACCTGGCACGGCTGGTGGGAGGAGCTGCTTCATGACTGACACCTACTTGACCAATCACGCCTGGGTTTCAATCTTTGAAAATGGGATTTTCTTCTAAATGGAAAATTCAAGTTGCTCCAGACACAATGGAGAAGACAGCATGTTCCACATAAAGAACCAGGTGGGCAGGCACCTGCTGAGCTGGGGCTCATTTGATCCAGGACTTTCTCTGCTAACCTCCTGCTTCCCAAACCTTGGAGCCTCTGGGTCTGGGTGGGATCTTACTGACTTTATCAGCTGTCTCTCTACATGCGGAAACTTTTGCTTGCTAGGGTTCACATCCCAGATAGGAAAAAGGTAGTAGGAACCAAGCCTGCGTGTGGCTGCCCCAGCCATGGGACCCTCAACATTTACTCATACCAGTTGGGGACCTCAGTCCAGTGCAGGTGGACTGGAGGAAACATAGCATATTCACTAGTGTGGGGCTTAGTTTCTGCCTCCCCCGTGTGCTGCTGGGCTCCATGTCATCACCATCCTAAGCTACATCACAGGCCAGGGCTCTTGGGATATACTTGTGTTCTAAGCCTGGGTCACAGTGATAAGTATGCCTGAGATCCCAGGGATGCAACTGCCCTGACTTCTGGGCCCTTGGGATCCGTCACTTGCAAAATGAGGTACAAGATGTTGTGCATGTTTTTTCCATGACAGAATGTCTATTGAGGAAGGACCCATGGCAGAGATGATCACATTGCAGAAAAGCAAAGTGTCGGTTCTGGAGGGGTGCGCACAGAGGAGAAGCAGGGCAGATGGCCACCTCCCCATTGACACATACCTTTCCCATCCTCCAGGGCACCCAAGTGAGGCGTGGCACTGGCCCACACAAACGATCTGAACTCTGACCCCATCCTGTTCTCTTCTGAGCTCACCTCAGCACTGAAGCTCCCCAAACCTTACTCATGATCCACCCACCAGAGATCAAGTTCCAGAACAGAGCATGGCACTGCAAACTCAGACAGAGGTAGGAGGTCGTACTCAGGGAGGTGGTATAGTGTACAGCCAGGGACACCAAGGGGAGGGGAGGAGCAGAGGAAAACAGGCTCAGAAGAGCCTGAAGATTATACCACCATGGAGATGCCAACACTAAAACTCACTCAAACACACACACTCTTTCTCTGTCTCCCTGTCTTTGTCTGTCTGTCTGTCTGTCTCCGATTCTGCTTTACTAAACAGAAGAATATCATTAACCTACACTTGATGCTATATGACTGTGTTCTTTTATTATGTGCATAGTTTTGAGTCTCTTTACCTTCAGGCAGCCAAGCCAGAGTCTTACCCACATTTCTCAGGTCTCAACCTCTCAGAACCTCATGGTTCCTGAGGCTCCAGCCACGCCTTGTTCCCAGGCCCTACCCTACATCCCATCCTCCCTCGCTCCCATTTCAAAGGGCAGGATGCTCAGGATGGGGTGGGGGGAGGGAGGCTGGGGGTTTGGGGCATGGAGGTGATTTTGGCTACTTTAGCACAGACATTTGCAAAGAGCTTTCCCAGCAGTGGGTAGAGGGCATACTGCAGCCACAATAGGCCCTCCTTCTGTGCCTCTCTAGGACAACTTGTTTCTTCTTATTAATCGAATTTGCAGTTTTTGGCTACCTGTGACTATAAATCTGCACATGCGTTTTGGCCATTTGGGGGTTTTCTAAGTTTCTATCCACGTGCCGTGCTAGCTAGCTAGCTAGCTAGCGCTGTCTTAAATTCTTTGTCTTTTTTAACACAACCAGGGTGAGAAGCACTAGTACACAGCTGTAAACACTCCCCCCATCATCCATCTCCGGAGCAGGGGCCTGGCCTTTTGGCTAGACATTTGTTCAAATGAGTCCCTTGTTTCCTGGCGTGATCTTTGGCGATCTTTGATGGTTTCCTGGTTGTCAGTGTTGGCTGTCACTGCTCACCCTAACCGTGATTATACCTAATCCCAGCTTCCTTTGCAGATTTGATTCCGTGATTATCTCACAGTTGATGTTTAATGTGCACACTGGTTTCTGGGTGACTGACTAGAAGCACAGGCTTGCAATAGAGCTCTCATCGCCTCTGCCCACGCTTCCTTGAGGCTTCCCTCAGCGCCCATCTCTGGCCCAACAGTTCTTTCTTCGTCCTTGTTCTAACCACAACTCTCAAGGCTCTCAGACAAGTGCTATTGTCACAGGCATGTATTTTGTCATATGGATGTAAGACACTCTTAGTCAAATTAAACTAATGTAAATGCGCTGGGATTTTGGGAGGAGGTGAGTCTATTTCTCACGTCATAAGCAACGGGTGTTTCCTGTTGTTGTCCTTTGCATCTCCATCCGAGCCCCAGCTGACCCTGGCAGACAGCCAGTTCTGCTGCCCTTTCATCCTTTAGGAGGGTTTGAGACTTCTTCTCCGGGCAGCAGGCTGCCCACTCTTGCAGTCCCTTCTCTGTAAGGGCTTCCGTCTCCGTCTGATCACGTGGTCAGTTGTCGTAGTACGCAAGACGTGTGGGTGGTGGCTAGGAGGATTTTCCATCTAGGCAGACACAAGAAAACAGACAGAGACAGACAGCCCTGAGTTAGGGACGACTGTGGGCAGTCACTAAGGAGGGGAAAGATGCTGTAAAGGATCTGGAGCAGGACTCCAGGGACAGGTATCTGCATTCTTGCAACAGTGGAGAAATCAGCCGCAAAGAAGGTTGATAGGAATCAGGGCATCAGCTAGTTGATTGGAAAGACTGACGAGGAAAGTGTACCCTGCCCCACGGGTGGGCTGCAGGTATGAATTCCTTCTGTCACCCACCTACCTATTCTCAGTGAGCACGGAGATGGGGGGGGGGAAGTCCTGAACTTATATTGTATGAACCTAGAGACACATCTTCAAGGGAGGTATCTTGAACATCCTTTCTAGGAACGAAAGACTACCCAACTGGGAGGCCACTCTTCAGCCTTTGTGGACACACGGTCCAGAGAGCCAGAGAAAATGAGGTTCGAGAACCCGACCCGAACCCGTTCTACCCTGCTCACTGCTGAGCAGCTGTCAGCCCGATTGACAATTAAGCTGTGCATCTGCTGCCTGAAAGATAAATTCCAGCATTACCGAGGTTTTCCATTTCACTTAACTAAAGCCGAGAACGAAGGAGGGACAATTAAATGGAACCCGAGGCAACCCAAAATATTATCCATCAAAACCATCCCATCCCGTCCTCCTGGTACATTCATCAAAGTGTCAGGTATTCCAAATACGGTTTTATCTTATTAATGCTGATTTCTTTCACTGGAAGACTAGTGATTTACCTTTCCATGTCTATAAGGGAGCTTGGGGGGCGGCAGAACATTTTAATTCTCCAGGTTCCATATTTACCACCACCCTGCTTATACACAGCTGCCGATTTCCCAACACTTCCTTTGGGGATCCTTTTCTTAGGGTGATCATTTCTGTGAGGCACAGCAGTGGTCCCGTCTTGTCCAGTCTTGTCTGTGTGCAGGGTCATCAGGAAGGGCTCTCTGCATGGTACATGATAAGACAGTCCCCAGATGGTGCGGGTGGATGCACACCCCTTCTCTCCCCTGGAACCAACTTCTCCTTAGAATGCACAGGACACTGAAGGGCTGGTAAGCAGACATGTTTAGAAATGATTTAAGAGTCAGAAATCAAGAGCGCCTTTGGCAGGAAGGCGTAATGCACAACCAGTCAGCAGATCTTGGGAAATATGGTCGATAAAAAGACAGATAATGGATGGACAGAGAGAGAGATGAAATAGATCCTGAGGTCCAGTATACTGCAGGGTAGGGAGGGCCTGTAATACCTGGCTGTTACCAAAGAGACACCAACCACTGTTCTTGTCAGCATCAGCACAAGGGTACCACAGGGATCAGCATGCCTCTTCCTCACCTGACCTGCTTATTCTGAACTTACCCCTGGACCCCCCAGCTCTCAGATAAGAAGTCTCTCAGACTTCCCAGCAGACCTCTGGTGGCCTCAAGGGATAGCTGCCCCATTCTGCCTTAGGTTGGGGAGGGCAGAGATCACATCACACAGGCTGCTAGGTCCCCTTGTGCCTAGCAGGGACACTAGCATGGCCTGAACCAGTCAGACCACAGCTGCCCAAGACCTCCAGGCAGACGAGTTGCAAAGATACAGAAGGGGGTGTGCACAGGCCTGTGCATCAGCTTTATCAAGGAGATGAGTGGTCAGGAAAAGGGCCGGGAACAGGGAGTCTTGCTTGAGGAAGCTCTGGAAGAGCCAGGAGCAGGCAGAGGGGCGTGACCAAGGGCGGGGCCAAATTCAACACTGGGGAAGCTGCAGAGCTAGGTGGGATTCACTGAGAAAAATTGAAGCTGAGATGTTTGTACTGGAGGGGAAGTACTTTCAATAATTAGTTGCTTTTTTTTTAATTGTTATAAATTACTGAAACAGTCCATGTTGTTAGCAGGAATCCAGCACCAGACACATTTCCTATAATGTTCAGGTTTCTGTCTGCTAAGTGCCTGAAACAAATAAAACCAGATGATAAGCTGTGTGAAAAGTGCTCTTCCCTGTTGCTTACAGATATCAAGAGTCTGGAGAGATGTCTCAGCCGTTAAGTGTGTGTATTGCTATTGCAGAAGGCTTGAGTTCAGCCCCTCATACAATGCCAAACAGCTCTCAACTACTAGCCCCAGGGGATCTGACATCTTCTTCTGGCCTCTGCATTACACACACACACACACACACACACACACACACACACAAATTTCAACATAAAAACTAAAATATTAAAAAATTTCAAATTATTCATATCTGTTTCTATGATGATATTTGAGAAAAAATGTTGTAGACAGAAATGACAGATACTCTCCTATTTGGCATTATAAAGATGCATGTGTTCTCTCCATTAGAAAGAGGACTGCACACATATCTTATGGACAGCTTACCTTGTCTACACACTTCATGGTTTATTTATTCTGAGTCACTCCAGTTCCTCTCAAGTGCCCCTGGAAGGGTGCAGGATTGTCACTGGTAGATGCTAACTATATTCGATGTTCTTTCTTTTTTTAATTAGACACTTTCTTTATTCACATTTCAAATATTACCCCCTTTCCCCTCCACAAATCCCCATCTCATTCCCCCTCCCCCTGCTCACTAACCTACCCATTCCTGCTTCCCTGTCATGGTATTCCCCTTCACAGCTACAAGGGCTTCTCCTCTCATTGATGTCCGACAAGGCCATCCTCTGCTACACCTGTGGCTGGAGCCATGGGTTCCTTCATGTGTGCTCTTTGGTTGGTGATTAAGTCCCTGGGAGTTCTGGGGTACTGGTTGGTTCATATTGTTGTTCCTCCTATAGGGCTGCAGACCCTTTCAGTTCCGTGGGTCCTTTCTCCAGCTCCTCCATTGGGGACCTCACATTCAGTTCAATGGTTGGCTGAGAGCAGCCCCCTCTGCACTTGGCAGGCACTGGCAGGGCCTCTCAGGAGACAGCAATATCAGGCTCCTGTCAGCAAGCACTTGTTGGCATCCACAATAGTGTCTAGTTTTGGCAACTGTATATGGGATGGCTTCCCAGGTGGGGCAGTATCTGGATGGCCTTTCCGTCAGTCTCCACCCCACACTTTGTTTCTGTATTTCCTCCCATCAGTATTTTGTACCCCTTCTAAGAAGGACTGAAGTATCCACACTTTGGTCTTCCTTCTTCTTGAGTTTCATATGGTCTGTGAATTATATCTTGGCTATTCTGAGCTTCTGAGCTAATATCCATTTATCAATGAGTGCATACCATGTGTGTTCTTTTGTGATTGGGTTACCTCACTCAGGATGATGTTTTCTAGTTCAATCCATTTGCCTACAAATTTCATGAATTCATTTCTAAGAGTGCCTGAGATCTGACATCTAGATAATGGGGGAAAGGAACACAAGAGCTAGAAAGAAGAAAAGCTCAGTGCTCTAGCTGACCTCCTGGGGAGAGGGCCACGTATGACTGATGGCTTTACTTCTCCTTCCTACCAACTTCCTCTGTTTCCTGGACAAGTTGCAAGCCAAGAATTTAAGTATTGTGGTGATTTGAATATGGTTGGCCCAGAGGGTGGCACTATCACTCCTAATAGTGTGGCCTTGATGTAGAAAGTGTGTCACTGTGGGAGTGGGCTTTAAAAGAGTATCTCCTGTCTGTCTGGAAGCCAGTCTTCTCCTGTTTACCTTTGGAAGAAGATGTAGAACTCTTTGCTCCTCCAGCACCATGCCTGCCTGGATGCTACCATGCTTCCCACCATGATGATAATGGACTGAACCTCAGAACCTGTAAGCCAACCCAATTACATGTTATGCTTTACAAAATTTGCTTTGGTCATGGTGTCTCTTCTCAGCACTGGAAACTGTAACTAGGACAAGTATTAAACTCGAATCTCCCTAGAGCATGGTTAGATGTTCAGGTCCAACCTCTGCTCCTTGGCATGTGTGGTGACAAGGAACTGTTTTCTCTAGTATCCCAGGGCAGAGGTTCAGCTACAGCTGGTCTCCCACCAAGTCCAGTCCCTTCCCAAGACACAAATAGACCTGGCAATGCCTGCAGTCCATGTCAGACATGCCCACTCCTTCTGAGTAATAGAACACCAAAGAACAAGTGCCCTCCACCAAGATATCAGTCCTCCATCTTTCTTCATAGCTAGGTCTGGCCTGAGATAGTTGAAACTTGACTTACAGTGTGAAGGACTAACGGGAATGATGTAAGTGTCCTCCAAATTGGGGTAGCATCTTTCTGTCTGTTTTCACTTTTTCTTGTTACTAACCTAAAATACAGATGGGGTTGCTGGACCCAGCAGGCATCTTTTTTTTTTATTCGATGTATTCTTTATTTCCATTTCAAATGATTTCCCCTTTTCTGGGTCCCCACTCCCTGCAAGTCCCATAAGCCCTCTTCCCTCCCCCTGTTCCTCCATATATTCCTTCCCATTTCCCTGTTCTGGTATTCCCCTATATTGTTGCATTGAGTCTTTCCAGAACCAGGGGCCACTCCTCTGTTCTTTTTGGACATCATTTAATATGTGGATTATTTCTTGGGCATTCCAAGTTTCTAGGTTAATATCCACTTATCAGTGAGTGAATACTATGACTGATCTTTTGAGACTGGGTTACCTCACTTAGTATGATGTTCTCCAGCTCCATCCATTTGTCTAAGAATTTCATGAATTCATTGTTTCTAATGGCTGAATAGTACTCCATTGTGTAAATATACCACATTTTTTGTATCCATTCCTCCGTTGAGGGACACCTGGGTTCTTTCCAGCTTCTGGCTACTACAAATAGGGCTGCTATGAGCATAGTGGAGCATGCGTCCTTATTACATGCTGGGGAATCCTCTGGGTATATGTCCAGGAGTGTTATAGCAGGGTCCTCCGGAAGTGCCATGCCCAGTTTTCTGAGGAACCTCCAGACTGATTTCCAAAGTGGTTGCACCATCTTACAATCCCACCAGCAGTAGAAGAATGTTCCTCTTTCTCCACATCCTCGCCAACACCTGCTGTCTCCTGAGTTTTTGACCTTAGCTATTCTGACTGGTGTGAGGTGAAATCTCAGGGTTGTTTTGATTTGCATTTCCCTAATGATTAATGATGTTGAACATTTCTTAAGGTGTTTCTCAGCCCTCTGAAGTTCTTCATGTGAAAATTCTTTGTTTAGCTCGGTACCCCACTTTTTAATGGGGTTATTTGGTTCTCTTGGTTCTATCTTCTTGAGTTCTTTGTATATATTAGATATTAGCCCTCTGTCAGATTTAGGGTTGGTGAAGATCCTTTCCCAATCTGTTGGTTGACGTTTTGTCCTTTGGACAGTGTCCTTAGGCATCTTGAAATAAGAAAAAATGATGCTATCTAAAAGGCTATCTGTAAACAATGTAATAGCAAAGAGCCCAGGAGTTGGTGACCTAGTGTCACCACCGATGTGCATTACCAAGCCTGGGCATCATGAATATACGGAGTTTTCCACTATTTGTTGTGCTTTTAGAAAGCCCCCTTCTCTCTTGTGATACTACTGAGTTTATTCTCTTATCCTGAGTGCTCACCTCAAAGGCCCAAAGAATAGACAGATTCTGAAGAGTGAACAGGAGAAGAGGACAATTTACTCACAAGGGAGCAATGATTCAAGTGAAAAGCCCAATCTCTGAAACTTCCAGCGGCAACCTCGGCTTCTTGGGCCTTTGTCACCTTGACACAGGTGACAGCCACCTGGGAAGATAGAATCTCCTTTGAGAGAATGGCTTCTTAAAACCACAAGACTAGCCTGTAGGCAATCCCGTGGGATAATCTCTAGATTAATGGTCAGTGTGGGAGGGCCCACTCCACTGTGGTCAATACTATTTCTGGGAAGTCAAGCCTTGGAGGTTTAAGAAAAATATAGAATAATAGACTGAAGAGAAGCCAGTAAATAGCATTCTTTAATGGTCTCTGCTTCAGTCTCTGCCTCCAGACTCTGCCCTGACTTTCCTCCAAGATGAGCTATTTATTACCTGTAAATCAAATGAACTGTCTTCTCTGAGTTCCAAAACTAGGAAAGACGTTGGTACCAGAAGTAGGGTACTACTCCCTCTGAGTTACTCCTGCTGGCCCCAAGTGCCCTGGAAAGGTACAGGGTGGACACTGGCCAATGCTCACTCTACATATTCAATGTTTTCAGCAATGTGTGAGCTCAGATGTCTGGAGAATGGGGGAGGAACAAAAGAGTTAGGAACAAGAGGAGCTCAGCCAGCTCTACAGCAGACCTCCTGAGGAGTGGGCATGTTGTTTGGGGGAGGATTGAGAAAGTGGTTGCAACTTTGGGCAAGAACATTTTGAGCATTCAGGGCCTAATGAGCTGCTGTGGGAACTTGTAATGCTGAGAACAATGCAGATCATGGTGGGTGGCCTGGCTTGTAAAATTCGGGAGTTTGAGAGTTCCTTCAAGAATCTCTCAGGGCCATTTGGGTATTGCATTATCTGTGGTGTCTGGTCAGTTGAAGCTGAAGAGTCAACTGTGATTAAGAGGAGACAAGAATCATTGAGACAAAAATCTAGGAAGTATTTCCTCAAGGTCGGGGCACAGAAACTGTGCTCTAGAGGGATCCAGGGCTGTAACTCATGCCGGCAGCTGAATTTGTACGTGTGTAAGAGTCTCCCACATGGTACTGATTTAGGCAGGATGAAAGCTGCAGGATTTAAGGGGTCAGGGAGAGCAGATGAGGCTTGGTGTTGTGAAAGGACAGGGAAAACTATTGGTGATGGTGCAGCTTCCGTTGCAATGGGGTCCCTGGGGACCCAGGGCAATGGTAGGTGTGGAGTGGGGCCAGTTCTAGCCTACAAGACAAGCCTAATGTGTTGCAGATGGCAGAGACAGAGAAGAGGTGCTTCCCCAGACCGTTTGGAACCCAGAGTGTTGTGAGTGGTTGCCACACACCAAGCAACACACTTTCTACACTGCTGAATTTTGATTTTGCTTGTAACTGTGCTAGGTTCTTGCTTCTTGGAATAATGATAATAAAAAAAGCATAACTTACTGTTTTATTTGTTGGGAGCCCACAGTTAAGAGACTTTGGAATTTTAGACAGACTTTGGATTATTTGGGAGACTTTAGATATTTTAAAGAGACTGAACTGTGGGACCTGGAAAACTTGGAAGCATGTTTTATATTGTGATATTAACCCACAGCCTTGGGAACAAACAAGAAGGAAACTTCTAGCAAGCATTTAACAATAATAATGTGTTTGTGTCAGTTTGATAGGAGAGTTGTGCTGGTTTATTCTGTCAGCTTGACATGGGCAAGGCTCGTCTGAGAAGAGGGAATCTCCAGTGAGAAAACACTTCCATAGTATCGGCCTGTGGGCAAGACTTTGTGACGTTTTTCTTGATTGCTAATTGGTGTGGGAGGACTCAAGTCACTTTGAGTGATGGAACTCCTGGGTTGTATAAAAAGCAGGATGAGCAAGCCATGGAGAGCAATCTAGTAAGCAGCATTCCTCATTTCTACCTCCAGGCTCTTCCCCAGATGCCTTGCCTGGACTTCCTGCTTTGACTGTCCTCCATGATGGACTGTAACCTGTGTGTCAGAAAATGAAACAAAACAAAAAGACAAATAACAACAACAAAACCTTTCCTCTTCAAGTAGCATTTGATCATATTGTTTTACCACAGCAAGAGAAAGCAAACCAGATTAGATGTCAACCAAGAGGAGCTGTGAGTCCTTCATAGGCCTGGAGATGCCAATGCAGGTGTTCCTGGCAACTGTTCTGAGCTCTTGGGTTAGGGGAGGGGAGCTAGGGATACCACCTAAGAATGGGTATTTAAGGAGTGAGTACAAACAGCAGGTCCGGAAAGCAAAGGTGATTTTATCCCCAAGGCAGGAATGAGTTTCCTGCTTTTGCTAAGTCTGCAGTGAGCCAGTCCCTGGCATGTCTTAGGGGTAGGAATGGTTGGTTCCTAACAGCAAAAATGAGCTCTCTTCTGCAGCAATCAGAGCAGCCTCTTTGTTTTTTTTAAAGATCTATTTATTATTATATGTAAGTACACTGTGGCTGTCTTCAGACACACCAGAAGAGGGAGTCAGATCTCTTTATGGATGATTGTGAGCCACCATGTGGTTGCTGGGATTTGAACTCAGGACCTCCGGAAGAGCAGTCAGTGCTCTTTAACCATTGAGCTGTCTCTCCAGCCCCACCCCCCAAGCAGCATCTTTCAGAGCAGGAATGGGGACCACGGAGGCAAAAGTAGATCCCCCTGTCTGTAGCAGGAGTGGTAAGAATCTAAGCAAGATTCCCCATATGCGGCATGAGTGATGGATCTTGGAGGCAGAAGTCGTCTTCTTCAGGAGGGCTGTCTGACAAGACTGCTGTCCTCTGGGAAAGACTGGGAGCTAGAGCCTCAGCCAGAGCCAGGAGGCAGCCAAGAGCCATGGCTCTGATTGGCTGAGCTATATGTAAATTGAAGAGATGAATAAGGACCAGTAAGAAAGAAACTCTAGAAGAGAAAGCAAAACCCTGCACCAAAATGGTAGGTTCTTCAACCTGGGAAACCCCTATGTCTTTTCTTCTCTTTCCTCAATATTGGAGGGAATATGGTATAAAGGAAACAAGAAAGGTGAAGGAAAAAAATCTATGTTTCCTCCTGGTCTAATTGCAACTCAGCAACATCAGCTTGTTGCCTTCAGGTTTGGCTATTGCCCCGAACTTCTAAAATGTTGCAGGGTCTGTGCTGCTGCTGCTGCTGCTGCTGCTGCTGCTGCTGGTGATGATGATGATGATGGTGATGATGATGATGATGGTGATGATGATGATGGTGATGATGATGATGATGGTGATGATGATGATGATGGTGATGATGATGATGATGATACCATGGCTGAATCAGATATTGCTGCCTACCCCTAACAAAACAAGCTACTTGTGACTGACAGTGATGCTCTCCTGTATCTTCATTATCTGCCATAATGATGTTCACCTGGTTCAACAAGTGATACCCCATGTATTTTCTCTCTGTAAGGAGTCAGTGTGCAGATATTTCCATCTTGAAATCAACGTGCCTTTGGGGACGCATCCAGACCAGTGAGTGGGGTTCTTCCTTTATTCTCAGTCTATGTTGGCTGTGCCCATCTCACAGTGGGAGACACGGGGCTTTTTGAGAAATTCGTAGAAAGCTATCCTTCTCGGCTCATTCCTTGGGTATGTGACCACCAACAACTCTGTAGAGTGTAAAACTGCAAAAGGATCCCCCAAATCACAGGGGACCTCATTGCTGTACTTTGACTTCCCGAGTTATGGAAGGTGCAGCTGCCTCTGGCCAGGTCCTGCTGTGTCATCTTGTTAAGGTTTTTGTAGGGTAAAGGGTCTATATCCCAGCAATGTGGAGCTTGCCTACAAGGGTCATTATCTTAGTTAGGGTTTCCATTGCTGAGAAGAGACACCATGATCGAGGCAACTTTGACAAGAGACATTTAATTGGGACTGACTTACAGATGCAGAGGTTCAGTCCATCATCATCAAGGCCACAGCATGCCAGTGTCCAGGCAGGCATGGTGCTGGAGGAGCTGAGAGTTCTACATCTTATTTCAAGGCCTCTAGGAGAAAACTGGCTTTCAGGCAGCTAGGAGGGAGGTCTCTCAAAGCCTATTCCCACAGTGACACACTTCCTCCAACAAGGTCACACTTTCTCCAACAAGGCCATACCTCCTAACAGTACCACTCCCTGGGCCAAGCATATTCAAACCACCACAGTAATGTCGAGAACAAGAAAAAGAAACTTGTTCTAAGTACTATCATGTCATTTTCAGACTCCATTTAATACTAGGGAGAAACTAAATTCAAGGTCCCAGGCCCTCAGGGAGCCGGGGACTTCCTTGGAGCTGAACAGCTTCTGTTGTAAACAGCTGTCTGAGCCCAGACATCTCAGAGACAACTTGCAAGGAGACAGTTGTCTGAGTTTAGCCATCTCAAGGACAACTTCTCCGTTTTACTGGAAGGGATAAACCAGTTCATAATTCCAGGCCTAGGACCCAACACATAGCCCATTTCTCCAAATGTTTTCTTACTTGCCTGTTAACTAGTAAAGAATGTAGAAATTGCTGTTATCTAAACCAAGGTGCATATGTTGTAAAAATATATAACCAACTGCCTGTTGGGCCCTGATGAACTACATGCAGCTGGCCTACTCCTTTGTCACCTGATCACTCTGAGCTGCTCCGGACCTAATGTCTAGAAGAATGAGTTAAGGACCTTGAAGTTGGGTGCCCTGGATACAGCCCAGTCTCCAACCGGTACTCCGTTGCTTAATCCATAATGTCAAAATACAACTGGATAACACTTCAGCTCCTCCCAGTTCCTCGACTTGTGCTCCCAACCTTGTAAAATGTTGTACATCCCCCTTGGGGATGCCGTTCAGATACCTAACTGCCCATCTCTCTGAGTGCTCAAATAATAAAACCTTCATTTTTAAGCTTCTGAATCTGAAGTGAATTTTCTCATTTTTAGGCTTCTAAATCTGAAGTAAGTTTTCTCGGCTGCCACCCCGAACCCAGCTCTGAAAAAAAAAAAAAGGAAAGAAAAGAAAGAAAAAGGAAAAAAGACATGATGTCTTAGAGGGAGTGCTTTCTAATCTTATGTCAGCTTAACACAAGCTGGAGTTACCTGGGAAGAGGAAGAAACAACCATAGAAAAATGGCCCCACCATACTGGCCTCTGGAAAAGCCTGTGAGGCATTTTCTTAATTAGTGATTGATGTGGGAGGGCCCAGCCCATTGTAGGTGATACTACCCATGAACAGGGTGGTCCTGGGTTGTATAAGAAAGCAAACCGAGCAAGCCACGGGGAGCAAACCAGCAAGCAGCACTCCTCCACGGAATCTGCTTCTGCTTCTGCCTCCGTGTTTCTGCCCTGATTTCCTGTCTTAGCTTCTCTCAATGATAGATGTGTAACCTGTAAGCCAAATAATCCCCCCTTCCCCCTCTCCAGGTTGCTTTTGGTCATGGTGTTTACTCACAGTGATAGATACATAACCATATCAGAGGGTAAAGATACTTGCTGTTCAAGTCTTGACAGCATGGGCTTGATCCTCAGGATTTAAAGTGAAAGTAGAAAACTCCCGAAAATTATTCTCTGACCTCTCCACATGTGACACGCACGGTAGGCGTTGCTCCCTTGAGCTGGAGTTGCAGGTGGTTGTGAGCGGCCCTGTGTAAGTGCTAAGAACCGTAGCTGGGTCCTCCGCAAGAGTAGCCGGTGCTTGTCACCACTGCACCAACTTCTAAGATCTATCACCTGAAGTTTTATTCTTTTACTGGATATTTTTGGACTTACAAGGTATTCTTGGCTCATTTTTCTCTCCGTCCTGTGAGAAGTCTGCTCACACCTTTGTACAGGGGTTTGCTTGGTGATGTCATTTCCTTGGAAGGGTTTTTATAGCGTCTGACTGTCACACTCTGCCAGCTCACACGACTGTGTCTTCCTCAGGCCCATGGTTGTCTGTTATTGTCAACAATGCACCTCGTTCCCTAGAAATTCAAAGTTTTGTGCTGTCGAATGAATCAATTTTTTTTTTTTTTGAGGCAGGCTTCTTGGGTCTTTTTGACACATCTTTAGCTAACTCCGGTCATAAAGATAGAATCTCTTATTTTCTACTGAGTATTTTAACGTTTTATTTTTATATCCAGCCATCCACCCTCTTGAGACTCACCTTTGTATTAATATAAGCTCAAGCTTGAGTTCATATTTTTTTTCCTCGTGAAAACCCAGTGGCTCTGACACTCTTGGTGGAGCTGTGGGCACTCCCCCTCTTCTGCACAGTGTCTCTGCCCAAGGCTGTATACCCACCCGAAGGCTCTGGATCTGGGCCGGCCCTAGTCAGCACCTCACTTCCTCTGTGGCCTGCAGGAGGCACTGTGCCTTTCTTGCCCATTCTTGTGTCTGCATGGGGAGCTGACAGCTCTTTACCTCTACAAAAAGCTTTCTTGACTTTGCCTGTGGGCACCAGCATTTTGACCTGGGCACTGATCTTATATACATCTCTGTGGTTTGCTCACTGATTCTTGGGATGTTAAGTCAAATAATTACAGCTCTGAAGCCACAGTGTCCCTTTTTCCTTTGCGTTCACGGGAGCAGGCCAAGGCTGACGCTGCATTTCAAAGCTCCCAGTGCCCCAGCCAGCCTTTTGTCAGTTTATCCCTAAAGTTTATCAGAATGACTCTGTTCCAAGGACCACCTTGTTATGCTAAGCTCCCTGCCCCACCCTCTGTGCACACTCTTGCTTTCTTCTACTGCAAGAGTTAGGTCTACTCTGCCTCATAAGCACTCCTTGATGCTTAGCCTCAGCATAAAACTTTGAATTTCTATGAAATAAGAAGCATCTGTGAAACACACTCAGGGGCCAATGTGTCCAGCCACACAGGACAAGAAATCACACTGCAGAGATAAACCAGGGGCATGGGTGTGGTGATTTGTCCACAAGACAACTAACTTTTATGATTCTAATAGAGAAATCCACACTTGGAGGTGGGGAGCAGTCATAATGAACCCCCACATATAAGACCATGGCTAGTGTATCATAGTCATGAAAAAATAATCTGGTTGGTTCATGGGTAACAGGAAGACAGGCGTCTACCTAGGTAAAAGGAGCAATTGGAGGGATTGCTACTGGGCTCACACAAGATGGCAGGTGTGGCCACATTTGCATGGCCCATTGCCTGCAGCTCCCGCAAAACAAATTATTTTAGCATCGATAGTATTACAGGAGCAGTGGAGCCTCACCAACTGCAAGAGCCTTGACAAGGACCAAAAAAAAAAAAGCACTGTGGATATTTAAGACGAGGAAGGAAGAGGAAGAGGAAGGGGAAGAGGAAGAGGAGGAGGAGGGAAAGGAGGAGGAGGAAGTCATCCCTGGTAATATCTGGGGGATTCTCATTTTCTGAAGCCTGGATACCAGGGTAGATTCATCTGCTAAGGCACAGCTGTATGCTGTCATCTGCACACATACGCCTGTTCTCAGAGAGCACCATGTTTCCTAGTCTAGCACCAGCCGCCATGGTAAATCCTGGCATTGGTCACTGAAACAGTAGTTGGGATAAGGGGTGAGAGGGCAGACTCCCTCTGCAGTCTTCCAACTCTCAGCCCCAGATCTGTCGCCCGGACTGATGGGTCGTCTATCCTAACTCCTTCTCAGGGTATTGCCTCTGATATGTAAGCTAAGGTTTGAGCAGAGAGATGTGAACCAGACCCACTCGTGTGGATCTGTGCAACATGGGGAGGACCACCCCTATGTTCCTGTGTGTCCCCCTACTGTGTGATAGAACAGAAAAGGTGTGAAGCGCCTAGATCATAAACAATGTGGGCTGGGAAGGAAATGAGTCATAAACACAGGAAAAGCCCAGGCTGAGAACGGAGATGAGGCTTGCACAGGTTACCGCGGTGCATACTTTTGCAGAGAGAGAGATAAGGCCCTGCTAGGGGCTGACCACAAGCTCTTTCTGCTCCTGCTACCAAGTGAGAAGCAAGGAGCCACCTCAGAGCCCTGGCTTTGGGTCTACAAGCAAGAGACAGTGATGTGACCCTCAACCACATGGGGTCACCAAGTCAGGACCTAATGGGCCTTCAGCTTTTACCCAGGCTCTTGCTGTCCTGGGCCATCTTCTCCTGCTGTCCTCGGGTGTGAACAAATGCAGGACTCTCTCTCTCTCTCTCTCTCTCTCTCTCTCTCTCTCTCTCTCTCTCTCTCTCTGTGTGTGTGTGTGTGTGTGTGTGTGTGTGTGTGTGTGTATAGGGGGGGTCCTGGCTATCAGGGGTCCTTCCATAGCAAGGTCTTTGCTCTTGTTCCCACCAAGACAAGACTTCTGGCAAAACTTCATTACCTGCCTTGGTAAGGAACTTTCTAGAGAGGCCTGAAATAGGATGCGCTGGGAACGGAGATGTCTCTCTGGCAATTTTTTTTGCTGGCTTCCCATCTTCCCTGGATGCTGTGTTGTAACCTATCATGTCACGAGTCTCCAGCCTCCTTCCCAGTAGGCCCTGCTTCTAACTCTCAGAGCTGTGTGCTTTTTTCCAATTGTCTTAATTATTTTGCTAATTAGAAAAACCTCTTTTTGTTCAATTGGCATTTAGGAGGCTCCCTGGGGAGCTGGCAAGAGTACTCAGAACTTGCAGCAGGGAAGGCCTCACTCAGCTCGGCAAAGCAACACCCAGAGGCAGCAGGCAGGCATAGACTGCAGCCTCACAGGAGCTCAGCCAGCAGGCTCCTTCCACAGCACCCTCAATTGCTTTCTTCTTCCTTTTTCAGTCTGAAAGGAGGAAAATTGTTCCTTAGCTTTGGTCACATGGAAAAGACAGAGGGAACTTGACAGGGTCAGCGCCTCTCTATTTTAATCATGGAGAAATTGACCTTTTGAGAAGAAGCAAAAAAAAAAAAAAAAAAAAACCTTGAATTTCTCAAAGACTGTCTGTTGGCCTTGATGTGAGTGAAGACACTCTCTCTGAGGTGAGGTGACAGTCCCACTGAGCCCTTCCGGTTAGGTACCAGCTTGTGAAAATGGCCTGACTCTGGTTAATTAGATCAATACAAAACAAGCTTTTACAATTTCTATCAAAATCTGGTTCTGACAGTCAGACAGAACACGGGCTTATCAGGCGTGGCCGTCTGATGATGCACCGGCCTCCGTATGCCACGGATGAGATGCTTTTATAGAACGGCTGTGAGAAGTAAGTTGTGGACAGCTTAGCCAGCAGACAACTTTACAGGAAACATGGGCAGAGAAAGGTCTGGACCCTCAGTTGTGTGCTTGCCCTGCACCCCAGGTAACCCAACTGGAACTCCCACAGGATGAGATGAGGAGACAGGGGTCAGCTTGAGCAGATTCTGTGCCTAACAGGAGAGTTGATGGTCCAGGTGGAGTAGAGGGCAGAGTTTCCAGAGGGCGTGGCTGTGAGGTGTGTTGCTGGTGGCCTTGGGGGTTCATGGTGCCGTCTTCCAGGGCCAGCTTTGGGTCACTAACACTGTTGGTTCTATCTATAGTGCTTTGGAGCACAGGAGCAGAGCTTGGAAATGGAGGTCCTGAGGACCCTGAAGACCAGCCTGCAGTCATGGGAACCTAGCCTAGACTCTATAGAGAATGGCGTTCTCTGTCCCAGGGTACGGCAAGACAGCTGCCGAAAGTTTACGTGGACCTGGGAGCTGATACTTGGCTTGAGCTTCCTACTCTGCCCACCCAGGTGATTCACACAGGGTGTGCTCAGTATCGCCTTTCCGAGGGGCTCCTGAAAGTCACTTAGCCACTGTTCGTGATATTTCTTCTAGGTTCAAAATGTGCCTGTGCCCAACCATATTCATCATCAGGACCCTTGCAGTTCTGGGCTCCGTGCAGCTTGGAAGCACTGGCACAGTAGGCCCTTCCTTATTAAGGAGACCGGAAGTGACACTGCACAATTCTGAGACCCAGTCCCATGCTGAGGCTTCCCCAGGCAGACTGAAGACCTTGCTGATAGAACTGTGGGGAAAGATTACATCACCTGTGGTGGGACTAGAAAGGCATCTCTAGAAAGATCAGGACTCTGGGGGACATCGTCAAGAAGGACCAGGAATGACTGCAGACCCGTAGAGCTTTGGCCATGAGATGGGCAGGCCTGGCCTCCAGGAGAACCCATCCAAGTGGGACAGTCAGAGGGAGTGGTCAGATCCTGTTGGGCTTGAGGTTAACTCCTCAGTGCTGCTGTACTCAGGCACAGTGCCTGAGTTCCCAGCATGCCTCAGTCAGGGAGGGTGTTGAAGGCCGAGAAATGATCACACACAGCTGGCCCAAATCAGCCCTAGAGTCCTCACAAGCCACGGCCCCACTGTGCCACCTACTTGAATTCTTTGTGGTCACCAGCTTTCAAATTATGTCTGTCTCACAAATAGTCCTGGCAGACATTCCATTATTGGCCACTAACTAGACATCCTTCCCCAAATGTATGGCCCAGCCCTGGCCTTGCTTGGCCTGCTGTTCTTCTGAGGGCCACCTGGGTACCCAGACCAACCACTAGTGAGCTTAGAAGCCATATGCAGCCTTGCATTCTCTTGGTCAGGTGATATGCCACATCTCATTCCACAGGGGAAACTGGAGAGGAGGGAGCGAGCACTTAGAATTAACTAGGACAAGGAAGTGGTTATCTTCCTCTGCTCCACCCTTCATCCTTTGACTCCAGTTAGTGCCTAGACCCCTAAGACAGATGTTTTGGTGATGGAACATGGCAGACCTTACCAACTGTAATGCAGCCACTGATAGTCCGAATCTCCTGGAACAGGACAGGACAGAACAGGACAGGACAGGACAGAACGGCAGAGAAGAGCTGCAGGGGAAATGTGGAGCTGTGCACTTGGATCTGTTTTATCTCAGCAACAAAGACTGCAAGCATAGGGGAGCACTTGACCCTCTTAGCTCTAGCTCCCCATCCTCAAAATGGGCAGGCAGCCTGACCCTTGTAACCTTCTTCTCTCTTACACTGTTCTCACTGAAGGGGCCTCTGTGGGGATCCCACAAGGACTCCTCACCTCTGACTTCTGTTAAGTCCACTCCACTCAGTGATCAAGGCTTTCAGTAACCCTCAGTGCCCAAGGACTCTAGGCCACTTACGTGCTCAGTGTCATGGACCTCAGGCTACCTGCTTAGTATCCAGAAGCCTCTCAGCCCCCCACCCCCATAGTGATCTCCTCCTTCCTAGGGCCTGTCCTGCATTCATTCCATCAGAAAGACATACAGCCTAAAGGAAGCACCACTGCCTGTCTGGAGCCAAATAGAGATGCACAATATTTTGGACTCATGTGTAAAGAAGTTTGGGATCATGTGTAAACCTACAGCTTCAAAGGTATGATCACTTTCACAATTAACTATTTCATAGTCACTCCCACAACCTTCATTTCACTGTTGAGTCTGTACAGAGACTCAGTTTCTACCTCAAAAGCTTCAGATACAGACTCTTACTGTGAGGCCCAGCAGGGTCCAGGAACAGAGCCTGGTTGTGTGGAGAGAAACCCTAGCTAGACTCACTTCTTCATGGAAGCCTGGCCTGTTTCCTGAGGGTTATCTCTATTTGGTGTCTGAGTGATGAGTTCTTCACAGAGCTGTCCTAGGTGATGTGGTTAGTTCTAATAATTCTGAAAAATGTCCTTCCTGTAAATGCATTCCGACTGCTCTGAGGTAAGGATGTATCTCAAAGGAGCTACCTCTCACATCCGCTAGCTGCTCTCATCCTACACTGTGTACCTGGGCTGATCATCCTCCACATGGCACCCAGCATGCCAAGTAACCCAAACAAGGCATGGGTATGACAGGGTTTTAACCACATCCTTCTTCTACATACAGAAGCTAATCTCCGCTTGTATGTGTGTATGTGGTTTCACATGTGTGCATATGGAGGCTAGCAGTCCACTTTAGTTAATGCCTTTCAGGTGCTACCCCCTTGGTGTCTGAAACCAGGTCTCTTCATTGCCTGGGAGGAGCTAACTTAGCAAAGCAGCTTGACCATGGAGTCCCAGAGATCTGCCGACTTCTGCCTCCCCAGCTGTGAGATTACAGGTGAACAATAGGACATCATGTATTCTGAGGAGCCAACTCAGGTCCTCAGCCTAGTGAGGCAAATACTTGGCAAGCTGAGCCATGTTCTCACCATCTTGCATTACTGCAGTGGCTTGTCTTTGATCCCCTCCACTTGTTCATATGAGGTCTGGCTCTGGTGACAACTGAAAATGTCACCTATGGTTTTCATTGAGAGAACTGTAGACTGACCTGCTATCAGAAGAAATAACCAGGACACCAGGTCTGATGGCCATTTCCTAATTCAATTACATCTTATGATGAATTTTGAGAGCTCACTCGACATTTGGTCAGACTCCTGACCATTTAGAAACATTTTTCCACCTTTCCCTGCACCTCAAATAATCTTTTTCAAAGGAAATGATATAGATTCTGATAAGGTTCAATTTCCCCATTTCAGATAGGTGATTTTTGTGTCAAGTCCAAGAAGTGTGTGCAGAGCATGGATTCTGAAGTTTCTTTCACTTTACCCTACAAATAATTATACATTTTAATTTAATTCTGTGACACGTTTTCATTAACTTCTATAAGGTTTGAATTTTAGGCAGAGGTTCACTATTTTGGCCTGTGTATGTCTACTTATTCACTATATGAACTTTCTAAACTATGAATATACAGTGTCTTTACTGTTTATGTAGGTTTTCTGTGAATATTTTCACTCATATTTATTTTTTAAAATCAACCTTAGTAATACACAACTGTCATCCCACAACATGGATCATGAGTTCAAGGTCATCTTGGGCTAAGTGGTAATATCCTGTGTTAAAAAGTAATTTTGGACTAAGAGATTGCCCAGCTTTCCATTTAATAGTGAGGAACAGAGTTCATATCTCTAGAACCTAGGGCATGCCAGGTGGGCATGGCGATACCTGTAATTCTAGCAAGCTGGGGAAGGAGACTAGTCATATTGTTGAGATCTTGGTTTTCTTGAGAGACCCTGTGTTGTTCAATAAGGAGGAAGAGCCATTGAGACCGATTCCTGACATCAGCTTCAGGCTTCCCTGTGTACATGCACACACCCATATTAGCACACATACACATACATATGCCCATACACCACATACAAGCATGAAGACACACATGCATATCAAACACACACACACACACACACACACACACACACACACACACAGGAGAAATAATAGAAATACATGCAAAAAAATCATACAGCATGCAGATCCCTTGCCTGTTTGAGCTTTGAAGGATATGTGAGGTCTTAGTTTTATTGTGCTTTCTGTAAGTTTGTAAATGACTTTTGTGAATCCTTCTTTTACCCTACAAATTCACTGATTTCATTAGCTCTGCAACATTTTTTTTGTGAATTTTTTATGATAATAGTGCCATCATCTCCAAACACATATTATTTCAATTCTTGCTTTCCAAACACATGCTCCAACCCCGTGCCCCATTTCTTTGGTTAGGGCAAGTACTATTGTGGGATGCAGGTTGTGAGAATACACATCTTGCCTTGCTCTCTGTTTCTGGAGAAATCTGTTATCATTTTACTAATAAATGTGATACTAGCTGTGGTGTTTTTATTAAGAGCCATTTTCTCTGTGTTTCTAACTTCTGAGTTTCTCTCATGAAAAAGCATTGCATCAGTCAAGAGCACTTTGTACATCAGTCCTTGTAAGCATATGGCTATGATTCTTCAGAGCATTTGTGTGGCTTATCACACCAATTGATCCCAGATGTTGTTCATCTGGAATAAACCCCACTCAATCATCACACACCATTACCTCACGCATCTTAAATTTCAGTTTTCTGTTTTGTTGAGTAGGACAGAGTCAAGTTCATGAAAGATTATGGTTTTCACTTTTTATGCTGCCTTCCTCTGTCATCGATGTCAAGTTAATGCTGACTTTGTGAGAGTAGTTGAGAAGTGTTCTTTCCTGGAAGATAGTGGTAAAATCATTGTTACATCCTTAAATATCAGAATTCTCCAGCAAAATTGTCTCACCCTGAAAATTTCCTTTTAGAAAGTCTTGTGTTTAAAATTCTACTTTTTTTTTTTTTACCAATTTTAGTATCAATTAATTATTTATCTTTGTTGAATTTTGGTACAGTTTTAAGGCATTCAACCTGTGATTTGATGAATGTATGAGAATAGGTTGCTTGTTGTCTTTGTTGTACTTTAAGTACTGTAGGATCTGTAGTGGTAGCTCCTGGAGCATCTGTGATGTTAGTTAACATGTTTCTTTACTCTTTGCTTTTCTCTACCCTGATATGAGTGCCAATTTTATGCATTTCTGTAAGTACACAGTATTTTCAATTGGTTTGCTTTATATTTCTTTATTTCCTTTCTTTGACTATTTTGTCACACACATATATATTTTTCTTTGATTATATCATCTCTTGTCCCCTCCCCCTCTTATTTTCAATTTTATTGGCTCCTTCCATGTTATTTTCTTAATTCACTCTTCAGTTTCTTCTTCCTCTTCTTCTTTCTCCTCCTCCTTTTCTCCTCCTCCTCCTCCTTTTCTTCTTCTTCTTCTTCTTCTTCTTCTTCTTCTTCTTCTTCTTCTTCTTCTTCTTCTTCTTCTTCTTCTTCTTCCTCTTCCTCTTCTATTTTTGTTATTGGCTGTTTTTTTCTTTTTGGGATAGTCTCATTATGTAATCAGTGTTGTCCAAGAGTGTTCTATGAAACCCAAGATGGCCTCAAACTTATGACAATGCTCCTGACTGAGTCACCCAAATACATTCATTGCATGTGTGCATCCATTCTTTTACATTGTTTTCCTGGTTATTTATTTTATTCTTTTTTCCTTTCGGTAGCACTGCAGGTCATTGATTTGAGAGCTTCCATTGTTTCTCAATAATGTGTATCTAAAATTGTGTAAAATAAATTCCCTTTACATCACTGGTTAAAGTATACCTCACACATTTTGATGCCTAATTGTTTTTCTTTGATTTCTAGTTTGATACCTTCATGTGGTGACAGTATACTTAAATTTGCTGAGGTGTGTTTTACATGGGATAATATATGTATTGGTGTGAGGCTTCTATGCAGTATTCTGTATATATCCACTAGAAGCTGTTTCTTGAATGTGTTCCTCAGATCTACATCTTTCTTAATAGTTGTCTTAGAGACAATGCCGTAGCTGCCACATGTTCTGAGTTCTGCTACAGTGACAAAGCACTCTGATTGAAAGCAACTTATAAATCGAAAGGACTTATTCAGCTTATAATTTCTGACCACATCCATCCTTGAAGGAAGTAAAATTATAACCTCAAGGCAGGAACATAAATGCAGAATGACTTGGTATTAGATATCAACACAATGAGTGCCTATAATTTTTTATAACTATCTAGTGCATCTCTGCCCATCCTTTTACTTTGTGCTTCTCTCTACTGCTGATATAAAATGACTTTCCTGTAGCCAGTACACACTTGGAGAGTGGGTAAGGGTGTGAGGTTTCACGTATGTGTATAGAGGTATGTCTATTCTTCAAACCTCTGCGTGTTTTTATGGGTTGTACATAATCACCTATATTAAAGGTTATCTTTAATAGGTTGGTAGTTTCTGTCATTTTATTATTATTAATTTTTAATCTCAATTTCTTGTTTTCTGATGTCTTTTGTGTTGAGTGATTATATTTTGGGAATCTGACATAATATTCTAGCAGTTCCAGTGTGTACTCTGATATCATTTGGAGTAGTCATTCTGGATACTTCTCAATACATACACAGTCCACTGAAAACAATACTGCTCTAAATATTGTTTTCAAAATTGTATCTAAATAAGATTTTAGTGGAGTCCTCACCCCCATTTGTATTTTTTCATTTTCCTTATTCTCGGATGTTGTTTTGGGTACAAAAGACTGTTACTTTTGCTTTAACCATAAAATGTAATTTCTATTGCAAAGGCCCACCTCTCATCTCAGCCACTTGGAAGGCAGAGGCAGGAGGATGAGACACTCATCCCCAGGTGACTGCATGTCTGCCATCAAGCTATGTGTCCTGACTTACAGGTTTTTTCCCCTCTGTGTCTTGGGAAGCATTAGCTTGGCCTTTTTGAACTTTGGCATCTATCACTGACACATCCAGCAGGCGCTTGAGTCTGTATTTTCAGTTCTATATTTTCCTTTCATAGTGCTATAGTTCTATATTGGCTCTTTTTAGTGACTTCTATTTATCTGTTGAGATGTTCTATGATGATGTTGGGTTTGAGAACACTTGCAGGGGCTGGGATGTTAGTCAGTGGGAAAGCATGTGTTGAGCATGAGTGAGATACTAGATTCAGTCTGTAACAACAGAAAAGAAAGGAGATGGAGGAGGAGGTGGGAGAAGAGAGGGAAGGAAGAGGAGGTAGGAAAGGAGGTAGAAGGGGGAGAGGAGGAGAAAGAAGAGGTGAGGAGGAGGAGGACGAGGGGGAAGAAGAGGAAAGGAAGGGAGATAAGGAGGAGGGAGAGAAATCGAACTACCTCCACTACTGTAACCTCAGCTACTTAGAGGCTGTGATTGAAAGGTTGTGGAAAGACCATACTTTACATGGAAACTTCTACAAGACTGACTAACTGATGAGAATCTCAATGATAATCAGATGTTGGAATGTTATAAGTCCAAAGCCTAATTACAATGTATCCTGGCCCATCTTTACTCCCTTTAGTAGCCATTCTTTACTTTGGCTGCCCCAATATCCTGTGACTAATAGATAAAAGCCTTTCTGAATATACTGACCACTGATTTCCACCAACTAAAAGGCTGAGTGTCATCAGATAGCATCTGAAGTCAATAGTAGAGGTTTCGCCCACTTAGCCATAACCCACCTACCCAATGTTTCCATCAATGAAGTTTAAACATGTCTTAATTAATGACTTTCTTTGTTCTGTTACTATAAAACCATCATGAAACTGTGACATGCAGAACATGGAATTTGGGGTAACCTATATCTGTGATCCTCGGTTGTTGGTCACTCATATTGAACTCCAGAATATTCTGGCTGGCCTGGGCTACAGAGAAAGTTCATCACCAGCCTGGACAGTCAATGAGATTCTGCTTCAACATGAAACATTTAAAAGGTCTGAAGGTATAGTTCAGAGACTATATGATTGCCTTTAGTGCATGATGGAGCCCCTGGGTTACTAAGGAATAAAAAATAATAATATTTATAACATTTCTGCTAGTGCTCTCCTGACAACTCTAAGGTTAGACTGCAGAATCCCAGTGTTAGGTTCAAGAGATGTCCTCTCTCATTTGAGTATCAACTGCCTAGGCCCTTGGTTGGGTTCTGTGGGTGGGTGATTTTAAGCTGTAGGCTGGGTGGGGGTGGGGGGTGCTGTGTGGATAAATCCTTTATCATGTCTCTCATACCTAGGCTCAGAATGCAGATCCAGGTTGATGTCTGTGGACTATGGTTTCCATGCCATTTAATTTGCAAGCATCAACATTCTATTTCAGCTTTACCTCACATCTATAAGGTGAACACTTATCTCTATGACCTTGCTGAAGCCAAAGGAGAATCTGTCAGAACCAAGTATGTCCCCTTGGGGAGGGTCATAGTATGATCCCCAGCAATGCCCAATGCCTTAGTCTTGGGCATCAAGGATCCCAATGTAAAGATACAAAGAGCTCTCCAGACTTGAGTTTGGCCAGAACTGAGTCTCTTTAATATGTCCTTCAGCATAAAAGAGGGTCTAGGACCCTGTGAGGGAAGGCCTTACTTTGTCCCAAAGCCATGGTCATTGGTCCCTTACTTGCAGAGTAGACTTACCTATGGCTTCTGCTCCAGACAGGCTTGGCTGCCTTGTGGGTAGACAAAACATGAGAAGACTTCAGAATACACATCCCTTCTGTATTGTGGGGGCACCGGGTTCCTACTCAGGTTGTGTTCTTCCAGCCCTGGGCTCCTATGTTGGTTGGTTTTGTTGGCCTAACATAAGCTAAGATCATTTGGGGAAATGGTATTTAATTAAGAAGATACTTTCATCAGATTGGTCTGTAGGCAAGTCATGGTTAATGGTGGGTGATGCCACCCTGAGAAGGCAGTCCTAGGTTGTAAGAAAAGAGGGTTGAGAAAGACCTGGAGAAGCAAGTCAATAAGCAGCATTCCTTCATGGTCTTAGCTTCAGTTCCTGCATCTGGGTTTCTCACCTGTTGGAGTTCTTGCTCTGACTTTCATCAATGATGGGGCATGATCTGAGAGTTGTAAGAGCAAATAAATTCTGTCCTCAACATTTACTATTAGTCGTGGTGTTTATCAGCAAACTAGAACAACTTCTAAGAGCCCACCTCTTCTTGACACTTCTCAAGAGTTTCTTTTGCTTAGCAAAGAGAGGGCTGGGGGACACAAGGCTACAGTAGAAAAACTGTCCTGTGCTTGTCTCCTTGATAAAGATGTAGTGCCTAGAGACTCTCTATATTGAGACTTTTGATCCAATAGTGTTTAGTAAAGTCATTGAGCATCACAGCCACCAGCAGTCACCATCAGTGATCCCAGATGTTCATCACATCAGAGGAAATGATGTCAGTGCTGCATGCAAGAACCAACACCTCCTGATGCTGCTCCCTGCACAGCCCAAGCATGGGCAGACAGGCAAAAGTAGACTTAGTGTGGGCCCATCACAATCGAGTTGTAAGAGTGAGGATTTGACAAGTCACCATCCAATACAGCATGATTATAATAACCACAGATGGAATAAAAACAAAAAGACAGACCCTGGAAGCAATAAGCAGTAACGTGCCAGGATGCATACAGATGCAATAGCTGTATAGCAAGAGTGGCTTCCATTAGGAGGCACTAGTGTGAATGGAAGCAGGACCTTCCTTTGAGGTGTGTGGCTAAAGGCAAGTGTCTCCCAAAGGCTTGCACCTGGGTTTTCCTCATCTCCCATGCAACCCTGTTGGAGAGCTGGTGCCACTGCTGGAACCTCTTCACCCTGTGGTGTGTTTTTTATTTATTGAACACTGCATTAGGTTAACTTTCTGTTGCTGTGATAAAACACCACCATCATAGCAACTCATAGAAGATTTTATTGGGACTCACAGGCCCAGAAGAATAGAGGCAGGCACAGTGGCAGGAACTAGTTGCTGAGAGCTAACATCTTCAAACACAAGCCAGAGATAGAAGAGGATGGTCAGAAATAGGGTGAGGCTATCTAATCTCAAAGTCCATCCACCCCATGACATACTTCCTCTAGGAAGATCCTGCAAACGGGACCACATGTTCAAATTCCTTAGCCATGGAAAGCTTCAGCATTCAAACCACCACAAACCTCAAGCATTGGATACAGTGTTGATGGTATTTACTACCTATTGGCAATGATGGGGCAACTGGAAACAAGTGTAGCATCCTTTAAGGAAAAAGTGATCTTGCTCTCCTGTGAGTCAGACTCTAGTGGGAGGTGGGGAGTTTCTCTCATAAGAAAGATGTCTGTTTGCTCGGCTGGTCCTTACAGCTGGCCTTGGGAGTTCAGGCTTCACAAGAGCCTGAGGGAGGCAGGTGAATGAGTCAAGAACGCTAATTCCCCAGTGAGGACATTAGGAGGAAAAACGTGGGAAGAGGAGCCTGCCCTTCCCCCAACCCCATTGTCCCTGAGTCCATGAAAAGATGAATAAGTTTCAGGAGCCATAGACTCAGCTCCTGCCCCCCCCCCCCACCCTTTCAGGTACTTCACATTACAAACAGTAAATGCAGCTAAATGATTAGAAGTAAATGTTGGTGAACGGCCCAGGAAAGCCGTTTATCATCTCAAACTCTTCCCCGGAGGTGCGGTCCGCCTTATCCAGCATTTATCTCCACTCTTCTGCACTGTAGCAGCCAATCAAAAAGTCAGCTCATCTTCCTGACTACAAAACCATCTACTAAAACGTTTTTATACAATGCAAATTTTCAAGATTTATCATCTCCGGTACCCATAACTTAGACTGCATTAGGCCAGCATTATCAATTTTAATAATAGTCTTCCCAGCTAAAATTTGGATCAACGTCACTGGGCTTTTCAAAATTTCATTACAAGGCTTACGGAAAACACAATATCCCATAAAGGAACTGTATTTCTCTTGTCAA
This sequence comes from Apodemus sylvaticus, assembly GCF_947179515.1. Taxonomy (NCBI): domain Eukaryota; kingdom Metazoa; phylum Chordata; class Mammalia; order Rodentia; family Muridae; genus Apodemus; species Apodemus sylvaticus. Next base: position 56,516,931 of record NC_067488.1, on the reverse strand, counting down.
AAACAGGGACGGCTGTGTTGACAGCTGTTGCAAACTGTCCCCCTGCCTCTTAGCTTTTATATCACTTCTGCTTGTTCAATTCAGTAGCCTGGTGTCTCTGGTCCTTGCATCCACGGACTTCGGCAGTCTGAAATAATCTACTCAGATCTTTGACTTATTTTCTTATAATCCCCAAATAAAAAAGTGAATATTTCACCGTTTTACCCTGTCTCCAGCATACAAACCCCCTAACTCTCCAACTGCTCAGACATTTGCCAGGTTAATGGGTAGCCCACAGTGAGAATCCTGCCCCACAGTGGTATGGAGAACACCCCTAGGAACAAAGCAGAGATCATTCTAATACATGGAATCAAGCTGGGACCATCAAGTCACAATAAATGGGAGAGTCGGTCATGGTGGGTTGCGCGAGGTGGGGACAATGATCTTGAATTACAAAACTCTGAACAAGGACACTTATGCTGTTGTCCTGTGAAATGATGACCCCAGAGCCTCCCATCCTTGGTTGCAGGAACCCAGGAAAGCCTGGGATCTGGAGGGTCACACCTGGGCTTCCAGTGGTCTGTCAGTTTCTGGGAGAGAATAAAAATACCACGCTATGCAGTGGAGTATTCAGGGCAGACACGGCTCCATGGAGGCTTCTTGGCCAGTCTCAGGGTGAGGTTCGTTGTCTTTAAGGGACATAAGATTGTATGTGTGTGGGAAGATGGCAGGTTAGACTCACGCTTCACACATCTGGGGTGATAAGGATGAGGCAATCTCACTGATGTGGCTTAGCTGGGTTTCAGCCATGAGGTAGAAAGGTTGAACAGTCTCAGGCAGGATCCGTAGGAGGCAGAGGTTGAAGTCCCTGCAATGAATGGACAAGGAACCATTATCTGCCAATGCAGTCAGGGATGGCTCTGCTTTTATAAGCACAATGGCAAGCAAGCATGTGAGCGCCTGTGTGTGTGTGTACCTCTGTACCTGTGTGTGTGTGTGTGTATGTGTGTGTGTGTGTATGTGTGTGTGTGTACCTGTGTACCCGTGTGTGTGTGTGTGTGTGTATGTGTGTGTGTGTACCTGTGTACCTGTGTGTGTGTGTACCTGTGTACCTGTGTGTGTGTGTGTACCTGTGTACCTGTGTACCCGTGTGTGTGTGTGTGTGTGTGTGTATGTGTGTGTGTGTGTGTGTGCATACACATGGATATATGAATCCTGCACTGTGTGTGGTTGTATGCCTATGTACTGAGGTCCTCTGGATGGCTGGGACCAAGGAAACTTGAGATAACACCATCTTCCCAGCAGGCACCGGGAACCCACAGCCACTCCTAGAGAGCAGGGCAGCTCTGCTTCTCTGCAGTGACCACACTAGTGAGAAGCTCCAAGAAATGATCCAGGGACATGGTAAGAGACTCACCAGCCCTGCCCTAGTGCCCAGGTGGCCACCGAGGGAGCTACTGCTGGGCACAGGGTTAGGAAGTCATGACAGATATTCCATCCCTGAAGGCTAGCCACTGCCCAGTGCCAGCTCCAGGATGGTGTCCTCTTGAAATGGCCCCAGGGCTCTCAGGAATGACATCCAGCTATACCTACATGAGGAGAGAAGGCATATTTCCAACTTCCCATGTCTTTAAGAATCTTATGATCACCGTGCTATGGACTTCTGCTTGCATCTAACGTGATAGGCGAAAATGACTCAAGGACTGACTTCCTGCAGGTTCCTCCATGAAGACACAAAGGAAAGAGTGGGTGGAGTTTATGAGCTGAGCGTGTACTCCCTCCCCAGTGGCCGTGCAAGCTCTGTGCTTACTTTGTGAACTTCCCTGTACATTCTCACTTTAAATGATCCCAGGACTCACTTGCCATTGGCAACCCTTCATTATACACCTGTTACATTAAAGTAGAATAGGCAGTACCCAGGAGATAGATGGATAAGGAGAGGGGCAGGAGAAGGTATAGGAAGTAAGGATGGTCAAAGCCCATGATACAGTTGAATGGAATTCACCACTTTATACAGTGAATACATACTAATAAAAAGTTCTGGCTGGTGAGATAGCTCAGCGGGTAAGAGCACTGACTGCTCTTCCCGAAGGTCCTGAGTTCAAATCCCAGCAACCACATGGTGACTCACAACCATCCATCCATAATGAGATCTGACGCCCTCTTCTGGTGTGTCTGAAGACAGCTACAGTGTACTTACATATAAATACATCTTTTCTTTAAGCAAGTTCTTTTCAAGGGTAGAGAGACAGCTTAGTGTTTAAGAGCCCTGTTCCTGAGGACCTAGGATCAAGTCCCAGCACCCACATCACGTGACTCACAACCAACTGTGACTCCGGTTCCAAGAGATCAGATACCCTCTTCTAGCTTTCATGAGCAATGCGTACACACAGTGCACGTGCACACACTCAAGTACATACACAGAGACATTAAATTATTCAACTACATATTTAAAGGGAAACCAGAAGATATTCCAGAAACCTCAATCCAAGGGGGGGGGGTGGTAAAGCATTCGCCCAAGTAGCCAACATTCAGAGGTCGGCCGAGAGAAGTCACAGTTTATTTCTCTCAAGTCATGGGGAGATGGAAGTGATGTAGGGAATTTGTTCCTGTGGCTGACAGGCAGCTCTCACATAACGTTTACTCTGATGTTTTGGTAATAATCAAGGAAAAGCACCTGTGCCATGCCCAGGCCCAGCTCTAGGAAGGTGGGATATAGCGATGGTTTCCAGATAAGAGACAGTGGGTTCTGACAGAGTGAGAAGAGCTGGGCGAGAGGAGAAAGAAGTACCAGATAAGTCTCTAAAGATTCTCCTTAGGTAGCTGGTCCCCAGTCCACAGGTTTCTATAGAGGCCCCATACATGATTACATTTGGGAAGCCACAGTGTTATACAATGGCAGAGGTTGGGTTTGATGCATTTTTCCATCCTTGACTGATAGAGAGGATTAGCTGAGCCCCCTGAAAATGCTCTGGGCTCCCGGAGTCCATCTGTTCATCTAATAAATTAGATGCAAACACAGGACAGAAGAACAAATGAAAATAGATGTCAGCACCCTGTGTGGGACTGTCTGCTTCCTGGCCACTGACTTGCTGGTCAGTACTACAGTTCCCAGCATCAGACTGCCGGCCCCACTCGGCACAGTGAAAGATACTGTCGAGCCTCTGCCCATACTAACAACCCTGGAGATCCCAGGAGCCTCTGCTGTCTTCAGGAGACACCAAGCTCTTGTAGAGATTCAGACCCAACTAGTAGCTTCTTGGCTCACCCAGTTTCCTAGCCCTGGAGTGTTCTTTTATCTAGAGTGATTTCTTTTCTTAAGACAACCATGGTCTTTCCAGGACCTATGAAAGCTGGTATGTTCTACTCTGATCATGGAAAGAAAGCACACTAAACCCCAGATCCTGGTGTGAGCTTTTCCTCAACACATACCATGCCTTTGAAGAGAAGGTGCATGCTTCCAAATGTGGTATCCAGAAGGCTCCACCCACCCACAATGCCCTCTTACAGGAGCTGCTTAAACTGGGTACCACATGGCTGTGTGTGTGGACAATGGAAGCAAGTTCTTTCTAGGAACTTCTCTAAGTCAGGAGCTTGGGCCATAGATCACATTGTCTTGTTCTCATGGGTATGTGTCATGTCTTCCTCCATATCAGCATAGGGGGGGGAAGCCAGAAGGAAATAGCTCTAAGCACCATTTCCCCCACAACCCATGAGTTTATTGGGTTCCTTTCTTACCTTTCGTAGACAGTCCAATGATGCTGAGCTCACTCACTGACCACCTCCACTGTGCCCATTTCATACATGAATGCCAGAGCTCAGTCACGTGTGTTTTTGTGTACAATGACAGTCATGTGGGAAAAGGCTCACACCTACGGGGCATAGGCATGTAAGTACTCTGTGTGGGGTGATGTGAGGCAAATCCCCTCCCAGGCTAACCACGGTGCATCACAATTTACCTCCCCAGCTGGCCCTGAGGCCCACAGACCTGCCTGTGACATAAGCTCACCCTGGCACTAGGGATGGGCAAAGAGTCTCCATGTCTTCCATTTACCCTTCTGTCCTGGGGACTCTCTTGCAGTATCTGGGTAGATATGTAGCTCTTTGGCCAGGACAGCTGCATTTGTGTCACCATCACCAGGGAGACCAGGGATTATGGGCAGCTCTGTGGGAAAGCACCTGTTACCAAGTATGAATGGACCCTTGCCATGCAGATCCTCACTTTGTGTGATGAGTCAGGAGTTGGCTGGTGTTATAACTAGAGTCTTATTCAGTCTGGTTGCCTGAGGTTTTATTGTGTGAGTCCCAAATTCCATATTAGTCCTTGGAGATTTATTCATGAGAAGGGCTACATGGTTTCAGAAGGAGTTCAAAGCCCCCTATAAGGCAGACTGCACCAGTTCCTGATACAGTTCATAACTACAAGTATGTTTCTGGCCCTACAACCCCTGGGTCCCCAGAGCCTATAGCCCCAGGCATATGGATAGAAGGGGGCTATGTTTATCCACACTAGCTTCCCAAGGTAGTGAAGTGCACACTGCCATCAGCCCTGTGGCTGATCCTCCCAGCTCTGTCTATACCACAAGCAGTGCCATCCTTGTCCTAGGCCAGATGAGGCCAGGCCAAGTCAGGACTTGGCAGCAGGAGCTCCATACCATATCAACACATTTGGGGGGAAAAATGAAGCCAGTGTCTGCACTAGGCTCAACTCTGTTGCTGTCCTCCTGTACCTACCAGAGGTCTAATACTTCCATGTATAATGTGACTATATTTCCCAGGGACCCTCAAGTTTGGGTCAGGCACAGGCTATTTTTGTAGCCTGCTTTTCCCATCCTCCCTGTGCACAGATCTCTCTCTACATCCCTGATACAAATGTTTGCATTCAGTCTCATATACTAGATACTCCCTCCCCCATAGCGTGTTACAAAAGGGAAGAAGAATCTTCAAAACTATTAATCCGGGAGACTGTGGAATCACACCGTCAGCAGGACCAATCACTGGCATCCAAATGCTCTGATCTTGCTGGATGCCCTTGCCCATACCAAACCATCCCATGTGTAGTAACCAAATGCCTGGTCCTCACCTAGGACAAAATATTCCATGAACTAACTGCTTGTCTCCAAGGCTGTGGCCTCCTGGAGCAGTGTCTCCAGGAGAAGAGACTCACTGCCTTTTCAGGCTGTGGTGGCTTTCAGTCCTGGTCAACTTACAACCATGCCTTTTCTCCAATTTCTCTCTCTCCTTTCTGTATCTTCTAAGAACACCAACCATTGGATTTAGACGTTATATCCTGAATCTCCCATGACCTCAAGGTCACCTTAACGATATCCTCATAGTTTTCAAACCCAGCGGTGTTCACAGGTTCTTGGTAGACATGCATTTCAGGGTGGGGGCACCCCCACCCACTACAGGGCAGCACCCATATTTTATGGCAACTCCAGGTGGCAGGTGCTCTATGAAATGAGGTTGGCAGTGTATCTAGGGAACACTACAAAACAGCCATCAAGGGATATTGCTGGGCCTCAAGGAGAGGCCAGGGCTCTGCAAATGGACACCTCCAAGTTTATCATTCAAATTCATGTGCTGTGTTCCCTGCAGCAAAGCTTTCATCTGAGCAGAAAATATTTCCCAATGAGCCATTTCAGCAAACAATCCCATAAGTGAGACTCTAATGCCTTGGCAATGGCTGCCGTGACAATTGGCTGTGATTTAACTTTCAGATGTGAAATTTCTGATTGACGGCCGTGATGACAAATGGCCAGAGAAGGCACCAGGGGAAGTGGCCAGCCCTCTACTGGCTCCCCAGCAGAGAGGCACACGCTGGCCACTTGGGTAAATCTTCTCCTCACTTAGAAGCTTGCTGCACAGGCAACCCATAGCCCCTCAGCAGGTGTAAGCCCCAGGACTTACCAGAGCTTATAACTGGGGAGTCTTAGCTACTTACTTTCTATGTTCCCTATTTTTGATTTGGCAGTACTAGCTCTAACCATATCTCACGGGGACACCCCATGTCTTACACACTACCCCCAGGTGTCTTTGTTCTGCAATGAGAAGGCTCACAATTTGCCTAGAAAGGAGAGATTTTTTTCTAGTGCATTCTCTTCTCTACCCTATAGAAGGAAAAGGGATCACCAGATGAGCTGTCCCTGCAGAGTAAAGAATTTATTGTTCTAGGCCCAGGATGGAATCTGAATATTCACTTGTTAGTTCTCCAGAGACTTCTAAGTTCTAGCTTGTCCCAACCAAAACATCTCAAAAAGGGATCATTGATGGAGAATACAAAGCAACCTGATGACTGACCCTTGCCATGGTTTTAGTTGTGTCCCTCAAAGAGCCAGAGTCATGATGCAAGATCCAAAAGTGAGGCCTCCTGAGTTGGAAAGATTTAGAGCTGTCCCTGCTGAAGATGAAGTTAATGGATGGGCCCTAAACCAGATGGCTGGTGTTTCTAAGCAAAACCAAGACAGCAACAGACAAGTACCGAGTTTGACAACATGAGGGAAACCAGTGGGAGATGGCTTCCCCCAGCCAAGGAAAAGCAGGAAACTGCAAGCGCAGAGACCAGTCGGAGCCTCTCACAGCCTGAGAAGGAGCCATTACTACCCATCTTGGGCCAAGGACTCCAAACTGCAAAGTCACAAAGACTGAGTTTTCATAGAAGACACACATGGGAGCTTCATGGCTGCTGTGATCACCTTCAGAGGCTCAAGGGGTCCTGCTCTGCTCTGTCCACAGCCTTGACGCTGAGCAGGCCTCTCAGTGGAGTCTCCTGGGGAAAACCCAGAATGAAAACCAGCCCTTAGCTGTACTCTGGTTAGTGCCTGCACTCTCTCATCCCAGAGACCCCTTTCTAAGGATATGTCTTCTCCTATCACGATCCTACAAGCAGGAACCTGCTTCTGAAGGGTGAACCTCTCTGTACTGGGAACAATCGTGTCTCACAGGCAAGCAGGAGTCCACAGAAAGCCATCCAGACAGCAAGGCTGGGTCTCTCAGGAAGCCAAGAAGCCTATTAATCCCAGTTCGGTGCTTTTGACTGCAGCCAATGGTTCTAGAGAAACCAGCCACAGAAGCGAGATCATCTCGCCTGGACCTCACTGGCTCCTAGCGTCTGCTTGCTTTACTCTGGATGTGTTTGTGTGTCAAGGAGAGGACTGATGAGAGACAACCATAAGACTAGAAACATGCCTTTGAGACCCGGTGCGGAGCCATGGAGTGCTGACGTGGGTGTTGAATTGAAGAGGGTGTCAGGGAGGGGAGGAGACAGGAGCTGGGGTGCGGAAGATCGGCCAGATAGCACTGTTGTGTGATAGAGGGTCAAGGATCATTGGTGTGTGCTCTATGCTGGCCATGCTCCATCTGAACATGTGAATCAGGAGTCTCAGGCTTGGGAAACTAAGGCCCGGGTGTGGTTGGGAGTTAGAGCGGGGTGGGCCATCTTTGAGGCAGAAGCCTCACCCTTTGTGAGCTTTGATGCTGTTGTGATGGATTGTCCAACGGTTGCTCCAGCTGACGTCGTGAAAGGTTAAAAAGTCATTAAGCATTTGCTGTGTGTCCCTATCAAAGTCATCTTAATTTCACCAGGACACGCAAAGCATCTCTTCGGGGAAGCGGGCTCTTAGGATGAATGCGATCCCTCATTAACAAAATGGCAAGCGCAGAGTTCCGTGTCAGAAGCCTGAGTGATGAGCTATAAATTGGCTCCTCCGCCCTGGTGGAGACTTTAAATTCCTGTCTTCGGAAGGTGGGCTTCCTCCAGGTAATGAGCACATCAGCTGTCACTCAGCATTATTTAATTTCCCTGCGCGGCGACACCAGCCGGCACCGTGGATTGATGCCCCATGCACCAAAGAGCCCACTAGAGACGGCCGATAATGCGCCTCGTTTCTGTCCATTATCTCCTCTACAATTTGAGGAACAGGAACTCGATATTGCTGGAATATTGATATTTTCCTCCTTCGAACCTCACTTGTCTGCCTGTTTTTTTTTTTTTTCCAGAGCAATACTGTTTGTGTAGCTAGGGACCCACCACGTTGGACACGGGCACTCAAGGGCAGTGCCTCAAGTCACAGAGGCCCGCTTCCATGGTCCCTGCTACTACAGCAGGAATCATGGACCAGGCTCCCTGCCTCTTCCCAGACCTGTTCTAGCACACACCCAAATGGTTCACTCACCTGCCTTTTCTGTTCCCAGGGAGGTGTGAGGAGTAAAAGTCCTGGGATGGAACCAAATGAAGGTCGTGTGTCTGACTGCAGATCTCTTAGAAGAAGGCTGTGAGTCACAGAACCAGGTAACTGGGCAGAGAATAAAATACACGGGGTCTCCAAAGCTTCCTGGAGCTCCCCGGCAACTGTGTATCCCTGCCTGCCTTCCTTCCTTCTCTTCTTCACCAGATGAAAAGTTTTCTTGGAACTCTGAGTTGTAGCCTGCTCACACGCCCAGGCCATCAGGGCCCTGCTAGGGGCAGAAAGTGCAACTGTAGGAGAGATGTTTCACGTGGATCCATAATCTATAGGACCTGGTGCAAAGTGAGAGCCCTAAGGTATCCGGTTCAAAGCCGTGGCTCTGCCTTGATCTTCTTTCTTTTGTCTTGCTCTCTCCAGCTGTGAGGCGTTTTCCATTTGCTGTGTAATCCTAGGGAAACTTTCAATCTCCCAGTGCTAGTGTCAACTTTCCCAGTCAGATTACGCTCTCCAGTTGTGGGTGCAGCTTTAAGAGGCCCAGCCTCCTGCAGCGGGATCATGGGGACTGATACTGCATAGCCTACAGCTCCACGCGCACTCTGCCTCACCACCACCATGGGAATGCAACACCAAACAAAACCAGCTGTAGTGGCTGTTCCTGGTTATCATCTTGACTATATCTGGAATGAACTACAATCCAGAATTGGAAGGCTCACCTGTGATCCTAATCTGGAGGCTGAGAGATACAAGTTTCTGACCTGAATCTTGGCATGGAGCTCTTGAGACAGAGTGGCTATGAATTCTAGAAGATTAAGATGGGGAGATCTCTGAGTTCAAGTTCATCTGGGATTAAAGGCGTGGTCACACCTTCTGCTGAAGACCTACTTAAGGACATTGGAAGAAGGAAGATACATTCTCTTCTTCACCTGCTTGCCCTGTGGGACTGAGCAACTGCTACGTTCTTGGACTTCCATCCACAGCTGCTGCTGACCATTGTTGGGGAGTTAGACTACAGACTGTAAGTCATCAACTAATTCCCTTACTATATAGAGACTACCCATAAGTTCTGTGACTCTAGAGAACCCTGACTAATACACCAGCTGTTTTTATTCACTTGCTGTCATGACAAAAAAATTACCAGGAGCAAGGAAGGGTGTGCTCCATCTAGTCCCGCCACCATTTACCTGTTTGAGAGCTCTTGCTTCTGGTCTGCCTTGGAAGCAGATCCTGGTGTGTTGTAGGTGTAGAACCTGCCTCTGGGGGTGGACCTGCCCACCCCTACCCATCCCTCAGTGCTGTGCTCTGCATCTGCCTCACTGACACACTGGCTCACTGTGGGTGCACATTCGCTCCTGGGTGTCACAGACTCTCTGTAAGGGCAGCGCCGAGGACAGGAGAAGTAGGCAGACAGCTGGTCTGCTTCCTCTTTTCCTTTGTCACCTTCTGCTCTCGTTGCTGAATGTAGTGGTGTTTTCTTATAATCTCAATGTTTGGGGTGCTCAAGCAAGATAATTACCACAAGTTCAAGGCTAGCCTGAGCTATGAAGGAATTGAAACTGCTTCCTGACAAAAAACATCTAAAGTCTCACTGGATGCCTAAACTGCAAGAGGAAGAGATTACTAGGGTGCCATTTGTACATTTTCATGTTCCCACTTTCAAGGAAGGGTGGTGAGTTCTGGAGAGTGTGAAGGAGCTGGTCTTATACTCATGCTTTAAATGACAGACAGGTGTCTCTCTGACCTGTTCTGGGATGTCCCAGTCTGTATACACAAGTTTCCACCTCCGCTGCTACAAGAGCTTCACAATGGATGCAAAGGATGCCTACCTAAGGCTTCCAAACCACCTGAGACCTAAAGATCTCATAGACAGCCTTGGGAAGAGTCATTTGAGGAATCTCTGAAGATTAAATCTCCTCCAGGCTTGGTGGAGTGGTGGCTATACAGCCCCAATCACAGACACACTTAGCTGTGAGTGGAGGGAGAGGGTTGATCCCTTGGGCAGATCTTGAGCTAGAAAACAGGTCTGAGGATCAGAAATACCCAATGCTGAATTTGGGGTCAATTGACTTGGCTGAGTTCTGGCTCTGTCCACTTGCACACTAGTTGCAAGTTTCTCTGTACTTACCTGAGGGTTTACCTTGATGCCAGACTCTTAGAGGACAGTTGGAACAGTCAGAACATCTGGTCTATACAAAGCCCCCTATTATGAGACTGCTGTGTCACCTGGGAGAGCTGAATAGGTCAGCTCTGTGAGCTCCACCCATCGATGAGGACCTATGGAGCCCCAGGTTTGAGCACAGTTCTCAGCCTCCTGCGCCAAACCCACTGCCCAATCAGACCCAGAACCTTCTCCTGAGCCGTGGCCTCCTTCTCAGCCCGGTGGGCACTCAGCAAGGTGTGTTCATCATCTGCCTGAACATTTCGACACCCCGAGTGTCTGTAAGGGAGATGAAGCCTCCCCTCTAAGTTCTCAGTGCCTTCAGTCTTGGTTCCTCAGATAGAAACTGCCCAAGATGCAGGGAACATACTGGTCCCCTGGAACCGAGGCAGCCCATCTCCTGCTGCACAACACTGCCTTGTCCCAGTTTCCAGGCTCCAGGGAAGGCATGGCCATTAAGGAGGGAGTCAGAGCCTGCAAAGTAGAGCCATTTGGAAGACTCGGGCGGCCGTTGTCTCCAGCAGGAGACATCCTTCAGAAGCATCTCTACCTGCCCCCCTTCCCTAGAGCTGGGCTTCGTTTCCAACTTGGGCTGCTGGCCTCACGCTCTGATTGCTGGTGGATTCTATTTAAAATGAGACCAGAGGAGGGAAGTGGGGTGGGGGTGGGGGTAAAATGCAGTAAGCCAGAGAGACCCAGGAGGGATCTGAGTCAGAAAGCAGAGAATGGAGTTTCCGTGTGAGCAGAGTCCATGCAGCTAGGGCCTCGGTGACCTCCTCAACCATCATCTCAGAATGGCGGCTCAGCAGAGCAAGGCCCCTCCAGACGATTCCTAGAGGGACAGAAACGGACGTTTTAGGAAGAGCTATAAGATTCTTATCAAGGAAATGGCTCCTTGACTGACTGTTACAGGTGAATGAATAGGCAAACAAACACAGGGCAGGGTGGCTCTGCACCAGGTGGCACCCAAAAAGGCACACTGGACCCTGAGGAAGGGACACTTAGATCCAAAGGTCAGAAGTGGGCTGAGGCTAGACTCTCTTTCCCAGGGAGTAAAAATTTGTTCTCCTGAGTGCTGTTTTCACCTCATGATATATGGCCTTATTACTGAGTCCTCCTAGAGGCATTTTTTTAAAAATATAGTTTACATTTTGGGTAAAATTGATGATGATTCTGCCCTCTTCGGGTGAATGAGAATTGAGGTTGACCCCTCTTACCCAAGGTTGAATAGACATAAACAAACACAGCCAACACAGCCAAGGTTCCGTAGGCATCACTCATCCCAAATGCAAAGGACTTAGGTCTGAAGAACAAGTGGCCCAAACATCGAGCGCCTGTATCTGTGAGCCTTTCGTTGGGTCCCCAGAGGCCATGGCAGTGATGGGCAGGCACGTCACTACTCAGACTAGCTGTTGCTCTGGCTATAACTGGGGGTTATGCATCTTCCCTGGGGGAAGAGGTTGGGAACAGGACTCAGGAGTTGGGGGAACTCACGGTCATTTTGAATCTGCACACAGGTGCTCAGACCTGAAAGCTCTCACCGTCTCATCATCCGGGCACTGCCAGGAAAGTACTGATCCCTATTCACTAATAGGATACCCAGCTCGGAGACATAAAGTGACTTGCCAGGGTCCCCAGCTCATAAGCACTGGAATTAATAAGGCTCAATAAAGGGAAGCTTGGAGTTGCTCACACAGGCACGAAACAGTTCTGCAGCCTGAAAGTCCCTCATCAGCATTTAATTTTTATTATTTGTATTAATATTGGAGATACAAGGCCTTTGTAAATTAGGTGTTAAACTGTAGCCTTTGCTTTGCATATTCCTGAGATTAGCATGAATATGTAACACAATCAGGAGGGCTCACTAGGATGTTGGTGGAGGAGCTCAGAGCCCAGGCTCTGATCACTCAGGCTCTCTTGGGCTCCTCAGGTCTCTCACCTTCAACTGAACTCCAGCCAACTGCTTTTGTCAGGCCCAGCAGCTCTTGAACAAAGAGTCTGGCCCCTGAGCCCCACCAGCACATTCAACTACCTCATCTACCACAGATCCGCATTGACCCAGGGATTTAAGGGAGGTTGGAAGAAGCCTAGCTTCCCAGGTGACCTGGCTCAAGCAGACAGGTTTCCAGATTCAGCAAATCTCCCTTAGTCAGACTTAGTCTTCCATGTGTAAAACAATGGCAGTTTAAAAATATTTGATGAATCCCTTTGCCCATCCTAATGACTTATGGGAAATACACCCTTGAAGCCACTCAAAAGAAGAGGGGATAGTAAGTGTGTGACCAGTATTCACAAGGTTCTGGGCTTCACCTCAGGCATCAAATAAATTAGGCAAAGCAGTGAACACCTGTGATCTTGGTACTTGGTTCAGAAGTTCAAGGTCAGCCTTGGCTGCACAGCAGGTTGGAGGGTGACCTTAGATACTTAATGCACTTTCACAAAGGAGTAGTCTTACAGGGCATTAGTGATACACACCTTTAATCCCAGCATTTAGGAGGCAGAGACAGGCATATCTCTGGGAGTGTGAGGCCCGCCTGGTCACAAAGCCAGTCCAGGACAGCCAGGGCTCTGTTACACAGAGAAACCAAAGGACAGACCCATTGGCCACCTACCTCATTCCCTAGATCAGTTTAAACTTACACTATTCTGCCAATCACATTGTGCCTAATGGCCGCTGCCCTGAGGACTGTATAAAGGCTAGCTGGACGGGCTGTGTGTGTGGTTCTTTCCCCATGCACAGGGTGACCCCAGCACATAAATAAAATAAAATTCCTCTTGCTTTTTGCATTGACTCCTGTCTCAATGTTGTTCACTCAGGGGTCTACAGTAAGTTAAGGCTCCCCAGAGTCTTACACAGGAGGCACACACACCGAGGCACAACTGTTCCCCAACTCCTGAGACCCCAGAAACCCCATGGATGAATGAGACTCATAGGTCACACAAGAAGGGCTCAGTGTCAGTAGGACAGTGAATTCCTCCCAAGGAACCTGCCAGCAGCAGATACATATGGGACTGCACAGTCTTCCAGAGACAGCCTGGCCAGTGAAACCACAGCCATGCTTCAGAGCCCTTCAGCTAAAGGGTAGTTATCATTTGTGCTTTTATTTTTAATAAAATTGCATGCAGTTAAGGATATGGTGTTATGATTTGGTTGCATATACAGGGAGGGATTGCTGAAGTTGAGCAGATTGATCGATCTATCTTCTTACAATTGCTTTTGTCTTATTTGGGTTTTGTTTGTTAGTTTGCTTTGTGGTGGGGAGCAGATGAAATCAACCTTCCCTAGAATCTCCTTCAGCACACAGCATAGTATGTTAGCTGCACACACTGTACTGTATGTGTGTGTGTGTGTTTGTGTTTGTCCTAATTAGCTCCGACTGTCAACTACACACAACCTAGAATAACCTAATCAGGGAGTGTCAGTTAAGGAAAGGCCTTAATTCATGGCCTGTGGGCATGCCGGGAGGGATAGTCTTGATTGTGAGTTGAGAGAGAGAGAGAGAGAGAAAGAGAGAGAGAGAGAGAGAGAGAGAGAGAGAGAGAGAGAGAGAGAGCAGCTCACTTGGGGTGGTGTCATTCCTTAAGTAGGTGGGGCAGCACTTTAGAAGAAAACTAGCTGAGCATGAGCCTATGAGTAAGCCAGCAAGTAGTGTTCCTCCAGGGCTTCTGCCTTGACTTCCCTTGGTGATAAACTGTGAGTGGAATGTGTAAACCAAATAAATCCTTCCCTCCCCTAAGCAGCTTTTGGTCAGAGTATTTTATCACTTCAGAAAAGACACTAGAATGGTGTTATAGCTTTACCCACACTGCCTACCAGAAGTGTGGCACCTTTGACTTGTATCTCCTCCATCCATCCATTCCACTGATGGCCTTCCTAGGGTTCATCTCTTCAATGCCGACTGTCGGTGGAACCACCAAGATGTGGCCTCTCTGTGTCTCCTATTTTCATTTAGAGCACTGTTTTTTTGGGCTGTTGCAGATGGCAGCATTTCCTGTTGTTGCTGGCTGCAGAGTATACATTTGCCTAGATGGGTGGTTTTACATATTCCCTCATGTCTCCCTGGGAACTCAGTTCCTTCTGTAATCCCGCAAGGACATTTGACTGCCCATATGCCTGGCTAGAACTGACAGACTACCATTGATCTTCCACACTTGCAAGGAGAAGGGAGTGAAGCCTACCAGTCCACACTGTTATCCAGTGTGCATAGCAAGGGAGATGAAAAGAAGCCTCCCAAGAGAGGAGTAGGGCCTGGGGAACACCTCTAGGCAAGTTGTCCTGGAGAATAGTGGGGAAGGCAGGCTCTGGGCTTCCTTCTGGCCCGCTCAGGCCAGGCTTGACTCCAGAGCCACTCTGAATTACACCAGTGGGCACCAGGAGCTCACTGAGCATGCCCTCAGTGGGGCTGCTTTCTGGCTATTTGCTTTAGCATGCTGCCCCTTAATGCCTGACTCAACCGCAAGCATTCCATTCCACGTGGCTGACTTTCTCCATTCCCAGATCATTCAAGCAATGTCCCACTGCAGCATCTGAGGCAGCGTGGCAGCAATTGACGGAGCTGACAAAAACCACACCCACCAAGAATGCTCTATGGGTTAAAACCAGCTCTCAAAGCTGAGGACTCGAGACTGCTGCAAAAAGCTACAGCTAAGAACATACTTTATGACAAAAAAAAAAAAAACAAAGGATTTCCACCTGATGATGGAGTAAGTGGAGAGCCTCCTCTGGGACTTCACTCAGGACTGTACAGAAAGATCCATCCATAGACATTAGGCAAGAATTGAAAATTATAGAGTGTGGTTGAGAGGAAAAGTGAAACTGCATCTGTTCACAGACCTCAGCTTTGTACCAGTGGCTCTCAACCTACCCAACACTGTGACCCTTTAATACAGTTCCTCGGGTTGTGCAGACTCCAATAACATAATTATTTCCATTGCTACTTCATAGCTATAATTTTGCTGCTGTTAGGAATCATAATGTAAATATCTGTGATTTCCAATGGTCTCAGGGGACGCATGTGAAAAGATCATTCAACTCCCAATGGGGTCACCACCCACAGGTTGTGAACCACCGTCTATTGTGATGGCTTCCAAGGAATCTGCTAAAAACCATCACAGCTTTACAAAGCGTCACAGCCTATGTGAACCAGAGCTCTGTTGTGTTTCAAGAACTCAATCTCATATCACTAGTAAACAATCCAGAAGTGAAGTGAGGAAAGCATTTATGTTTGTAATGGTATCGGTGAGCAATAAATCTGATAAAAGAAAGTCAAGACTTTAAGCAGGACAAACACCCATGGAAGCAGCTTTTCACAGAAAGCTGATCCTGGACTTGACACTAGCATGTAAGATACCCAGGCTGTTAAAACGTGTCTGGGCACCAAGAGACCATGTTCCCCATTCTTCCAGTGTGTCACAAAGTGATGGTAGTTCTTAGAACCTTGTACATACATACACAAAGATAAAGGAGTGGCAGGTGTTGTGGGCTAGAGGAGACTCAGGGGAGCTTTTTGCATTGTTGCTGGGCCCTGATTTTGAGAAAAGGCACATTCTTTGGATGTCTTTTTGGATAGTTTGGCATACTAAACATGCTAAGGCAGAACTCTCCTAACAAAAGACAAATGGGTTTACATAACATAAATTTGGTGGCTATACATCTACACACATACACAATGTAGAGCGCTGGACATTGGTGATCAGAGACGGCAGTTCCTAGCCTGGGCTTGGACCCAGCATCACCATCTAAAGCAAACTGCTCACAACCCCTGATATGGAATCTTCTCATCTTAACAATGAGAGAATCAACCATCCCCTGCTTAGAAAGATTGCTGCGAAGACCCAGTCAACACTTGCAGAGAATTCAAGCTGTGATAGCTTGGCTGTAGTAGCAACACAGGGATACCCACTCTAATACCATTGCCAACTCTGTTGATGGCTGTTGTCACCTCTTAACCACAGGAGAGGTCCCAGTATCAGTCAGGTCTGAATGCAGCAAATTATCTAGTGATTCTTTCCATTTTCTCTTCCTGTCACAAATGTTGTTTTCAAGGCTACAACTATGACAGAGAGGTCATCCACTTGGCAACACTCTAGCAAAGCCAGGAAGGAGCCAAGTAAGGAGCCTGAGGTACTAGGCCCCGGGAAGCTATGGTTGAAAGGCCTCAGTGGGACCTGCAATCCAGCCTCAGAAAGTGTTATGGTTTGTTTATGCTCACATCAGAGAGTGGCACTCTTAGGAGGTGTGGCCCTGTTGGAGCAGATGTGTCATTGTGGGTATGGGCTTTAAGATCCTCATCCTAGCTGCCTAAAAGCCAGTCTTCTCCTAGCAGCCTTCAGATGAAGATGTAGAACTCTCAGCTCCTCCTGCACCGTGTCTGCCTAGATGCTGCCATACTCCCACCTTGATGATAATGGACTGAACCTCGGAACTTGTAAGCCAGCCCCAATTAAATGTTGTTCTTTATAAGACTTGCTGTGGTTATGGTGTCTGTTCACAGCGGTAAAATCCTAAGACAGAGGGGGAAATGTCTTGTTTTGAACTGTAGTTGCTGTTTTTCTTCATTTAT
The DNA here is from genome assembly GCF_947179515.1 of Apodemus sylvaticus. NCBI lineage: Eukaryota > Metazoa > Chordata > Mammalia > Rodentia > Muridae > Apodemus > Apodemus sylvaticus. The sequence continues at coordinate 56,500,048 of NC_067488.1, read as the reverse complement.
TGGGCATTGACCCAATACCTTACATGTGCTGATCCAGTGTTCTGTAACTGAGCTCCACCTCAAGGAGAGAGAGAGAGAGAGAGAGAGAGAGAGAGAGAGAGAGAGAGAGAGAGAGAGAGAGAGAGAGAGAGAGAGAGAGAGAGAGAGAGAGAGAGAGAGAGAGAGAGAGAGAGAGAGAGAGAGAATTATGAAACAGCAAAGTAGACCATTTTCAGGGCAGGGCATACTTGCTCACGCCTGAGCTACACATGTGGCATGACATGTTGAATGACTTCTCATTTTCCCTCTTGGAGTAGGACCCAGAGAAGGTCCTTGAACATTTGCAAACAGGGACCCTGTCTTGACTGAAAACAAAGACTTCTTCCCATCAAGGAAGGGATGAAGGAGTGAGGCATCAGCATGCGCGGTAGGGACAACTGGCTAGCCATCTGGGAAAATAAAACCTTATCCCTTTCACAGGCCATCCACAAGAGATGGATTCCAGATGGCAATAGCATCTAGATGTAAAAAGCAAAACTTTAAAATCTTAGAAGAAAATGTTGTTGAAGTCGGATCCAGGTCCTTATTTCTTAAATAAGACTCAAAAGAGTCAGAGACAGAGATGAAAGATGAACCTCGCAGCATCAGAATTAAAACCTTTACACAGCAGAACCACCATAAAGGAGGTAGTAGAAGATATTTATCTAATAAAACCAATGAGGATTTTTTATCTACATTATACAAATGATTCTTGCAAATCAATAATAAAATGGAAATACGATGTGCAAATGACATAAACATTCAGTCCAGAAATGAGATGCTCAGATGCCTCACAAACATATGAGAAGAATTTAATTTTCCTCATTCTTAAGATAATGAGAGGAATTTACACACATCAGCCAAACTCATAAAAAGTAAATAAGACACATCAAATACCAGAAGAGTGTGGGCAGAGGATGCCAATGGGAGGAGGAAGAGGGGTTGGTACAGTCTTTGATTTTGTGATTGGATAGTATCTATCAGACTTGCGGTGTGTGTATGTGTGTGTGTGTGTGTGTGTGTGTGTGTGTGACAAACAGAGAGAAAGAGATAGAGAGAGACAGAGACAGACAGGCAGACAGACAGAGACATAGACAGAGAGGGGGTAAGGAGAGGGAGAGAGACACAAAGAGAGAGATGGAGAGGAAGAGGGAGAGCTGGTCCCTCCCCTCTGGACACCAACCCTGCAGGGGCTGCTATTCCCGTGCCCATGGAGACACAGGAACGTTGCTCTGATGACTGTAGCAGACCTATGGGGAAAGCAATGTGCCTACTGGTAAGGGAAGCAGCAAATGAACTGGGACGTAATAACGCAATGGAAAAGCTTACAGTTGTTTAAATGACTCAGCTCCAAGCATACGTCTCAGCAAGAACAGGTCTCACGATGGGACACTGAGCGGAAAAAGTAAATCTCAGAATTGTAATATAGCACATTACCTTTCTTGTAACGATTAAAATGGAGAATGTGTGGCTCTTAGATCAGCAAGCTGAACAGTTTGAAACACTCCAGCTCCAGGGCATTGGGAGTTCATCATGGTGTGTGTAGAACCACAGTTGGTTTCCAGAAGCCTATTAAATCCCCACTTTAGCTACATAATGAAAACCTCTGAAGGTCAACTGAGGGGGAGCCCAACTTTTATTAGCGGGTCAGAGAGTCCCAGGTCCCCAGTCACTGTCCATAACTAAGCCAACTAACAGGCTCAGAAGCTCTTGAGTGAATGGAGGCTATCTATATTCCCTTGAGGAAGGAAGGGTTATGCAACAAAAGCTTAGCTACTTCTTTCCTAGGCCCCACCCTGAAGGGCCTATGGGAATCAACAAAGTCACTGTGGGTCTGGGAATGACTAGCTAGTTTCTGGCACTGAATTCATATGTTGCTGATCTCAAGCAGCACAGAGGCTTCTGGCCACAGTAGGGAAGCAAGACAATCAACTGAAGCTTGTCTCAGATTCATCTCACAGCAGGTCCAGTGGTGTCTTAACCCACCTGTAGTTATTTCTCCAATTATGATATGTGATACTGTATGAGAGGGCCACAGAGCACGATAGCAGAGTATCCACACTGATGTCCAGGACTGTAGAGTTGGGAGCTTTTTCAGTGGCAAGAGCAAATGAGTGTCATTGGCGCTGGATCTGCTCAAGAAAGTGACCATTAGCAAATAGTACATATTCCTGGCTACAAGGCAGACATCAGAGCCACTGCCAAAGGCATAAAGGATGCAGGTATAGTGATTCTACACTTACAACCAGTTTACATGTTGGCCCTTGAAGGTCCTGGATCACTGGAGCCTTTACCAAGGGGTAACTCCAAGGTCAACTTTTGGACCAGGTATAGTTTCCTTACTTGAGAAAATTGGCACATCTCCAGCCCCTGATGTGTGATTGTGAGTTGGCACATATCTTTACTGTCCAGCAAATGCCCAGAATGCCACAGGGAGCACATGTTTCTTCTGGTAAGGCCTGCAATGTATCTGTACCCTTCAACCTAACTGTTGTAACTTTCCATCTGGAATCATCTTAGGTAGGGTTTTTTTTTTATTGATATATTTTTTATTTACATTTCAAATGATTTCCCCTTTTCTGGGTCCCCATTCCCCGCAAGTCCCATAAGCCCTCTTCCATCCCCCTGTTCTTCCATCCACCCCTTTCCCATTTCCCTGTTCTGGAATTCTCCTATACTCTTGCACTGAGTCTTTCCAGAACCAGGGGCCACTCCTCCATTCTTTTTAGACATCATTTAATTTGTGGATTATGTCCTGGGTATTCAAAGTTTCTAGGCTAATATCCACTTATCAGTGAGTGCATACCATGATTGATCTTTTGAGACTGGGTTACCTCACTTAGTATGATGTTCTCCAGCTCCATCCATTTGTCTAAGAATTTCATGAATTCATTGTTTCTAATGGCTGAATAGTACTCCATTGTGTAAATATACCACATTTTTGTATCCATTCCTCCGTTAAAGGACACCTAGGTTCTTTCCAGCTTCTGGCTTCTACAAATAGGGCTGCTATGAACATAGTGGAGCATGTGTCCTTATTGCATGCTGAAGAATCCTCTGGGTATATGCCCAGAAGTGGTATAACAGGGTCCTCAGGAAGTGACATGCCCAGTTTTCTGAGGAACCGCCAGACTGATTTCCAAAGTGGTTGCACCATCTTGCAATCCCACCAGCAGTGGAGGAGTGTTCCTCTTTCTCCACATCCTCGCCAACACCTGCTTTCTCCTGAGTTTTTGACCTTAGCCATTCTGACTGGTGTGAGGTGAAATCTCAGGGTTGTTTTGATTTGCATTTCTTAGGTAGGTTTTCTATTACAATGATAAATACCATGACCAAAAGCAACTTGGAGAGGAGAGGATTTATTTTATCTTACACTTTGTCTTAGTTAGGGGTTCCATTGCTGTGAAGAGACACCATGACCAAGGCAACTCTTACAAAGTACAACATTTAATTAGGGCTGGATTACAGGTTCAGAGGTTCAGTCCATTATCACAAAGGCAGCAAGCATGGCGGCGTCTAGGAAATCATGACACTGGAGAAGGAGCTGAGAGTTCTACATCTTGTTCTGAAGGCAAGCAAGAAGAAGACTGAATCTCTCAGGTAGCTAGGAGGAGGGTTTCAAAACCCGCCCCTGCATGACACACTTCGTCCAACAAGGCCACACCTACATCAACAAGGACATACTTCCTAATAGTGCTACTCCCTGGGCCAAGTATATTCAAACCACCACACACTTCCAGGTAACAGTCCATTTCTAAGGAAGGTCAGGGCAAGAAATGATGCAGAGGCCACTGAGGAGCACGAGTTACTGACTTGCTCCACATGGCTTCCTGAGCCTGCATTCTTGTAGTTTCAGAACTAACAGGACCAACCACTGTGTGACAGGCCCTCCCATATACGTCAGAAAAATGCCCCACAGTCTCTTACTCACAGGCCTATCTGGTGAGAGCATTTTGTCAACTAAGTTTCCCTTTTTCCCAAATGACTTGCTTCTGTGAAGTTGACACAAAATTAGCCAGCACAGGGATCTTGGTAATCTTCCTCTTCCCAAATGATCACACTGGACTGTCATGTCTATGATACTTTGCTGGGTGTGCTTAATGAATGACAGACATGAATGAATGACAGCTTCCTTGGACTTGCTGGAGACTGAACATCTGGGAAAGAATGAGCAGTGTCCCCGTGGAAACTTCTGGAGCTGGCATCGCCACATCCTCAGACCATGCTCATAGATTCCAGCAGTTGGCGGTAGAGGGGCTGATGTCACTATAGTAGGGACCCTAGGGATGGTGAGAATGCTGCTACTGGGGATGAAGACACTGTTCTTAGAGGCAAAAGCTCATCAGAAGTTAGGAGCTTGGGCACAGCATTATGAACTTGGGATTTCAGATCCAGGGAAGCAAAGACAGGTGGACTCCTAGGATTCAGTGGCCAGACAACCTAGTTTACTTAAATGTCTCCATGCCTATGAGCAACCCTGGAGAGAGAGAGAGAGAGAGAGAGAGAGAGAGAGAGAGCGAGCTCCTGAGGACTAATAAACAAGATTGTCTCCTAGATGCCACATGCACACATGTGCACCTGTACTTGTATGTGTACCTGTCAGGAATATGCATACATGTACACTTGTGTGTGCATACATACACACTGAGAGGGTAAATGGACAGATAGACAGACAGACAGACAGACAGAGAGGTAAGGAGAAACAGAGACAACGACAAAAGATGTAGATGTTCATGTCCCTACCTCAACTCACAGAACCTCCTTGTTTATTGTTTTGTGTCAACTCATAGGTAGTAAACAGCCTGCATGCTGGGAGTTCAACTTGGATGATCATCCCACAGGCAATAGGTTGAAAATTCTTAGACGCTTCTATGCTGTGGTGAAAGAAGGTGACAGAGACTCCTTCAGACACACCTAATAGCTCTTAGGCCATTTGTGTCCCAACCGCATTTGTTTTCCTTTTCACTACTTTGTCCATCAACACTATAATTAACTGACTATATCACTATATTCTTCCATTTTCCAAAGACAATTTGAAAGTACCATGGACAGCATCAGCCAGTTCTGTGCTTCCTGAAAGGGTTTGGTAAGGAGGATCCAGGGTTGATGTGTTGCATGCTTCCAATGCAGTACATCCACTGTCTGACAGTACTCTTCGGGATTCAAAGCCACAGATTCCCATAATCTGATGAGCTTAGACAATTATTTCCCCCACTAAAACTTTTTGGAAATATACTGGTCAAGTATATACCAGAATATATACTAGTCAAGAATCATCACAGAAGCAGCTGCAAGATAAATCTGGAGCTATACTTATGGAGACTTAGGGGTGATTGTGAGTCCTGAAATGACACGCAGTCTGCTCTTTGCATGATGAGGGCTCAGAAGAAACAGTAGCTGCGTGATGGTCAAAGTCCAGAGGCCTGAGAAGCAGCAACACCAAGGTCTGAGGGATGGAGAGGATGAATGGTCCAGCACATTCCACCTCCTTCAACTAGTTCATGCCATGCACACAGTTGACAGGTTTGGCAATGCCACCATACTAAGGAGGGCCACCTTCTTCACTCAGCTTGCTAATTCTAAGGCTAATCTTCTACACAAACACCCAGGACACACCCAGGAATCATATTTAAACAGTTACATGGGCACACTATGGCCAGTCAAGTTGACTTATAAAACTAGCACACAGGCCAGCATATAATCCATAGCATGAATGGAACATAAAGTCAGGGGAATATGGCATTCACTCTTCCAGGCCACCCCTCTCCCGCCTATGATGTTTCCAATTCTCTGGCCTTCTGAGCAGGTCTGGAATTTTCTATGTTGATCCCTTTGGACTCAGTCTAGCTTCTCAGGCTTTCCAGCTTGCAGAGGGCAGATTGTCTAAGCCATGTAACTTCCTGGCATGAATTTTAGGTGTTCAAATGCATTGAGTTTTTAATTCTGGTTCTCAAGGAAACCCTAACACATCCTGTACCTTTTAAAATCCTTTATGTGATATATCAGTTATTAGATACCGACTGAGCAGGTAGCTCAGTGTGAGCTGTTATGGGTAATGTTTCAAGTATGGGTTTCAAGGATGTCAAATCCCACTGGGGTCCTATTGTCTTCTCCAATTACCCTCTGGGCTGATAGTATGGTCCAGTCAGCTGTCAGGTGCATCCATGTCCTTGCTCACCAAGACACTGAAGTAAAAATCAAAACAAAATAGTTAAAAGTGGGAAGATCCAGAAAGAAAGTTCATCAGTCAAGAGCATTTGTTGATCTTACAAATTACTTGAGTTTGGTCCCTCAATGCACAGAAAGTCATTGCTGTGACCAACACTGGGAAAGCTCTGAAATGGTTACTTGTCTTTTCTCTTGTCCAACACCTCAGATGGACTGTTCTAGAAACTCCTGAATGTAAAACCCAGCACGAATCCCAACTTTATTGTCAACTTGCCAAAATCTTTAATCACTTGGGAAGATTATCTCCACGGGGAAGTGTCTAGACCAGGTTGGGTGTATCGGTAGAGTGTTGTCTTGGTTGCGCTAATTGTCTTAGCTACTGATTTTTTTTTTAAAGATTTACTTATTTATTATATGTAAGTACACTGTAGCTGTCTTCAGACATACCAGAAGAGGGTGCCAGATCTCATTATGAGATAGTTGTGAGCCACCATGTGGTTGCTGGGATCTGAACTCAGGACCTTTGGAAGAGCAGTCAGTGCTCTTAACCACTGAGCCATCTCTCTCCAGCCCTTAGCTACTGTTTCATGCTGTGAAGAAACACCATGACCAAGGAGACTTATAGAAGAAAACATTTCACCAAGGGTTTACTTACAGTTTCAGAGGGTTAGTCCATTATCATCACAGCCATGAGTTTGTGGTGGCAGCAGACAGGCAGGTATATGCTGGAGGGGTAACTGGGAGCTTAGCATCCTGATCTGCAGGCAGTACCCACCCACACCACCGACACACATACACACACCCACATACTGAGAGAGAGAGAGAGAGAGAGAGAGAGAGACAGACAGACAGACAGACAGACAAAGAGAGAGACAGAGAGAGACAGAGAGAGAGAAACACACACACACACACACACACACACACACACAGAGAGAGAGAGAGAGAGAGAGAGAGAGAGAGAGAGAGAGAGAGAAACTGGGCCTGACATGAGCTTTTGAAAACTCAAAGACTACTCCTAGTGACACACCTCCAACAAGGCTGTGCCTCCTAGTCCTTCCCAAAGAGTTCTACTAATTAGGAACCAAACATTCAAATATATATACACACATGGGGACATTCTCAGTTAAACTACAACAGTCATTAAATGGGAAGACCTAGCACACTGTGGGTGATACCACTTCCTAGGCAGAGGATTCTGGACTGTGTAAACGTAGAGAAGCACCCTGGGCACAAGGACTGCACATGCGGCCATCCTCTCCGCTCTTCACTGTGGATGGGCTATGACTAGTTGCCACAAGTCACCTGGGACTGGGACCTGGGGTTCAGACTAATCACACCCCACCCCCAACACCTCATTCACCTGACTTTTTCAGAATTGCCAGAGCATGCATTCTAGTGGCTTCTGTCTCTTGGTATCTACTGAGGTTCTCTGAATTTGTCCCTGAACGTTCCAGAGTCAGCCTGCCCTGTCACCTCAGTTCCCATCTGACTCTGATCGGTATGATGACTTCTGAGCTGTTTACCTGGTGGAGCTAGACCTAAAAGAGCTCCTATGTGGGTGTTATAGCATCAGTTTTAACTGCTGGCTCTCGATGGAGAGGAAGAACAGAATGTAGGCTCCTCTGGCTCTCCTGAAGTACCTCACACACAGAATGCTATACAAGGAATCCAGCACCCGACAGAGGTTATAGACAACCTTCTTATGAGCTCTGAGAGGGATGCTTCTGACCAGTGTCTTCTATCCTCAAACCTCTGTAAGTTGTAACCATCCTAACATGACTCCCATATGCCAAGCAACTCTGCCCCGATTCTGTGGAGTGTAGCTAGTCAGGGTCAGAGAAACCAGTAGCACATTTCACAGGATTCCTGGGGGCTCAGGATTATGTATAAGCATGCCCTGTATTTGAACCTCAATTTCTTTGTCTGTCCTCTCCACATGAATATTTATGGACCAGCAGCAAAGCCAGAGTGCAGCCCCCATTCACTGGACTCATCAACAAGGCCTTTGTGGAACTTGACCTAGGAATCATGCATGAGGAGGAGGGAGGGAGTGTGGTTTTGTGAAGCACATTGCTATGATGGATGAAGTTAAATGGGCCTTTCTTCTTTCACTGCTGTATGACACAGAACCTCTGGACAGCAATGCCATGGTCAATTGTTGCAAAATAAAATGTACACCGAGCCACAGAACTCCATGCTACATTACAGGAAGACTCTGACCCTTGTTACAAGTTAGTTCCTGGTGCATGTGACTGGGGATCTACTGAAAAATCCCACCTTTCCAGGTGGCTCTCCTCTGCTTATGGTTGGAGATCCGCTCCCCCTGGAAACCAGCACTGGGGCTGGGGAACACATTGAGCTCAAACCACTGTCCAGGCCCAGTAGAACTGTGTGCAGAGCCCCTGTGTGTTCGATGTCAGGAGAGGCCACCAATGCAGCCAGCTTGTAGAGGGATACATAACGGCCAGTTGCTCACTGTTGTATATAGCATTGTGTGGATCAATAAATAACCCCTTCGGCTAGTCATGGTATCACATGTGTGAGCCACAGAATCACTACACCCACTCTGTCACCAGGTCAGAATACTTGCATCTCAATACCTTCTCCTGCAGAGAGGCCCTGGATCTCTTGACACTGGGACCTTCCAGTAAGGGAGAGACATCCCTGTACCACCTCCCAAAAACAATTGACACGACTAAATTTCTATACCTGCCAGTCTCAATCCATAGAGAGGTGAGACTATACGGATAGCAGTTCATCCCCTACTAGGCATCAGGATGACCCAAAAGGGCTATCAAGCAAGACAGACATCAAGGGAGAGGCTGTAGATTAGCTTGAAAACAGGTTGAACTGATGTCATTAACAACTCAGCAAGGCTGGACTCGAGGACTGTAAGGCATCAGTAAGGCATGCAGGAAAGGACACACAGAACACCCACTTCTCAAACCCTAGACCTCACCTCTAGTTTGTGATTAAACTAAGATCTTGCTTTGTGTCAGTTGTTCTTAGTGATGACTCAGACGAGCCCAGAGTCACCACAAAGATGCTTAAATGTGGAAGAGAGACACAGAAGAGGCAGAGCCAGAAGCACACACTGTGAGGAAGCCAGTCATAGTCACCATAACTACAGCAGTAAGATCCAAGGACTAAAGAGCGCAGGGGGCGTCCTAGAGGCTGTGCAGGGTGGATCTGTCTCTCTTGAACCGAAGGACACAGGCTGAGTGACAAGGGGTTTAAGCCAACCTAGTTCAGACTTCTGATTTCCCAAGTGGTGAAAACATAAGACTGTGCTATTTCATTTGTGGCAATTTGCTACAGTAGCAGTAAGGGGTGGGTGTAACCCATCTCTTTGTTTACCTTCCAGAAAGAGGCAAGAGCTTATTTTATAGAAAATTGATAAGACACCAACAATCAAAAGTAAGCAGACTCCACTGCTCTTTGGTATCACATGCATGTGACTCAGAAAAACTTAAAGGTAAAAATGTGTAAATGTTGTCAGGGAAACTGAGGTTCCTTTGGGATTTTCTTAGTCTCATTCATAAAAGAGATGAGAAATGGACTCAGAAGGAAGCTAGACAGAAGATTTTTAGAATTTAAGAGAGAAATATAGTATAAGGTGGAGGAAATCCCAGTCACCACCAGGAAGAGATAGAGAAAAACTCATGCCCCTTAAGTTAGGTATGGGATAGAAACTGACAACTTATTAAGAGAGGAAAACACACTCCCAAGAGCACAAGTGGGTATTGAGCTAAGGAAAGAGACCCAAGACTCTGGCCATTTGGTCTAATCTGGTCTATACAGTCATTTATACTTGTCTTTGTATTTTGCAGGATTTGTTGCATGCTTTATTCGTTAGATGATGCCAGAGTGGAAAAGGGCTTCCAGTCTCCCCTTGAAAATCAGCTCCTTTTCACATCAATCCTGATGTAGCTTTGTAAATTTCCTACTGTCCTGTTGCATAAAATCCTTAATAAAATCAAACAATGAGAGTAGATTTGGAAGAAGGCAGAAACCCCTTATGCCTACATGTATGTAAGAGCACTGTGTGTGTGCCTGGTATCTGAGGCCAGAAGAGGTCACCAGGTCCCTTTGGAACTGGAGTTATTGACAGTTGTGAGCTCCCTTGTGGGTTCTGGGAACTGAGCCCAGGTCGACAAAAGCAGTGAGCACTTTTTAGCATGGAGCCTCCGCAGATGTTTTAAGATTCCCTTTGGACATTTTTGGCCCAGTGGTTAAGAGTGGGTACTTGGTTTCTATGTATTTTTGAAGCTCCCCCCCCCCATTTTCTTGCTATTAATTTCTAGACTCATTCTGATATGGCTAGAGAAATTCTTGATATGATTTCAACTGCCTTAAATTTGTAAAGATGGCCTCAGGCAATGCTCTGCATGGACCTAGGAAGAAGATGTGTTTGCATCTGTTGGGTGGAAAATTCCATATGTGCCTGCTGGGTGCACAGTTCTTCCGAATGGACTTTTCTATATAAGTCTTCTGAGTAGATGGCTCCATATATGTGACTTGCGGATGAACAGTTCTCTGTGTGTGCACTCTATGAACAATTCTGTGTGTGGGAGGACGGTGTACTAGGTGAACAGCTTCATGTGTGTCTCCTGTGTAGACAATTCCATGGGTATCGTTTGTGTAGATAGTTCTCCATGTGTCTGATGTGTGGATAATTCCACATGTGTCTTCCAGATAGACACATATGTAAGCAGTTTCACATGTGTCTTCATTGTGATCGGTCCTGAATTCTGGGTCCATTTAGTCCACAATCCTCTTGGTTCTTGCTGTTTATGGGTTTTCTGTCTAGATGTCTGTCCTATCTGTAATTGGAAGTGGGGAGCTGAAGACCCAAATGTCCATGTGTTGATATCAATTTGTACTGTCAAGTTTGTCAACATTTGTTTTATGTAGTCGGGTGGTTGGACGTAGGGCGCACATTTATTAACAATCGTTATACCTTCTGATAACCCTTTATCATGGCCACAGTGCTTCCTTTGCCATTACAATTAATTTAGAAGCAATGGCTCTTTAAACAGACATGAGGAAAACTCTGTCAGCCTTCTTGAAGCTGAGCTATCATTTCCGTCTTATTACATTTAGACGACTCCTAAGTCTGGAGTGACATTCATTTGTGTAGAGAGCATATGGCTGCCTTTGTTTCTTTGTTGTCTACTTTCACTCTATCTTTTCACAGGGGAGTTGGATCCATTCATAGAACACCCTGAGGAGGGAAGGTTTTCCTCTGGGAACCGGGCCTTGGTTTTGTTTGCCCTGTACTTCTTTGTTCCTTTCCTTCTTTTGTGTTCCATTGTTATTTTGAATAAGGTTTTCAAAATAAAGAAGGCTTCCCCCTCCTCATTTTCTCTGTTTTTTTTCAACACTTAGATTTTAATTGGGAGAGAAACTACTTGGTTAGACAGAATTTGCCTCAGCAATGCAGGGTAACCTCCTCATCTCAAGTAGGAGGAAATCTGTCTGCACAGCTTCTTAGCTTTTCTCTTTGTTTCTTTTCCAGGCAGAGGTAGGGTATCCAGGGTTCCCCAGGAGTGAAGGCAAGGGCATTGTGTCTGTGGTTACTCTGCCTAGAAGAATGGTGATAAGGGGAGGGGGGCTGCTGATTTAGGTCCCAACTCCTAGTTATTGAAGAGGTTGAGGCAAAAAGATTGCAAGTGGTTCTGCCTGGGCTATGGAGCAAGTTAAACAGCAGCCTATGCAACTTAGCAAGATCTCTGCCTCAAAATTAAAAAAAAAAAAAAAAAGCTGAGAATGTAGTCCTGTGGTCAAGCTCAAAGCTCAAAGTACAGGTATGGCCATTGGTTCAATCTTCAATGCTACAGCATCAATCAACAAACAACACACAGGGAAAGGGTCACCTATGAACACACAGAATGCATATCGCTCAGTTGTCAGTTCACAATAAAGTTATTTATAGTTTTAATACAGCCTCAACAATTATCTCAGTGGTATTTTCTGCAGAAATTTCACAGCTGATTTTTCAAGCGTGTGTGGGATGCAAGATAATCCTGTGAAGCAAAACAACTGAAAGAAAGGAGAACAAAGTGCGGGGATTCGCAGGAACTCTGCTCAAGATTCAAGCATCTGGGAGGGCACTGGCAGAAAGCGAGGCTCGCCAGTCAGGAGATCTGAATGTGCAGCATAGAAACCGACCCAAGAAATGTCATCAGGGGAGTTCTCAACAAAGGCACAAAGACAAGTTAATGAGAAAGGATGATCCTCCAGCCAGTGGTGCTGTGAGAAAGCCAGAGTTACACACAAGCATGAAGCTGGTAGTCCTAGTCCCAGGCCTAGTCCATACCCTAAGGGAGAAGACTACTAACTGTGCCTGTTAAGAGGCACCTTCTAAACACAACATGGCCGCCATACATTCAAGAGCTCACTACAACTGTGTTATCTGCACACGATGGGGCTCCAAGAACCCTTCATTAAGCATAGAGAAGGGACCCTCCCTCAGGGTTCACTGACAGTTAATGAGTGGCGGGGGATGGGAAGCCATTTTCTTCTGTGGTGTAGCCACCTACAAATTGTGCCCCAGTAACTAACCTCCCCGCTGTGCGTGTGCAAGTGAACTCGGGGCACACTGGCTCAAACATCAGAGTAGGAGAGACGATGGTGGGTTGGAAAGTGGAAAGGCTCCAGTGAGAAGAGGAAGATGGGGGTTGGTGAGAGAGGTGAATGGGGTTGAACACAGAAAGGAAAATTCATTATAAACACGTATAAAACCATCAAAGAGCGAAAATAAGGAAATGACCAAGGAACAATAATACGATAACAAGACAGCTGGGCCTGGCACTTTGCCATTAAGGCAGAGTCTACTTAGTGAGATATTAGTAAACATCAACTCTGGAAAGTTTCTAAGTTGATAAATGACATAATTGAAGCGGAGCCATTTTCTCCTAAACTACAGACAGAAACGAAAAGTCAATCCACGGCCCAGGAGAAAATAACTTAGAGCCACGTGGGAAAGAAGTTTGCCTGCAGAGAGTGCACGGGGCTCTCGGGAAGAAATGTGTGGAAGCTGAACAGACCTGAGCTGAAGACACACGTGGCCAATAAGCACAAGAAAAGATGCTCCCTGTCTTTTGGCTCCAGGGGAAATGCAAATTAAAGGCAAGAAGACAGTGTACTTCACACCTGTTAGGATGGAGCCTTCAGAATTGGTGCACAGTTGGTGTTTGGAAGGCAGACGGGGTGGAGGTGGGGGTGGAGGGGCACCTAGGAAAAACTGCTCAGTGGCTTTTGATAAGGCTCCATGTGGCAGGCCCCAGATGACTTGATGATTCAAATCCTAGGTGTTTATCAAAGAGTATGGAAAGATACCCCACAAAAACCTGCAGATGAATATTCATTCATCTTTATCCAGAATAGCTAGAGTCTGTAAAGAACCTGGTGCCTATCAAACGTTGTGCAAACATATTTGTAGTTTATGTCAGCAGGAAGAAATGCCAGCCAACAGCGAGACAGAATGCAGCATGCCGTATTCACCGGAGCCACACCACTGGGGTGATAGAAAAGTTGAGTCTTTTCATTGTGTTGATGATGACGAAATCCACATGTCAAACATTATACATTGATGGTTTTATTGTCTATGAAATGTGTTTCAGGAAGAAACAGGAAGCCAATGGAGGGAAAAACGGGAATGGCAAAATGGGCTCAGGTGATCCAGTGTGAGGCAGGAGGTGGACAGAAAAAATAAATGGCCACCATACCCCAAGAAATGGGGAACCCACAGATACAGCCCAATGTAATCCAGATAATTTCCAATATGCATGGATGAGAGCAAGATCCAGGCATTGACTACATAGAGGAGATACAGTTTAAACCCAGAGAGCAGAGCAGTAAGTTACAGCAACAAACTTGTGGGAGGTGCCCAGTTGATGCAAGAAGTGGTTACACTGACAAAGGGGAACAGGCAGACAGATAGACAGACAGGTGACAAGTATACAGACAGTCGTAAAGACTGACAAATGCTGACAAAGAGAAAAGAGGTAATAGGAAGGTAGGGGAAACAGACAAAAGACAAATAGATGGCAGACAGACAAGCATGCAGACAGATGTCAGACAAAGACTATGACAGACAGACAGAAAGATGTCAGACCTGATGACGGACATACAAAAGATAGATAAAAGGCAGACAGACAGACAGATCGCCATGTAGACATAGAGACATCTGTCAGACAGACTGATGACAGACATACAACAGAGACCAGGCAGACCGACAGGTGGCAGACTGGAGAGTCAGCCATACTTTGAAAGCTTTGCATATCCACAGAATTAACAGAAGAAAACAAACCCATGCACATGGTGGAGGTGTAATTGTCCTTTCTTGATAATTAGGTGATTGTGAGCATTAATGATTGCCTTGGTGAGTAAGGGAGTGGCTCACAGCACTTGCACGTCTGTTCAAGCAAAGCGGCGCTCACAGATTACCCCTGTGGGACAAGCCTGGTCACAGGCAGGGCCAGCTCTGCAGATCACCTAGGCAGGGACTCAGAGGAGTGGTCAAGTTTTCAAAGGACTGAGAGCATAGTTCAAGAATGATCATTATGTAAAACAGCAATGTGTTTGGAAGCTAGTAACAGCCCTCTATGTCACTCACAGGTTTGGGACGGCCGTGAAGATTAAGTTTAGTGGCAAACATGTGGGTTTCGCTTTTATAAGAAATTCATGAATTTGGGGAGGGGGGGCAGGAGTAAAAAGCAACGAAGAAAAAAGGCAAAACTGACAAACGAGGAAGCAGCAGAGAAACTGAGTAGAGACAGAAGGTGCTGACTAGAAAGATGGGATAGTTGACGGGTGTCTAGATAAGCTGGTGAGTTAAAAAGGCTGCAAGGAGACAGGCAGACAGACAGATGATCTTAGGAAGTATAACCAGGTCTGTGGGACACAGTTCATGGTTCAGCGAGATTGAGGACAATGCACCGGGCTAGCATGGGGCTCTGGAAGGAAAGGGACAACACATGCTTTTAGACACGTTATTGTATTAGAGACATCTATCACACATTTAAAAAATAACAGTCAACATTAGGCTGGGACAGGTGCCTCACTGAAGCCCTCCTTAGAGAGGCTTCTTCTTGGAGCAGATGACAATTGACAAAAGAAACCCACAACCGGGCAATATGCACAGCACGGCTTTGGGATGTCTGCATCAAAGTCTTTCCCTCAAGGCTCTGAGATCTATGCAGAAGAGGAAGAGGAGTACACGAGGAAGAGGTAGTAGATGACTCCTAGAGAGTGGGGAGTGTCATGGTTTTAGAGCCCACTCAGAATCTGCAGTCTGTTGTCTGGCCTGTGATGAACAAGGAGACCCTACAGAGGAAGCAGAGCCTGGGTCTATCTCCAGTGCCTGGGTCCAGCTTACTTCCCTGGTACCCAGCTGTACTATTACCATGGAAACCTCATTTCCCATGGAAGCACTTGTCCTCCATGGAAAACTCTAGGGAGCATATCTGGGCAGGGTGGTCCCTAGAGCCTCTGTCTGATAAGGGCAGTGACAACAGCACAGATCACCAGGGACAGTCTAGAGTTAAATATGACAGTGTGATTTCTCTAGCTCTTGCAGAAGAGACGACTGACTCATGCCTGGACTCTTGAGGTTTCTTCCTCCATTGAGAAAGCATCACACCCTGGAGGGAGCATCACACAATGGAGGGAGCATCACATCCTAGAGGGAGCATCACATCATGGAGGGAGCATCACATCATGGAGGGAGCATCACATCATGGAGGGAGCAGTACATCATGGAGGGAGCATCTCATCGTGGAGGGAGCATCACATCCTGGAGGGAGCAGCACATCATGGAAGGAGCAGCACATCATGGAGGGAGCGGTACATCATGGAGGGAGCATCTCATCATGGAGGGAGCATCACATCATGGTGGAAGCAGCACATCATGGAGGGAGCAGTACATCATGGAGGGAGCATCTCATCATGGAGGGAGCATCTCATCGTGGAGGGAGCATCACATCCTGGAGGGAACAGCACATCATGGAGGGAGCAATACATCATGGAGGGAGCATCACATCACGGAGGGAGCATCACATCATGGTGAGGGCAGCACACAAACATCTGTCAGGATAGACTGTGTGAGGATTCTGCTTTATGTCATTAAGAGTGAGGAAAAAGTGGATTTCTCCTGGCTCTGATATTGGGGTGCATAAGTACCCATTTCCCCAGGCATGGCAACCATGACTGCTCTTGAGGTGCTTGGAAGTAAGGACGAGGAAGCTTGCAGTTCAATGCAAGAGCTCCCAAAGGAGGGACAGAGCTGAGTTTGTGGTTTATGTGGGCAGCTAGACCCAGCATTCTTAGGATAAGTAGGGACTCTGCTGTCCTGTCCACTTGATCCACAAGCAGAGGAGGCTCCTGGGGAATGTAGCTCAACTCCGAGTTTCAGATACATACTGTCTTCTCTACTCCGGAAGGTGAGAAGCTCCTTGCTGGCGCCATGCTCCATCCCCTCCGCCTGGCAGAGCCCTGAATTGAGTTCTCAGCGCCCAGGACTCATCTCATCTCCTTTCTGCCTGGCTCCCTGTCAGGACACCTATGCCTGTGTATTAAAGCCGCTATGTGAAGCTGCCAGACAGAGGCTTCTAAGAGGCAGACAGAACAGGGATTCTGACATAGAGACGTCCATAGGGGCTCAGGGATAGTCAAGATTCCAGGGCTCAAGTTAGGGGCAAACTTGTGAGATAGGGACACAGCATCTCATATAGAAGGCAAGAGGTTCAGGCGAAAGAAAGAGACCTGAGAGGCGTGTGTCTGGCAGCTCTGGTAGATCTAAGCTTCTGCCTGGGAAGAAAGCACCACATGAGCTCTGGGGACTGTCTCTGGTATCTCTACAGGAGAGCATGGTGGCGGGGGGTGGGGGGGGCAGCCTTACACATCCCTGAGATTACCTCCCTACTCATCGCTTGGAATGCTGGAGAGGCTCAAACTCAGAGAGTGATCAGACAGCTCCCCATCTCTGATGTGGACATGTGTAAACGCTGTGTCTTCCTGGCCTGATCGCTCCTGGCAGACCTGGAACTGGGCTCGTCAGAGTGACTGGTGGCAGAGTAAGGCTGCTTCTGAGAGTTCTGGCATATGTTGTCTGCAGGGCTCTGTGCTTTGTAGGATGCCAGAAGGCAGGCTAAACATTGTGAGGCCCCAAGACAGCCCAGGTCTGCAAGCGACCCTGTCTGAGAGAAGCAGTTAATGGATAAATTAAAGCCAGAACCAAGCAAACACACACCACAGACTGCTGAAGCTTGCGAAGCGCTCAGCTGCTGGTGGAGTCATGAGACTTCCGTACATCGGGGTTCCTTGTCTTCTTGGCCTACAGCTCACTCATCTGGCATGGAGCAAGAACTTGGCCTCAGTCAATATGTCCCCTTCCATCAGACATATCAGGACATAGCCACAGCTATGTGGGCCATCTGTCACCCAACACTTGGTTAACAGAAGCGTCTTGCGATCCTCACAGGTTTGCTGAGAGGGCGTTGAGTCTGGCCAGGGTCTGCTTCCTAAGAGCACAGATATGAGTGCTCCCAGGAGCACTTCTCAAGTGGTGGCCCCGTGATGGCTAAGGCTGTTGATTTAACAGGATCCAGAATTACCTAGGAGACAAGCCTCTGGAAGGAACTGAGAGGAATGTGTTTCTAGATTAGGGTCATTGGCGTGGGAAGACGCATATCCAGCGGGCAGGATTCTAGACAGAACAAAAAGGGAAAGAAAGGGGAGCCGCCTGCCAGAACGAGCGAATTCATCTCTGCTTCCTGGGGCAGATGCTACACTGGCCAGCTGCCTCCAGCTCCGGCCTGCAGTCCTCACCCACCGTGAGGGACTATACTCCAACAGTGCGAGTCAAAATAAACGCTTCCTTCTTGAAGTTGCTTCTGGTGGGTATTATGTCTCAGCCACGAGACAGACAACTAATACAGGCTTTTAAAATTGACAGGGTTCCAGAAGGGAAGGCAGAAATGGGGATACGGTGTCCACGGTATCCACGGTGTCGACAGTGTCCATGGTGTGGAGTTCTCTACCAAGCCTCTGTCACAAAGCTGAGTGTCAGAAACCAACAAGTAGCCGGGTGGTGGTGGGTGCTCCCAGCACTCTGGGAGGCAGAGGCAGGCAGATTTCTGAGTTCGAGGCCAGCCTGGTCTACAGAGTGAGTTCCAGGACAGCCAGGGCTATACAGAGAAACCCTGTCTCAAGAAAGAAAGAAAGAAAGAAAGAAAGAAAGAAAGAAAGAAAGAAAGAAAGAAAGAAAGAAAGAAAGAAAGAAAGAAAGAAAGAAAGAAAGAAAGAAAGAAAGAAAGAAAGAAAGAAAGAAAGAGAGAAAGAAAGAGAGAAAGAAAGAGAGAAAGAGAGAGAGAAAGAGAGAAAATAAAATAAAATAAAATAAAATAAAAGAAAAGAAAAGAAAAGAAAAGAAAAGAAAAGAAAAGAAAAGAAAAGAAAAGAAAAGAAACCAGCAAGCGCTATGTGACAGCTTTAGGGCTCCCCTCAGGAGAGGCAGCCTCACAGACGCAGCCGTCCAGATCAACATAGGACCTCCTAGCAGAGCCCAAACAGAGCAGAGTCGTTCGGTGACTACGTCGGGGGTCCGTCAAGCAGTGCACCATCAAACAGACAGAAAACATCTTAACTTAGGGAAAACCCAGTGAGAGCTTTCTGGAGGTTACAGATAGCAAAGAGGCAAACCTGAACTGAGGAGGGTGTAAGACAGAAGGCGAGGGGGCTGTCTCCGGACGGAGCAGCCAAGGCCTGCCTTCCCTTTCTCAGCAGGAGTAGCTGATTGAGTAGACATGCTCATCACCCCACTGAGGACTTGTTGAGGCACAAGGGCAGGTTCTTCCTCCTGGAGCCCACCACAGGGTGTCCCCTCACCACTGCATGTTCAGGAGCCTTGATCTCTGGCTTCCAGACTCCAGAATAGCGAGAAATATGCTTCTGCCATTGGCTCACAGCCTCTGACTTACTCTCTGTCTCTCCTTTATATACTTCCTTCTTTCCCTCCCTCTTTCCTTCCAAGTTCCGGAATGAAGAGTGAGCATTTGCCCCACAAGTTCCTGGGTACTGGCATCACCATGGCAAAAGGAAACTTTTGCAGTCTGGTGGGGTGGGGTCTCACTTCCAGGATGGCTGCTTTCAGTGATGTGGGCACTGGTCCTTCTGTTCTGCCTTGGCCATGGTGGTACCTGCCTCCACTGATGAAAGATGAGATACCACAAGGTGCAGACAGCTTCACAGGCTTCACTTGCCACCTTGCCACACAACCCTGTCTCCTGGACTCCATGGCCATGCCCCTCTCTGTCTTCTGGTAAGAACATATTTGTCATCAGAGCCCACTTCTCCTGGGTTTATTCTTTAGGCCTTCTTGTCCCTTCTCTTGTTCTCACAGGCATGGGGCTGTGCTGTGGCCCTGGCCCCTGCTCCCTGGCACACCAGCCTAGGCCTTATTACCTCCCCCTTCTGAGCAGTAAGGAAGGATAGAGAAGGCATGGCTAGCAGGCCCCAACTTGCCTGACCTAGGCTCGCTGGCTTCCTTTTCGCTTATACTTCAGTCATTGTGTGTCACTTGGAGCCTTAGGCTGAAGTCACCATCTCTGTTGTGACAGTCACCATTCTAGAGGAAATAAGGAAATAGTCTGTGCCTTGCTCTGACAGTCAGATCCTCAGCTAAAAGAGGAGCCAGCCTGTCACTTCTCTCAGCTGCTGAATCAGAGTCAGACATGTGACCCTGCCCTAATTAATATAAGGGCCCAGCCTCCTCCAGATCTGTCCCTACAAATGCCTGATAGATCAGACCATGTCTCAGGTTTATAATGACAGAAGTCATAAGGATGGCATCTCTCTCAGAAGCTCAAGACGCAGCCTGTGAAGACAGCACACATTGGGCCCAGTGGAACCCGCAGCAGGAACTCGGGAGGTAAACCACAAAGCCAAGCCCAGGCCCTTTGTAGACCAGTCAGAGTCTGGGCAGTTAAAGCAAAGATGTTAAAAGCAAGAATGGCATCCCTGTGCACTGAGGTTGTGACACTGACGCTTGCATCATTCTTAAATAATTTTTTAATCCATTAAAATCATAAACAAAACAAAGAGCAAGGCCGTCTCAAAGGATTCCCTGCTTCTTGGTGTGTCCCACAGAAAGGACAGGCCACCATGAAGCAAACAAAACCAAGAGAAACAAAGAACAAGGACTGAAGAAGTGGATGCAATCTTAGCTGTCTGAGCTAAAGTGAGAGCAAGTTAGGCTGGAGAAAAGGCAAAGAGAAGGAAGGGAGCAGAGGAGGAGAGGAAGAGCTGGAGAGATAGGAGGCAGCAAAGAGGAGAGGAGAGGAGAGGAGAGAGAGGAGAGGAGAGGAGAGGAGAGGAGAGGAGAGGAGAGGAGAGGAGAGGAGAGGAGAGGAGAGGAGAGGAGAGGAGAGGAGAGGAGAGGAAGAAGCCAAGGACTGAGTGCTGATATGGAACTTGGAAGGAAAGAGGGAGGGAAAGGAGGACGTGTATGAAGGAGGAACAGAGAGTAAGTCAGGAAGGAGAGGAGGCCTAAAGAAGGAGCAAAGGAGAAAGGGGAGAGAAAAGAAAGGAGGAAAAAGGAAAGAGAGAGAGGGAAGGAGGGAGGGAAGGGGAAGGGGAAGGGAGAAGAGGAGAAATGAAGGAAAGGAGGAAAGGAGGGAGGAGGGAGAAACAAATGAAGGAGGGAGGGACAGGGAAGAGAGAAAGGAGGGATGGATGGGTGGATGGATGGAAGAAGGCAGGGAAAGGCAGGAGGGTGGAAAGGAAAAGGAGAAGGGAGAAGTCGGCATCAGGAAAGATGAGGACCAAAGGAGGAAGGGAAAGGGAGGGATGGGGGAAGATATGAAGGGAAGAAAGAAGGAAAAGAGAAATAATTGACAGAGGAAGATAGAAGAGAGAGAGGGGGGGAGGAAGAGGAAGAAGGAAGGAGGGAAGAGAGGACATACCCATTCCTTTGCCTTCTCTTGAGGGAGCTGCAAAGGCTGGTGCAAAGCTGAGCGCTGTGTAGACTGTTGAGGACAGCAGACGTCCCTCAGATGAGTGTCGCCATCCTACGGGCCTCTTCAGAAGGAGAAAGGCAGCAGTGGTCTACAGCTAAGAGACCAGGCTCAATCCTTACATCACAGGAGCATCAAGGAAGGCTCCGAGATGCTGATCACAGAGAGTGTAGCCTCTGGGATGTGTGAGGATACTTTTCCCTCCCCACTTCTCCTGTCTCACTCTCCCCCTACCTTCCTCAGAAACCTAGAGGGCAACCAAGGAAGGGAGTGGATTGAATGTGTGTAGCTACTGTGGTCAGAGCCAAATGAGGAAAATTACCTAGAAGCATATCTCTGCCCTGCAGGAGGAAGGATTTAGCCACAAAACCATCAGGCAGTGTGACTAGCCGCCAGGCAGTGGAAATAGCCTAAATGGCCACCAAAGGGGATCTAGGGAATGCGTCCCTGCCAAGAATAAGCAACATTTCTAAAATGTCCTTCAACACCTCAGCTGTCGCTCAGAAGCTCAAGGAGGAGCCTGCTTGCTGATTCCCTTTGTAAGCTGATGATACTGGCCTTGGTGGGACAAGGCTTCCTGGGCTCCTGATCTGGTCCTCTTTCCACTATGCAAATTCTCCCATGAGTTCACAGGAGTACCGAGGGCCCCCTGGAAGCCTACACTCCCAGCGATGGGCTTCACCCATGGTGTGTTCTCCCGTGTTCCTGGACCCAGGATCAGGCAGGTTTTGGTGGTTTCCATCTGTGGGTTTTGAAAGGCAGCCACCATGATACCCATTCTTAGCTAAAGCCTAGACCATTGGATAGAATTTTAGTGAGCTCTGGGGATGGCAGCAGTGGGAATGGGTGGAGGTGACCTCAGATGGACCTAGTGAAACAGGGAAGCCAAGAGACTGTGGGCAGAGAGACAGGGAAGCCAAGTGACTGTAGGCAGTGAGATAAGTCACAGGGCCGGGGTGGGAAGGAGATTACAAAGATATAGAAAAAAGGGCCAAGAAGTGTGCCCAGCTCCTGCCAGTGTCCATCTGCCCTGCCTGAGCAGCAGAATAAAACCCCAACACTCTCCCCTGCTCAGCTTCAATCCTTCAGTCCTCTCTGCTGTGCAGGCACAGGACACAGCGACTCCCTCTCTGAGCTTGTGCTGGTCACAGACTTGCTCTCAGATTGGAGAGTTCCATCTCAAGACAGACAGAGCTTAAGAGACAAGATACCTATGAGGCTACTGAGGAAGGAACAGAGTGGGGAGCTTTCTCTGCCCATCTCTAATGCTCCACAGTGCTTTGGTGTTGGGGCCTGACAGAGTCCTGGTGATATCCCCTGAGCTCTCGTACTCCATCTCTGGTGGTCTGTTCTCTCTGCTTCTGGCAAGAAGGTGTAGTTACAGGCATATAGAGGAGCCACCCAAGTATCTGACCTGAGAATCATGTTCACATATAAGTACACATCTTGGATATGGTGTGTGTATGTGTGTGTGGGGTGTGTGTGTGTGTGTGTGTGTGTGAGAAATAGAGAGAGAGAGAGAGAGAGAGAGAGAGATGTATATGTTTGTATACATACATGTATGCATGTGTATACATACATGTATGTTGTATGCATGTATTCCTATACACGTAGGCTTCATATGTGGCCATATCTATGTCCATGTACATGCATGCTTGTGGGCATATGTCTGTGTATATATGGATGAGTATGTGTGTGTGTGCATGCATTCAGTGTGTACCTGTTTACACACATACTCTTATATGAGTGTCTCTGTGCAGATGTGGATGGGCATGTATGTGCAAGTATGTGTGAATTCCTCCTGTTCTATCAAAAAAACACAAAATACACTAGAAAGTGCATGAGCCCCGCTAGATGGTGCTGCCCTGGGAGCCCCCCCCCCTTCTGGTGTCACTCTAGGCTCCTGTACCAATCACAGGCATTTTCAAGGTATGCAGGTTTCAGCGATGTAGGGAGAAGTTCCATGGAATCCCAGTAAGCATGGGGATTTCAAGGATGCTCAGAAACTCACCACCCTGTAGTCCATGGGAAAGAGGCATGTGAATATGTCAGGGATCAGGTGGTAATTGGTACCCATTGGGATTCAGGGTTTCTATGGCCGCATATCTTCTGTTCATATCACAGGGCATGTATGGGAGCTTTCTTGAGATTCTTAGCTAGGCTTAGCTGCCCATTTGTCTTGGGCTCAGTGGCCCTAGGAAGCACGGAGTGTTGACAAGAATACAACTGTGCCCAGGATTGTCAGAGCCCAAGAGTCAGCAGGGTGACTCCTAAAACTCTGGTCTCTGGATCATCCCTGGGCCCTGATCTCTGACCTCTCTCGGCTTCCTGGGCAGCCAATCTCATTCACACTTCACTGCTGGGGCCCAGGCCAAGACATCTTCCACCTTGCTGTTAGGGGCCCAGGAGCAGAGGGACAAAAGCATATCTTGAACTGGATATACCCCAAAGCTAGCTTAAGTGCATCTGGGCCTGTGTCCATGCTTAAGAGTAGTGCCTTCCCTGTATCCTACCCTGTATCCTTGCCAACAGCTAGCACTACCTGGAACCACTGAACCCAGAAGGGAAAGGTGCCTGACTGCGAGGTTCACTCCCATAAAGAGAGCACCCACAGCATCGAGGCACAAACAAAACCTTGATCAGCCAACCACCCACCATGGCATCCCCAGGTGGAAAGTTCTTTGGAGGTTTCCTTTTTCAAGGAGAGAAATGTGACCTGTGTGTACATCGTTTCCAATAGGAGAAGGGACCCCAGGATGCTCAAGGAAGGTAGGAGATCTCTAATGTGGCTGGAAAAGGAAGCTTTGCCAACAGGCAGATTGCATAGTCCTCAGTGCCAGGCATTCATTTCAGGTGCAATTTCTTGTCCTGCCACCAACAATACCTACTCAGTGACATTGTTCCTGGGTTTAGCTACTTCTGAGGTTGGAGAGAAAGGCAAAGGTGATTACTGTTGAGGAATTCAGCAAGGCCGAGGATTTTGTTTTGATTTGACTTTTCAAATCTGGCTTGTGATGGAGACAGTCGTATAATGGCGTTCATGTTCTGTTTATGCTATGTTGTAACACTGGAATCAATATCCCTGCTGGTACATGGGTAACCTGTGTGACAGAGGAATGTGCCTTATCTAAGGCTCTGTAACTGACAGGTGACAGATGCCTTCCTGAATCCAGGAGTGGTTGAACCTGGGACACATAAGGTCCCCCCATATCCCAGTGATCATCTTCCAGGACTTCAGTAACTGCTGAATTACTTCAATAACATGAATTACTTCAGCAATTCATGTGTCTTAGTCAGGGTTTCTATTCCTGCACAAACATCATGACCAGGAGACAAGCTGCGGAGGAAAGGGTTTATTCAACTTATACTTTCCACTTAGCTGTTCATCACCAAAGGAAGTCAGGACTGGAACTCAAGCAAGTCAGGAAGCAGGAACGGATGCAGAGGCCATGGAGGGATGTTCCTTACTGGCTTGCTTCTCCTGGCTTGCTCAGCCTGCTCTCTTATAGAACCCAAGAATACCAGCCCAGGGATGGTACCACCCACAAGGAGCCCTCCCACCATTGATCACTAATTGAGAAAATGCCTTACAGCTGGATCTCACGGAGGCATTTCCTCAAGGGAGGCTCCTTTCTCTGTGATAACTCCACAAAACCATCCAGTACATCATGGTAGCTGCTATTAAAACAAAAAACAAAAAACAAAACAAAAAAACAAACAAAAAAACAAACCACTGTCTAGAACAGGAAGGGAACTTTAAAAACTGACCTATATGCACATTTAGAATTGCACCATTCTGCTCTGTCCAGTCCAGACGTGAAGCAGCTTCTCACCCAGCATATCCATGTTGTATGCATGACCCTCCTGCTAATCACTGTACCACCCTCTCTGCGCCTGTGGTATCCCAGCGTTTGTGGTCAGATTTGACTTTGCTAAGGGTCACAACATACAATAACAGTATTGCTGGGAGAGCTGCTGAAGTGTATTGTTACATGTTTTCTATTATATCAGCTATCGTTGCTCACCCATTCCTGTTTATAAGTTAAACTTCATCTGGGGCATGAATACATAGGAAGAAACATAGTCTGTCTGGGTTTTGTTTGGTTTCAGCACCCACAGGCCTGGGTCCATATGCCTCAAACACAAGGGAAGACCACTCCATCCGCAGGTGCTATCTTTGGATTGCACCTGTGACAGTATGATCTCTGATAAACAAAAGCATTGGCCCCGTGCAGTAAGTAGCAAGCATTTGGTTTATGTGGCCAGATGTTGAAATAGGTGGCAAGAAGCAAGCTGCTCCCCAGGGTACATGTTGATGTTTCTAGCTCTTCATTCTGTGAATAGCAACCCTGCTGCCCCACACAGATGGGACCCCCTTGGGCCTGTGGAGAGCTGACTGAGGGGCTCTACTGTCCCTTGAGCCTGCAAGGCTGTTGATTAACCTACTGCTAGCTTGGTGAGAGCCTCCAGAAGGGAGTCTGGGAAATCAGAGGGAGTTCATCAGCTGGGATGCCGTGTCTGGCACGGGGCTCCTCGAGGGATAGCATAGGATAGCGGAATGAAAAATGGCCATGGAGGAGCAGGCCATCCACTCAGGCTGTGCAGCGGCCAGACATGATATTAATGGCATCATTAACAGCACCGCACAATTCCACCCCCAGGGGGGGCGTTGGTGCACATGTATTAATATAGTCCATTTCTAGACCACTGCAACATTGCTATGTGCAGAATAATGATCACTCAGGTGACTGGGAAATGGTGTGAGTACAAGTGCAATGCACTGGCCTGGCCTGGAGGGAAACTTGACCAGGGAAGTGCCCCAGACCTATACTCTTCACCATGCATTTCCATTTGAAACCCCAGACAGCAAACCAGATCAAAGGAGCACAGACTGATGGGGCCTGTGACTATGGACAAGTGGGTGTGTGCCTTATTTCCCCTATGTGACATGAGGAGTTCAAAGACTCTCAAGACTGAGGCTCTCAATCATACTGGGGAGCTAAAAAAGAAATCGCTCCATCTTGGACACCTGGTCTTGAGAATCCAGACTGTACTTGCTTTTCTCTTTCATAGTTAGAGAAACAGATACAACAGAGTACAAAAGCCAAAGCCGAGAGGGGCTGGGTGACCATTTGTAGGGTCTGCAAGCTAAGGAAGTTGGAGTCATTCTGTTCCAGGGAAAAGCAAGCAGGCCTTGAGGACAGAAGTCACTGGTGCGGTTGACAAGGAAAGACCAGATTGAGTCCAGCAAGTGCTTTAGAGGGTGGCCCTGATCTAGGAGCCTAAGACCTAAGAGTCAAGCATAACTATAAGGCAAGATGGACATTGCTCAGAACAATCTGGATGCTGAAGGGACCTCTGCCGAGAACAGGGAGGGTCCAGTCCAAATATATAAGACAAGGGAGAATTAACAGCCAGGGGACTAGTGAGGCCAGGGGACAGAGGTCTCTAAGAGGAAATACTGGCAGAGGGTAATTAACCTTTCATGTTCCTTTTTAAAATCTTTAATTAAAAAAGATTATATTTACTTATGTGTATATGTCTATGGTAGGGAGTACACATGTCTGTGGTGTCAGTGGAGGCCAGAAAAACACGACAAGTCTAAATAGATCAGCCTCATAGGAATCAGCTAAGACAGGCTGGGCCACCTGGTAGCCTGTGTGGGTAGAACCTTGAAGACAAGCTACTCAGCCACAGGTGCCCAGGGTGGCTATTTGGGTTTCCATTAACGTGAGTTGGCTGAGCTCCTGTTACATCTGGGCAGTGTTTGGCAATGGCGGTTATGGCTGCTTTCTTCCCATTCCAAACTGGTTTCTTCGGTGTCCCTAGACAGGATCTCCCTTAGTTGCAAAGATCTGGAGGAGATCCCATAGGTTCCCAGTAAAACCCATCGATTTCTTTTATTCCAAAGCAAGAATAGATCTGAGATCTGGAGATCATCTGGACAAGGACAAGCTAGAAAGTTCTCCCCACCTGATGTGGAATCGGGGCCCATAGGACACAAGGCTGGACACAGCTCTCCAGGTCCTTTACATCCCTGCCTGAGAAAGAGGTGTCACACACAGGCTTGAGGACCAGGTAACTTTTCATCCCTCTCTAGGAACTTCACCTGGATCTGATATGGAAGAATTGCAGACGGCTCCCTGTGGTCCCCTAGTGGGCGAAGAAACCTCAGCTCCTTCTCTACCCCATGCAGCGGTCCACTGTGAACCTCCTTGGAGGACCCAGGTGGACATGGACATTATGACTCCTGCTGATTCTGACCCAGCAGCTATAGCCTGGTCTTACCCCCAGCTTGATGGAGCCACCAGTGTTGTAGGAGCTGCCATGGGGGACTTCACCTACTGCTTCTCATGCTAGGAAGACACTGCTCATCTGTTCCAGCTGACATGCGCCCGCAGGCCTATGAATGCAATAACTCAAAGGAAATTGGAAGTCTTTAGTGTGAAGTAATAGCCATCTTCAAGGAGACTGCTTGACCCCCTGGGTGTAATGTTTTCAGGTGCCATTCACAGTCTAACCTAAAGGCATTCAGAGATAGTCACCAGATTCGCCCACACTGTGCCTTCTGAGAGCCATTGAGCCAGATTCGATAAGGGATAATTTGGGATTTGCACTCTTCTGCCTGTGCTGAAAAGACCACTCTCCTCTCAATAACTCAGCTATGGCCTCTCACTCTCCCAGGAACAATGACCAGTGGCCACGTTATCTCAGAGGCCATGGGAAAGATGTTGTCATCAGGAACTGGCTCTATAGTCAGGAACCAGCAAGTCACCGAATCCAGTGATGACGGTGAAGTCATCATAGGTGACAGGGACCCACACATCTGTCGCCAAGGCAATCGCCACACATTTCCAGTGTCCACCTGGTCCACTTCCCACTTTTACCTGCAAGCAGTTATATCACAGGCCAAATAAAAGGCAGCCCCCTCCCGACCTTCGCCCCTTTCTCTCTTCATCTTCATCACCCCCTTTGTCCCTTCCCTCTACAATAAACCTCTCTCGTGGTACTGTGCTGGTCTGGTGTGATCTGTCTGGATGAGCTGTGGTTCTAACACAGCAGAAGACTGCGGGGATGAGGCTTTGGGGAGGATGATGTAAGCTGTTTGACATGGGAGGGGTGTGGCTTGAATTTCTGTCCCGAGGACCTTGGAAGGTGACATCATTAACTGTTCGGGATCAGTTGTGCTCAGCTACCACCCAGCATCTTAGGTGAGGTGCATTCATCTCAGGGAGTGGAAGCTGTAAAAGTGGTACCCTACCCACATATGGACTGTTGAGGGGAGAAGGGTGTCACCTACATCATCTTCCCAGGAAGCCCCTTTCCATCCCAGCCTCCAGAGTCCTGTCCAGGGAGGACTCAGGCTGTACTTCCAGGCTGTGGGACACATAGGAGTTCTCGGGATGCAACTTTGCTAGCCTGATGTGGTGCCCCAAATAGAGAGGGGAAGGGGAAGGAGAAAGGGAGGAAGAAAGGGAGGGAAGGAGAAAGGGAGGGAGGGAGAGACAGAGACAGAGACAGAGACAGAGATTGACAGTGGAGGGGAGAAAGTAAGGTGTGTGTGTGTGTGTGTGTGTGTGTGTGTGTGTGAAAGAGAGAGAGAGGGAGAGAGACAGAGACAGACAGAGAGACGGAGACAGAGACAGACAGACAGACAGACAGACAGACACACACACACACACACACACACAGAGAGAGAGAGAGAGAGAGAGAGAGAGAGAGAGAGAGAGAGAGAAACCAATTTCTTCAGCAGCTAAGCAGCTCTTAGTGCCTGCTGCATCCCCACCTGATGCTTCCCTCCTGTCTCTGAGTTCTACCTGATTTTTTTCTCATAATTGTTCACTTTGCCCCATGGCTCATGGCTTCCCCTCCTTTTCTCCTGATGTCAGATCAGTTCTCTACCACTTCCCAATAGCACCCTCCTCTTCCCATCCCCATCAGTGCCTTTTACTCCCTGACCTCATTATTGTGGGCTCACTCTGCCCTCTGCCCTCTGCCCTCATCTGCCTCTCATTCCCTCTGGATCAGACTCCTCCTGAGACTTACTCCCTGTCTGACTCAGTGTTCTATCCTTGTGAAGAGACACTGTGACCACACAGCTCTTATAAAGGACAAAGTATTTAATTGGGGCTTGCTTACAGTTTCAGAGGTTTAGTCCATTGTTATCATGGCGGGAGGCATGGGGACACCCAGGCAGACGTGGTAGCTGAGAGTTCTACAGCGGGATCCACAGGCAGCAGGAAGCGTGGGCCTGGTTTGGCTTCTGAAGTCTCAAATCCCAACCCAAGGGACATACTTCCTCCAGCAAGGCCACGCCTCCTAATCCTTTCTAACATATATGAGCCTATGGGGCCATCCATATTCAAGCTGACACAGACCCTCCTATTTACTCCCCCAAACCTGGGCGCCCAGGCACATTCTTTTCATCTGCTCACTGTCACACAGGGTAGGACCTGGACGCACAGTGAATGGAAGCCCTGGCCAGGCTTCTATAATGACTCTGGTGTCAGAGGCTAGGAACCGACAAACCAAAACCTTTGGTTCTTGCTTATGACCTGCAAGCCCACATACTCTAGCATCCAGCTAGAGGCCTGGCTATACAACCCATGTCCCCGGACCTGAGTTCCACTCACTCGCTGGTTAGCAAAGACCCATCTTAACAAAACTGAAGCAAAAGCTATTTTCCAGACAAATGTCTGTCTTAATGATGTCTTCATTTAGTGCTAGTCGCCTTCTATGGAACAGGAGTCTGCCCAGAGAGCTGCTGTCACAAGGTCCCCAAGGCCATGCAGATCCCGAATGACCCCAACCAAGCATAGTTAGGTCCCAGAGTGTGTACACGCATGTGGAACCCGATCCCAACTCTGGTCCACATCACCTGCTCCCCACAACCCCCAAATTATACAAATGTCTGGAAGCCTGTGTCCCTCTCTGCCTGTTTAGAGCCTGTGTGGTATACAGCCAGTGAGTTAGGGCTGGAGTGGACTGGGGTGGATGGCTGTAGACAGGACAAACCCCAAAATGTGTTGGTTACATGGGTGTGACTAAGCGCAACGCGCCACAGAAACAACTCAGGAAGACACAGCTTGAGGGTTTCCATGTGCAGTCTGTGCGTCACTGATCCAGGGTATGCAGGGAGCACAGTGTAAGGGTGGCAGGAGTATTTGGAGGACAAGTGGGAGAGCGAGCGAGTGTGAACAAAAACTTCCAGAATGACGCTGTGAGCACAGAGGCTGATTGATTAAAACTCCAGTGACTGTGGAGACGTGGAAACGTTGCGGTTCCAGAACCTAATCATCATTTCCTGGGCTATATTTAGTCCTGCCAAGAGCCATCATCCCTTGCCCATCTCTCTGTCAGACCTAACAGCCTCCTAGACAGATTTTATTTTTTTTAAGGTTTTGAAATGGACTTACTTAACAAAACTGTATTCTCAACTAATCAAAGGGCTGAGAATGACATCAGAGAATGTCTGAGACAGGTAGCTAACTGCCTGGCTGTGACCTGCCTCTCTGACACACCTGAGGCTAGATATCACGTGATTTGATTCTTTCTTTGTTATGTTACCATAAAAACTTCACCGAACTGCTTCCATGTCAGAACATGGAATTTGGAGAAGGGGGTGACCAAATCTGTGTTTATGGGCTATGGTCCCTCAAATTTGGCTTCTGAGTAAGCTCTTACCTCAAATGAATTGAGAGTGAAAGGGACCAGAGATCTGGTACCTCCTTCAAAGGCCTTCCCTCATTGCCAGGCCCAGAAGATACTGGGGACAAATGGCTAAATGCAGGGCCTATTCGCATACCAAAGAGCGGGCTGGCCTCTGATTTCAAGGACCAGTTAGGGAGTCCATGCTGCCATCCTGGCTCTTCTCAACCCACCTTGTACCCTAAACTTCCCCAGCTCCTGCAGTTCCCTTTCCCCAACCTCTTACTCCTATGTAATCCTGCCATTTGGGTTATGAGCACCCTTGGCCCTTTCTCTTTATCTCTCTGCCTCTGTCTCTGTGTCTCTGTCTGTTTCTCTCTCTCTTGGCTTTCGGTTGGCTTTTGGTGGCTTTCTCTTGGCCTGTCTCTCTCTTTGGCCCCTCTTTCTTGCTCCCTCATAATTTTGCCCCTCTCTCCTTCACCCTCTCCTCTCATGGCCTAGTCCAGTCTACTGGCCATGTTCGTGCTGCTACTTTCTCTTCCTGGTCTGGACTCTTCCAGATGCCTCCAGCTGCTCTCTTCCTTATAGCCACAACTTAAAACAAAACAAAAATCAAGTTTAGAGAACTGCTCTAAACCTCACTTGGCCAGCCCCCATGGTGGCGCTTTTATGACTTCCCTAGCCCATGGTGTCTTCCTTCATTCCTCTCCCTCTCCTCTTGTTTCTCCTCAGACCCCAAGCACAGGAACCCCAGGCCTCTCCTCTCTGGTGGGAAAGACAAGTATGATATGAGTGTTGGGGTCCAGCTGTGCTTCCTTTATTTCTTCCCTTTCAGGGTGTCCAGACACTGCTGCACAATAGGATGACGTGGAGTCTAGAACAGGTAGGGTCTGTGGAATTCTGGTCTGGCTGGATTGATGCACAGAGAAGGCCTCCTTAGAAGATTGTAGTGTTCCAGCTCTTGCAGATGAAGGCCTTCTCCAACAATCTTCAATCAAATAGCTCTCTGAGAAGAACTCAGCTTGTGAACATACACATTGTTGGTTTTCCTACACAGGTCTGCCTGCCTACACCGCAGCACAGATCACCTGTCTGCCTGCCGCGTGGGCCGCAGGGATGTGGTGGAGCCGTGGGCCTCAATGAGATACGCCAGGCCAAACAGTTCCACGTGGAACTTTATTTAAGATGGGGAAAGGGGTAGCAGGCAGGAAGAAGGAAGGAAAGAAAGAAAGAGAGGGGGAGAAACACTACCCAGTTATATACAGGTGATGACATAAATTACAGGTAAAGGTGGGCCATTGAATTCTGGGTATATGGCGGCTGTTGCCTTGGCAACAGGCCTATAGTTCTAATTGTCACCTATATGAAGTCACAGGCCTCGCAGGTCTCGGTACCAACACGCATTATTGGGGGATGAGCCAGGGCTATATATGAGCCTTGGAGAGTGGGAAGAAGTTTTCAGGGTGAATGAAAACCATTGGCTAGAATTTAAAATACTAGAATTTAAAATGCCTCCTTTGTAAGGAAAGGTATTCTAGGAATCCCAGGAACTTGCTGGGCAGGATCTTATGGGGGGTGGGAGAGAGCTGAACTTGGTCTGCCAAGGATTACTTGGCTTTCCCCAGGTAGAGGGTGTGGGAGGTCAGGCTCCCCAGACAAGGTCCGAGAGAAGGGGAAGCCCTGCTGGTAAAGGGAGTCCTCCATCTTGCTGTGAGCTACTGGGTCATGGTAGACTGTGACCTTAATTAAGATTTATCTACAGAGAAGATAGTGCACATAGGCACTGACTATGGTGGAACCTTATGGCCTGCAAGAGGGATATCTCATCATCCACATAACGCCCTAGTTCTGCTCCCAGAGGTGTGTCTTGGTTGCAGTCTAAGGAGAATTGCCTTTGCACCCCAGATCTTCATGTCCCAGGTTGCATTTCCACACTACCCACTTCTTGATTCCCAGGCTGGAGCCACCTGACACAGAGGAGAGGGCTATGTCTTAGAGGACACCTACTACAAAGGGAGCAAGAGTTGCTTCCATGCCTGCAAGGAAAATCAGCCTTAGGCTTGCAGTCTCTCCAAGGACTGGAGGCATCGATTTATTCAGAGCTGTCCCTGCAACCTTACTCCCTTTGTTAGCAAACACAATGCAAATGGCATTAGTGAATGGCATTAGTGAGATGCTGTGACTTCGGAGGAGACTTGGCTCCCAAGCTTTCAGAAGCAGAAGAGGGTCCCTGCTGTGTGGAGCTAAGAAAGTGGCTCCAAAAAACCCAGGGGGAAGCTACCAGAAGATGCACAGCCTGGAGAGTCTGCTCCTTGGACGGGGCAGAGCAGTTTCAGCACATCCCACACCTACTGCCCTGCCAGCATGAGGGCTCACAGGTGCAGCCACTGCAGGGCACCCCACACCAACACCCTGTCACCTGGAGTAATGAGGCTTTCACTTACCAGAGACTGAAAATAGGAGCTGGGGAGGACATCATGGAGTTGTCCCTGTGAGTGTCTAGGAGCAAGGACAAAGACAGATGAGACATTATAGGGACACGTGATTTAGCAGAAGGGGCCTCTGTAGCCCGTGGTCAACGTAACATAGGACAAAGTGGCCCAGGCAGAATGCAAACATTGGGTTCCTGGGAAGCAATGTATTGTCCTCAGAATGGTTGTGTCCTCTGAGGTTGCCGTCCTGCTCCACCAGCTCCTTCTGAGGGTTAGCTGTAAGAATCAAGCGAAGGATGCCAGCATGGCAGAGACAGCCAGAGTGCAAACCCAGAGTGCAAAGCGTCTCTCTGGTGGCTTCTTGGAGCACCAGGGCCTTCCTCCACTTCTGAGGGCACTGACTTCCAGACAGGAGCATCCTCGCTTTTGTTTTACCAGGACGGTTAATATCAGCTGATCCAGGATGCTGTCACCTTGTAATCAGCTAAATTACAGCTACAAAGATGCTTCAAAGGGAGCTCAGCATCACAGTTGTAGAGTTAGGACAGAAGTACTTCCTGGGGCATCAGGCAGTGACCTGAGTTAGCTGATGATGCGGGCATCAGTCTCCAAGTTAGGCTTGGCTCCTCCCTTCTCTCCCTCCCCATCTCTCCTCCTTCCCTTCCTTTTCCCCTCCTCTCTTTCTCTTCTCCCTCTCCCTTCTCATTTCCCTCCCTCCCTTCTTCCCTTCTCCTTCTCTCTCCCCTCCCTTTCTCTTTTTCCCTTCCTCTTTCCTTCCCTCCCTTCCTCCCCTCTCTCCCTCCCTCCCTTTTGCTCCTTCTCCCTCCCTCTCTCCCTCCCCTCTCTCTTTCCTCTCCTCTCTCCCTTTCTTCACCTCCATCCTTCCCTATCTCCCTCCTTCCTTCTTTCCCCCTTCCTCTCCCTCCCCTCTCCCTTCCTCCCTTTTCCCCCTCCTTCCCTCCCTCTGTCCCTATCACCCCCTTCCTTCTCTCCTTCCCCCTCCCTCTCCCTCCTCCTCATTTCCTTCCCCCTCCCTCTTTCCCCCTCCTTCCTCTCTCTCCTCTCCTTCCCTCTTTCCCTCCTTTCCTTCTTCCATTTCCTCCTTTCTTTTCTTCTTTTCTTCTCCCTTTCCTCCTATCTGCAGCCCATCTCGAGTGGCTCTAGGCATAGTCTACAATGGCTGTAGTCTACAATGGCTGCAACAGTGTCCGTCCCACTCAGCCTTTCCCATGCTTGTGCGGAGGACTCACTTCCAGCTCAAGGACACAGACTCTAGATGCAAGGCTCTCTTCCTACCTCTGCCCCCTCTTTCTGAAGGTCCCCTCAAGGTGGACATCTTCTGGTTCAGGAACAACGTGCCGCTAATGAGGCTGGGGGGGGGCATTGCTCTCTCTTGCTGTCTGCATGTGTGAGTTGAGAAAGTCAGTGCAATACATGGGGGGGGGGGCGGCGGGGAAGCCACAGACCAGAGCACAGGAGGCAAGAAGGTTGAGCGGGCCCATTAGCACTTACTGCTCCAAGGGTTTGATTGAATGAGATCTGGGGTCTGGCTTCACCAGTTACTGTACTTTTCCATTATTTTATTGTGCAAATTCTTCGAAGAGTCAGCAGAATCCAGAAGCAAACTGAGCAGCTACTGTGAAGTGTGGAAAAATTACCCTCAACTAATACAATCAAACTATTTGCTTATGGGATTACAGCACAGAAATGAGACCTCGGCCTGGCAGTTTGGCTGCAGTCACCGGTCACCTTCCTGGGCAGCTGCAGTTCTGGCCTGGGAGTTGGGGAGTCTCCTGACAGCTAGGTGGCAGGAGTCCGTGCTCTGTGGGGCAGGCACCGGATCATTTATGCAGAATTGGCACCATCATTAATCGCATCATTGACAGCCCGTCCCTGGAGCCCAGCAGGTTGACCAGCAGGAGGAAATATGTCTATCTTGTCTATTCATTCGCCCTGTGCATATTGACTCACCTCCCCTAAGCACACAGAGGCCTTCAGTCTGGGTAGGGCAGGAGCCAGCAGCCAGTCTCTGAGAGACATACCAGCTTGCTAAGCTACCAAAGAACCACCAGCTAACTCTGGACCTCAGGAAGGACTGGGCAGGGTTGTTTGTCTTTACTGCTTTTGTCCTAGAGTCAGGCAATATGTCCCCTCTAACTCAGTGATTGCCCTTCCTTACCTTCCATAGCTACATGGTAGAATTGGCTGAGAAGGAAAACCAAAACTCTAATGTTTAGGCCATATACAAGACCAACTTCAGCTAGCGTTACATTTCAAACTTGGGACAAATGGCTGAGGTACCTATTTAACAGATCAAAGTAGATCTGGCCTCTAGGTTCTCCCAGCATCCCTCAGTTCTACATGTTACAGGGAGGGTGTGGCTAGCATACCCTGCCAAGCCTCTACCCTGAACTCTCCAGCCCAGAGGCTGAGCTGCCCTTCCCCCAGAGACTCTTCCTTATATAATTCAGCTTTCTGGCTACCCGTTCTGTCTGTACCTTTGGCCTCCTGACCTGGCTTCCTGCACCAGCTTTTTCTCCCCTCTCCCTTCCACCCACCCTCTCCCAACATGGCACAGCTCGGTTTGGTCGTGACCACTCTGGACTCTCCCAGATGCCTCTGCTTATGCTCTCCCACATATCTACAATAAACTTTCTCTTCTAGCACACCGAAGAACAGTCATGTCCTTGGATTTGTCTTTTTTATTTCTTTTTTTTTTTCATTCAACAAAGAAACCTGGATTCTCAAATGTCAATACAAGCAGCCATGGTGACAGCCCCATCTTAGCAGGGACTGTTCCGTCTCCAGGGTGGCTCTGGAGAACTGGATGCCCAGTCTCTCCTAAGAGTGTGTGGGCAGACAGATCCAATGGAGCATCCTCTCTGACTGGCACAGAGGCCCAGTCTGCCCATGTATAGAGCCCGCGCTCTTCTGCCAGGCTTGTATCTACATGTGTCCTTTCCACACATGAGGCAGACTCTCCAGTTGTCATCTGTACCACACCTGCTTTCTTTCAACTCCTTGAACACCTGTTGACCGCATCACTGGGCAAGATCTAAAAGAGGGGCTCATGATTTGTAGGAGCAGGAAAGATGAGGTCTTACTAGAGAAGACACACCCAGAGGGTTCTGGAGAGCAAGCATGGGCTCTTCTTTGACCTTCCATCTATGGGGCCCTGCAGGCTTAACTGATTGGAATAGTAGCTCTCCTCCAGCGCCTCCTCATCTTAAAAGCTTGGGGGGTCCTGGCAGTGGAGGTTAAGAGGAACAGAGGGGACAGAAGCAGCTGCTTCTCAGTACCAAAGATGATATCATGAGACTGTCACAGGGACCTCTCCAGCTGGCAAGGACACTCTCCATGTACAAATAAGGAAACTGCAGTGTAGTGGGGTCAGCTATGTACCCACTGCCTGGGCATAAGGGGGTTCAAAGTGGCCGATGTGGGGCTGCCCACAGCACTCGCTCATGTTCACAGAGAGGGACCACACCGTGGAACCTGGATGAGGTAAGACTTTCTCTTTTACAATTGCTTGCTCTCTGGAAACCCTCCTTCTTCTGCTGCCAGCATGATCCTTGGTGAAGATTCCTAGAGGGTGGTGAGAGGCTCAGAGAGTGGCCTTGCTGACAGGTCACAATGCTCCCAGGCCAGCACTGAGAACTCTCAAAGCACTGCAGGAGTCCCCATGGAGGGAGCCAGCCTAGCGTTGGACCTCCTGGCTTCCCCCTTCAAGTGACTAGCCTGCAGTAGGGCTAGCCAGAGAAGTCTACATTTGCCAGGATTCTCGTTGTGGAGAGTGCTGGGGTGGATTTGATTCCTAACATGAGTTTTCCTAATGACTCCACAATCTGCAGAGCTTTAGTCTTTATTTTGGCATTATAGAAGTTGTAACAGTCTCCAAGAATATAATATTTAAAGCAAGAAAAACAGCTTTCAGTTGTGTACAAGACTGACACTGGGCGTGGCCCCCAAGGATATGTCCCTCCTAGGACCTTCTTTCCTGCACAACTGTATGGAGCAGCAGTAGACAGGAACCCAGGTCTCTCCTTGGAGCTACTTTCCAAAGCTATGTCTGCTACACTAGGGGAAGGGGTAGACAAGAAGGTAGGTAGTATAGTGGCCTGCACTGAGCTAGAAGCAAGCAGGTGCCCTGAGCTGGGGCTGGGTGGGATCCAGCAGGTGCACTGGGCTGGGGTTGTGCTGGGATCCAACAGGTGCCCTAGGCTAGGGTTGGGTGGGATCCAGTTGGTGCCCTGAGCTAGGTCTGTGCTGGGATCCAGCAGGTGCCCTGGCTTGGGCTGGGCTGGGCTCTGGAAAGTGCACTGGACTGCATCTGGATCTGAGCAGCAGGTGCACTGGGGCTGGAGCAAGGGCTCTTCCAGCAGCCAGGAACCAGCAGAGCTAATGGCTCTACCACAAAAACATGGCACACCTTCCCTGGTGGATGGATGGGCTTCTATAGGGACTTCCACTGTCACGAAAGGCCCTGGAGCAAGTGTGTGTGTGAGTAGTGTGTGGTGAGTTGTGGAAGGGTACACTGTGCGTTCCTCGTGCAGGGCATGAGGCATAGTGAGGCACAGGGACACTCCCAGCTTGAGATGGAGAGGAGAATTTGGAGACCACAGTCCTGGCAGGATAGGACAGAGGACTGTCCTGAGCCAGGGGCAATGTAAAATGTGCTAGGTTGTTGGGCCTCCTACTGCCTGTGGCAGCATCTGTAGATACAGGGTTCCAGAGCAGCATGCAGTATTCTGCAGTATACTGTAGTGCTGTGTAGTCTATGTATTGTGCATAAAGAGGATGATGATGATGATGACGACGACGACGACGACAATGATAATGACAATGATGTGTTTGTGTGTGTGTGTGTGTGTTTTTGTATATGTGAATGTTCAGTGTGTTACTCTTTAGCAACAGATATAGGACACTCCAATCCATGTTCCTTGATCCCATACCCTTGAGGCTCTGTAGCCCTGGTTCCCTGCTGATGCTGAGTCTGGCAGCAGATTGAAAGCAGGATTCAGGATTCAGGTGGCTGTGGATATTTTCACATCCATTTCCATTCCCCCTCAGATGTCTAGGGAGGTCTCTGAGTGCTTAGGGAGAAAAAAGAGAGTCACAACCACATGATGTTTGCCGGAGGGTGGCAGACATTGTGACGCAAGGCCACGGCAGTCCTCCATACACCAACCAAGTCAACGCAGAGGCCAGAGGTCACAGAGGTCCATTGGGGCTCATGACAATGATCCTCCACCTGTGTCACACAGTCAGTCCATGGCAGCAGAAGAGGGTCATGTGTTTGTAAGGTGACACTAAGGCCGAGGACCCACAAAAGCAGCATTAAATAGCCCCAAAACCCATCAGGATGGGAAGGAACTTTATCACACCAGAAGGCCTCAGCTCCTCATTTCCACTCATAGGCCAGGAAGGAGAAAGAGGTCCAGATGTAGATGTTAGAGCAGAAAGAAAGGAGGGCAGGTAAAGGCAGGGCAGACCAGCTCACAACGATCAGACGGAAGCACACAGCGAGTGCGTGGTGCACAGCGAGTGTGCCCTGTGCTCAGGAATTGACCCTAACTAAACAAAATTGCAAAGACGCCGATGCAGATTGCCTTCTTTACCAAAGCACAATAAAATTAGTAGCAAGTAATTTTAGAGTGACAATGAGAACCTCCCAGAAGCCTAAGAGCTGCCGAAGTGTAGGTATACTTTCATGTATAAGTGGAATTGTGTAACTGAAGCGCTGGGAAGAACATGGAAATGATGATATTGCTTTCATTTGTGGGATGCCAATAATACCCTCAGCAGAATTCGAGGGGGAGGGGGGAAATGTGTTCCTTGGAGAGAGGCTGGAAAAAATGGCTCTACCATTAAGAGCACACACTTGCAGGGTCCTGAACTTAGTTCCCGGCACCAACATTGGGTGACTCTCAACTGTCTTTAACTCCAGCTCCAGAGGATCCTACACTCTCTCCTGGGCTCCGCAGGTACCTGTCCCAGCCTGTACACACACACACACACACACACACACACACACACACACACCTTAAAAATAAATCTTTTTAAAATTACATTGAGAAAAAAAAATCTCCATCACCCCATACTTAGGTCCAGAAGAGAGAGGGGACCTGCACAGCAAATACTCATCTACCATTATGCAGAGAAGAGAAAATAAACTTTGGGGAAAGCAAACTTTAGGCATTGAAATTGCGAGTGCAAGAAAGGGGAACAAAGATCTAGAAATGCTAGTAAGAATGTAAGCATCGTCAGGCCAAGCAAATTAAAGGGGAAAATACAAGAAAGCTTTGTAGTAGAGGGATAAAATAAATCTCTCTGCAAATAGCTTGGGGCCACCAGGCAGAAAATGCTAAGGAAGTGCACCCAGGGGTCAAGGTAGCACACCAAGGTTGGAGCATTAGAGAGAGGCACGATATCCTGGGCTAGCCTGAGAAAGCAGCGGAGACAAGCTTCTCCTGTGGAGGTCAGCATCACCTGTAGGAAACAGCTGCAAGTGCCTGAGAGAGAAGAGACTTCCAGGATAAGCCATCACATTGTGGAGGACAAACCCTAAGCCTGTCTCAGTCCCACAGTAGACAAAGATGTTCTCACAGGAGTACATCAAACTCAAGTGCATGCTGGGAAATTACTCAGGGCGATTAGCTATGAGTCGTTCCTTGAACTGCCAGCAGGCTTCAAGATTAGAAAATCTGTCCACAAAATCCCCCAAATCAATGAACAAGAGATAAGATAAAAGAATTGAAAATCAGCGCCTATCTTGGATTTGCAGTTTCTGAAACCATGAGAATTAATTTTTAAAAAACTACCTGGCCTGTGATGTTCCATTAAATCCTGGCACTTATCTTTTGGAGAAATATTATTTGCTATTAAAAATTTTTAGGGAAAGACATCTCTGATGAGAGTTTCATTAGGAAATTCTACCAGACCTGCAAAGGGAGACAAAAAAAGACAGTTCCCCAATGCTCTTCCCAAAGCTACAAGATGGTGACATAGTCAAGCTTACGTCACCAAACCAATTTTGCCAAGGCACCAAAAGCATGCACAAAGACCAGGCAAGAAGAACAGAAAACACACAGACCAATATCCCTGGTAAATATAGAGGCAAGAAATCCTTTTCACAACAAATACAATTCCAGTGAATCAAGCAATTTGTATGAGTAATACATTATGACCAAGTGGGTTTTGTGCTGCGAGTGCAAATCTATTTAAGTTTCTGAGAATAAATCAATGCCGTCCATCATCCCGGGAGGCCAAAGCAGAAAAAACAAACAGAATTCCATCTCAATAGATGCAGAAAAAATTATTTGACACATTCCAATATCTATTCATAACAAGAATAACTCAGCATACCAGGCATGCAACTGATCCTCCCCAACATGATCTAGAGCAGTGGTTCTCAACCCATGGGTAATGACCTCTGGTGCTCAAATGACCCTTTCACAGGGGTCACCTATGAACACTGGAGAACACAGATATTTATTTACATTATGATTCATAATAGTAGCAAATTACAGTTATGAGGTAGTGATAAAAATAATTTTATGGTTGGGGTCACTACAACATAAAGAATTGGATTAAATATCTCAGCATTAGGAAGATCAAGAAGCACTGATTTAGAGGAATGCACAAAAGTCTAGGGGCTAATTCCTAACTGCATGGCGGGATGATGCTGTGCCCTGTATTCACGTGCACACAAGCTTGTTGTTGGCCTTCCCACGTCCATCTAAAACCTCATCCAAGAGATGATCTGTTCCATAAGGGAAGGAGAGGGAAGGGAAGGAAAGAGAAGGAAAGGGAAGGGAAGGGAAGGGAAGGGAAGGGAAGGGAAGGGAAGGGAAGGGAAGGGGAGGGGAGGGGAGGGGAGGGAAGGGGAGGGGAGGGGAGGGAAGGGGAGGGGAGGGGAGGGGAGGGGAGGGGAGGAAAGGGAAAAGAAGGAATAAGTAAGTTGGAAAAGAGATAAGAGAAGTTTCTCTACTCTCAGTCAATGTATCAGGGAAGGGAACTTCATAGACTCCAGAGTCAAAGAGGAAAGAAAATTAAACTCTCTCTTTTCTCT
Source organism: Apodemus sylvaticus (assembly GCF_947179515.1). Classification (NCBI taxonomy): domain Eukaryota; kingdom Metazoa; phylum Chordata; class Mammalia; order Rodentia; family Muridae; genus Apodemus; species Apodemus sylvaticus. The sequence continues at coordinate 56,458,694 of NC_067488.1, read as the reverse complement.
TTTTCTCCTCCCTACACTTCTCTCTCCTGCTCTTCTTCTCCCTCTCCTTTCCCACCTCTTGTAAATGCATGCACGTGTGTGCGCGCGCGCGCGCACACACACACACACACACACACACACAGAGAGAGAGAGAGAGAGAGAGAGAGAGAGAGAGAGAGAGAGAGAGAGAGAGAAAGAGAGAGAGATGTTTAGGATATGGGTAAGCAGAAAACACAGGAAAGAAGGATGAGAGGGAGAGAGAGAGGAAGAGAAAGACACTGGACTTAAAATTAGCACAGGGCAGATCTACACACTGGAAGCTACAACACACTGATGACAGAAATCAGAGCAAAGCTACATCGATACTAACCTAAGAAGTCCATGAACTCCTGACTGCATATTTGAGATAAAGCTTCTTCCCCAGTGGATGTAGATCATTTCTGTCAAAATCCTGGGGGCTTTTTTTTTTTCAGATCTGACAAGCTGATTCCAAAATATCTGTGGGAAGGCAATGGCAGCAAGTGTGAGTGACACAGTCCTGTGAAGCTACGGAGTGGAGATAGGATGCTGTGGGTGACGGGTGACAGTACAGGCCAGCACAGTAGGGTGCAGAGGCAAGGTACCTCACACGTGTGAGGAGAGATGTGTGAGAAAAGCATCTCAGGGTAGAAAAGGAAATTATACATCTATGTTGTAAAACAAACCTGTCTCTACATCCTTCCTTACTATAAAAAAAAACCCTTAGCTTGAGCCAGAGGTCATGCATGAGGCAGGAGGATCACTTGCATTTGGAGCCAGCCTGTGTACCCTAGTGAGACCCCCATCTCAACAAATAACGGCAATGAAAATACCTAATTTTAAAAGAATCTTAGATCTGCATCTAAAGCTTCAAGATTTATTTATGAGCCTGGATTTTGGAAACACTGATACATTAAACCAGAAGCAAACTCTGTTAAAATATGATAGATCAAATTTGTCAAAATGTAATCTTTCCTATCAAGAGAGAACCTGTTAAGAAAATGCTACAGAATGCCAAAAATAACATTGGCAAGCCACGCTGTAAATGAAATCTGTAATATATACACTTTCAAACTCAATAGTTACACCTGTGTTCTATTACCCCTCTAAGATATTTCTCCATTTCGTTGTTGCCCATTTTTAGATTCCTGGCTTCTACAAGTTAAACATACAAATCTAAAGATTTTGTGCCAGAACCCAAATATGAGACAGAATGGGATATGTCTGTATATCTTCGCATAGATGGACAGATGATAGACAGACAGATAAATAGATGATAGATAGATAGATAGATAGATAGATAGATAGATAGATAGATAGATAGATAGATAGATAGATGAGCTTAGCTGAATTTACTCTACTTAGAGAATAACACTCCTCTCAGAAACCATGGTTGCCAAATAGAAAAATTAAAAAAGTACCAGGTGTGGAAATCTCCTCTCAGGTTGTTGGTTGAGGGTATCCTACTGAACCCCAATATTGTACAGGATACTGCTACTGTTCTTGGTTTCCCACCGGAACTAGATGGTAAGATCTTACTGATGAAGACACCATACTCTCTGGTCACAGAACACAAAGACATAGTTAAGACTGATCACGAAGCTTCCTCCCAGCTGGCTTTCATTTGTATAGTGTTGGATGGTGCTCTGTAGGCTGCTGGCGGACAAAGGCCATCCATAGTTTCATCTGTCTGGGAACTCTGTACACTACAATAATGACAAGCATAAGAAATACCCATGAGTGAAATAGTGGTGTGCCTATTACAGGGGTAGCCAAAAGCATTCTGGCTGGATTTAAGGCTCACTCCACAGGAGGAAATGCATGCCTTGTATTGCAAATCTGGCCAAGAACTCATGGTTGGAGAGCTTATAGGACCCAAGGGTGGACATACTACTATTATTCTACTAAATGGACATACTATCGACCCTCCTCCTTCTCTCCCATGTTTTATTACACTTTGCAAAAAATGATAACACACATTTTGTAGTACATATGAAAAAAACAAACAAGTCTGTGTGGATGTTAAGTCAGAGTCAAGCTGTGTTCAGCTGACATATCCTTTCCTGAATTTTAGGATGTCTTCCTTAGATGTGGCCTCATGTGTAGTTGTTCTGTTGTGTTCTTGATTTCATACAGGAACCTGGCTGGTGTGGTGGATAGGGATTGGCCTACAGTCTTATGTCTAAGGCTGAGTCTTTAGTAGACCTTTTCCCTACTCTATGACCATAACAATTGCTCCTTGGGTTTTATTCTTATTCCTGATATGTGATTCAGGAAAGCTAGAAGGACCTGGAGTTACGGCGTTTCTCTCTTCTAAGGCTGGTTATGATCTGATAACATCCAGTGCTATTGTCAGATCAATATTGGTAATATTGCTTCCCTTCAGGGCAGACCTTACTAAGAACAGAATGCTGTGTGGCACAGACCCTGCAACTTATGATGGCTGGATATCAACCTTAGAGATCACATAAAAGCCAACGAGATTCAGTAGGAAGTGGTCTTCACACTCTGATCTTTCCTTGGGCTATGCATACATGATTTGGCACACTCTTTTCTAAGCAGAAGCAGCATCCACAGCTCCTTATCAGCAACATTCTCAATTTATAATATCTTCAACGCACAATGCTATTATCAGGGATTAAACCAATGAGCACCTGTATGTATTTCAGAACAACTCTCTTCCTGCTAGAAGCATCAGAGGGCTGTTCTCTGTATTCCCTGAAAAGGCCTGACAGAACTTGTAGATGGAAAACAAAAAGTGTTAGGAGTCCTGAGATTGTCTCCATTCAAGTTCTTAACTTTCAACTGGCCACACTGGGCTGATGTCTCAAATGTACCTGGAAGTAGCCACCCATCTTCTATCTTCTGTTCTGGGCTTTTGGGTGTGAGCGTGAGCTCTGATCCTGATGAATTTCATACCCATTGGGAAGAGTCTCACCTATGATTCAAATGAAGGACCCAAGAAGAGTTGCCCTTATTTTACCACATGTTTGTCTAATTAAAAAGAGAGCTTTGTCAAGTTCTTTCTCTCTGTCCAAAGGATCGGGCCTGTTCTTGCTGTACAAGGGGTTCAGTTCCTAAGCCCTTCGTGTGCCACACTGAAAATCAAAAGTTAGACACAATCTTTAAAATAGTCAGTCAAATTGGCAACCCTCCAGTCAGACAGGTGAAGTGAAAAAAAAAAATGGCACCAAAGCATTTGGTGGCTATGTGTAATAGCAGAAGAACATCACTACAGACACAACAGAAATCAAGAGGGTGAAAGGAGGAGGCCTGAGTTCATGCCTATGACTTACAATGGAAAGAGTCCAAAAAAGAACACATTGTCCACATTCCACAATGATAAATATGTAAGGGCTGAGGAGTTTTATCAGGTTGTAGAGCACTTGCTGGTCTTTCAGAGGACCTGAGTTCAGTAAGCAGCACCCACATGCAGGTTTACAATTGTCTTGAAGTTCTAGGGGATTCTGAGTCCCCTTCTGGCCTCTGCAGGCACCAGTTTTGTACACGGTGTACAGATATACATGCAAACAAACAAGTCTTTAAAACAAAGAACAAAAACGTTGTCTTAGTCAGGCTTTCTCTTCCTGCACAAACATCATGACCAAGAAGCAAGTTGGGAGGAAAGGATTTATTCAGCTTACAGTTCCAAATTGCTATTTATCATCAAAGGAAGTCAGGACTGGAACTCAAGCAGGTTAGGAAGCAGGAGATGATACAGAGGCCATGGAGAGATGTTTCTTACTGACTTGCTTCCCTTGGCTTGCTCAGCCTGCTCTCTTATAGAACCCAGGACTGCCAGCCCAGGGATGGCACCACCCACAATGGGCCCTCCCCCATTTGATCACTAATTGAGAAAACGCCCCACAGCTGGATCTTATGGAGGCATTTCCTCAAGGGAGGCTCCTTTCTCTGTGATAACTCCAGCTTGTGTCAAGTTGACACACAAAACCAGCCAATACAAAAGTGCAATCTGATTATACGTTAGAACTATCACTTGAAGTGTTTCCTCAAATAAAATTTCAGTTGTAGTTGGACTCACTGTTGAACCCTATAAAATAGTCAAGGAAGAAATACCACCATCGTGGGTAGTTCTTTCAGGAGACACAGAAAGGGACTTTACAATGTGCTGTGTGGGCCCAGCTTTCTTGCAGCCATCACAAGAGGAGATGAAGGCAATGTTAGCCTTAAAACATCATGAGCACAGAGTTGATAGTATTTCCAAATCAAAAGCAAATTGAATCTATAGGCAGACAGCCATGCACAGATGCAGACACAGCCATGCGGTGACATATTCAGAGACCTTCTCCCTGGCTGGTTGTACATTTGCAGATCCAAGTGACCAACCATGGACTGAATATATTTTCTAAATTGCCTCTGTGCTGACCACGTACAACACAGCATAACAGTCATTTCTATAGCACTTTCCTTGCATTAGGTATGATAAGTAACCTGGGATGATTTAAAGTGCACAAGAGGGCATATGTGGGTGACATGCAAATGCTATACATTTTATTTAAGAGAGCCATGCATCCACAGATTTTGCTCTCCTCAGGGTGGCTCGGGAATATAAACTTGATTTTAAAATTGATTCTGTTACTATTCTGTATTAACAGAAGAGAGAAGAAAGAAAGGAGGAAATGCAGAAAAGCTTTTTTTTTTTTTAAAGCAAAACTCAATAGTCATTGATGGAGAATATATGAGCATACAGATGAGAGAGGTGGGGTAAAGGTGGTGCAGACACAGAGAGAGGGGGAGGGGAAAGGAGGAGAGGGGGAGGGGGAGAGGAGAGGGAGAGGGAGAGGAGAGGGAGAGAAGGGGAGAGGTGGAGGAGAGGGGGAGAGGGAGAGGAGAGGGAGAGGAGGGGGAGAGGAGAAGGTGAGGAAGAGGGAGAGAAGGAGAGGGAGAGGGAGAGAGGGAGAGGGAGAGGAGAGAGAAAGGGAAAAAGGAAGAAAGGGAGAGGGAGAGGGAGAGGGAGAGGGAGAGGAGATATATAGAAAGACCCTAGGCTCCCACAGTCTTTCTTCAGATGGGCACCAAGGAGAGCATCAAAAGCAGGCACCCATACTCCATGGCAGGTCAGTCCTCTGTTCAGACATGAACGACAGAACCAGGGTCACTCTGAGGAAAGTGGGATCCACAGTGGGCTTGGCCTCTTCCATATAACTAACTGCTCTTTGACCTTCATGTTTGTTTCAGAGTCCAGTGTAGCTGCTTCTGCTCCAACCATTGCATCTGCTGACTTAAGAGAAGGCCTGCTTAGGACCAAGTCACACATGGTCCAGTGCTAGGTGGACATCCTGAGCTGTGGACTATTGCACACTACATTCCAAAGGCTTATGAGACAGCATCTGTCTCCAGGGAGGGCAGCTTTATCCACACTGAAGATTTGCCCATGCACCCGACTCTGCTGCAGTGAGCTTGGCTGCAGTTTGAAACCTTCCCAGAACTTTCCCTCCACTCTTATGCTCTCTGCTCACTTCCTCTTTGGATCCTGTAATAACCCTTTATTTCCCTCTCTTTCCCTTTTCTTCACTCCCTCCTTCTATCCTCTCTCCCTCCCTTCCTCCCTTCCTCCCTTCCTCCCTTCCTCCCTTCCTCCCTCCCTCCCTCCCTTCCTTCCTTCCTTCCTTCCTTCCTTCCTTCCTTCCTTCCTTCCTTCCTTCTTTCCTTCTTTTATCCCTCTTTCCTTCCCTTTCTCCCTTCATCCCTCCCGCTCCCCCCTTCTCTCTCTCTCTCTCTCTCTCTCTCTCTCTCTCTCTCTCTCTCTCTCACACACACACACACACACACAGACACACACACACACACACACACACACAGGCCCTGTGCTGTAACCCTAGAGGAAAGGGAATGTAGAGGTCAGAGAAAAACACATCCTACATTCGTGGAAGCCTTCCAGGCTGGACCATGTAAGGCTGGCAGTTGGCTCAGCTGAACACAGAGATGATGGGCATTCTGCTCTGCTGTTCTGTCCACAGCAGCCATGCCAGCAGCTTCATGTACCAGTATCCATGAGACCCCATTGCCCACTAGACTTGGTGGCTGCTGACAAAGAAGCTGACCCCTGGGTTTGGAGCTGGGAACCAGCTACAGTGGGAACCCACATTTCCCTGTGTATACAAATGGCTCGCATAAGTACTGCTGATGAAGCAGACAGAACACAGCTATGAGAGGCATACACAGACTAGCCCTTGAAGGGCAGCAGATTCAGTTCTACAAACTAGCCAGAAGCTACCCATTCCAGTTCTGAGTATCCCTGGCCTCATTAAGGCTAATGCTTCCGAAGCACAGGGTACTGGAGTAAAAGGACCAGAATTCCTGGGCTGGGCTCTCCCTGTGCATGGGGTGGGAGACTGACTTGGGAACTCTAGAGACCTATGTCTTCCCTTCTGATGTCACAAAATTGGCAGGGAGTGGCAAGAGAACCCTTATAAACAAGCCCAGGACGCTGGGCACATCCACAATAGAAAATAAAGGCACAAAATCACCTCTGCAGTTGGGAGAAGAGCAACAGAGAAAGCGCATCATTCTTTCAGCAAATACTTAAAGATGGGAACTAATAAACTACTGATTTAAAAGCAAATAAACAAGCCCCAAATAATGCCACCTTCCTCCTGAAGCGTCAGCATGAGAAGTTGACATGTCAGACAAGGCGCCTCTTGGGGATGTGATAAATTTCCATTTATGTGTTTCTGATTAAACCAAAAGTGATTTATTCGATTTATATGAAGGTCTCTTCTCCATATCTTAAAGCATAGACCGCATGGGAAACGCCGTTCACGGCCATCGTTTCAGGAACTAGATTTACTTTATTATCTTATTTAGTGATTTATGGCTTTACTTTTGTTGAGATTCCAATCTTAATGTTGTTGGTGCTGTGGACGAAGTGGATGCTGTGTCTCTTGTGTTGGGGTAGGGAGGTTAAGATTCTCCACCTGTCATAGCAGCTCGGTCACCCACTTACCCCAACATGGACCAGGCCCAGATGGGCCAGTCCTCTGGGTTAGTGGACAGAGAGAAGTCTGGCATTGCATGCTGGGTTAGCAGAGGGTATGGGTCAAGTTCCACGCTGGAAGAGCAGAAGGTGCGGAACGAGCTCTGTCCTGTGCAAGAGGACAGGGGTGCATTCTGCATCAGGTCCAAAAGGCACGGCACAACTGACCAATCAATGTAAGAGAGGCTTAGAGCAACTCCTCAGCCCATCACTGCCAGCTTTGACAGCCGATCGCACACAGCACGGACTGGTCCCTTGATGAAGTGATAGAGCACTGGGGTACAACCGAGGCAGGAATAGGTATGTACATAAAGATTGGTGAGCGCCACTGACCCAGATCCATACAATGTCACGCCCAGGTGTAAAATATTGGCTGTAAATTAAAGCACAGCCACCTGCACACAGAGCTATTATTTCTGGAGAATTTTCTAGACTCAGTGAACCTGACAATGGAGGAGTTGCTTCCTTATAAAGCCTCAGGATACCTTGGAGATCCAGAATCCACAAGTGACTATCTTGGGCTAGCCTGAGGGCTGGGGCGCAAGGGCCAGTTGCTGCCAACTGCTTCCAGCTGAGCTTTTGGAAAACCCGCCACAGAGCCAGATAGACTTGGTTACTTTTCAGTCAGAAAAAAAAAAAAAAAAGCACAAAGAGCTTGAGAGAGCTTCTTTATAGAGCTACCGAGTGACGTTATCATCCGGCCAATGGTCACTGGTGTGGATACATGAAGGATGGTAAACATTGGGATTACCAGCTGACATCAGTTCTTAATCTCACCATCTGTGCGGGTTACCATATCTCAGGGTCTCTCTGAGAGTGTGTGAACTGAGTCAACTGCCTAATGAAGTGCAGAGAGTGCACTGCTACCACAGATGTCACTGCCAGCCTCAATGTTAGAATACCTAGAAGTGTCATAGGTAAAGGGTCAAGGAAGCGTGGCTAGATCATTTTATAACAGGCATTTTTAAACTGGTGCCAGGTATGGGTTTCATTTTGTGAAGCGAGTCTTAAGTGCAATCAGAAATGGTTGGTTACTCCTCTGATGCCCCTGCTTCTAACATACTAGAAGTGAAAGAGGAAACAGAGACACCAAAACCACAGAAAGGACATGCAGTAGTATGAATGACTTGGTGTCAGTTTACCCAACACCCAGTATGGGACTGGTTCTTTCTCAGTGAGCAGCACACCAGAGCTACTCATGGGGAAACAGATGAAGCAAACACCTCTAGCTAGGAAAAGAAGAGAACTTCCCTGCAGAGGACCTGGGTCCAAGGTCACTCCAAAACCATCACCTCTTCCCAGACATGTAAGGAGAAAACAATTGCCAGTGTGTGGAACTCTTCCAGAAAATCCACTCTGTGAAGCCAGCATCACCCTGACTGCAAGACAACAAAAAGTATTGTAGTAAATAAAAATCACAGACTAGGGTCTGGAGAGAGGGATCAGCAGTTAAAGTTAAGAGCACTTGTTGTTCCTGAAGAGGACCTGGGTTAGATTCCCAGCAGCCATGCAGCATCTCACATCTGGCCAATGGTCGTTGGTGTGGATACATAAAGGATGATAAACTTTGGGACTACCAGCCGACATTCCTTCTTAATCTCACCATCTGTGTGTGTTACCATATCTCAGGGTCCCTCCAACAATGTGTAACTCCAGTACATCTGTAACTCCAGTACAGGGTGACAGGGGTGGGGACGTGTGATTCCTGGGAAATCTGACATTCTATTCTGATGCAGCTGATACACAGACATATATGCAGGCAAAAGAAACATAGAAATATCATAAAATTAAAAAAGATAAGGCAGAGAGTAATAGAACATTACACTAGACACCTTGTTCTAACTCTGTATAATGCATGGGTATACAGAGTGGGAGAGGGAGAGAGAGAGAGAGAGAGAGAGAGAGAGAGAGAGAGAGAGAGAAAGAGAGGAAGAAGAAGGGGAAAGAGAAGGAGAAGGAGAAAGAGAGAAGGGAAGGAGAGGAAGGTGAGAGAGGTAGAGGAAAAGAAGGAGGTGGAGAGAGGGGAGGGAAGGGGAGAGGGAAAGGAGGGAAAGGAGCGAGAGGAAGGAGGAAGGGAAAGAGGAGGAGAAGAGGACAAGGGGAGAGGAGGAAGAGGAAGAAAGAGAGAAAGACAGAGACAGAGAGACCTGGTTTCATTCTTTTGCATGTAGACACCCTATGTCCCCAGCATTTTGTTTTTTGGATATTTTAAAATATTTATTTATTTAATTAATGTATGTGAGTAGGTTGTTGCTGTCTTCAGAAACACCAGAAGAGGGCATCAGATCTCATTACAGATGGTTGTGAGCCACCATGTGGTTGCTGGGAATTGAACTCAGGATCTCTGGAAGAGCAGCCAGTGCTCTTAGCCGCTGAGCCATCTCTCCAGCCCCCTGTTCCCAGCATTTTGTATAGAAAAGACTTTTTCCTCCAAAGAGTGAACACCTCTGCGAACAGCAATTGACTTAGTCTTAATTGTGCCATGGCTTACTTTTCTTCTCTGTTTGTCCAGGTGTCTGCTCTCACAGCAACATCATGTTGTCTTGATCACTACAGGGCTAGGTACTAGAGCCAGGTAGAGTAATTCCTCCTGCTTTGTGCGTATTGAGGTTTTGCTTGTATTGTAATGGTAAATACTGTTCCCCAAGGCCTGGTTGCCCCAGGGACTAGAGAGTCTGCACAAACCCAAGTGATATACCCAAACGATTCTATGTAACCTTGCCCCCCCCACCCCAAATTAACCTTAATTGGTGAATAAAGATACCTACAGCCAATTGCTGGACAGAATAGAGGTAGGTGGGGCCTTTTGGTTCCTAGGCTTGGGGTGTGGGGAGACTGTGAAGAAGGAGAAGAAGCTGGAGAGAGGATGAAAGCCACCATGGTGTAGGTGGATCATGAAAACCTCACCACAAGGGCTAGACAATTGGAATGAAGAGCTGCCCAAATGGAACATGGGCATTTTATAATAAATTATAATTTGGGGATATGGACAGAGAAATAGATTCTTTTTTTTAAAAAAAAGATTTATTTATTTTATGTACATGAGTACACTGTAGTTGTCTTCAGACACACCAGAAGAGGGCATCAGATTCCATTACAGATGGTTTGTGAGCTTCCATGTGGTCCCTGGGAATTGAACTCAGGACCTCTGGAAAGACAGTCAGTGTTCTTAACTGACTGAAGAGCCATCTCTTCATCTAGGAAATGGATTCTAATAGTATAAAGGGTATGTATCTCCCCAGCTCTAGTGTTGATTAAGGCCACCCAGACACCCCAAGACTCCCAGGGACTAAACCATCAACCAAGGGACACATATGGTTCCAGCCAAAAATGCGGTAGAGGAAGGCCTTGTTGGGCATCACTGGGAGGAATGGTCCTTGGTCAAGTAAAGGCTCTACAGAGGCCGGAACAAAGGGAAACCAAGGGGGGGGGAGTGTGTTGGATGGAGGTGCATATATGTGGAGGCAGGGGGAAGGAGGAAGGGGAGGGATTGGGGGATAGCAGGAAAGGTTTTACCATTGGCAATGTAAATAAAGATGATATTCAATAAAAAATTTAAAAAGGCTTATTATTATAAATATAAAGGTTATTTGTCTTTTATTCAGGAACTGAATGGCTAAAGGCAGCTTAGAAGTCCCTGCTTGGGATTAAATATTTTCTAAAACAGTCTCTTTGCTCCAGCCAGTTTTCTCTATTCAGAGCATAATATAATTCCATGCAAGTTTTAGGATGTTTGTTTCATTGTTCTGGAAAAGATGTTGATATTTTAATAAGGGTTGTGTTGAATCTACACATACCTTTGAGATGTGTGGGCACACCAACGATATTGACTACCCTAATCCATGACTACAAAATATATTTCCATTTTGCTGTATTTTTCTCAATTTCTTTCACCAATATTTTATGACTTTCTTTTGAGTCATCTCTTACTGCTTCCACTAAAAATTTCCTGGGTATGTTTTTGTATTTACCTGATGCAAGATGGGGTCTTGATTTCTGCCTCAGGTGGTGTGGTGCCAGTGGCCTGCACTGGGCTTGTGTTGGGTGGAAGACTAACCCTATTTATCGTTAATGATCAATTGCTAGTGACATGGAGGCTTCTTGCTCTAGTTCAGAAGCTCAGGCACTTACCACCTCAGTTCATCTCCTTTTTATATGGGCCTGGCTCCCCTTTCCTCAGTCATCTCCACAGTCTGGAGATTTTCACCACTTCCTTTTTATTCTTTTGTGGTCTCATCCTGGGCGGGCATCTGTTGGCACTATTCTGATGTTGCCTTCAACAAGAGCAGATGCCTGTGGGTTACATTTTCCTGCTGTTCGTTGTCTAAGTGTGTACATCTTTTCTTTCTATATTATCCATTTGTTTCTCCTTCTAGACAATGTCTGCCTCATTGCCAAACCACTTCTCCATTGACTCTGCCTTCCTAGAAGGGCTGGTCTCCTGACCCCATCTGCTTAGATACAATGTGTTCCGTGAGAGTTCCTCAGGGCTGCTCATCTCAAGCCCATTGGTTTGTCCTTTTAGCCACCTGGATTCCTGTTACTTTGTCCATTATCAGTGACTTATTGGTGAGTGGAGTGGTCCCCAGTGACCATCATATTGTTGGGAGGGACATGGACTCTAACTAGCATCCCTAGAGGTGATTTCTAACTGACCAATTTAGTCCCCTCTACATGAATAGTTTTTTTCTCTCTTTAAATCCATATTCTTTTAAAACACAATATGGAGACTTGGAAAGTGAGCCCCAGTGCTCCCCATACCTAGCAGGGCTTATGTAGCAGACGACATGAGCTTCTAGATCCATAGCTTCTGTCCTCTTATCCTTCAGGCTATCTGGTCATATAAATTTATGTCCTGGAATTTTACTGAATGTCATTTGTCTTTTGGGTCCCCTTCTCCCACGGTGAAGAGGAGTACATGTCTTTTTTCTCATTAAAGTTTATGCAATTACTTTGTATGCTCTATTTTTCCTACTATATATATTATACAGAATCCTAAATATATTACATACTATATAATTACATTTTACACAGTATATTTATAAACAGCATATAGTATATAATTATAAATATTATATAGTATACTATGTATATTATATGTGTCTATACTATACATAAATGTTTTACTTATATAGTATAGACACATATAATCTACATAGCATACAAGATTAAAAACTCAGGAGACAGCAGGTGTTGGTAAGGATGTGGAGAAAGAGGAAAGAGGGGATGGGAAGAAAAGAAGGAGAGGAGAGGGAGAGAAGGGGGAGAGGCAGGAGTGTTGGGAAGGAGGTAGGGGTTATTAGGGGTGGTAGCTACAGGGAGGAGGCAGGGGCATTGTGGGTAATGGCTGCAGGGAGGAGGCAGGGGCATTATGGGTAATGGCTGCAGGGAGGAGGCAGGGGCATTGTGGGTAATGGCTGCAGAGAGGAGGCAGGGCATTGTGGGTGATGGCTGCAGGGAGGAGGCAGGAGATATTGGATGTGGTGCTCCATTCTTACCCACCCACTGCTGTTCTTAGCCTCTTATTTCAAGCCAAGTGTGTTGAAAATCTTCTTGTCCTTACCTGTAGGATCTCATGGTCTAGAGGCAGCAGAGCTTCAAAGCAGTGGCTTGTCTTCTTTTTATACTTTTCTCACTGGGTGGCCCTGTACCCTGAGATCCTTAGAAACATTTTTGAGACCCCATACCTGAGCCTCCAGATCACAGCAGTCAGCTCCAGGTCCAGGCGTTCAACAAATCACTGTCTTTAGGTCCACTTATACCAAGTTGGATCTTGATCAGGGCTTAGGACAGATGCCATTCACACACACACACACACACACACACACACACACACACACACACACACACGGGCACTGACAGTTTTGTGATTCAGTGACATTCCTCACTCAAAATCTGTATTTCAATTTCCTCCAAATTGATCTACTGCCAAAAAATCCTCTAACTTACTATTACAAAAATAATCATTACAATCTCCATAAATCATGAGCTTATAGCGGTTATGGTAATCGTGGTTCTAATGACTGTTACATTGAGATGAATGGTGTCCTAATCACTTGGCCTTCATTAGTGTCACAGAGCTGATCCTCTGTAAACCCTCCCCCACGTGTTCTGGTGACAAGCAGTCCCTCCAGCTCCCAAAGCATCCGTCTTACTCAAGTGCCCTGGTCACGAGAGGCCTGACCACATCTGTTGCTAGACATTTCCTGGGGAGTCTATTTCACATTCAGAGAGAACAACAATAACAAAGACACTAAGTAAATGATTGCATTCGAGTCCAGCAAGTGAAACAGTGAAGTTTATTGGAGTTATATGGAGGAGCGTAAGTCAGGGAAACCTTACAAGAACATGGGTAATGAAGTTAATGGCTTGACCTAAGAGTCACACTCCAGAATGAGTGGTGACTCAGGAAAGCTGAGTCATTGGAGTCTTCCATCTCCTGTATACCCTAACACTCCAAGAGAGGTGGCAGGAGGGAGCCCGTGACTGGAATCTCAGGTGAGGGGATTAGGACCATCCAACTCTTGGGAAGGTACATTTATAGGTCTGATTTCCTGAGGGTCTCATGAGGTTGATACAGTTGCTTTGATTTTTCTAGAAAGCAAAAGACCAAGTCAGGCCCAGAGAACAGAATTCCACAACAATAAAAAGCCAGATCACCTACATCCCACACAGCCACACCCATCCATCCCAGGCCTTTGTCTCTCTGCACACTCAAATCTCCCACTTTGCCTGGGAATGTGCCAAGGACCAAAAATAGGCAGGGAAGTGAGTGCCCCTACATGCTCTGTAAGGTGCCAGTGGTGATTGTAGCTGTTTGCATGGTGCCAGGGAAGGGATTTCCTGCCCTGCTTGGCCAGAAGAGCCATTTTATCAGGAGAGTCTGAGCTAAAACAGGCCATTCCCAGTAGGACAGCACTAAAGGGGAGCTGGTGACCTCATGGTCCCTAAGCACATATGTGGGATGATAGGACATAGTGGGTAGTACTTGTCTTTTTGTGTGGTGTGTGTAGGAGTGAGTTCACACACGTGTGAGTGTATGTGAGGCCAAGGACAACCTGAGGTGCATTGCTTAGGTGTTGTCCTCCTTGGTTCTTTGAGACAGGGTCTTTTACTGACATGGAACTCAGAGTAGACAAGGCCGGCCAGTGAGCCCCAGGAATCCGCTTGTCTATGCCTTCTCAGTGCTGAGACTACTGTCTTGCACCACCATGCCTAGCTTTTCTTTAAACACTGGTTGCTGGTGTCAAACTTAGGCTCTATACATGCAGGACGAGCACTTTAAACTGAGCCATGTTTCCAGTCCTGATGGTTATCCTTTAAGATATTTGCCTGCCTATCTCTATGGGTTCTGGGCTGCGGACCCAATGAATGTTGGATATTTGACGTTTTCTGGGTGAAAGAGAATCATCCTTAATTGAGGATGTGGCCACTGCTGGCTTCCCGTGAATGACCCTACACCCATGTGCTGACCTGCAGCAGTTATTAACCCACTGGGTTAATAACAACACCAAAAAGGCATAAAGTTGGAGAGATGGGGGAATTGAAAGAGGAATGGATGAGAAATCTAATCATATTTCATTGTATGCATGCATAAAATTCTCAAAAATAAAGAAAAAATATGCTACTATAACTGACATGTGCTATGGAATTAGCCTACAACAGTTGTATCTGTACTGAGTGTGTATATTTCCCCTTGTCCTCGTTCATTAGGCAATACATAGCTCTTCACAGCATTTCAACATTAAGCTGTTCAAATACCTAGAGTTGGCTTATAATTTGAGGTGGGCTGTGTGTTGGTTTCATGCAAAAGCTATGCAATTTTGAATAAGGGCGGTAATCAACCTTGGATTTTATCCACAGGAAGCCCTGAGACCAATTCACTGGAGATGCTGAGGAAGGACATGTGCAGTCACTGTGTGACTACTACACATATCATACAGAGACCCTCTATAATGTCTGGAACTCATTTTCCCTATCACTACCTTGAGGCATCAATTGAAGACCAGGTATGGTCATGAGGGTCCACACAGGCAGCTCTATGTACAAAGGTTTTACCTGTAATGGTTAGAAGCTGGCTCTGGAATAGTCCCTTTCAAGCCTTGTGCTGTGTAGTGCTCTGCCCTTCTGGGAACAGTCCAAGGCCCATCTGTTAGATGCATCTTATCTAGTCAAGCCTTGTCTCTCAAGTCAGGTTTCTATGAGAACGTTCAGGTCTTCTCTCCACTTCCTTCACAAAAGCAGGAGAGACACGTTGACTGCTCTCATGAATACAGTGGACAGAATCCAAGCTCATGAAAACCCTGACTTTCCCTCCAAGACTATGTGAGGTGTGAGGGAGGTCCCTGCCTCCTCTGTGATGCTGGGCCCTGCTGGCTCACCTCTAATCTCTCCGTGCTTGCTCCCATATACATCAGGCCTGTCTTTCACTAACCCCCAGACTTCTCAAACCACTCTCCTTTCATCTTCATGAAATATTCGTGTAACTGATTTACATATTTATTACATTGATTCTGCAATTGAATGAAGGTCATAGAGGGTAAGCTCCCTCCCTCCCTGCTCCCATTTCTGGACATCTCTCAGGCTCTGGAACAATGCTAAATCAATGGAGCAAAGTCCTTTGCTTAGTCAGTGTTCTACTGCTATGAAGAGACACCATGACCATGGCAACTTTTATTTTAAAAAAAAGGATTTAATTGGGGCTTGTTTACAGATTCAGAGGTTTATCCATTATCTCCACGGCAGGGAGCATGGTGGCATACAGGCCGCCATTGCAGCTGAGAGTTCTCTATCCAGATTTGAAGGTAGTAGGAAGAGAGAGACAACAGGCTAGCCCTGAGCTTTTGAAACCCCAAAGCATACCCTAGCAAAACATGTCCTTTAGCAAGGCCACACCTTTTAATACCTCTCAAATAGTCCCACTCCCTAATGCTAAGCATTCAAATATATGACCCTGTGGAAGCCATTCCTATTCAAACAACCATAGTCCCATCACAAACATGAGGAGGCAATGGATAGATACATGGGTAGATATATTAGTGGATGAACCACTCTGGAAATCAGTCTGGCGGTTCCTCAGAAAACTGGGCACCTCACTTCCGAAAGATCCTGCTATACCACTCCTGGGCATATACCCAGAGGATTCGCCAGCATGTAATAAGGATATTGCTCCACTATGTTCATAGCAGTCCTATTTATAATAGCCAGAAGCTGAAAAGAACCCAGGTATCCCTCAACAGAAGAATGGATGCAAAAAATGTGGTATATATACACAATGGAGTACTATTCAGCCATTAGAAACAATGAATTCATGAAATTCTTAGGCAAATGGATGGAGCTAGAGAACATCATACTAAGCGAGGTAACCCAGTCTCAAAAGATCAATCATGGTATGCACTCACTAATAAGTGGATATTAGCCTGGAAAACTGGAATACCCAAAACATAATCCACACATCAAATGAGGTACAAGAAGAACTGAGGAGTGGCCCCTGGTTCTGGAAAGACTCAGTGTAGCAGTATAAGGCAAAACCAGAACAGGGAAGTGGGAAGGCGTGGGTGGGAGAACAGGGGGAGGGAAGGGGGCTTATGTGACTTTTGGGGAGTGGGGGGCCAGAAGGGGGGGAAATCATTTGAAATGTAAATAAAAATATATTGAATAAAAAAGAAAAAAAAAAGAAAAAAAGAAAAGAAAAAAGAAAAAATGGATGAGGTATTCTACCTCTTGGGGCTGCCTTCTGCCTCCAGGACTCTCTGGTCATCTTGGAGGGGCAAAGAGGTTATAAAGGGAAACAGTAATATTCTCCTGTGACAGCAGTTAGTAGGGAGGGACTGATCCCACCTGGACCCCTGAGGCAGATAACAATGGGAAAGACCCCAAAGACTTCAGGTGGTAGGAACTTTAAGTTTTATTAACCTGAGGATTTTTCTATCCATTTCCATGGAAGCAAAATCAGCATGGACTCTTAGGTGTAATTGTCTTTTTCCTAATGTGCAACTTCCATATTTGTTCTCTGGGGCTTACCTGCAGCAGCCTGGCCCACACTATCCACTCCCAAGGTTAGCAGCTATTGGGAGGACAGAATGATAAAGAGATACGCAGCTGCTCAGAGCTTCAGAGTTAGCTGGACTGCTGTAAGTCACAGCTGGTATGAATTCAGGAGTGCTAAGGATATTCCAGGACCCTCAAGACAGTTTAAAGCATCCTAGGATATTCAACACAGGATGGCTCAGGATACTTCTGGGTACCCCAGAGCAGTTCAGGATGAGTCACAGCCGACAGCACCGCTAACATCCTTCAACTGTAAACCTAGCATGCTGCAGCTCCAAACACATGCCTGTCTCATCTCCCATTTCCTGAACTCTCTCGGTGACAGGTAAGGTCCCATGCCACACAGGTGCTTCTGGGTGTCTTCCCCCCCATTCCATCTCCTCTGAAGTTCACGGTCCCTGCCAACATGACTGGGAGATGGCTGGCTCCTGGTCATCAGGCAAAAGGCTGCTTGCCGAGAGCTGAGTGGTGACTGCTGTTTGCTGCCTGCTGTCTTTGTCCTAGCTTGTGAGAGCATGTACTGTCATCTCAGAGGTTCCTCATTGTCTTCCCAGAGGGAAGGAACCAGGCCCTCAGTGACCCAGTTCCTGACAGCCAGTAGGCAGCTGTGTTTTCTGCTGCCTTGTTCTTGTCACAGCAAGTGTGGAGCTGTCCAGAGAAGGATGCCCTTGCTGTTCTGAACTCCTCATCCAGAATATAGGGATGCTTGGGTGACCCTATACTATACCAGGTACCCTCAGAGTGAGGAGACACTCTGGTACTAGAAACATAAACAGGAAAACAAACAAACAAAAACAAAAGCCAGAGCAGAGAAGGAGAATCTGAATACAGCCAGGCAGCCAGAGTCACCAGATGGCCACACATGGTGTTAGATGACTTCTGACAGTGTGAGTGTTTCTGAATGAGGAATTGTGACAGCTCCTTTCTGTCTAGCGCTAGGTCATATCCCATGTTGCAGGGTATCTACTCTCTTGGGTGTTAAATTTCTATGTACGTGTCTGTCTGTGTGCATGTGTGCATGCACATACTTATGCATGTTCTCTGAGTTAACATCAGCGCCTATGATCCCCAAATCCTGAAGTAGGAGAGTTTGGTTTCATAAGTTCTGTCTTCCAAAATGCTGCACCATTTCTCAGCCCCTCCAATAATGCCTGGGCTTCTTCCTCCATCTTCTGCTCAGAATTTGGTGTCACTGACAGTGCTTCATTTTTTTTTGTCTAATCTATACATGAGTGTGTGGCTTCGTATTGCTGCTCAGGCCTGTTTTTCATGATGAATGAGACTAAACAACAGGAAGTGCTGTGAGGTTCACATCCTGGACAGTCATGGGTTCACTAACAGCCCGAGAATGAATCCAAGGCCCACCAAACCTTTCTTCCTTTCCTTTCTATCCCAGCACACTACCACAAACCAAGCTACAGCACCTTATGTTGCTCTGTGCATCAAGAATGGCTAACAAGAAGGAGGTCACAGGCATATTCAGCAGTAAAACCCTGATCTGAAATGGCAGAGCAAATATCAGAAGGAGCCAGGATAAGGATTTTGGAATTGGGAATTAAGAGCAGCGGTGACTAATGTGTTAAGCCTTAGCTAACTTTTAGCAGCTCAGAGTTCTAAAACATGAAGAAAGGGGCATCAGGAACAAGGGAGCAATGCGTGCAGAAAGAAATGCAAGAACATAGTAGAAACCAAAAGCATAGAATTGACAACAGCAACCACAATGGACTCTGCCTTCCTTCAGTTGGGTCATTAGCAGATGACATAGTTGAGGGGGGGAATCTCTAAGCCTGAGGACATCTCAATAGAAGCCTTCAAAACTCAAAAGAAAAGGACACAAAGACTGACTAATAGAACAGGGTATTCCGGGACTGTCGAGGTACAAACGCATGTAATGGGAATGGCAGGGGAGCAGAAGAAATGGGGGACACGTTTGAAATGATGAGTGTTCAGGCTCACCAGACTTAGGACCAGGTACCAAAGCACAGAGCCAAGTGCTCAAATAGACTCAAAGTGCATCAAGCAGACTATTATACCCACTCCCAAACACTCAAACCCTTTTAGTTACAAACTCTACCCTCATAAAATCAAAGTTTTCTTTTTTTAATCTTGAAAGAATTCAGCGTGTAAACCACATTATCTAAAGAAGCCACACAAACGAGAGTAGACTGGAGTGAAATATTTAAAGCATTAGAGAAGAAAACAACAACTCCGAATTCTATGCTCTGCAAAATTATCTTTCAGAAGCAAGGAAGGAAAACATTTTAAGAATTTATGCTGGTCTCACACACTTCCTAACTCATATTACAGGACCAGCATGGTCTAGGAAACAAAGCCAGTTGGAATAAAAGACAACTGGAATAAAATACAACTATTTTTATGAAATACACAAATATTTTTATGAACACACAACAAAATACTAGCCAACAATTTTAAATATGTTAAAATAACCACACTCTCTGACCAGGAAGAATTTGTATCTGGGATTCTGTGGTGGTCCTGACTGTGAAAAGAAACCGGTTATTATAGCATTCCTAAACAAAAATCATGTGATCAATTCAAATGATACAGAAAGGGATTTGATGAAATTCAACCTTCATCCATAGTAAAAACACTCAACAAACACAGATTAGAAGGAAATATCATGTCTTAGGGTATCTATTGCTGTGAATAGATGTCATGACAAAAGCAACTCTTATAAAGAACAGCAATTAATTGGGGGCTGCCTTACAGGTTCAGAGGTTCAGTGTATTATTGTCAAGGTGGGAGCATGATAGTATCAAGACAGGCATGGTGCAGGAGGAGCTGAGAGTTCTACATCTTGTTCTGAAAGCAAAAGGAGAAGACTGGCTCACAGGCAGCTAGGAGAAGGGTCTCAAAGCCCACCCTCACAGTGACACATTTCTTCCAATAAGGCCACACTTATCCAATAAGGCCACACCTCCTAATAATGCCAGTCCCTAGGCTAAGCATTCAGACCACCACAATATATGTGACCCCTTTAAGAATAACATGTACAGTGCTGAAAAACTGAATGCTTGTCTCAAAGATCAGACACACACACACACATACACACACAAAGGATTGATTTAATCCTTTTGTTCTGCACAGTCCTGGAGGGCCTAACCAAAGCCATTAGGCAAGGAAAATAAATAGAAGGTAGTAAGCTAAGAGAGGTCTGTCCAGCAAATGGGGTTAGAGAAACTAGGTCTCATGTACAAAAGAATGAACTGGGACCCCTATCTTCACATATACAAAATTAATTAAGAATGGGATCTGAGATCTAAGTGCAAGACCTGAAACATCAAAATTCTTGGAAGAAAATACGAGGCAAAAGTATCCCAGAATTGTGAGGGTAGTGTCTTCTTGAGCTGGATACGGAGGGCATTGGCAACAAAGGGAAAGAGGCAAATGACTCCAGGGAAAAATTTACAACTTGTACTTCCTAATATAAGTAGAGTAAACTCACAAGTAGAAAGACGGGGGAGTCACATATCTGATAAGAGATCAACATGCAGACTATACAGATTCCTAAAACTTAGCAACAAAAAAGTTGACTTTTGTCATTATTTTGCTAAATGGACATTGCATTAAACTGTCTCCTAACAACTTATAAGTTTCTACTTATAGTAGATGGTTATTAACAGAAGACCCACAATTGGCCAGACTATAGGAGACTGTAGAATGCTCAGCCCCAGATGAATATATGTGCTGCACTCTATCCTCTTAAGGCCCAGGGATCCTTGTGGAAGAGGGTGTGTGGTTGTCTATATCACTACACTTAGATTCAACTAAAACCGAAGTGGCTGTGTACACCTGTGAGGAATGTTTTCTTATTAATAAAATCATTTGAGGTGGAAAGACCCACTTTTAATGTGTATCCTTTTAGGTGAGGAGATATACCTTTAATCCAGATCTTTTGAGGTGAGAAGATCCACCTTTAATCCAGGCCACACCTTCTTCTGGCAGTCTATATAAAGGACAAGGAAGAAGAAAGCCTGCTCATCTTCACCGGCATTAGAGCCTACATGTTTTGGGGATTCTGGTATACAAGGAAGATCAGCTGAGACATCCAGCTCTGTGGACTGAACAACTGTTGGATTCTTATAATTTCCATTGAGACATAGCCATTGCTGGAGTAGCTGGACCACAGGCTAGAAGCCACTCTAATACATTCCATATATATTCATCCTATTGGATCTATTCCTTAGCAAACCCCCAACTAATACAGGGTGGAAAAAATGTAAGAGCCAGAGGTGATGGAAATGGTATCTTCAGGACCCAGCAGGGATGTTGCTCAAATGAGCTCACACTAGCTCTGACAGCAAGCACAAAATTTGAATAAACTTAAGCCAGATTAAATTCCAGCATGGAAATGGGAATTGGGAGAGAAATCCCACCCATAGCAGCAGAGCTATAGACTACTGCTTATGACTGAGAAAGGAAGGACGAGAGCTCGCCAAACTCCATTGAAAGGCCACACATTCAAATACAAAAGAACACACAGTTAAGTGGGTAAAAAAAGGCGCATGGAACAGGGAAGAGTTGGGGTATGAATATGATCAAAACACATTATACAAAACTCTCAAAGAATTAATAAAATTAGACAAAAAAATCAAAGACTTGAATAGATGTTTCTCCAGTAAAAATTTTCAAGAGTCTAATCAGCACACAACTATTAGAATACACCTTAAAACAGACTGCAGTCAGCGCTGGTGAGGATGTGAGGACTTTGAAATGCTTGTTCGTTGACAGTAGGGATATAGAATTTGGCAGCCACTGTGCAAAACAGTGTGGCAGCTTCTCAAAAAATAAGAATGGAATTAATTACCATGCATCCAGAAAGCCCACTTCTGAATTATACCTAAACAGACTGAAAGCTGAGTTTTGAAGAAATGCTCATGCACTCACACCATGCTAGTATTAGTCACAACAGTGTAAACGTGGCAGCTACTGGAGTGTCCATCAATATAGAAGTGGGTAAAATGTGTGAGGGTTGTAGATGCCGGGAGCATCACTCAGCTTGAAGAAGGAAGGATGTTCCTATAACACAGTACACATGGGACCTGGAAGATGCAATAAACGGCATCGGCCAGTTATAAAATGACAAATTCTGAATGATAATATTTACATGGAGTATGGAGTAGTCAGATTCATAGTGGATGAGTCATGTGGGTGATAGAAGGTAGGTAGGTAGATAAATGGAAAAATAAGATAGATGATAGACAGACAGACAGACAAACAGACAGAGAGACGATTTGCAGAGCCCCCCAAAGGACGGTGGTTTCTGGGTCTGTGCAGATGGGACTTGAAGATGTGGCACTTTGCTTTGGCAGGAGGAGAGTTCTGTAGATGAATGATGCTGTACAATGTGAGCTTTCAATGTCACAGAATGATGCCCGTGGAACAGTCAGAATGGTACAGTTTAGAGCCATGCATATTTTAGCATAATTTTTAAAGTTGTAAATAAATGATTGCAAGGAAATTCTAGAAATCAGTGAACTGGTTAAAAGGGTGTGTGTGTGTAAGAAAAAATGCAGGGAGCATTTACTGGGAGGACTTGCCTTGAAAGAGATGTGAGTAGAGTTGAAAGGGGAAAGGAGGTTTGGGTCTTGGGGGAAGAGGGGGAAGAAGTAATCATGGTCATGAGACATTGTCTGATATTCTCAAAGAACTAATAAGCAAATGCAAAGAGAAGGAATTCATCATAGAGAAGGAAAATGCTTTAAGTCAGAACTCTGGCTCACACTGGGAAAGGAATGCCAGGAGGCAGTGATAGTGGAAAAACAATATCCTGATTTTATTACTCTTAATCTAAAAGATAATTCCACTGTTCAATCAGTGGATAACAGAGGATTGATTTTAAAGAGGAAAGATACATAGATTATGGAAGAGAGCTGATAGACAAATAGATGACAGATAGACATAATAGATAATAAATGACTAATAAACAAAATATGTGGATGATAGAAGAAAGGTAGATAGAATGATGGATATAAAATTAATAGATGATAGATAGATAGATAGATAGATAGATAGATGACAGATAATAAATAAATGGATAGGTCTATAGATAATAGATACATGATTATAAATGATAAATAATTAGATAGATAGATAATAGATAGATGGATGATTATAGTGATAGAAATAGATGACAGATAGATAGATATACAGCTGATAGAAACATATGACAGACAGACAGAAGACAGATAACAGACATATGATATCTAAATGGTAGACAGATATGCTTACATCCCCTGCATAGCCCTGTCACCGGAGTCCTCACCTCTCTAATCTGCTAAGCCCTTCCCACCTAAAGAACCCAGCTCTGGCTAAGTCTAAGTCAGCATGAGGCCAGCACCTTCAAGGGGGCAGCACTGTTGGGGCTCTCCTTCTCAGCCTAGCTCCCACCCCAGCCTCCAAGTTCCTGCTGTCACATTAAGTGCTTTGTTGGGTCTTGGTACCCTATGGTCTATTAGTCCTGCTGCACCTGTCCTTTGCCCCTCTTTCCCTTCTCCTTTCCTCCTCTCCTCTTCTTTCTTCCCTTCTCGCTCAGGGAAGCAGCATGGTACTTGATATCCTGAATCCCATTCTGCCAAACACTCCCATGAAAGGCCATCTTTCCAGCTCTTGTTCCCGACTTGGCTTGATTTTTAATAAGTAGTTGAAGACTAGAAACTCAACAAGACATCCACTTTTGATGAAGAGATTGTGTGTTAATAAAAGGGAATGAAAACCCATCCTTGCCGAGGCCTCAGGGGATCATCAGCTCAGAGGACTGTATCTGCCTTGCTCTCTCCCAGGGAAGTAGGCACTGCTTCTGGACCCAGCAGAAGCAAGACTCACCACCAGGGACCTTTACACTTGAAGGTAGGTATTCACAAGCAAACAAAGAACTTGTTTCCTCCTCTACCAGAGCATTGGCATCCTGCTGGCTCTGCTCCCTATCCACTTCTTCTGCTCCTTGGAAAAGACCTCTCCTTCAAGGCAGAACACCTGCAGGAATGGCAGATCTCTGTAACTAACCGAGTGCAATGCCTCTGGGCTAGAGGTGAGTCCAGGACAAATCGGCTTGAGCCGGTTTCACCCTCCCATGCTCAGACTCAGTCCATTGGTACATGCAGCAGATGAAGGGTTAACAGTCTCCCACCACAGGTGCATCTCTAAGATCTCTAAGTAATAAGAGTCTTCAGTGCTTGCTGAGGCTATTTATGCAAGGGGTGCTAGGCTCTCTGTCACTGGGATCTGTGCTCTTGAGGCTTCCCCTGCCTGTGAACATGGGACAAATCCAAGGTCATACTTCTAATAAATAGAAGTAGGCAAAGAGATGGGGCTTATTTCCAACAAGAAAGAAGAGGTCACTCTGAGGCTGAGTATCAAAAAGGGAGCCTAAGGGCTGGATAGATGCTCAGCCATTAAGAACGCTGGCTGCTCTTCCAGAACTTGGCAGATTAAAATCAGCTGCAATGTTCCCTGGAGATTCAGAGGATCTTCTGCCTCTTCTGGTCTCTGTATGCACCAGGCATAAAAGTGGTGCACAAACATATACATAGACACGGACATTGAAAATGGAAGCAAAAGGGCAACCCAGCTCCTTTCTTTCACCTGTCATTCATTATGGTGTTTTGTGACGAAGGCGTTCCATTGTAGGGCACCAAAGGAGACACCTGTCAATGGCCCATGAGGGTTGAATCAAGCCAAAAGCCAGGCCAGATTGTGGAGCCAGTAGGTCCCCATCAGGCCTCTGAATGAGCACACAGCAGCCACACTTTCTTTCTTTTTCTTTTTTTTATTCAATATATTTTTATTTACATTTCAAATGATTTCCCCTTTTCTAGACCCCTACTCCCCGAAAGTCCCATCAGCCCCCTTCCCTCCCCCTGTTTTCCCACCCAACCCTTCCCACTTCCCCGTTCTGGTTTTGCCCTATACTGCTTCACGGAGTCTTTCCAGAACCAGGGGCCACTCCTCCGTTCTTCTTATACCTCATTTGATGTGTGGATTGTGTTTTTGGTATTCCAGTTTTCTAGGTTAATATCCACTTATTAGTGAGTGCATACCATGATTCACCTTTTGAGTCTGGGTTACCTCACTTAGCATGATGTTCTCTAGCTCCATCCATTTGCCTAAGAATTTCATGAATTCATTGTTTCTAATGGCTGAATAGTGCTCCATTGTGTAGATATACCACATTTTTTGCATCCACTCTTCCGTTGAGGGATCCCTGGGTTCTTTCCAGCTTCTGGCAATTATAATAGGGCTGCTATGAACATAGTGGAACATGTATCCTTATTACATGCTGGGGAATCTTCTGGGTCTATGCCCAGGAGTGGTATAGCAGGATCTTCTGGAAGTGAGGTGCCCAGTTTTCAGAGGAACTACCAGACTGATTTCCAGAGTGGTTGTAACAATTTGCAACCCCACCAGCAATGGAGGAGTGTTCCTCTTTCTCCACATCCTCGCCAACATCTGCTGTCTCCTAAATTTTTAATCTTAGCCATTCTGACTGGTGTAAGGTGAAATCTCAGGGTTGTTTTGATTTGCATTTCCCTAATGACTAATGAAGTTGAGCATTTTTTAAGATGCTTCTCTGCCATCCAAAGTTCTTCAGGTGAAAATTCTTTGTTTAACTGTGCATTCCATTTTTTAATAGGGCTATTTGGTTTTCTGGAGTCTAACTTCTTGAGTTCTTTATATATATTGGATATTAGCCCTCTATCTGATGTAGGGTTGGTGAAGATCTTTTCCCAATTTGTTGGTTGCCGATTTGCCCTTTTAATGGTGTCCTTTGCCTTATGGAAACTTTGTAATTTTATGAGGTCCCATTTGTTAATTCTTGATCTTAGAGCATAAGCTATTGGTGTTCTGTTAAGGAACTTTCCCCCTGTACCAATGTCCTCAAGGGTCTTCCCCAGTTTCTTTTCTATTAGCTTCAGAGTGTCTGGCTTTATGTGGAGGTCCTTGATCCATTTGGAGTTGAGCTTAGTACAAGGAGACAAGGATGGATCAATTCCCATTCTTTTGCATGCTGACCTCCAGTTGAATCAGCACCATTTGTTGAAAAGGCTATCTTTTTTCCATTGGATGTTTTCTGCCCCTTTGTCGAGGATCAAGTGGCCATCGGTGTGTAGGTTCATTTCTGGATCTTCAATCCTGTTCCATTGATCCGCCTGCCTGTCACTGTACCAATACCATGCAGTTTTTAACGCTATTGCTCTGTAGTATTGCTTGAGGTCAGGGATACTGATACTCCCAGAATTTCTTTTATTGTTGAGAATAGTTTTAGCTATGCTGGATTTTTTGTTGTTCCAGATGAATTTGAGGATTGCGTTTTCTAACTCTGTGAAGAATTGAGTTGGGATTTTGATGGCTATTGCTTTGAATTAGTATATTGCTTTTCGCAAAATGGCCATTTTAACTATATTAATCCTGCCGATCCATGAGCATGGGAGGTTTTTCCATTTTTTGAGGTCTTCTTCCATTTCCTTCTTCATAGTCTTGAAGTTCTTGTCATACAGATCTTTCACATGTTTGGTAAGAGTCACCCCAAGGTACTGTATACTGTTTGTGGCTATTGTGAAGGGGGTCATTTCCCTACCTTATTTCTCAGCCTGCTTATCCTTTGAGTATAGGAAGGCTACTGATTTGCTTGAGTTGATTTTATAACCTGCCACTTTGCTGAAGTTGTTTATCAGCAGCCACACTTTCTATAGCCTCAGGATGCTAAAGAGAAGCTTCCTGCCAAAATTTCCTACACAGCAATAGACAACCGAGTTAAGTAGTCACAGCTTCTATGTGTCTGTGTGTCCATGTGTCTATGTGATATAGGTAGAGCCTGTGTATGTATGTACTTCTATCACTGTGTGCATGCATCAACATGCTTCTCTCTGTCTCTCTCTCTCTGTCTCTCTGCGTGTGTGTGTGTGTGTGTGTGTGTGTGTTTCATAAAGGTGGTTTCAATCAAGCCCAAGTGTAGTAGTGGGTCCTGGTGACTGCTGTCACAGCAGGCTATCTGTACTTGGCTCTGCTCCTGCCCCAGCAGCAGGGGTTCTTTAAAGGGCTTTCCTGGACTCCCCATGCTCTCAGATCAGTGCTTGCTGGATTATTCTGACGCAAACAGCACTTAGAAAGTGTTTGAAAGCACTCAGTGATCACCTCCTCACGAGCTGCGTCTCCCTCTGCACCATCTTTACATCCATTTCCAGATGACAAATGGACTCTGAAGCGTACCTTACAAGAGGAAGACTTTCCGAACAGTGCAACACTGCCCGCTGCTCTCTCTCTTCCCTAGCGCTAATGGCTCTCAGTGTATCTCAAGCTCTTAATAAAAATGAATGACAACACTGAGCAACTGTCTCTCATCACACTCCAGACAAGCAGAGTAGGGAGGGATTCTGGGCCGAGGAACCTTGGGAGATAAACAGGTTGCAGTCTCCACGCTGGGATCCTCCTGATGGTCCTCACTGGGACAGCAGGGAGGTTGCTGATCTCTTCTTAGATACCATCAGATGATCAGTCAACATAGGAGCAAATAGACATCACACAGAGTCCATTCCAAGATTGTTCTGCCTTAGGGAGAGGAAATGGGAAGGTGATGAGGACAGGGTGAGTTTTTACCCAGGGAGTGGGTATCATTACCACTGTGTGTCTTTCTCCAAACTTTCAAACTAGCCAAAGCAGATTCTTCACTCATATCCAGCCTCAGAAACTCTACCTGTCCCAATTTCTCAGGCAAGGTCCAGGATCTGAGGGAGGACATAGTTTCAACCATGTCTATCATCCCAGGTAGACTGCCACACACGCCAAACAAGGTCCTGTAATCGTGGTGCACAGGAGAAAAGAGGGAGAAACTCAGAGGGAGGAAAGGAAAGATAGAAGGAGGGAGGAAATCAAAAGAGAGGAAAGCCAGTGTATTAGTCATGGGATCAGTGTTCCCAACACCCAGGTGCTGAGGGAAGTGGCATCATCTAGCTGCAAGTATCTTTTGGAGAATCTGTGCTTGAAGACATGACAAGATAGATGCTCTTGAAGGCTGTGGAGCAGCTGGTCTAAGCACATGAAATCTGTGAGATGCCAGACATATTAAAAAAACAAAAACAAAAACAAAAAACAAAAAACAAAAAAACCAGGAGCCTGGAGTGGCAGATCTAAGGGAGCCTCAGACTTCTCCAAATTTGTGGCAGTTAGTGAAGATGACAGCCATGTGGGAAAAGTCACACTGTGTCCATAAAGGGGGACAGGCTAGATGAGGTAGACCTGGAATTAGAGTGCCCAAACGTCCAAAGGGTCTGGACATCCTAGAGTTAACACTCACCTGTTAAAGCACTATCAAGCTCGAAGACCCGTGTCCTATGCTCCGCGGAAGGGAGAAGTTGTACTATGGGGTCTTTCAGGACCCCTAGTAGCCAGGTGGGCTGACCTCTTTTTCCAGCCAACCTTAAGAAAGGAAAACCTTTTGACTGACCAAATTTGAAAAGTGGGAATAGTTTAGTCGATCAAAGAAGCCAATGAGCTGAATAGTATTTAGCGAGGTTCTACCTAGCATCACCAACTACTGCTTCAGGGGACGATGGGTCTGACTGTGAAGAACTGTGACTTAGTATTTATCACCAGCATTCAGTGACTCTCAGGATGGTCATCTCTCTTGGCCTGTCCAAAAAGGTGCCCACAAGGCAAACTTGTTGAGAAACTGCACCCCTTTGAGGCACTAGGTGTCAACTGTCTTCAGGTCACATGCTCCCAGGGGTATGGGGAACCCACCAGCACTGTCTCTAAGTCTCGGTCTCTGGGAAATGGTTACAAAGCAAAATGACACCTGGAAAATTGAGTGGAGACCTTATTCAAGAGACTGCTGCAGAAGCCATGCAGATGCCAGCAAGCATGGAAGGGTCAAGAGGGAAAGGCTCTGCACTCATGGCAGCAGACAGGGCATCTACAGGGCAATTGAAGATGAGGTGAGAAGAGAGCATGATGGGACAGGGAGTAAATATGAACCATTGTTTCTATAGGAGGCTCTGAGATGGGGAGTTTTTTCTCAAATGGGATGCACCAGCTTCAGAGCCCTGAGGGCACAGACAGGCCTTCTGAAGCTTGGCCAAGCTGGTCAGAGGGTCAGAAGCATGCTCTTCTATCTCATCCCCTTGGGGATGGGCTGAGGAACATTCTGGTTCTTCAGCAAGGGCTGGCCATGCCCATTTAGGGAATGAGCAGGTAGACAGTCCTGGGGCTGGGCTTTACCAAGCAGCTCCAAGGACAGAGCCCTCTCCTCTGCGTTGTGACTCTATTCATTCGTCCCTCCATGCACTCACTGTGGTGGTTTGAATGGCAATGGCCTCCATACACTCATGTGTTTGAATGCTTGGCCCAAAGAGGGTGACACTATTAGGAGCTGTGGCCGTGGTGGAAGTATGGCACTGTGGGGCAGGCTTTGAGGTCTCAGAAGCTTAAACCAGTCACTTTCCACTGCCTGCTGATCCAGATGTAGAACTCTCAGCTTCTTCTCAAGCATCGTGTCGGCCTGCATGCTGATTTGCTCCCTGCCAGGAGGATAATGGACTAAACCTCTGAAACTGTAAGCCAGTCCCAATTAAATGTTATTTTTTATAAGAGTTGCCATGGTCATGGGTGTTACTTCACAGCAATAGAAACCCAAAGACGCCAGGCATGGTAGCACACGCCTGTAATCCTAGCACTAAGACGCCGGGCATGGTAGCACACGCCTGTAATCCCAGCACTTGGGAGGTACAGGGATGAGAATTTCTGAGTTCGAGGCCAGCCTGATCTATAGAATGAGTTCCAGGAAGGACAGCCAGGGTTACACAGAGAAACCCTGTCTCAAAAAACCAAAAAAAAAAAAAAAAAAAAAAAAAAAAAAAAAAAAAATCCAAAGACCTCCACCAACCCATTTATTCATTTCTTCCCCCTACTCACTCACCCATCAGTCTATCCTTCTTTCTATCCATTCATCCATCCATCCATTTATCTCACATTTTTCTGTTCTGTGGCTTACAAAAAATGGGAAGTATACCATGAGCAAGAAGCCCCCTCCTATCTTTGGAGAGGGGGCACAGCCTCATGGGATTCCCGGTCACCAGTCTCTTGAACAAATCTCCAGACACAGACATACAACCATAGGCCTCTTAGGGGACAAGCATGAGAGAATCATTAACCTAGGTACACAAGGCCACAAGGTAGGCACTGGAAGCTGAAAGCAATGCTTGGGAATCCTCAAATCCAATAAATAAATAAATAAATAAATAAATAAATAAATAAATAAATAAACAAATAAATAAAAGCAGGGCTGCCCAGCACTAGTGATGAGATTGAATTCCAGAGCACCACCCATTTCTCAGGAGCTTGGGGCAGTTTCTAGGAGATGGGTTAGAATGTACTCTTCTGGTTGGGCTTGCTTTGGAACAAGGAAACAAAGCAGAGCACATATGAGGAAATGGATTGGATGGGAAGCCAAAGGATTGAGCATATGGCAGGTTACATGGAACAAGTCACTCACTCTCATGCTGTGCAGGCAATGGCAGAGGGCCTGTGGGGAGCATGACTCCCACAGCCTGAAGGCAGGAGAGGCCTTTGCCACACACACTGTATGAAGAACCCTTGGATCTGAAGGTGGCCCATTCCTAAGGCGCAGGCCCACCTTGAAGTGCCCAGCCTAATCGCCCACCAGGGCAGCACTATTTTCTGGCTGTAGAGTCTGTCTGTGTGTGCTGATTCTGGGTATTAACTTCTAAACACCCAGGAGAGCACAAGTCAAAGACTCATAGTCTCTCCTAACACATCCTTGGATGCAAGAAGAGGCCTGGGATGACCAAAGCAGCCACAACAGGAAGCTGAAAGAAGAGCCGTGGCCATCTAAGTGCCAACAAAGTCAGTAACATTTTTCCCACCAACAATCCCACATGAGATACAATTGTCTGTCTGCCTGAAGCCCAGGATATTGAAGAAACAACTGCGTTGTTGGACTGTATACACAGCTGCCTTCTGAGACTGCATGTTCTATGAACCCTAAGAAGACTTATGTCTGGTCTACACACATTTCACCCAGCATTCAGAGGGGACCCCACAGAAAATTGGTAGGTGAGGAGACAATACACCTCAACCTTGGAAGGAGAGAACCTCACCTATGGATATGTTGTGTGTACCCATGGGTACATATGCACACACATCGAAGCGTACATGTGTGCATACAGACATGTTCACATACCTGAAGTGCCCATGCATGTGTCTATACATGACGTCACACTGTTGTGCCCACACACAGGGACATGCCCATATACGTACACACAGCTGAGTGCCATACACGAGAGGGCTTATTGCAGAGCCAGACTTAAGAATGATCTGCTGCATGAGTCTCTGTCTGGGGGACCATGACTGGTCCCAAGACTTGGATGGCCCATGCAATTGCATTGAGCTCCAGGTCTTCCTTCTTTGCAAATGCATGAGACTTCCATCTAGGGACTGCCCAGAGCCTGAGGGAGTATCAGGGTGACTGAAGAGGAGAGATTCGTGGAAGGGCCATCTGCAGTTGACACACTCACTGCTACTCTGTCTTGTAGGTGATGGTAGAGACAGAGGAGAACCTACCCCTGCCTGAGGGCTTGGGTTCACGGTGGGGGAAATCACAGATGTCTAAGAATGGGACTATGCCAGAAAGCTCTGTGAGGATTTTCCTGGTCCCTTGTTCCTCTCGTCCTCTGTGTGCCCTTCCCCACCTCCACTAATATCTGAAGCAAAATTTTTACAATCAGCTAGAGCAGTGTTCTCAACCTTCCTCATGTCATGACCCTTTACTGCAGTCCCTCATGTTGTGTTGACACCCCAACCATAAAATTATTTTCATAACTGTGATTTGGTTACTGTTATGAATCATAATGTAAATATCTGTGTTTTCTGATGCCCTTAGGTGACCCCTGTGGAAGGGTCATTCAACTTCCCAAGGGGTCACGACCCACAGGTTGAGAACCACTGAGTTAGAGACACACTGGCATGTGAATAGGTCCATCTGTAAATGGGACATTTCAAGGAATCAGAAAATTGGCTGCCACCCTAGGGCATCCAGGCAAAGCCAGTCTGGTAAGAAACCCTGGTCTTAACCAGGAAGCAGGAACCGGCTAGCATCCTAGGCCTCACCCCTTGAGGACTTTTTTGGCTTGTTCGACTACTTCCAAGCTCTCCAGAGCAAGTGCTGCACAGGCTGAGCATGCGACAAGAACATCTCTTCACCCACAGAGTCAGAAAATCCAGTGCAGTGAGCCAAGGCTATCCCCTCAGCTCAAGGGTTATAACGCCAAGAGTCAGCAAGTATCAGTCTGTTGTCCAAGTTCTATACTCTGTAGTCCTAATCCACTTCCAATGTTGTTTTCCCCTATTAAGGGCAAGACTTTCAGCAAGACATGGGGAGGGTTTGAAGAGGAAGGAGCCAGGCCTTTGCCTTTTGAAGAAATCTAATCTTGAAACCCGAATGAGGCTCCCGCTGAACCCCCGCTCACACAGACAGTGCGATAATGTGTTCAGGCCGTCAGAAGATACAATAGGAGGCCAGATCCCATTTATACAGCAACAAAAGAGACAAAACACCCATGAATAAATTGGACAAGCATTGTGCAAGACCTGCTTGGGAACCACGAGACACACGTGAGCAAAGCCAGCAGCAAATTTGAGCAGATGTAAATTTACACTTGAGGAAACAGCGGAGCGTGGTGTGGTGGGGACCCTGTGGGGAGCTAATGTGTCATTTTAATCTTCTGACAATAAAGACGGTGGTGGGCTGCCGTCTCTGCCAGAAGTGCAGGTTAGGGCAGCTAAGGAAAGATGGGGCAGGAGGGGAAAAGTCAGCTCTATCCTTGAATTCCCCACCGTGGTGGCCTATGGTCCAGAATAAACTTTATTCATTAAGTTGCTTATGTCAGATATTTCACCACAGCATCAGAAAAGAAACTAAGACAACCGCTCCACCGAAAGACCTCTTCCGGATAATGCCCACCTGCTCTGACAGACATGTAGTGGCTAAGCTTTAGCCAAGGACATCATGAAGCATCGGGACTTTGAATAGGGATAGATGAGGAGGCAAGGGGATTAAAAACAGAAGTCGGGGGTGGAAATTTCAGGGAGGCATGGGAAATGGTGGGAGCTACTGAAAATAGTCCTGGTGGCTTGATAGAAGTCCTCTGCACCAGACTGACTGAGTCAGAAAACCCACGTGGGAGAAACGGCCATGCCCCCAAGCTCTGGGGACACTGCCAACCCCAGCCTATAAGGTCCCCTGCTCCAGTTTTTCCAGATGCAGCTATAAGAGCCAAAGATTCCCTACACACTGAGTCTGGGGAAGGCAGAGTCCAAGTTTGAGGATCCTTGGGTATCATCTGTATTCCAATCTCCATACACACAGTGCTAGTGTGTGTCCCTCGCCCCAGGAGTGTTGGCTAAGGGACTTCACTCAATATCTTATAAGGGTCAGATTTTGGCTACTAACCACTGGTAAGCCTGATATAGCCTCTGACCTTGCTCTCACTGGCTCACTCTTTAAACCAATCTGATTCCAGGCCACTGAAAATCAAAGAAAGCAAAATGAGCTAAATAGAAGGCATCAATGAAGAGCAGACTCAAACCCTGCCCCTGCCCCCAGCACACGGTAGGACAGATCCTACTGTACAAGGGTCTCTGGTCAGCCAGAACAATGCCAGCATGGGAGATGTGGCCTCCGCCTGGGAGGATACAGTTCCCCAGCAGCCCTGACCTTGAGAATTGGCTGTTGATCTTCTACCTGAGTCCTAGTTTCCCACCTACCCACAATGCTCTGCTATCCCTGCTCACTGATCTCCCAGCATAGCAGGGCACAGGTTGGAGAAATGTCACCACTTCCCTTGCCACGTTTTTGAACACTACCAAGGAGTTGGTTAAATGAATGTGCACAGCCTCAATACAACCTATACATCTGCCCTTCAGTGCGGGCGTGAATATTAGAAAGGGGTTGCTACAATCCTTCTCCTTTAGAGTGTTAGGCAGGCAGGACACCCTTGTTTGTGGAGTGAATTAACACCTCGCTGATGGCATTGATATTGTGACTCTGTCTCTCTCAATCTAGCTGCAGGAGGTGACCTCCAAATAAAGGTAATTTAATCTGCAGAAATCACCCAGCAATTGACTTTCTCGAAACTGGTATTAGATGAAATATCTGTTCCACTGAGCCTGCCTGTCATTAGCTATTCCCTGCTATTCCCCATGAAAGGCCTAATGTACACGGCTTAGAAACCTCCTTTGATGTTGTCGGGTTTTATAAGCATAGTCTTTTATTAAGGAATTAGCAGCAATGTGGATTTGGGGGTGGTGAGTTTGGACAGATCACCAGAACGTTGCTTTGGGCAGACAGGACTTTCAAGGTCTGAGTGGTAGCATCAGAAAGATCACTACCACCTATGCATGGTGCAGGAAGGATATGGTGCGTGGAGAAAGGGAAAACCTAGTTCCTCAAATCCAGAGAGTCAGTGAGAAGCTAGGCTCCTCTGATGGAGCTCAGAGTCACTATAACCCCGGGCACACCCTGCCCACCCTGGCCATATGCCCCAACTTCCTGCCTGACCCCAGCTTCAGTTCCCAGCACCCACATTGGGTTGCGTTACAACTTCATGTTATTACAGTTCCAGGGCATCGAATGCTTTCTTCTGGCTTCCGGAGGTATGCACACATGCATGGACTACACACACACACACACACACACACACACATATTCACACAGACAGACAGATACCATAAACACACATACCCACAAATACACATATAATACAAACACATATATGTACATATATATACCACATACAAACATAAATACACACAGACACAGGTATACAAATTCATATAAACACACACACACATACACAGTGGAGCTCCCAGCATGGCCTCTGTCACTGCACCTCCCACCATCACACCCTGTGATGTGTGTGTCTGGGACCAGCACACTAGAGTTCCCCTGTGAAATCCCTTCTTCACTCAGCTCACTCTGGGAGAACTGAGCAGCACCCCTGGACATCTAGGGCTGTGCCCAGAGGAGTCCAAGGGCTCAGAATAATGCAGATAGTAGAAGACAAGGTGGGTAGCTTGTCTGGAGCCCAGAAACCTGACTGGGCTGTGGAACTGCTCCTCCTTCCCAGACCTCCTAAGGGCCGAGAGAGACCCATCCTTGGGCCAAGATTACACACAGAGATATTGGGGACCACTCCCATAAGGTGATGGTCACATGAACTGACATCATTGCCCCTGGAGCTGTAGGTTCTATTTTAGCTCCTGCTCTCTCCCTTTACGTCTCCTGTGCCCTGGAGATCTCAGGACTGCCAGTGCCAACTGCCCTCCCTCTGCAGAGCTGGCATGTGATGGTCCTGGGGCTCCAGGTTCTGACCCTCA
Source organism: Apodemus sylvaticus (assembly GCF_947179515.1). Lineage (NCBI taxonomy): Eukaryota > Metazoa > Chordata > Mammalia > Rodentia > Muridae > Apodemus > Apodemus sylvaticus. Next base: position 56,423,239 of record NC_067488.1, on the reverse strand, counting down.
CTGCATCTCCTGGGGCAGAGCATCTCCTGTGAAGTGTGAGAAGGTTGTTGGTGTCTCATCTGCAGAGCTCTCCCACTCGCTTGGGGCAGCACTGAGTGTAAGCCCAGGGTCAGGGAGAGGACTAGCATGGGGACAGTCACTTACCTCTCCCAGGGCTCATTGCCAACTCGTTTGGTGTGTGGAGGATGCCTGGTGGAACAAAAAAGTGGGTGCAGTAAATGAGATGAACCGTAGGGGTCCCCTAAGTCGGCCTGAGGGTAGGTGCCAGATGGACGGCCATAGGCTGAACAAGGCCAATGTGCGCTGACTTAAACCGGCTCCTGGGAGCCGTGTAGCTTGTGGGAAGGGCAGGAGGAAGTGAAGACAGAGCCCAGACTGCCTTTCTTAAGCTGCACAGAGCCAAGATCTGGCTCTCTCAGGGCACCTCCGGGAAAAACAAAGAGAGATATTAAGAAAAACAAATCTAAGATCCTAATTCCTCCGTGTTCTGAAAGGCACTCCAAGGGCAGGTTTTCACTCCCCATTAAATAATTCACTCTGACACCAAAAAGCAGCAGCGGATATTCTTCAAACAGCCTAAAAGAGGAGGTTGAAAAAGCAAGGCGCCTGACCCTCTTGTCTTCCTGGGATCCTTGACTGAGATGCCCCACCCAAATCACCCAATACTGGCTGCCCATGGCTAGCAGAGGGACTTGAGGAGAGGTGACAGATCTTGGAGGTCACAGAGGGGTTAATAAAACTGCCTGTGTGTACCTTGCTCCTGTGACCCCCATCTGCATCCCTTTCTGTGACTTCAGGACCCACTTCTCAGGAATATGATTGCATTGTCTATTAATCTCTAGGAGTTTAGGCTTTGAGCCAAAACCCGCCTTTCACCAGGCAGCAGCCACAGGTGCAGATGTGTGCCGCCTCACCTCATTTCAAGAAATAATCTTAAAGAGCCGTCTCTGCCCTGTTTGCCCTGGACAAAGGTTGTGGGGGAGATGGGGCCCTTGAGTGTCAGGTGGCCTATGAGGAGGGCAGCCTGTCCCATCCTAGGGAAAATACCTAGGCACAGGGAAAGGTGGAAGGGGGCTTTTCCACCAATGGAAATATAATAAGGACTGACAATCTCATAGGAACCAGGCTGCTAGGGAGACAGAAGAAGGTCACTGCTGGACAGAGACCGCAAGAATCTGTGGCCTGAGTCAGGAGTGTGTACTTCTTTAGGAGCCCTAGGCACTAAAGCTATGTCTATGGAGGAGGAGGAAGAAGTGGAGAAGGAGGAGGAAGAGCCAAACAGGGGCTTAGTGGTAGGGGCTCTGGCCAGGGATAAGAGGGAATAGACCAACTCCCCAAAACAAACACACAGATTCTGATGTTGCCCTGTAGGACTAGAATCAGCAAACTTTCCCTCCCTTGCCTGGTTAGCTAGCAACGTCTCTGATGATGAGGGGAGATTGTAGAGCCTAAATGAAAACCATCAACACATAGTGACACACAAGAGGGAAAGGCAGAAGAGTGAACAAATCAATCCCTTCCCTCCACTCCACTTGGAGATGGCTCATATTAGAGGCATCTGGGCTAGCCTTGTAACTGCCTCATCACCACTCATACACACACACACACACACACACATACACACACAGACACACACATGCACACATCCATGCACGTACATGCACACACTTGTGCATGTGCATACCCAGATACACACACACACACACACACACACATGGCCTGCCCAGCTCCCTACTTTCCACCAGGTGCCCCTCAGCACCATGGGCTTTGAGAGTCTCCGAAGTGTCTCTCTTCACATTAGCCTTCCCAAGCCCCACTGCCCCAGTTTCCATCCCAGTGTCTGCTAAGTAGCCAGAAAACTCTTGGCAAGCAGGGGTGTCCCTGGCCTTTCTGACCCAGGATCCTGCAGCATGGCTTCACGAAGGAGTCCCAGCATCCCTACAGTGTGGTTTCCCTGCTCACCATCACCCTCTCTCCCTTCACCCTCTCCCCCTTCATCCTGTCACCTCCAAAGCTTCATAGTCAAAAGCACATTCCTGGAATCGTTCTTCACATATCACTGCTCCAGGATCTCCTTGGGGACCTTCTCAGGGGCCATCCTTTCAGAGGGAACCTGGTAGTGGCAGTGAAGCCATCTCTTCCCCATGGTGTGCTGTACCCTTGACCTAGCATTTTGTCATGATACCTAGCCTGCTCCTGCTCCTTATTTGTCTGACCCCATTGGTCTCCTGCCTCTCTCCAGGAACTCAAGGCCATGCCTGTTTTGTCCCCATTTCACGTAGGCTGTCAGCCATTCGTCTCCTGATTCTACCTCCCCATAAGCCACTCGAGCCTCCATCTATCAAAAGGGTCCAGAAGCCTCCAACTTACCCAGGGGGCTGTCTGTCAACAGAATGTGGGAACTCTAGTGGACACAATGGTGACAAGGCAGCAGCTGGAGGTGCCAGATGCCCCTCTCACACATCTGTCTTTGTGTCCCTTTGCCTCTGGCAGGAGCCTCCAGTACCCACAACGTAAATCCTGTACAGGAATGCAAAGCCAGCGCAGTGCCATAATTTGCTCCGTGAAATCCAAATCCTCTTTCTGACACGCATTTTAACGGCTCGGCTAATCATTAACTGATACTTCGGTGCACGGAGATAATATTTCTAATATGTAATGCAATTTTCTGAGTGGAGAAAGTGCTTACAGCACAAAGCTGCTACTAGAGGTCGAGGCCCTGTATGGAAATTGATGAAGATACGGCCTCTCAAAGGCACTGTGGCGTCGTGTGTACACCAACTGTCCCGGTGTGTGCTGTTTATCTATGCAGGAGATGTGTTTGTAAATCAAGGAGAAAGGGAAATCAATGAATCTGCATCTTTTCTCTCTCCGAAGCCTATTAGACGGACTTTATTTAATGCGGGGCTCATTTGTCATCCATCACTTAGGGTGATGCACGGGGGTCAGGACCCACCAATAATTTTAATCTCCTAAAAGCACATTTCTATGCTAATTTTTAATTACAATTAGTGCCAATGTCAGCTGTTAGCTCTGGTGGTTGACTTAATGATCTGCCTGTATTATACTTCTGACGTGAGACTTGAAGGGAGAGGTCATTGGGGCAAACAGTGATTCGGATGTCCAGTGGAATCATTTGAGATGCGGGCAGCTCCCTCATCCAATGCAGGTAGATATCTTTGTCCTGAGCCCCACCCAGCATGGTTCACACTCTTTCCACTGGGGAAGACAGACCCTGATCTGATCTCACTCATTTGCTGAATTCTGCACCTCCATCTTCCTATGAGGTAGCCAGCTCCTTCCAGGAGCTCAGAGTCCGCCCGCCCTTCAAGCCAGGCATAGAAGAGAGACGGACACAAGCCACAGGGACTCTGCGGCAGCTGCAGCAGGCTCTGAGAGAGAACTACGCTCAGGTTCAGAAGGTTGTTACACTCTAGGTTTTTCATTTTACAGTGGGAGGGAGGGTCCTGATCCATTCACAATAGAAGCTAAAGGATCGCAGCCTGCTCCAACCTCTAAACAAACAAACAAACAAACAAACAAACAAGTCACCTTATAGCTGCTTAGGTCATGGGAAGCCCGGGTGCCCTGGGGAATTTCAGGGTTCACAGATCTTTTGTGTGGTTGGCTGTCTTTCATGAGACTTTTTGCTAAGCCAGTGCTAAGATCCATGTTCTTTAAACTAGAGGTATAAAGGGATCCTCCAACACCCTGTCCCAACAGCAGAGAGTGAAATGTGGGCATGTCTTTAAGTCACTTACATATGACACAAAGTCTTCCTATACAGCCAGGCTGGCCTTGGACTTGCAATTCTATCTCTGCTATCCTAGGAAGCACTGAGATTATAGGTGTTCACCACCATGCCAAGCCAAGACCCACTTTTAAAAAAGGGGAGTGTGTGTGTGTGTGTGTGTGTGTCACACACAGGAAAAATATTCTGTGACTGATGCCCACATATCAGTCTCACAAGGCCAGACCAATGCAAGAGCAGCCCAGCTAGTGGAGGTTGCAAAGGCCTTTGGGAGGGATTTGTTATCACTACTAGGCTGGGCAACAAGCCTCTGAGAAAAGTTTGAACAAGAAGGGCTAGCTGTCTGTATTTCCCTCAAACAGGTGGAAGGGGGCACTGGCCTCTGACAAGGGAACAGAGGAAGGGGCAGAGAAAAGAGAAGTCGCTGGGACAACAGGCCTGATTGAGTGCCCATTGCCTCTGCAGGCTTTGCAATGCCCTGACCCGCCTAGCAGAGGGCTCCTTTCCTTCCTGGTGTCCACTGGCTTCAGTAATGGAAGCTGACAGAATGCAAATGTGCCTCTGAAAGAAGGCGCAGAAGTAGCGGTTTCTCTCATTTAATTTCAGATGGGCTGTCCGTCTCCTGGGTGCACAGTCTCATTAGAATTCAGAGACTAATTTTGTCCATCAACTTGAGATTATTAGTTTGAGAAAGGCACGAGAGCGCGGGTGTCCTCAGAATGGCTGGCTTGCACATCAGGGGCTCCGGTGAGCTGTGGAACTGCTTTAGGCTTTGTGACGCCTCCACAGCACAACAGGGAGAAGCCAGAGTTGGCATAGAAGCCCTGGGGTCTTAATGCCACAAACACTCAAGGGTTTGAGCCAGGCACTGAACCCCTCCTAACAGGAAGTGAGAAAGGAGCTATATCTCAACCGTTTCTCCAGAGAGATGGCCTGAAACTCAAGGCCCAAGGTGTTCTGAGAAGTTTCAATACCGCAAGTCCCAAAGTCCCACACCAAGGATAATGCCTTTGGGAGCCTCAGTAGGGCTCCATCCTGCGTCCCAGATGAGGGCAGACTGCCACCATCTCATGGAATCCTTACAACTCTTCCCAGAGACACGACTAAGTCCACCTTACAGAGGGGGGAATAGTAGCTCACACATGGCCATCCAGGGACACCCAATCAATGGTGTTCATGCCAGGACTGGGTCCCAGAGCTGTTTGTCCTAAGACACAGTTGGTGTCCTTATGACCCATTCCTTGTGACTGGCTACCTTGCAGGGCCTGGTGCTAGAGTGAGTGAGCCCGGGAGAGCCAGTTAGCAGCAAGTGCTGTTTGGTGCTGGTGTCTCCTCTAATTTGAAGCATCCTCTCCAGAAAGGAGGAGGGACTCATTAAGACTCACCACATAAATGAAACACATTGGGCTGGGGGAGCTCAGATGGGTATAAGGTTCACAAACCCCTCCCTAAGGGAATATGAGCTTGCTTTAGAGAAATGGTGCTGGGAACCAGAGAGCTTGGCTCAACGCCCCCAGCTGAGCTGTTAGCACAGGTTTCTCAAGAGCAAAACATCCAGTGGCTTAGCTTGATTCCTGCCTTCCTGCCTGGTGTGGTCAGGACTTCCCAGGTGCCTGACCTATGACTATAATTGTTTTTTCCTGTTCCCTTCCCTGGCCTCTAGTATATATATATATTGCTGGTCTCTCAGTAAAGCTTTGGCATTCTCCTTGCAGAATGACCTGTGTCGGTGTTTTTTGTTAATCCCCCAGGCCTACACCCAATACTCAGTACTGTGGCAGCACGGGCACTGTCAAAATGGCATATTTATGGAACTGTCTGTACATTGTATGCATAACTATAGGATCATTACTTATGCTGGGTAGGTTCTTAAGGGATGCAGCTACCTCCTTACTCATCCACGGTCCTGCAAAAGCCCCAATCAGCTCACCGGTTTGCCACACTAGACTTGGTTGGCAAACTTCTTGAGCTTGTCCTTATTGCCCTTATCATGGTGAATAGATACTTGATCACATCTCCCAAGACAAAGTCATACAACAGTCTACTTACAGAGCAGGAGCAAGGGGCAGAGACCCCAGTGGGAATATTCAACCATCTTGCCTTCCTTAGAAACACCGTGTGGTCTCATGCACTATGCCTTATATTTTCCTCTCATGCTGTACACATCCTGGGGTCCCCACCTTGTGGATGTTCCAGTAACAGAAATGTATGCCAAAAAAACTGAGAGGTAAGTGAAGTACAGAGAGGGTTTGAACTCTCATGAAGCGTGCAGACCACTTACCATAGCAATACACCTACACTCTTCCTTATCTGCCCACTGAGAGCCCATTCCTTTCAAAGTGGGCAGAGCATCTACCTGGGTCCTGTCACCTGCTCCAGCCACATCCTCAGGCAGAGCCTGACACTGGATAGGTATCCCTCTGTGAGAATTTAAAGTAGTGACTAACAGTGTCAGAAAATGACTTGGATCTAAGGAAAACAGCCCTGCCTGTAAAGGGTCAGGAAAGTGGGGAAAGTATGCACAGGAGTGAAAGGGTTTATTAGAGCGAAGAGACTCCTGGTGACCAGCAGCCAGAATTTACAAAGCACTCCCTCCCCCTTATTTTGCTGCTCACTGCTTAAGAGAGAATCACATTTCATCCTTGTGCCTCTAGGGCAAGTCCATCATTATCAGGCTAGGCTTACTGATGGGGAAAAGATGCAGACTATAATCTGTGAGCAGCTCAGAAATATAGATAGATAGATAGATAGATAGATAGATAGATAGATAGATAGATAGATAGATAGATAGATAGATAAATAGATAACAGCAGAAAAAGCAGCAAGCCAGGGGAGTCTATGATACCAGCTCTCAAAACAGGAGGACGACACAGAACAGGTGTTCTCCACAGAACCCAGCACTCAGACCAGAGTTCTCCACAGAACTCAACTGACCAGGTGTTCTCTCTACAGAGCCCAGTTCTCAGGCCAGGTGTTCTCCACTGCTGCTAATGCCACTTCACACCCCCAGAGCCTGGACCTTGTAGAACAACAACTCAGAGCCATCATTAGACATGTAATGACAGCATCCACTGTTACTTTGATTTTTTTTTTCAAATCCTGTTTTTTTAATTTCTTTTTTTTAAATTTGATATATTCTTTATTTACATTTCAATGATTTCCCATTTCCTGGATCCTCCCTCCCAAAAAGTCCCATAGGCCCTCTTCCCTCCCCCTGTTCCCCAATCCACCCCATTCCCAGTTCCCTGTCTTGGTATTCCCCTACACTGCTGCGCTGAGCCTTTCCAGGACCAGGGGCCACTCCTTCTGTCTTCTTGGGCATCATTTGATATGTGAATTGTGTCTTGGATATTCCATGCTTCTAGGCTAATATCTGCTTATCAGGGAGTGCATACCATGAGTGTTCTTTTGAGACTGGGTTACCTCACTTAGGATGATGTTCTCCAGCTCCATCCATTTGCCAAAGACTTTCATGAATTCATTGTTTCTAATGGCTGAATAGTAGTCCATTGTGTATATATACCATATTTTCTGTATCCACTCCTCCATTGAGGGACATCTGGGTCCTATATTTAATAAATATGGAGAGAGAGAGAGAGGGCAGCCTTGTATAGTCTCTAATTTTAGTGGGATTGCTTCAAGTTTCTCTCCATTTAGTTTGATGTTGGCTACTGGTTTGCTGTATATTGCTATGGGCCTTGAATTCCTGTTCTTTCCAAGACCTTTAACATGAAAGTGTGCTGAATTTTATGAAATGCTTTTTCAGCATCTAATGAAAGGGCCATGTGTTTTTTTTCTTTGAGTTTGTTTATGGAGTGGATTACATTGATGGATTTCCATCTATTGGACCATCCCTGCATCCTTGGGATGAAGCCTACTTGATCATGGTGAATGATCATTTTGATGTGTTCTTGAATTCTGTTTGCAAGAATTTTATTGAGTATTTTTGCATCGCTATTCATAAGGGAAATTCTTCTAAGGTTCTCTTTTTCTGTTGGATCTTTGTGTGGTTTTGGTATCAGCGAAATTGTGGCTTCATAGAACAAGTTGGGTAATGTTCCTTCTGTTTCTATTTTGTGGAATAGTTTGAAGAGTATTAGCATTAGGTCTCCTTTGAATGTCTGATAGAATTCTGCACTAAAGCTATCTGGTCCTGTGCTTTTTTTTTTTTGGTTGGGATACTGTCAGTAACCACTTCTATTTCTTTAGGGGTTATGGGACCATTTAGATGGTCTATCTGATCCTGATTAAATTTTGGTAGTTGGTATCTGTCCAGGAAATTGTTCATTTCATCCAGATTTTCCAGTTTTCTTGAGTATAGGCTTTTGTAGTAGGATATGATAATTTTTTTGGATTTCCTCAGTTTCTGTTGTTATTTCACCTTTTTCATTTCTGATTTTGTTAATTTGGATACTGTCTCTGTGCCCTCTGGTTAGTCTGGCTAAAGGTTTATCTATCTTGTTGATTTTCTCAAAGAACCAGCTCCTGCTTTTGTTGATTCTTTGTATAGTTCTTTTTGTTTCAACTTGGTTGATTTCAGCCCTGAGTTTGATGATTTCCTTCCTGCCTTCTACTCCTCTTGGGTGTATTTGCTTCTTTTTGTTCTAAAGCTTTCAGGTGTTCTGTTAAATTGCTAGTGTATGCTCTCTCTAGCTTCTTTTTGTAGGCACTCAGAGCTATGAGTTTTCCTCCTAGCACTGCTTTCATTGCTTCCCATAAATTTGGGTATGTTGTGCCTTCATTTTCATTAAATTCTAAAAAGTCTTTGATTTCTTTCCTTATTTCTTCCTTGACCAAGTTATCATTGAGTAGAGCATTGTTCAGCTCCCATGTATATGTGGGCTTTTTGTTGGTTTTGTTGCTATGAAGACCACCCTTATTCTATAGTGATCTATCTGATAAGGGCATGAAATTAGTTTGATCTTCTTATATCTGTTGAGGTCTGTTTTGGAGAAGGTACCATAAGGTGCTGAGAAGAAGGTATATTCTTTTGATTCAGGATGAAATGTTCCATAGATATCTATTAAGCCCATTTGGTCCAAAACTTCTGTTAGTTTCACTGTGACTCTGTTTAGTTTGTGTGTCCCTGATCTGTCCATTGAAGAGAGGTGGGTGTTTAAATCCCCCACAATTATTGTGTGGGGTGTGATGTGTGCTTTAAGCTTTAGTAAGGTTTCCTTTACAAATGCCAGTGCCCTTGTATTTGGGGCATAGATGTTCAAATTGAGAGTTCTTTCTGGTAGATTTTTTCCTTTGATGAGTATAAAATGTCCTACTGTATCTTTTTTGATGACTTTTGGTTGAAAGTCTATTTTATCAGACATTAGAATGGCTACTCCAGCTTGTTTCCTGTGACCATTTTCTTGGAGAAATGTTTTCCAGCCTTTTACTCCTGGGTAGTGTTTGTCTTTGACACTGAGATGTGTTTGCTATATGCAGCATAATGTTGGGTCTTGTTTACAAATCCAGTCTATTATTCTATGTCTTTTTATGAGGGAATTGAGTCCATTGATGTTAAGAGATATTAAGGAATAGTTATTGTTGCTTTCTGCTGTTTTTGATGTAATTTTTTTGTTTGTGTGGTTATTTTCTTTTGGGTTTGTTGAAAGATTACTTTCTTGCTTTTTCTAGTGTGTAGTTTCCCTCCCTTTGTTGGCGTTTTCCATTCATTCTTCTTTGAAGAGCTGGATTTGTGGAAAGATACTGTGTAAATTTGTTTTTGTCATGAAAAACCTTGGTTTCTCCATTTATGGTAATTGAGAGATTTGCTGGATATAGCAGTTTGGGTTGGCATTTGTGTTCCCTTAGGGTCTATATGACATCTGCCCAGGCTCTTCTGGCTTTCATAGTCTCTGGTGAGAAATCGGTTTAATTCTTATAGGTCTACCTTTACATGTTACTTGACTTTTTTCCCTTACTGCTTTTAATATTCTTTCTTTGTTTAGTAGATTTAGTGTTTTAATTATTATGTGATGGGATGAATTTCTTTTCTGGTCAAATCTATTTGGAGTTCTGTAGGCTTCTTGTATGTTCATGGGCATCTCTTTCTTTAGGTTAGGGAAGTTTTCTTCTATAATTTTGTTGAAAACATTTACTGGCCCTTTAAGTTGCAAATCTTCACTCTCTTCTATGCCTATAATCCTTTGGGTTGGCCTTCTCATTTTGTCCTGGATTTCCTGGATATCTTGGGTCAGGAGCTTTTTTTTGCATGTTTCATTTTCTTTGACTATTGTATCAATGCTTTCTATGGTATCTTCTGCATCTGAGATTCTCTCTTCTATCTCTTGAATTCTGTTGTCAATGCTTGGATCCATGACTCCTGACTTCTTTCCTAGGTTTTCTATGTCCCGAGTTGTCTCCCTCCTTCTTTAGATCCTGGGTGGCTTTGTTTAATTTCTTCACCTGTTTTGTTGTGTTTTCCCTTAGTTCTTCAAGGGCTCCTCCCTGTTTACTTGTTCTCTCCTGTATTTCTTTAAGGGAGTTATTTATGTCCTTCTTGAAGCCCTCCATGATGCCCTCCATCAGCATCATGACCTGTGATTTTAACTCTAAATCTTGTTTTCCTGGTGTGTTGGGGTATCCAGGACTTGGTGTTATGGGAGAATTGGGTTCGGATGGTGCCATATTGCCTTGATTTCTGTTAGCAACGTCCCCATGTTTACCTTTTGCCATTTGTTTATCTCTGGTGTTAGTTGGGCCTGCTGTCACTGACTGGAGCTTGCCCCTCCTGTGTGCCTGTAGGCCTATCTCAGCAACCCTGGGTGAGCTGCTTTCCCCTGGCACTAATTGCTGTGGTGCTGCTGAGTTCCTGGGTGCAGGTAGAGTCTGGTGCGGTATGTCCCAAGCGATCCTCTACTCTGGTGAAACCTGCCTACCAATCTGTTGCATAGTCACAGAAGCAAAGATGGCGGCTGAGACCCACTCTCTTGTAGTTGTATTTGGTTTTGTAGCTCTGTGGCCCCATCAGCTCTGGATGCAGGCTGTGCTGGCTATCTCCTCCTCGCTAGCTGATGGGTGTATACCTGGGTTCCTGCACCAATTGGAGATGGCACGCTGTGGCTGAGGGTCCCTATTCAGAGGCAGAAACCAGAAGGCTCTTGCTGGAGGCCTCCAGACTGGATCCTCCAATCTGCAGGGCTGGTCTCACCTGTGTCTCAAATCCTATTTTTAATGGTGGTTCTTAAATACTTTAACTTTTCTTGTAGCCTACCACCAACCAGAGGTAGCGGAAAAGAAAGGTTATAAGATGGAGAAAGTGGACTTGTTTAGAAAGGTTCTTTGGAGCAATTTCCATCTGTGTTATCTGGAAATCAGCAATTCATTTCACAGGTCAGGAGGCAGTGGCAGCTCGATCCACTTGCAAACACTTCACGGATACAGCAGTAGTCTAGTTTGGTAGAGTCAGGTTAGCAACAGTGGTGATATGACCCAGCAGAGACAGCCAAGCCTCAGCCTCAACAAGAGTCAGTCCATAGGAGGGACCAACAGGAACAGCAGAAGTTCTCAGCTGTGCCTCTCTCAGGGAAGTGAAGATCAGTGAAGACTTGAGACCTACAGCATTGCACAGATAGCTGTACCAGCGAGCCAAGCTCTGTCTCCATCACTGTCTAGTCCTATCTATACCCTCCAAACTTCAGCGCCCTCCACGCGTCTTGTCTTAGCACATGTCTTGCCTCAGCATGTGCATCCAATCAACTCAGGTACTTGGAAGCAGCAACAAACTGCAGTACATCACCAGAAGTTTTTTGGTGCATTTCTCTCTATGGCGTCCCAACAAAAGCAACTCAACTGTGCAATGTAAGGTAGACCAATACATGCGTGTCATTGCCAAAGAATCCTTCATCACGTGTCCTTTCACGTGTTTGCTTTAGCCAACCATCATTTCTCCCGTGTCTGCTTCAGTGAAACGTTCCTTCATGAGTTTGCCTTTGCCTTTTATACCTACGTCCACTTTAACTCGAAACACCATCCAACCGACCTTCCAAAGAACCCTTACGTTTCCATTTCAACTTTTTATTCTCATGAGCACTTGACAACCTCAGAACTTTCTCACCATAGGCCCTAGAAAAGAAGCAACCTAGGATGACACGGCGGTTGTGTTCTTGCCTAACCCTTCAAGGCACATGTGAATGAAACTAGTGATTACAAACCAGACTTTTTTTTTAACAGTCTCCACCCCTCCCTGACAATACTTTTAACAAAACTATCTAACTGATCATTCCCGTCACTGGGGACATGGGCATTAGGATCTCATGAACCTTTGGGAACTGCAGATGGCATGATGAAGGCTCATTTCCACCAGGAGTTGCTTCCACTCACGTGAGTCCTCCTCAGAAGCAGGAAGGATCAAGGAGCGGTGTCAAACCCAAGAGAGCTCTGAGCCCCAGTCTTCACTCGGCCACAAGAGACTGTGAGAGGAGAAGATGGAGGGCTCAGATGGTCAAAGCTCTGATGGTGTCAAATGTCCCCAAAAGGTGGCTTCTTAGAGAACAGACACCTGTCTCTTGGGAGAGAGTCTACCTGAAGCAGACACTGGAGAAATGATGGTTGGCTAAAGCAAACACGTGAAAGGACACATGATGAAGGATTCTTTGCCAATGACACGCATGTATTGGTCTACCTTACATTGCACAGTTGAGTTGCTTTTGTTGGGACACCATAGAGAGAAATGCACCAAGGCCGAGAACATGATAGGAAAGGATAGAGGAAGCTAAGCAGATGTTTTAGGAGTGGCTGCACCATGAGATGATACGAGGCTGGGAGGCTCCCTGACCCTCTGCCTACCACACCAGGCATTGTCTCTGAAGCCCAGGATCATGGGCATCACTGAAAAGTAAGCAATAAAAAACATGGTTAGCAACTGTTGGAAACAGCCCTAGTGAAAGCAAACAGGCAAGGCTCAGGGATCCAGCTATGTGGGCATGCAATAGATACACTGGCCTGAACAGATGTGCCAGTGTGACCACAGGCTAGATCACAGCGGCTGAGCGAACACGAAGCGAGCCTTAAGGCCATTGGTGAGCTGAAGGAAGCCAGAGGGGTCTCAGACCCCTGAGAAGCAGAGGGTAGAAAAGCCAGGAAACGAGCCAGTGAGGCAGGGAGCAAGCAGCAGCAGAGAATGACTAACAGCTCGCAAGATAGTTTTCCGAGCACCGTTTAGAAATGACAGGCCAGCGAGAGAAAATGGACAGAGATCAATCAGATACGTGGGCGAAAAGAGAGAAAATGGAGACAATTTTAACAGAGAGTATAGAGAAATGGGTAGCCAGAGAGCTGAAGCAAAGAAGATGTAAGGTGGTTTGAGTGGGTCCCCTCCCCCCTCAGGGCAAAGGGGTGAAACACAACTCACAGTGCTTACAATGAAAGACGTGACCTGCAAGGAGGGGCTGGCATGCCCAGATCTGAGGCACAGAAGGAGCAGTATTGCATGCAGCTGTGGATTGTAAGGATAAGGTCTGCTGGGGCAATAAGGCTAAAGGGTCAAGTGTATCTGTCTGCAGGAACATCTGAGAAATGATAGAGGTTGTTTGCATGTGTCTCACTGTGTGGACCACATGCTAAACAGATGACAGACAGTGCACTCCTGAAAAATGACAACATGATCATCGCAGGGCTGATTATCAGCAAAACCTTGCATCAGAAGACAATGGAGCCTCAACAAAACAGAACACGAGCCCAGAGATTTGTAATCACATGTCTTGGACTATCAAGGCCACAGAAGAATAGTGCTAAACACATGTGATCACAAGCCTGTAATCACAGGTCCTTCTTGGGACCAGCACCGGGCAGGTCTGCTGAGATCAGCCAGGGACCCTGGGGAGAAACAAACACTAGTGTGTGCAAATGTGTCATGGATGTGCATATGCTGGTGTATATGTGTATGTGTGTGTATGTATGTTCATGTGTATGTGTATATGTGTATATGTGTATGTGTATGTGTATATGTATGTATGTATGTATGTATGTATATGTAGAGACTAGCGGTCCTTGTCAGTTTTGCTCTACCACTCTTTTTTATTTTTGAGGAGTTAAAACTTTGCTGAACTTGGAGCTTACCAATCGGCTGGTTTGGCCAGCAAATTATAAGAATCCATCTTCATCCACACTACTTCCCGATCAGCTCTGAGGTTGTAAGTAAGAGAATACGGATGCCGGCTGTCATCTGCTCAGCCCGGCTTTCTGCATAGATGCTGGAGATCAAACTCAGGTCCTCATGCTTGCAAAGCAAGCACCTCACCTACTAAGCCATTTCCCAGCCTGAATGTACTAGATTTAACTATAGAATCTTGCTGACAGGAGCCCGATATGGCTGTCTCCTGAGAGGCCCTACCAGAACCTTACAAATACAGAGGCAGATGTTTACAGCCAACAGTTGGACTGAGTGCAGGGTCCCCAATAGAGGAATTAGAGAAAGGACTAAAGGAGATGAAGGGGTTTGCAACCTCATAGGAAGAACATCAATATCAACCAACCAGAGCCCCCAGAGCTCCCAGGGACTAAGTTATCAACCAAGGGGTACACATGACTCCAGCTGCATGTGTAGCAGAGGATTACCTTGTCAGCCATCAATGGGATTACCTTGGTCCTATGAAGACTCAATAGATACCCCAGTGTAGGGGAATCAGGGCAGGGAGGTAGGAGTGGACACTCTCATAGAAGCAGGGGGAGGGAGGATGGATAGGGGCTTTCTGGGAGGGGAGAGAACTGGGAAAGGGGATAACATTTGAAAGGTAAATAAAGAATATATCCAATAAAAAGGAAGGAATCCTAAAACAAACAAACAAACCAAAAGAATCACACTATGTGGCAGGTTTGTAGTTGGCATCTATCAACGTGCTAAGGCAAAATAATGACAAGTAACTGGTTTTAGGCACAGTCAGACTACAGAGGAAGTGGGTGGCCACACAATGCTAGGGCAGGACTTGTTAAATGCTTGCAAAAGGGTAGAAAGAAAAAAGAGCTTGTCGTTGATTCTTTACGTGTTCGTTACAGAGTTTGAGACATAACTCTGAAGGCAATCCTGGCAGAATGAAGAAAAGTCTTCTCAGACACCAGACAGAAGTGATAAAAATCAAGATTTTTTTAAAAGGGGGGATTATAATAAAGGTATACATGGCAGTGAAGATGTATAGCCCATGCGTACTGCTATGAACTCTTCCACCCCCTCCTATGCAGCCAAGGTTAGCCAAGAGAAAATGAAAGTATCCTAGGCACATGAGGTGTGTCCGAGACAGGGAAAGTTGTATAAACCAAACCAGGGGCTGAGGGCCTAAGAGAACCTATGAAGAGGAGTCAAGGAACACCCGCACTGACCCACAGACACAAGATAATTCAACCCAAAACATTGGGCAAAACCAGAGGTCATGATAAGAGTATAGCATTATAGATATTAGTGTGTGAGAGCACATAAAATTGATAAAGAGAAGCTGTAACTCACACATAAGTGGCTTGAGCCTGCAACTTTGACTATGTAGTTATTATGGGTCAGAGAGAGAGGAGAGAGAGAGAGTCAAAACAAAATCATACTTCACAAATAACAAGGAAGAGAAACAGCTTTCTAGATGTTTGGACACAGTTGTGCTCTGAAGAAGGTGCACAGTAGTGTTTCATCAAATGAGTGAAAGACTTAGTTCGATAAGCAGCAACATAACCATCAAACACCTGTAGAAAAACAATAGTGTGCCATCAATAAAGAGAAAATAGTTGCAGACTGCAGTAAAAATGCAAAATGACTGTGTGACCCTCAGGTGTCACGGGATTGCCCTGGACCTCCTTGTTTAAAAGACATGTCCTTTCCCATTCTCTCCCCTGCAGCTCTCTGCATCCCGTCTTTCCCTGACACCTCATCTGATAAAGAATGTAGACCCTTCCTCTGTTGCTGCACCCTGGAAATCAGTAAAGAGATCTTGATGTTAATCACAGTTTTTAAAAAGGAAATAAAACCAATGAATCTATGAAGTAGGAGATAATAGAAGCAACACTTGCCAAAACAGAGGAAAATTCAATATTAAGAATGAGGACAGGGCTGGATGCTCAAGAGGGTAAAGGGCTTGCCTTGCAATCATGAAGACCCAGCTTCGGATCCCCAAGACACATGTTAAAAGCCAGGTGTGGAGTGTGTGTCTAACCCTAGAGCTGGTAATGCAGAGGCAGGAGGATGCCTAGACTGTACTGACCAGTTAGTCTAGCCATTTGGTGACTTCCAGATTCAGTGAGAAATACTATCTCAAAAAAAAAAATAAAGTAGCAAGTATCTAAGGAAGATACTTGATGTCAACTATAGCACTCCACACACATGTTGCACACATGTATATGCATGTGCAGATATACACACAGATAACAGAACAAGTTATTTCTATGAAAATAAAATTTAAGACTGAATTAAAATAGAAAATATGCAAGAAATTGCATTTACCAGTAATTAATTCAAGCCAAATGTTGGCAGTCTAGGAGGGCCAAATTTCTATTAGAAATAAAATGGAGTTCAATATTCTCAGGCATCAGCGAAAGGAATATTAAAACTCCTTTGAGATCCCATCTCATCAAAGGCAGAATGGCTCACATGAAGAAAGCTGAAGATAAAATGTGAGGAGGAGGATGTGGAGAAAGAGGAGGACCACTCACTGCTGGCGGGTTGTAGCTGGCATGGCCATTATGGAAATCAGTATATAAGCTTCTCAGAAAGCCACAAATAGTCCTGCAATATGACCCAGCTATACCATCTTCAGTGGGCACCTAAAGGAATTCAAGTCGTACTACAGAGATATTACCACAGTAATATTCATTACTGTGCTTATTTACAACAGTCAGGAAATGGAACCAGACTTGATGTTCACCAACAGATGAATGGGTGAAGAAACTGTGATTTACACACACACACTCACTCACACACACACACACACACACACACACACACAGAGAGAGAGAGAGAGGGGGGGAGAGGGGGAGAGGAGGGAGAGGCACTGTATCCCCTCTCAAATACTATTCAACTATAAAGAAAAATGAAATAATAAAATTTTCATGACATTGCATGATACTGGCAATAATTATCTTGAACAAAGTATCCCAGACTTGAGAAGATAAATACAATGTTTTCTGTCTATGTGAATCTTAGATTTTAATATTCATAGGGGGCCATAGATCATGAACTACAAAGGAACCATCAGAGGGGGAAAGTTGATCTTATGAATAGAAAGAAAGCAAAAATGAATTTAAAAGAAGACAACTATCCAAATTTCACTTCTGTTGCTGTGATAAAATGTTCTGACCAAAGGCAGAGAGGGAAGAAAGGCTTTATTTTAGCTCACGATTCCAGTTTATGATTCATCATAGAGCAGACAGCAAGATGATACTTGAAGCAGGTAGTCACAGGTACAGTTAAGAACAGGGAGAAAGGAATGGATGCATGAGCAGTTGTGCTCAGCCCATCCCCTGCCCCTAACCAGGATCCCCGGCATAGGGAATGATGCCACCCACAGTGGACTGGGTCTTCTCACATCAATTATGATGATAAAGACAATCCCCACAGATAAACCCACAGGTCTAACTGATCTAAGCAGTTCCTTACTGACATTCTCTTCCCTGGAGATTCTAAGCTGTGTCCTGTGTTGACAATTAAAGCTCACCAGGATAGTAACAGAATACTCATGAAAACAACTGGGGGTGTCTGAGATGGGAGGCAGCGATAGGGAGTGGGGAATGGGGAAAATCAGAGCAAGAAGATCAGCAAAAGCAAAGTATTATGAAAACTTTGTAAAGAAACTAGTGACTTTGTATATTTAAATTTTATAAAACTAACATGAAGGAAAGAACGAAAACTATAAAGATTTTTTTCCTGTAAAACAACCCCAAACGCTCACATGATATTAAGAGAGAATTTCACTAAATCTCTTCCTCTAAAAAAAAATCTCATTATTCATGTTTAATTAATTTCCAAACTCTCTTTCCACAGCAAGGTTATCTGATATTTTAATACTAATATTTGAAAATTATTCACAATAAAAAGGCAAATTAATGACAACTTGTGCATATTACTTCAAAATGTCAAATACAATATTTGAGAATGTGCAAACAATATGACAGATGGTTTGTAAGCAGCATCTGACTCACACAAAATTAACTATGACATGACAACTGGGGTTCATCCTGGGAGCACAGGTGTCAGTCAGCATTAAGAGGAACCTTCAGTGATTTATCATCATAATAAGTGACAGAGCAGAAAAAGTTCATATGGCCACCTCTACAAAATTCAAGAGATCCTGTGAAAGAATTCAACACTCATTCCCTTTTCTAGGTAATATTCAGTATCAAAACAAGTCGATATATTTTTTTAGGCTGTTACAGCCTAGCCAGCACAAAGCAGGGCATCCCAGTTTATCATAGGAACACCAGAAGCAGGTGCCTGAAGACATCAAGACAAGAACAGCCACACTTTCCACCACTGCCCATCACTATTGCACAAGTAACAATCAAAACAATTAGACAAAAGAATCCATCTTTAATATCAGTGGCTAAAAAGGAAAAAAATTGAGTGTTTTTTCAGTTCACAGAGGTTGTAACAACATGCTCAGAAACCAAGCTGGTTTTAAGATAACGATAGCTTTGTAGTATAACTTGAAATCTGGGATGGTGATATCTGCAGCGAGTTTTTGTAGTTCAGGATTGTTTTTAATATCCTGAGTATTTTTATTTGTCAATGAAATTTAAGATTGCCTTTTCAATTTCTGTGAAGAATCACAGACATGGGATTTTGATGGGCATTACATTGCTTTTGGTAGGATGGCCATTTTCACACTATTAATCCTACCCAATCATGAACATGGCGGTGGCGGAGGGGGCAGGGGGGGTGTCTTTCTATCTTTTGGTGTCTTCTACAATTTCCTTTGTAAGTGTCTTAAGGTTTGCATTGTACATATCTTTCACTTCCTTGGTTAGATTTTTTTTTTGAAGCGATTATGTATGGTACTGTTTCCATGGTTCCCTTCTCAGGATGTCTGTCATCTGTATACAGGAAGGCTACTGTCTGTCATGTGTTGAGTTTGTATCCTTCTTTTATGTTCATTGGCTGTAGTTTTTTGTGCAGTGTTTGGTTAGCATGTCACTGGCACATGAGGTTACTTTGACTTTTCCCCTTCTGGTCTGTACTCCCTGTTGCTCCTTCCCTTGTCCTGTTGCTCTAGCTAAGACTTCAGAGTTGGGGTGGGAGAGGGAGGAAGAGGTTTAGAAGGAGTTGAGGAGAGCTGATTACAATGATCAAATATATTATACAAAACTCTTCAAGAACTAATAAAAATGAGAGAGAAAGGAAAACACAGAAAAAGGAAATGACTGACAAACAAAACAGTGGGCTATAGGCAAGTATCAAGAGCCACCATGCCACTACATTCCAAGGCATAAAAGGACACAAGCAAGCCTCTCTGCACCTGGCATTTCTTTCACTAGCAAATCTCACTGTGGGAAGACCAGTAATAGGGACTTCTAAAATAGATGATGAGGATAGCACTCAATTTTCTGTGGCTATAACAAAGAAACTGATGCTAGGAGACTGTAAAGGAAAAAAAAGGCTATTTAATTCACAGTTCTGGGGGCCCTAAAGTATGCTACCAGCTCTGCTCATCTCTGAGGGCTCCAGGATGTACGTCATAGGAATATGAAAGCACATACGATAAAGAAGTCTTCTAGTATGACAAGGAATCAGTGAGGCATTCAGAGTTTAAGTTTGTTCTTTCATGGCAATTTGTGAACTAACCAAGAGAACCACAGCAATCCTTTTGTCTCCACCCATTAAAGGAGCCACTATCTTTTAGTAGTTTCAAGCTAGGCACTGAGCTTCCAGCACATAAATCTAGGGGCACAACTGTAGCACCCACAATGAGATGCTGCGTGCCAGTAGATGTAGCTGCATACTCTGGCACACAAGTAAAGTGAACAAGACGCACGTCTTGTAGCTCTGTCATGGTTCTCATTCATGCAAATGAAAATATTAACCAACATCCATGGTAGAACAGAACTTCCTCATCAGCGACCTCTCCACAGCTCCTGGTAACAATCAGCACTCATTCCTAGATCAATTCTGTCAACTGATCTTTAAATTACACATACAAGCTGGCTACAGGTCTAAGTATTTTGTCCAAACCCACAGAAATATTCTATGAGAATTGTCCCTGTGAACAGAAAAAGCAATATTGTACACTCTATTATCATCTAAAGAACTGTGTGACAACTATGGTATTAGATAGATGGATGGATGAATGAATGCATCAATGGATGGATAAAAGATAGATAATAGATACACAGGCAAATAGATGGGTAGATGACAGATGATATTAATAGATAAATGATAGATGATAGATAGATAGGTAGACAGACAGACCATAGATAGATAGGTAGATAGACCATAGATAAATAGAATATATATATATATATATATATATATATATATATATATATATATATATACACCATAGATAGATAGATAAATAGATAGATAGATAGATAGATAGATAGATAGATAGATAGATAGATGATAGATAGATAGATAGATATGATTGATAGGTACATAGATAGTAGATAGGTAGGTAGATAGATAGATAGGTAGATAGATAGATAGATAGATAGATAGATAGATAGATAGATAGATAGATAGATGATAAATAGGTAGATGATAGAAACGGATTCTGGATAGTAATAAAGTGGTGTGACAGGCGAATCTTGGTTTCTGCACATCATTATTCTTAAATAAGCCAGACTCTGAGTCATTCTAGTGATGATAATTTTTATGCAAGTGAGAAGACAGCACAAATATATGTTCCAATATGTTTGTGTTTCTTGAAAGAAGTAATGTCACCATAAACAGAAACAGAGAGGGGATTGATGAATGAGTTTCTATGTCCTAAGCTGTGACTCTAACACTGTTTAAGTGTTGTGTGGACTAACAACTAAATCAAAAGGAAAAATAGCCCTAAAGGCTGGGATGTAAGCTGAAAACTCTGAACCTAACTTTCTAACAAATAAACAAGCACAAGGTATCAGCTGGACTGAGTTCACAGGAGGAAAGCACAATGTTTTGAAAACAGGTCCTCACAGAGGCCAAGTGAAGAAGACAGGCAGAAATAACTTGATATAAAATGATACATTTGTCTGGCCAGTACTACAGCTGTGATTTGCAAATGTGCACACTGTGCAAAGGCCAAGTATGATCTGATGGAGCAGAAAGGATGTCAGGATGCTCATAGGACCTGGTGGGAATCAGGAGCACAAACTCAGGGAATTCCTCAGAATTGCAAGGGGCGATGGCATGTTTGTGCTGTCTTCTCATTTGCTTAAAAGTTAGCACCATGGATATATGACTCTGAGTCTAGTTTTATTACATATATAATAAAAAGCTCAAATTAAGATTCCATCATTGGCCCAGTTTCCTTTATTACTATGCAAAATATTGATCTGTTTGTCCATGTTAGTGTATAGGCATGTAGGCATACATGTATCTATTTATAATCTGTCTGTCTATCTGTTGGTCTGTCTGTCTGTCTTAGGATTTGTATTCCTGCACAAAACACCATGGTCAAGAAGCAAGTTGGGGGAGAAAGGATTTATTCAGCTTACACTTCCACATTGATGTTCATTACCAGAGGAAGTCAGGATAGGAACTCACAAAGGTCAGGAACTTGAAGGCAGGAGCTGATGCAGAGGCCATGGAGGGATGCTGCTTACTGGCTTGATTCCCCTGGCTTGCTCAGCTTGCTTTCTTATAGAACCCAGGACTACCAGGCCAGGGATGGCCCCACCCACAATAGGCCCTCCACCTTGAATAATTGCCTTACAACTGGATCTCATGGAGGCATTTTCTCAAGGAAGGTTCCTTTTTTTATGATAACTCCAGCATGTGTCAAGTTGACACACAAAACCAGTCAGTACACCAGCTATCTGTCCATCTGTCCGTCTATCTATCTATCTATCTATCTATCTATCTATCTATCTAGGCAGTGAGAGACACCCAGTACCCATCCATCCATCCCTGAAGTTTCTTCCTTCCCAAGGGCTTGGTGCTGTATGCAGAGACTGCACACTGTGGCAAAAGAAGGCAGAACTGGAACATTGGAAAACAGGAGGCTGTATTATACCAGTGTGACTATATCAACACACAGAGTCCCAAGACTCCTGCCTTGTCTGTTGTTTGTTTGTTTTGTGTTTTTTAGACATATACAGCCCGTGTACATAAAGTCTATGAGTTCCTGATGTGACTTAAAAATGGTGAGTCCACAGTCATCATTAGAAGCTGCGTGGGCAACCAACCGCCCATTCATATAAAATACCAGGAAAAGGAAGACTGCAAAGGCTTCTGGACACTTTCTTCACAGATTTGTATTCCAGACCCTGAATAGAGGAGATCATTCCAGCATTCCTAGACTCTCTCTAAAGCTCCAGTCCAGGTGACATGCATGACACACTCAAAGACCTACAGTCACCCAGTTGAAATGAGATGCCCTTCATTTCAACACACACCCTAGTGAGCAATACCACCAAACCAAAGGAACAAGTCTTCCACTTCCTGTCCAGTCCTAGAGAGCATCTAGGTGCTGAAAGACCTGTCACACTGGTCCATATACCTCCCCGTGCTCCGGGCCAGGATGGAGAGATGAGCTTACCATGTGGGAGCTCAAGCTAAGTAAGGCCCAGTCCCTCTATAAGGTGAGGTCTCAGCCTTCCTTCATATTGCTCCTATGACACCCCCTGAGCCCTTCTGTTGCCCTTCACCTCAGCCCCTTTCCAAACAAAAACACTGCAACATTCTCCCAACTCAGAGTAGAAAAACGATTCCTTGAATGCAGTAAGTGTTCAATAAATGCCTGTGGCTTGAATGAACTTGTAAGATGAGTCTAGACCTGCTTTTTCAGCTTGCTAAAGAGAGGCTGAGGCCCTTGGCAACCCTTCCAGCATGGATTCATCTACAGTTATCTGTGTTGAGTTCCACAGAGACGTCCCCAGCCATACCCAGAATTGACAATGGGCCTCTTATCATGTTCCTCTTTCCCTTTCCAGAATGTTCCCGTGGTGATCTATCCCTTTGGTCTCCAGCTTCTTTCAGGAAAGATCTCAGGAGGTCTTCTCCCACTAGGGACAGAGTACCCAGCCAGTGTGGCTGAAGCAGAGGTGGAAAGACACACCCTACTGAAGGTTAGGAAGTCATGGAGGCATCTCTAAACAGGCCAAAAAGCTGTGGCCAGAGGGGGAAGGGGAGCAACTGACCTGTGCGCTCATTCTTGGTTTCCTAGTGTGCAGACTCTCCCCTCCCGGGTGTTTCCGCATTCAAAGTCTCCCCTCTCAGATGTCCCAATGTGAAAAACCTTCCCTGCAAGGTGTTCCACTGTGCAGTCTCCTCTCCCAGGCTGTCCTAGTGTGTGAGTCTCCCCTCTCGGATGTCCCAGTGCACAGAGCTTCCCCTCCAGGCATCCCAGGGTCTGCACTTGCTTTGTACCAAGGCCATTGAGACCTCTCTGTCTGGCCTGATGTGCAAGCGTGAACCTCGCTTTTACACTTTTGTCAGCAGCAAGATTGTTCCCTGCTGGAGGCCAAGGTGGCAAGCACACAGGATGCTAATGGGCATTCTGAGTAGAAGATAATCTTTTAATGTTTTCCAAGAGGCCTCTGTGGGCATGATGCTTTGTGAGCACACCTGAGGAGCCAAATCCCAGCTTATCCCCTTGATTGGGCAGCTTTGTGGAGGCCACCAGGGGAAGCCCTGCAGGGCCAAATCCAACTCTTCATGGGAGAAGACAAGGTAGGCTGGACTTGGGAGCACATCTGCAGCTTAGAACGCTGCTGGGTCTCCAGCAGCTATGATGTGGCCCAGCTGCAGGGCAGGGAAGGAGTCCTTGATCCTGAGCAGGCCTCTGAACAAAGGAAGGGGCGGGCCTGTCTGAGGAATTGTGCCCCTGTATCCCAAGCAGAGTGGGTGAGACTGTGGGGGCCTCCAGAAAAGAGCAAAGTGGTGTCAGCATGCTCTGTTACTGCCAATAAGCTGCTGGTTGGGCCCTGTAACCTGGTGATATCCTGTTTGCCCAGCTCCCAAGGGTCACATAGAATGGAGATCTCAGCCTCCATGCTGAGCTGCAAGCAGGGGTGACTCTGAGATGTGCATATACCAGGAAGCCCCAGCTACCCAGAGAGTGGGGTGGATGGGGGCAGATGTCAGACTTATTCTTTCCTTTTTCTACGTCCATGTGTTTGTGTGGTGTACATGCATATTTGCATGCCTGCATATGTGTGTGCATGTCCGTGTGTGTCAGGGTGGGGTGGAGTGGGACCAAGGTTGATATCTCGAATCTCTATCAATTGCTCTTACATCTTATCCATAGAAGCAGAGTCACTCAATCAAACCCAGAGCTCAGTGATGTGGCTAGTCTTGTTTTGCCCTGGAGATGCCCTGGATCTGCCTTCCTGTGCTGAAACTATTGCTACAACATCAAACCCTCTGGGCATCTGCTTGGGATCTCAGGATCTGAACTTTAGCCCCCACATTTGAGTGACAAGTGCCTTAACCACAGGGTTCTCCCAGAGTTGCCCTTATCTTGTATCTCCCATAACAGAGAGCCCAGAGTCCCATTTAGTGGATGCCAGGTGTGGCTGGGGAGTCATCTGGTCTCACATACTCAGCTCAGAGTGTAGTGCTCCATCTACAATGAGGATAGCAGTGCCCATTTGTCCCAGGGGTGGCTCTGACTTTGTTCACATCTTCCCCAGAGTGTCTGGTGCAAAATTCCAGACTTTAGAAAGTCAGGCAGCAAACAGTGCTGAAGGAGGCACCAGTATGGAGCAGGTCGGTATCATTACCTGCCCATCAAACCCTGCTACCTTGCCTTGTTGTGGGATCTATTCCTTTCTCTCCTTCTAATCACAGGGAAGCTCTGTCCTACAATGTTCCAAGCCTCCCACAGGGTCAAAGTCTGTAGGCTCAGCAGGAGGCTGCCCTCCTCTGGGTTTTGTGCATTCTGCCCTGTCTTGACAAAGAATACAGCTCCTTCTGCCCTGCCCACGAAGCACATTGAGAACAGTGGGCTGGCCATCTATCTCCTAATGAGTTCATTTGTCACTCCAAGTGTCACTGTTGGCCTGGCCGGTTGAATGGACCAGCTCTGGCATAAACAAAAGCAAGCCAGACCAAGCTGATTGGAGGTCACCCACAGGCTGGCCAGGGGATTCCATGAGGCAGTGGTTGGGTCCAATATACTGTTCAGAGTCCTTGCTCGTTGTGTACTTTAACATTTCTGAAGTTGACCCAGGTAGAGATCAGAGCCCATTTGCCCCTAAACAATATGGTTCAATTACAGATCTGTTTCTTGCTCTCAGAAGAGGGTCATGTTCCATCTTCCCTGCTATGTCTATTTACATCTGCCCTGGCTCATGGACACTCATCAACTTGCCTAGACCAAAGGAGATAGCCGCCTCTGTGCCTAAACAAGAATGTGCCATAGACCAAGCTACATCCCAACCAAGGGCAGGGCAGGGCTCAAGAGAGTATTCTCAACTCCACCATACTACTTTATACTGAGCCATTTTGTAAATGTCACTACTTCTTTAGCTCTTAGGATGCAGGGCAGTGTCTGCCTCTCATGCCAATGGTGTCACATCAAGGCAAACTGTTAGCTGCTCATCTGGACACTGAGCTCTACAAGGCATGTCAAGTTGTGTCCTCTTATGAACTATGAGAAACCCCAGGTAAATGGCAGGGGCTCAAAGTGCAGACCCTGTAGATGGTTCCTGGGTATGATGCCAAGTGGAGGCTGTCCATTGCTGTTTGGTCATCTGCTGTTGGCACAGGAGACATGGAAGCATCATTGGTTTAGGATTCAGGCAGTCTCAGCTTCATATCGTGAAACCCTACAGAGGGTCTATACTCCAGACTCTGGGGCATATGAACTTTGTTGATTATAAAGTAGAGGTCACTGCCAGCCCCACCTCCACCAATCAAATTACAGATGCTAAGTCATCAACAGCCAGTCATAGGCTTCTTTCAAGGAAAGTCAATGACTGGATCCTAGATATCTATCAGTCTCCTGAGAAGCGGTGTGTGCTGTTGCTTCCTCTTATTGCAACGACAAGTTCAGTGACATTTTTCTAAACAAGATGATCAGGCAGGCCGAAAGGACAGCAGAGAGAGAGATGCTGGAGGGGAATTTGGCACTAAACATAGTTGACTGTGGGGTTGGGGACATTCAACCAGAGAAAGGATTGAAAGGACATGTCCACAATTGTGAGGAACATGGGTGAGAGGAGAGGAGGGACATGTCTACAGAATGGATACCAGGCATCTGAATACTGTAAATCCCACCCATATTTTAGGACATTTCACATGAAGGGATTCATCTCTACTGGGTCCCTACATGATACATGATACCTAGAACCATAAAGTTCTTTTGCTGTTACTTAACTATAATTTTACTACTGTTATAAACTATAATGTAAACATTTAATATGCAGAATATCATATGTATGGCCCACAAAGAGGTTGACACACAAAGGTTGAGGAGCTCTTGAGTGCCGAATGGGCCCTTTGGCCTGGATATATAAGGCCAGTTTTGTAAGAAACCTGGGAACCACACAGATTAGCCTAACAAGACCAACCCAGCCAATGTGTAAGGAAGTAAGAAATAGAGGAGTCCTGTTACACTCAGCTCAGCCCCAAGGTCCCTGGATCATTGTAGAACTCAGGTTCAAGGCTCTGGGTAAAGAATCATCTTCACCCAGGTCTTCTCTGTAGGAACGTGGTGAGTAACACCAGGTGGAATCTTCCCGGGGGGTGGGGGGGCGGGTGTAGACTCATGTCTGCAGAAATAGACAGTGGCAGGTCTTCCAGGGGTGCTGGGGTTGTCTGAATACTCCAGCCAGCTGGCCTAGCCTGGTGTAGACTCCATGATGGTTCCCTGTGGTCCCCATGAAGAGAGTGGGAAGAGCATGCCTAGTAGGACTAGATGCGCTGCTTTGGCTAATGATGCAATTGTGAACCCTGCAATGGGACTTTGGAGAAAGCTAGAAAGTGAGAAGAATCCTTGTCCCTGCAGCGATTTTGAGAGATCATGGCCTACTGCAATTGGCCGTGCCCAGATCATCATGTGAGCAGCTGAGGCTCCCAGAGCCACTGAAGGATCATTAGTCATGAGAGGACCATGGGACTCAGTCCTGGGTTTCCTAGAGAAAAAAATAAACATTTGCCCTACTTCATGAAACATGCACATGATGACAACATCTGATGAGCAGCTCCTCACCAGGAAGTACTTCGATGAGTCAATTCTATTCAATAGTCTCTTGTGGATATCAGAGGCAGAGCGTCCCTCACCCTGTGTCCCATTCACTCTCTGGGTGGCACCAGAGATGGACCAGAAACTCTGCTTCATTCCTGTTCTTGTCCTGCCTATGGGCCAGTCATCTCCTGCCCTTAGTGCCACTGGGTTTGGGTTTGTCCAAGATCATGTCTTCTTCCCCTTGCTCCTTTCCCAGTCCTCTATGAAGGTCAGGTCACCTCTGTGCCAACACCTCCCAATTCCTGCCCGGTCCCCATTTCCACCTTAAGGAAGAGAACGTGGTATCAGGGAAGCTGCAAGATGGGGGTTTATCACAGAACCTTGCCTGCCACCCCCAGGACTACAGAACCTACGGAACATCTGTCTGAGACTCCTGGTATCAAATGAATCCTGCTGAGAATCTCACTCTGATTTCCAGTGTCAGGAGTGGAATTGCCCCTGTCTCACTGTCCAGGTCTTACGATCCTCATCCACAGGACCTCCTTTGTGACTCCCCTTTTCCAAGCCCAGAAAGTCATCCAGTCTTAGGGGACTGCTACCTTAATAGCAAGATTCCCCAACACTCCTTGTGTAACTTTGCTTAGAAACAAAGCTGTGCAGATATCCTTCACTATCATGTTGGTTCAGGGTGGGTGGGACCCAGTCCCAAAGGGGCTAAAGGCAAAGGGTGGCGGGGTAGAGATTGGGCTCACACATACAAAGAAAACCCCATCAGCCAATTCTGAAGCAAAGGAGAACCTGAGCTACTCTTCCTCCCCAGACCTAAGCCAGTAACTTGCCTGGGACTTAGAACAATCCAGAGCTGCATGAAATTAAACTCCTGTGGTGACACCGTTCTTCTTAGGCACTTGTAGGAGAGCTGGGGAGATGACAAAGCCTTACTGCTCAGCTCAGACTGGCCTGGGAGCATATTATTTGACTATGTAGCTAAACTGGCCTTGAACTCGTGGTACCCCTCCTGCCTCAGCCTTCCAAGTGCTGGGATTACAGTCAGGTGCTGCCACCATGCCTTGTATTGTCTGTGGTGCTTCTTAAGGCAGACACAAGAAGCCAATCGGTAAAAATCTCTGCAGACAGCAGAAGGGCATCTGGTATGCTGCTCACATTGTTGTGGAGGGTGCTGTCCTCGAAAGGTCAAATCTCCCAGCAATGCGAAGCATCATAGTCCCTCTTCTTAAAGTACCAGCACTGGGTGCAGTTGGGTGTGCAGAGCCACAAAGGCCATAAAAAATAACTCCAGCCACCCATGCGACTTGTGTTACCCATTCATTCATTCATACATTCATTCATTCACTTCCCAAAAGCCTCTGGGCACCTGGACAAAGGAACAAATTCCAGGATGATGGTGAGTGCCCATTGAAGCAGAGAAGTAAAGAGGTAGGACAGATACAGATAGATGAAGATGGAGGAGAGTTTCAGATAGAAGATAGATGGAGAGAGAGTGGTGATAGATATGCAAAGAGATGGATGATAAAGATACATTGATGATAAATAAACAGATGATTGATGATAGATACACAAAAGTCAATAGAGAAATGAATAATATGTAATATAGATTATATACATATATACATATATACGATAGATAAATACCCAAATAGATGATAGATATTTAGATAATCAATAACAGACAAAATGGACAATAAGTAGAATTAAAGAGACAAAATAATCAAAATAGAGTATGCTAATAAAAACACTAATGTAGCTTTCTATTCCAGACTCTGTAAACTTCCTCAGGAGATCCAGCTGCCAGGAACCCTCAGAAATTTCCACCAGGAGTGTATCTCCTCCCTGCCACTCTTCCTGGAGTCTGAGCCTGAGTCTGGCATCCAGGCCAAGGGCCTGCATTGCTCAGAAGAGCTGCCATGACTCTGATGACACTGGGGACATGACAAAGCCCAGGTGCCTTTGTAAAGTGGAGAAGATGCAGGTGGAGGGGGAGCACTCCACTCCTCTGCTCTAGCCTCCTTTTGGGTGAAGACTCTTAAATATGCTGCTGCCCCCTCCTCCTGAGAGCAGTGCTCCCCAGACTGTGCTCCTGAAAGTGATCGTGGGGTGAAACTTCATGACCCATGAAAGATGCAGCAGAGTCACACTCCAGTGGCCTCAAAGGAACCTTGGTGTGGCCAGAGCATGTAGATTGCCTCAACAAAGACATCAAGGT
Organism: Apodemus sylvaticus; assembly: GCF_947179515.1. Taxonomy (NCBI): domain Eukaryota; kingdom Metazoa; phylum Chordata; class Mammalia; order Rodentia; family Muridae; genus Apodemus; species Apodemus sylvaticus. The sequence continues at coordinate 56,394,024 of NC_067488.1, read as the reverse complement.
TTCACATGTACACATACATGAAAACACACATACATGTGCATACACACACATGCATAAAATATATATACTCACATGTGCACACATACACATATGCACACATATATACATGCATGAAACACCACACACACACACACACACACACACACACACACACTAAGGAAGGTGTATGAAAGGGGAAGGGGAGGTAACTAAGAGAGATCTTAATGCCAGAGCTAGAATTATTTGAATTGTGAGATGAAGTTCATATAAAACTAACAGAAAGCATAAAATAAATACCCATGAGTCTGTGTTGCTATGAATAAATACTAGAATTAAAAAAAAGAATGGGGGGGTGAATAGAGAGATCTGTGCAGAGCAATTACCAGGTGATTTTTGTAACTATCCCACCCACCTCAGGTGAAATAGAATGCCATCTCAGCCCTAAAGCCTGTGCCACAGACTGCCACTCCATGACAAAGAATACGGAGCAGGGGGACCAGGCAATCTACTCCTAAGAGGTGAGGAGGGGCCACACCCCTGTAATGCTTCAAGTTGAATTTTTCTCCTGCGCATAATGTTATAGAAAGTCCTCTCTCAAATGCAGCAAAGTATACCAGGAAATGCCAAGTGAATCCCAGTCAGGGAAGGCCCACAACATAGCGTCCAACAACCCTCAGAACAGACCAGTGCAGATGAGAAACCTGAGCAGCTACAACAGTCAGACAGATCTAAAGATGCTATAACCATCAAATGTCTGCCCATCCCTGAACAGAGACACAGACCAAAGCAATAGAACAGCAGGCACTAGGGTGAGTGACATGTGGTTGTAGTCTTTCCCCATCAACCATAACCAGACAGGGAAATGGTGTGGGGCAGCAGAATTCTCAATGCCATCTTTTAGAGAGCTTTGCAACTCTAAAGCTGTTCAAATATTTTTTTAAACTACTTTTAAGAATCGAGGCAATGGCCCCACACAACAACAGTCTATCAAATCTTAAATTCATCCCTGGGATCTACAGGGTGACTTAGTCCGCCCTTCTGGTTTCTCAGTTCGAATGTTCCCGAACTTCCAATCTCCTGTTGTCAGGGTTGTCCAGGGAATGAGCCTCTCCTGCTGTGCCCAGTCTGGAATGTTAAGCAGAGGACAAGGATAGCAGCAGGTTCAGAGCTGGGCTGCCAAACCCTAAGGGCCAGATGACACCAGAAACCTTGCTCCCTGTCTTACTCACAGCCATACTTCTCTTAGGGGGCATCCAATTCCAGAGCCACCGCCCATCCAGAGGAAGAGTCCATCCACCCTTGGGTTTTTTTTCCTCTTCAAACCTGTGTCTGCCCTAGCCCAGGCTGTGTCCATACCTTTTGACTGGCTCCCTGCCTCCTTCCAGCTGGCTTCTCACGGCTCCCTGCTCAGTCAGTGTCTGAAGGTAATGAACAAGTCACCCTGGGTTGCTCCTTCATGGCACAGAGCAAGGAGCGTCATGACTGTCGGAATGAGTTCTCTAGCTCCTCCATCTCTGTCAGGGCTAGAAGGGCCTGTTGCTTCACCCAAGGCCTCCTGCAGGGCACCATCTTGCATAGCCACCAGTCACCAGACCCCAGGATTCCAGAAAGCTAGCAGCATCTTATCCCGGGAGTCAGGCTCCACAACAGAGTGGGGCTGGAGGCTGATTCTTCTCCCTTGGCTGGATCTTCAGGGTCAAGTTACTACTTCCAGGCTTATTGGTACCCACCCACCTTCATGATCTCCTGTTGCTTGTTTCAGTGTGCTAATCAGCCCTTCCATAAGGCATGTGAAGCTGTTAAGAACCGCTCATTTACATTATCTGTTAGTTGAACCAAGAGGTGGGGTGGCAAAAGAGGAATCCTCTTCGCGAGCCACACTCTGGGGCTAAGACCCCATGCCCTCCTGGCTACCAGGCTACTCTCCTAGAAATGGCTCACCTTCAGCTGCCTTCAGGAGGCAAGGCCTACCAACTTTCAATTATGGGAAATCCATATCTAGCGCTTTTGTTCAGGAAGACAGTATCTCCTATGTTTGTAAGGAATTAGCTAGACTAGCTCCTACCATAATTAGCCCAGGCTATGCTTCCCAGCCCTTAGCTGCAAATCTCCACCTTCTCTCTTGGGCAGAATTTTGGAGCTAGCAGCTCAACAAGGGCTGCCTCCTACTCTGGAGAGCAGCGCCCCTACCCACTGAGGAGGCTTCTGGCCTGGCTGGATCCCAACCTTGCCCTGCCATTGGTCCTGAAGGAGGGGCTGGGAACATCAGAAAGAAGCTGCCTTTCCCCACGGCTTTGTCCCTAGCACCATGGGTCTTCAGCCTTAGGAAAGGATGAAGAGCTCTCCTGCTTGCCTTCTGCTTTAGTCTTTGCTCATGATCTAGGAAAAGCAAACTAGGTGAGCAGAACCCACACCCCGTGAAGCCGTTCTTGCTCTTCATCACCAGAACAGTAGGAACGATGGATTCTGGACCAGATGGGAGTCAGCAGGAGGGGATGGGCCCTGAAGAAAGCTGAAGACTCACGTTCATAAGTTAGGGTGTGTCTTCAGCCATCCTGGAATGGCCAGTCCCATAATTCCAAAAAAATGCACAGATGCGCAGAGGACCCAAGTTCATTCCACCTGCGTCTCTCTCTGTTCCCCTACATGTACATGGGGTTCAGGCCTGCTCCGGGAGGCAAAGCATCTTTGTTTCCTGGCACAGATCAGGCTCGGCATTCAATCTACTTCCTACTACTATACGCACTGCTGTGACTGGGTGTCAAAAACCCTCACTTCCTAGGAGAAAAACAAGCAATATTTCCAAGGTTGCAAGGCGAACCGAGCCACCCAGCTGTAAGGATGCGTGTTCTAGTCCAGCTCATGGCAGCAGAGGCTTCACTGAGTGACACAGGCTGGAGTCATCACAGAAAAAGGCGCTTCAGATGAGGAAGTGCCTCCATGAGATCCAGCTGTAAGATATTTTCTCAATTGGTGATCAATGGGGGAAAACCCCTTGTGGGTGGTGCCATCCCTAGGCTGGTAGTCTTGGGTTCTATAAGAAAGCAAGCTGAGCAAGCCAGGGGAAGCAAGCCAGTAAGGAACATCCCTCCATGGCCTCTGCATCAGCTCCTGCTTCCTGACCTGCTTGAGTTCCAGTCCTGACTTCCTTTAGTGATAAACTGCAATGCAGAAGTGTAAGCTGAATAAACCCTTTCCTCCCCAACTTGCTTCTTGGTCTTGATGTTTGTGCAGGAATAGAAACCCTGACTAAGACACTGAGTGTCTTTGGGTTTTACTGCTATGAACAGACACCATGACCAAGGCAAGTATTATAAGAACATCTAATGCTGGCTTACAGGTTCAGAGATTCACTCTAGTTTCATTAAAGCAGGGACATGGCAGCATCCAGGCAGGCATGGTACAGAAGGAGCTGAGAGTTCTACATCTTCATCTGAAGACTACTAGCACAATACTGGCTTCCAGGCAGCTAGGATGAGGATCTTAAGGTCCACACCCACAGTGACACACCTACTCCAACAGGGCCATACCTCTTAATCATGCCACTTCCTGGACTGAGCATATATAACCCATGACACTGAGAGTGTACATACTTGATCTACCATGTGGACATGGAGGAGTGGGGCAACCTAGAGGCTTTCCAAGCACCAGGACCTGTAGAGAACTATGTAGGAATTGGGCAGCAGGGGGTGGAGGTAGGAGGCAGTGGGTCATCACTGCTTAATAGAAGATGGCCACCTCCATTGATAGATCATCCCAGAGGAAACCCTGAATGGACTCTTCTCTCTGTCTATAGCAGCACCTGATCTGGTGGTTGCTGAGAAACAGCCTCTCTGTTTCAGGCACACAGCTTGCTTCATTTGAGGACCCGCCTGATGTGCTGCTGCACTGGGGTGGCCAAGAGCGTCTCTGGGGATCCTCTGCTGGGCCATAAACTCTATTCTCAAACACTTGATGAGGCTTATAATCAGATACTTTTCATCACCAAGATGATTCTTTTTTTTAAAGTTTGAAATTAATAATCCAAGATTCCACTACATATTTTATGAAAAACCATATCTTCCATTTAATGAACTCTGAGACTGATCAGAAAATAAAGTATATAAAGTGGGGCACGGGCTTGTAGAATGAGGAGGGGAGGAGACAGCATGTGTTTGGCTGGAGCTAGCCTTGGAGATGGCTGAAGATGGGGGTCAGTGCAAGCCAGGCTATGAGGAAGGTGAGAAAGGAGCCTGTGACAGACCGTGACCAGCTGTGGTCAGAGGTGCAGGTCATCTCACTTTGGCTTGAACAGAGTTTCCGGTTGAAATGCAAATTTTCTAGAGTGAAGCCTTGTCAGGCCACCCTGCTGGGTTTTGAACCCTGTGTTCCTGAGAGAGATCCCAAGCCTGCCTGCAACACAGAGGGAGAGGGGCTGGTGGTAAGAGGCTACAGAGCAGTCAGTGATCTGAACCCTCTCTCTAAATTGGCCCCGGGCCCTGGGCTGGTTACCTCTGACTACAGCAGATTGCTTGGCTTTATGGTGTTATAAATGTTTGCGTGTACTTGTATAAGTGGCCAATAGATGCATGATAAGGCGTTCAAACTCAATAGTGATCAAAGGCGTGCGGGTTAGAGCCACAGAGAATCGGATAACTTTCCTGTTTTGTAAACTGGCAAAGATTAAGAAGAGTAATAATCCCCAATCCAGCATCAAGTGAAGAGTGGGTACCCTCCTGCCCGCTGTTTGGCTGGCGGGTGGGTCAGAGTGTCTCTCTTCCTGGAGGGCGATTTGACAGCACACAGCTGGTTTTAGAACACACAGGCTTTTTCATGCCTTTCTGCCCAGTGATGCCACTGCCAAAAGTTTTCCGTTACAAAATTATTAAGTGAGGGTAAAGGACTAAGATGCTGCCATGCTTGTCTCACAACAAACGAAGGAGCCATAAATACAAATGAGAAGGCGTGGCTCACGTGGGATGGGCCCTTTCCTCCATTTCAAAGAGTGAGATGACCTTCACTCATCGACACAGAACAACATTGCAATAACAGAAACGTATATGAAGATGGTGGAGTGCCAGCAGGGTACATGGTACATACACGGTCATCACAGAGATACTAATGGAGCATCTGTCATGTGCCAGAATATTCCAGGCTCACAGGAAACATTCAGGTTCTCTCCCACGAGATGCAAAAATACAATTTGTTTTTCCCCAAGGGACGCTGTCACAGCCTCCACTCCCCAGGAAAGCCAGACTGGCTTCTCACCAGCTGCACAGGGTGTTTAGAATTCATATAAATCATCATATAGAGGCTCAGATGCAGGCTTCTGACCATGGCTTCACTCCCCAGGTTTCAGTTAACTGCAGCCAACCTTTATCCCACAAGACAAATGGGGAGGCCGGAGAAATAAATAATTCACACTTTTAATTCTCTTTCATTACAAGATATTATCAGAGTTATTCTACCTCATTATTGGCAACTGTCACTATTTCCTGTGCCTGAACTCTGAACAAGTGTGCTCAGGAACAAACTGACCCAGAGTCCAGCACTGTCTGGAGACCTTCTTCATGGATAAGGCAGTAGTCATGATTGCAGTGTTTTAAACTAAAGTAATAAGAAGGAGGGGTAAGGGGTGCATCTCAGCCCCTCCTCACATCCAAGGAAGGGATAGATGACTGAGATGCTGGAAAGATGGCTCAGCAGCTAAGAGCAGCTACTCCTCTTGTAGAGGAGCCAGGCTGGGCTCCCAGTGACCACATGATGGCTCACAACAGCCAGTGACTTCAGTTCCAGGGGATCCAATGCTATTTTCTGGTCTCCATGGGTACCCATACACAAATATACATGAAGGCAAAACATCATACAGATAAAAAACATTTTTTAAAAAAAAAAGTGATTTTCCCTTCCTTTTTGTGAGACCAGGGCTCTCTATGTAGTTTAGTCTATGTTGTCCTGAAACTCCTGGCTGAAGTAATGCTCCTGCCTTAGCTTCCAGGTATCTAGACTGGAGGCATATGCCCCAGTGTCTGGCATTCATATTTCCTTCTTTTTCCTTCTCAAATCTCAGCTGGTCTCTGTAGCCCACTGGTCACCGATGACCATGTGAAGGTTTTCAGAGAGCTCTTAGTCCTTAGGATGGAGGTTTGAGATGCTCCTGTATAAGAAACACTCATCAAAGCAAGAAGACCTGTCCCCATGACACACTGCTTGTTGAAGGTTCACACTGCTGCAGACTTTCCCCCCTGCCTTGGCATCTTTGGCCTTGAGAGTAGCTTGCTTTCAAGGGTTGAAACAAAATACACTTTCAGGGCTGGGAAGAGGGATCAGTTGATAAAGGGCTTGCCTATCCACCTCACCCATCTGGAGATGCTGTGTACCTGTAATCCAAGTACTGGGAAGTTGAAGACAAGGGATGAATCAAGGGACTGTCAGTCAATCCAGGAAACTGGTAAATTTCAGCTTCAGTGAGTATGCTGCCAAATTTTATGTCAACTTGATATAACCTATAGTTGTCTGAGAAGGGGGAGCCTCAATTGGGAAAATGCCTTCATGAGATGGGTTGCAGGTAAGTCTGTAGAGCATTTTCTTATTTACTGATATGAGAGATCATGGACCACTGTGGGTGTTGCCACAGTTGACTGGTAGTCCTAGGTTGTATAAGAGAGCAGACTGAGCAAGTCAGTAAGGAGCATCCTTCCATGGCCTCTGCATAAAGTCCTGCCTCTAGATTCCTGCCCTGCTTGAGTTCCTGTTCTGATTTCCTTCAGTGATGACCAATGATATGGAAGTGAAAGCCAAATACAACTTTTTTCCTCCCTAAGTTGTTTTTAATATGGTGTTTCATCACAGCAATAGTAACCTTAATTAGGAGAGAGGGAGGGAAGAAGAAGAAGAAGAAGAAGAAGAAGAAGAAGAAGAAGAAGAAGAAGAAGAAGAAGAAGAAGAAGAAGAAGAAGAAGAGAGAGAGAGAGAGAGAGAGAGAGAGAGAGAGAGAGAGAGAGAGAGAGAGAGAGAGAGAGAGAGAGAGACCCTGTGTTAAGAATATAAGGTAGGGAGTGAATGAGAAAGACACCCGATGCCAATCTCTGACCTTCACACACAGGTACACAAATATGCCTAGGTGTCCACAAATATGTGTACATACATAAATGCATACAAACACAAAGTTTAACTTTACCTCACTACTGCCTTGCTGGACAAAGGTCTCCTCTGGCTTCTTAGGAGCAAGAGAGGAAGCTCGCAGGCAGGACTGCCCCAGTCCCTCCAGGCTTTACCCTGGCAGGATCCACAGCTGCATCTCAGGGGTGGGAAGAGCCAAGACCAAACCAGACTCTCGGGTCAGTGAAACCTGTCGAGCTGGGCACTTTGCTGATGCTCAGTTAAATTTCAAGCATGTTGCTCAGAGTTTTGCAATGTCCAAGGTTACAGGAAAATAAAGGCAAATGGTCCATTTTATAGTTTGACATCAGCTACCATCTACGGATAAGTGGGCATCTTAGCATGGAAATGGGTGGGTTAATCTCCCCCAGCATCCCCTGCTTTCCTTCTGCAGGGAGCAGAACCCACTGCTTCTCCTGGGCTCTTTTCTCTAGGACATAGGGCACACTGGTCACAAGAGCAAGAGACTCTTCTAGGGGACAGTCTCCCTGAGCATTTGACAAGTGCATCAGCACAGACAGCCCATGATTCTGCCCTGATTCTATTCAGGTTATCTAAAACTTGCCTTAGTTCTTCCACTAGTCAAAGCCAACCCCCTCCACTTAGCCAATGGGAGCTGTGACTCTTACTAAGAACATACCACTGCTCTGACAAGTCTCATGGTGAATGCCCCGCCTCTCAATGACAGACGGAGTTCTCAGTGACCCTCAGTCCTCCAGGGTTTCATATTCCATCACTACAACACCTCACCTACAGCTTCTACTTTACCCTTAACCTCCCTGAATATCCTAATGTCCCTGCTCTGCTAGGTCAGGAGAAACACACACACAAGCCCATCGCTTCCAGCCCACTTCCCTCCTCCCTCTGCTGAGGAGTGTCAGTTTCATGTTGCTACAGTGACAAGTGTTGTGCAACAAAAATTTTCCTGGGAAGATGCAACACACATGACTACTCAGCCCAGACAGGGAACCTAAAATAGACCAAAGTACAGATACCACAAAAGCCCAACTTGGTGAACCAGGACTTTTATTGGGATTATTGACAGGAATATGGGTAAGGTGTTACTTACAGGACCAGAAACAACTCAAAGGCAGCTATATCACCAAAGCCCATCCACGATGAGTGACAGGTAACAAAATTGGGGACCTGAAGCACACTTTACAGCCTGCACTGGTTGGAGACTGTCCTTCCCAAGTGACTCAGTTGGTCTAAACGTCTTCCAGGTAGCTCAGCTAGTTTCTGCTTCTTCCAGGCAGCTGGTCTTCTCTCAGAGTCTTCTTTGCAGTTTGGCTTTGCTCTTCTGAGAGGGAGACTCTCAGGTTTTCTTGTTTATTCTGGCAGGGAGGAGCCTAGGGAGTCTGGTTGGTTTCAGGGATTTGCTGAAGCCAATCATGGAGGAAACTGTTACATAACAACATGCCAGAAAGAAGGAAAGCAAAGAATGTCTGCTTAGGTCAGCTTCAGAAGCTGAAACTCAGGGTTGTCCACATCAGTTCTACTGTAAAAAATGAGAAACAACAGATCCACTGGAATCCTGGCTGTAGCAAATGTCACAACGTGAGTCATAAGGTGAGGAGTAGAAATAGCCTATCAATCCTTTTGAGGGCATACCCTATGACTCATGACAAAAGTACTTCCCACAAATACATGTCCCCAAAGCTTCACTGTGTTCCCAGAGCACCATGAAAGCCAGAGCAAGTTTAGGGACCATTCTCCCTAGTGCCTGAATTAGTCTCTGGGGAGTGAAGCCCCAGAAATTCCAACATGCATGAGTCAACACACCACCATCAATGATCAACACACCACCATTCATCATCAACATACTACCATCCATGGTCAACATACCACCACCCATGATCAATATACCACCAATCATGATCAATATACCACCATTCATGATCAACCCATTCTTCAGCACCCATTCTTCACCACCACCCACACCCCGGTGCCAAGAACCTTTACTTATTCTTTTACCCCTATAGTATCTTCTGCTTCTAACACACCGAGCAATGGTAGAACTCTGAGTGTTTACTTGATGACCTATCTTCCATACCCAGAACAACTGCCAAAAGAACACCATTTGTTCTCACCTGTAAACCCTGGGTTCCATGAGGCCTTAGAAGCAGAGACCACACCCCAAATGGGATTTGCAGTTTGATTTCACTCCATTTATCCCTGAGTGGCTATGTAAAGGAAAAGGAGGGTGAGGAAGTAGAAACCATAGCCTGCCACAAGATTGGGCACAAGTGGCATTCGATCTTCAATACAGTTACAAAATCAAAACACAGAGAGGGCACAATTAACAAGGCATGGTACCCTAGGCTCTCTCTGCAGGCTCAAGGAAGGTGAGGAACTTGATGTGTCTCCTCAAGAGGCATAGCATTCTGATTCTTTTCCTGTGGATAGTATGGGAGAACATGTTTCCATAGATTTCCTAAGACCATGCATATTGAAAGAGGAATGGATGAGACAGAAAGTCTGATACTTCAACAAGGACAGCTAGTCCTCAATTAGGGACCCAGAAGGGCTATGGAAGACTTTCAGACCTGGAAGTGCTGATAACAGGTATGAAGGCCAAGTGCAGGTAGAACTCAGACCATATACCAATGTGTACCTGCCCGGACACACACATACACACACACACACAGAGATGTGTATATATAGACACACGTATGCAAGCAGACACATAGGTGCATATATCTCTATCTCTATCTTTATCTCTATCTCTATATCTATATGCAGAGAGAGAGAGACAGACAGACACACAGGTACAGAGACACAGACATACAGAAAACACACACACACACATTCTTACACACGGTCTGACTCAGACAGGACTGTGAGTCAGAGAGAGAAGGTGAGACAGTAGCTAAGAATTAACTTTAGGCTCTTTTACTACCCTGTCTTTATGAACATCTGGACTGAAAGTATCTCTTCTCATCCAAACAAAAATAGAGATAACGAGAAAAAACCCAGAAATAATGTAGAAGAGGAAATTAACCATCTACCACAGAGATGTTTGACCTGAGATCAGATTGAAAAACATTAGGAGGAGACATCTCATCACATGAAAGTAAAAAGACTAGCTTTATTTTTAAGTTATAATGAGTTAGGAAATTGAGGCCTTAAAAAACAAAACACCAGAGGCCCTGAAAGCAGTAACAAAGGAGACAGAAATTAGCTGTGACAGGAGGGGAAAGGCACAACAGGCATGGCAGAGGAAGTCATCCTAGATGCATTCTATGGGTGCATGGGCACAGTACTGAACTGAACTGAAGCAGGTAAGAATCATATGATAGCTTCAAAAGAAAAAGACATTTTCTAAATGATTATATGTCTTTATATTTGTATGCAGGGATATATATATTCCCACATATGTTTGTAATTACATTTTATAGGCACAATTATATAACATGTAATATACAATTTAACTGTTAATCATAAAAGAAGTTATTAGAAGTGAGAGATAAATATTCTTGCAGGAATTCACTGCCCAAACATGTAGTCAATATAGAGGACAATATTGAGCTGTCTTTGGGATTTTCTGTAGGCTCTTTCAGTGTCAAAAGAGTGTGGAACTACATTCATAAAGGCTTCAGTGGAATAAAAATGGCACTCAATAATTTTATATCCAGCTAAGCTATCACCCAGGTAGATAGTGAAGCAATAGCTTGTCCATCAAACACAAAAGTACCCATAAGCTTTAAAGACAAAAATGAAAGAGGTTATCCAGATAAGAGCTCAATAAAGAATATGCAGCAAACAAATATATAGTGAGTTTGTTATGAAGTCTTATCAATCAGCATTAAGGTTCAAAGCATAGAACTATTGACAGGGGTGGGCTGGGCAGTTAGTATGCTGAGTGATAGTTCAGCAAAAACAGCAATGGGACACAGTGGGTGGCTAGAAGAACAAGTGAGGGTGGATGACAATGTCAGAGGCCCAATGCCACTGTCAGCTTAGGTCAGTAGACATTGCTTAAGGCTCATGAATCAAACAACAAAGGCAGGGCTCTATTATTTAGTGTTAACGTGAACAGGAAAATAAATAAAAATAACCATACCAGTAATGATGGAAGCCTTTTTACACGCCTTGCATTTTCTCCCAGCTTAAGGTGATTTTTTACCTAATAGAGACTCAGCAAGTGATATGAGAGAGAAGACATGGGATGGGCACAGACCTCTCCCCTCATTGAGTCCCTCTTTGAACTACTGGTCCTTTGGCTGAAGTCACTGCTACCCAGAATCCACCACATATACCTCCCAGTTTCCAGTGACCGCTTTCTGTAAAAACTTCTAGGCTTGGTTCCAATTCTTCCTAAATGAAACACAGAGGGATTTGCTTTTCAGAGGAAGCAAGAAATGAGGGAAAATAGAGCATTCAGACACAGGGAACAGAATCACCTACCATGAAGTTGCACATGCAACGCAAACCAATTCTAGCAAAGCCAGAAGTGTTTTTACAAAGTAGGCATAAGCCCAATATCGAAAGCATGCCTATTATGTAAGACAACAAACTTTGAAAGAAAAGAGAAGGATAGAACCCTGGAAATCCGTGAGAGAAATGAGCCATCCTTGTGGCATTAAATTAAAAACAAAATGAAAATTCCAGCAGGGAGGAAGTGGAAAACACAAACCCGCTGGAGGAAAGGTTGTATTTGTCTGGCGCATCTAAAAAAAGTACAAGCAACTTAAACATATAAAAAGGTTTGAAAACATTACAAACAGAATGTATAGGAATCCAGACCATACACCATCCGATGCTGATACTCTGTCAAAATCGCAGGCGCTTGTGTCTAAGTGTACGTGCGAGAGTCATGAAGGTCATCGATAAGAGCCCATCAGACCTCAGCACAGTGTGAAGCAAATGAAAAACTAAGGTGTGATAGAGAATATAGTCTGTGAGCACGACATCATTGCAAAACACAGAAAAGACCGAGACACAGTGCTGCAGCGTGAGCTGTGCTGTGTCTACACCATGGGCTGTCGTGACCGAGCTGTCTACACGGGGCTGAGCAGCGTGAGCACGTCATGTTTCATGCTTCCTCAAATTGCCCACACACAACTTTGAATGCATGATACAGTTCACAGAAGCACATTGAAGTTAAGATAATTCTACAAACAGATTTTTTCCCCACCTGGTAAATGTGAAAACTTAAACTTATTCCCAGAAAATGATAATCTCAAAGAAAAACATGACCTCAAAAGAAATAGCAAGCCTAGGTAGACCAATAATAGCCCTTAATTGAAAGGAACAATTTTGTTTATAAAACCATCTATGCCACATATTTATTTTTTACTTTATTTTTTAAAAAAGGCACGAGTGGTTTTACGGATGGCATCGAACAAGTAGTCAAAGAATAGATATTCAAATTCATAAAGGATTTTCCAGACAATAAAAATACGACTGAACTTACTTTATGACATGAATCAAATCTTGATCCTTAGCCAGGCAAGGGCATCTTAGAATGGAAATCACGGGTCAATATAATTAATGGGCATACACTTTTAAATACCATTCAAAATATTAACAATCCAAGTGCAGTAACCCATTGAGAAATGACTCATGAGCAAATTGGATTTTCTGAGGGGTAAAAGACTGTGCTAACCCCTCCTGTTATGGCTCCCCACATAAAACCTACACAGTTATTGCAATAGGTGCGTGGTGGCGCGTTTAAAACTCTGGTCCCACCTTTATTCAGAAGATACGACTGAGACATGCACAGGAGAGAGTGTCCCTCTCCTAATGCAGGCTCTCTGTGATCTTGGCCACCAGCACACTTCTTCCAGAGATTTTCTTTTTAACATTTGCAGCTAGTTAAGGACACTCCAATCCAGCAAAGTAAGACAAGAAAATTAGGCAAAGTATAACAGGATAATTACTTTACTGAACTGAAATTGTTCAAATTAATGAAACACTCCATAGATTCTCCGCATCTAAACAAAAGAAATAAAACCCTAAGGTGTAAGTCTATTGATGGGGGAAATCATAAATGTCCCTGAAGGATAAACAGATAGCTTAAATAATAACAAGGTACAGGAAATGTGATCAAATCAATAATATATATGAAACCCCAGGGAGCTAGAGAGATGGCCTAGCAGTTAAGAGCTTCTCTTAACTGTGTTCTCTTGAAGAAGACCTAAGTTCAGTTCCCAGAACTGACATTAGGCCATTCACCAGAGCCTGTGGCTCCAGCTTCAGGGGATCTACCACCTTCTTCTAGACTCTACAAGCAAGCACTTAATATACATGTATACAACACACACACACACACACACACACACACACACACACACACACACACACACACAATTCAAAACCTATTTTACCAAAAGAATAAAATTTAGGTCAGAAAACTACAATAAAGGAACCATAAGTGACTGGATGGAAAGAGATGACAGAAGAAATCCTCAAGACAAATAAAAATTAAGAAGATAAAACATGATTAAAAATAACATTTTTAAGTTAAAAGAGTAATCAGGACAGAACGGGATTTTAATCTTCAGAAACCACAATTCATAAATTTGGTGAAATAAATGAATTTATAGATGCAAGAACTCCAGAAAGGCCGGGCAGTGGTGGCGCATGCCTTTAATCCCAGCACTTGGGAGGCAGAAGCAGGCAGATTTTTGAGTTCGAGGCCAACCTGGTCTACAGAGTGACAGCCTGGGCTATACAGAGAAACCCTGTCTCGAAAACACCAAATCCACAAAACCAAAAAAAAAACCCCAAAAATTAAATAAATAAAAAAGAAAGAAAGAAAAAAGAAAAGAAAGAAAAAAGGAAAATAAAGAAAATAAAAGAACATGTAGGTGTCGTCATCCCAAATGAAATTTTGGGCGAGCGAAGCTGTTGAGGTTAACTAGAAACAAATGGCATGTCGGAGCAGGAGAGAGGAATTCAGTAGACACACCTTCCTTTTGAGAGGAGCAGAGTCTGGAAATATGTCCCAGCATCCTTAGAGTGCTTTGCGAGAGGAAGGGGAGAGAAACACAACAAGCAACAAACCCATCTAGATCTAACAATCCTTCAGGAACAAAGGCAAGGCATCCTCGTTTTCTGAAGAAGGAAAACAGGAGCATTTGTTGCCAGGAGACCTCCAGGAGAAAAGCAGCGAGGGGCTCAGGGGCCTCCTCTGGGCCATGAGGATCCTGCCGGATGAGAACTCAGAGTCCCCTGAAGCCAGCGAAGACCAATGGAACAGATGACTAGTTGGGTAAACAGAAGTAGCCTGTTCTCCTTTGAAATGAATATATCTAACGAGATAAAGCGAAGATGATTGCATTGTACTAGGGGCGTTTCAGCGTTGGAAGAAGTCCATGTAAGGATAGATTAAAATACCCCTCTGAAATGGGAGGGGCTTTTTAGATTTCCCGTGATGCACAGTGTCCACCCAGAGCCGACTGAGACATTGCATATGCACCCTGGCTCAGAGAACAGCAGCTAAAGTACAGGGCAGGGATGCAGGGATCCAAGCCGGAGGATAAAAATGTATGCTTCAAATAGTTATAGAAAGGAAAGAGCAGAGCAATGCAGAGGCAGGTACAAAGGCAAAGCAAGCAACGGCCAAGGATTCCAATGGCAGATCTAAAAACAGGCACGGAGCTGGGAGACAGACTGAGCTCGCAGCCCCTGTAGAGAACCCGAGTTCAAATCCCGCACCCACCTCTGGTCACTCATAACTGCCATTAACTCCAGTTCTAGGTGGTCTGGTGCTCTTTTCTCAGCTGATAAGGCACCTGCACACATGTGTGCACACACACATATATGAAGTAAGTATAAAACTAAATGTCAAAAAGGTCTAAACTTTATAGATGGAGAATATTAATAAAATAAAACCTTTCTACCAGCAATAAAGGGAACTTGGGGTATGTGGTACAGACACTGGGAAACTATAATAAGATACATCCCCGCAAACTTGGAAGTTTTCATGTCTGCTTGATGATTTATATCTCAACAGGGGATGAAGAAAAACATGAAGAATTTAAAAGAGCAATTTAATGTGTAGCTATTTATAAGCATTCAGGAAAACTATAGAAGGTGCATAGAAATGGTCATTGTCACACTCAGTACATTTAGACATCTTTGAGCAATTTATAGAGGAACTGGACAGAGGCTTCCTAAGGAGAGAACACCTTTAAACAGCCCTCAAGTCTTTCCTCAAAGTGTTACATACAAAGCACTACACCTCACACTACGATGTACACATTTGCCTAAATGTATTCCATATTTATCACATTTACTTATAGATTTTATTTTGTGTGGGGGTGTGTAGGTGGGGGGTTTGTGCCTTATACACAGGAAAGCACCCCTAATAGAAAAGACTCCACCAGTACCTTCTTTTGGACCGTTAGCCCCACAGAACAAGGAGGAACTGGTGCTTAACCTGCCCAGTCTGTGTGATGCCATTGAGACAGCTACAATAGACTGGGACAGGGAAGGTTCTAGGATGTGACTATATGTTAATTAACAGTCTTGTGTATTAAATATGAGCTGCTAACCATCTATTTGTTATACCCCAAAAGAGCCACATTTAAAAGCAGGGGTTGGTTTTACCACCCTTATGTATGTATCCATATATGTATCCATGTTCTGTTTGATCATTTGTACACGGTCTGTGCTTTTTTACTGTGCAGTTCTTCTACCTGTTTTTTCCCACTAGGAGCACTGCACTAGGCACACAGCACAGGGTGTGCTGCGTAATGCTTTTCAGATCCTGTTTCTTTGAGTTTTATTGTAGTCACGTGTCACAGTCACACATGCTAGTGAGGCATGTATACCCAGAACACGTGTATGCTGCCTGTAAAAATCAAGTCAGGGTACCTAGTATTCTCTTGTCTTCCAGAGGCCTCTTGTCTTCTCTTTGTTAAAGGCTTTGAGCTCCCGAGAAGACATAGAACAGGTGCCAGGAAACTGTATTCTACTGGAAGCTGCAATGTAGCTTTTGTCATTTGGTTTCTTTCCTAGTAAGCTTTCTGTTGCTGTGATAAACACCTTGACAAAAGTAGTTTGGGAAGGAAAGGATGTATTACAGATTATACTCTGTCCTTGAGGGAAGCCAGGATAGGAACCAAAACTGGTCAGGAAGTGAAGCAGAGGTCATGAAGGAACACAGCTGATTGACTTGTTCTCCATGGCTTGCTCAGTTTGCTGTTTAAGACAACCCAGGTTCATGCCCAGGGATAACACTGCCCAGTGGACTGGGACTTTTCACATCAATAAGGAGTCAAGAAATTTCTCCATAGACATACTGACAGGCCAATCTGAGGGAGGCAATTCCTTATTTGAGGTTCCTTCTTCCCAGGAAGGTCAAGTTGACCCCCAAGATTCGCTGTCACAATTCCCATAATCTAAACTCCCAGTGTCCCCTCCTTGACCCTTCCTGGCCTCTCCTATTTTCTGAACTCGCTTGTATCTGCCAACAGCATATTTGGGTTCCCCTTTCTCCATACACTTGACCTCCATTTCCTTTTCTCCTGGGGTCTTTTCGATACCGGCCGGCCGTTCAGCCTCAGGCTCTGATTTGCATTTCTCCACGACTAATAATTCTCAGTTTCTTTCCTATTTGTTTGTTCATTTTCCTTACTTTAAGAGATGTCTGTTCAGAAGCTCTTTAAGCATTCCTTACAGATTTTGCATATTAATTGATTATTGGATGAAATATTTGCAAACCTTTATATCCAAACTTTAACCTGTAACTCTAGTGCCAGCAGAGCCAACGCCCTCTTCTGGCCTCTTTGGGCACTGCGTGCATGTCCTACACAGGGATACATGTAGGCATAACCCCATGCATATAAAAATAAAACTAAATAAAACATAAAAATTAAAGAGGAAGTATTGTCTCCGATGCATGATTTGGGACTTTGGTAATGCAGTAGGTTCATGGGTTTAGTCCTTGGCTTTCCATTCAGTCCATTGATTTGCATGTCTCTTTGTGCCTGTACATTGCTGTTTACTCTGTAGTAAATCTTGATGTCTATAGCTTTATAGTTTTTTAGTACAATACTGTTATTGATTCTTTGAGACTTTCATACATACCTACCATGTATTTTGACTGTATTTACCCCCTGTAAATTTACCTTTACCTCCAATCCCTCCTAGATCCAAACCCTACCTCCCCAGACCCTCCAATTCCAAGTCCTTTTCTTCAAATAACTCACCGACATTTGTACTGCCCATGTACTCATGGGTGAGGGGCCATTTCCTGGCACTCTATTATTTTGCTCAAGATTGCCTTAGCTATTCAGAATCTTTTGTACTGCCATATGAATTTTAAGATTGCTTTTTACAGTTCTGTGAAGACTGTTATTGCTATTTCAATGGTAGTTTTAAAGACTCTCTAAGTCACTTTGAGTAGTCTGAGCATTTTAACAGGATTTTTTTCCCATCCATGAACAGGGCACATCTTTTTTTTTTTTTTTTTTTTTTTTTTTTTTTTTTTTTTTTTTGATGGGTCTTCCTTTTGGTTTCCTTTAATTGACGTTTGCTAGCTAGCATTGAAGAGAACATCTATTCCTTTAATTAAATGTATTCCTAGGTATTTTCTTTTTCTATTAAACTATTAAGGATTTGTTTCATATTTTTTTTTACCAGTAAGTTCATTACACATGTCACTGATATTTGAATGTTGAATCTGCAACTCCCAGCTTTCCTGAACTTATTTGCTAATTCTGTTGGCCATATTTAAATGGAGTCTTTAGGTTTGTTATATATGGAATCCTAGCATCTGCAAGCAAGGTCTAATTTGACTTCCTTCCTTCTATTTGCATGCCTTTGGCTTATCCACTTGCCCAGTTGCTCTGGATTAGACTTAGCACTCTGCTGGGTAAGTGCACTGCTGGTAGACTGCCTCATCATGGGTCCAGCTTTGGATGAATGCTCTCAGGTTCCGATATGATGTTGATGACCATTTGTTTGACACATCTAGCCTTCATCATTAAGACACAATACTTTAGTACCTATAATTTGTCCAGTTGCTTTTAAGTCATGAAGGGACACTGACTTTTGTCAAATGCTCTTTTTAAAGGCATTGAGATGATAATACGATTTGGATCATCCATTCTGTTGGTGTGATGAATCATATTCATTAGCTTGCACATGTTGAGCCATCCTTGCATCTCCAGGGTAAATCTAGTGGGATCATGGTGGATGATCTTTCTGGTGTGCTGTTCCACTTGTTCTGCTCATATTTACATGTATGGGTATCAGGGATGCTGTATATAGCTCTCCTTTTGTTGGGTGATTCTGCTTTCCATACTAAGGTAATGCTGACATTATAGAATGGGTTTCAACACATTCTGTTACTTCCACTTTTTCTTTCAGAAAAATCTTTAAAGATAACGGTGTATGTGTATGGTAGTTTGGTAAATTCTGGGCATCAAAGCAAGGAGGATTACTGTAAGTTAAGACCTGTTTGGGGTACACAGCTTATCCTAAATCTGAACTACAGAGTGAGAACCTATCTCAAACAACCAACAGATCCGTCAACCAACCCTCCCAACAAATGAGCAACAACAGATTAAAAAAAAGAGTTAGCAAAATTTGGCAATGAAGATTTCTAGCCTTTTTTTTTTTGAGAGAGAGAATTTGTTATTGTTTTGACTTTATTGCTTATTACTGTTCTGTTTAGTTTTTTTGAATCTTCATGGCTCAATTTTTTTGTAGGTTGCATGTGTACAGAATTCGATCCCATTCTTATATATTTTTAATTTATTGATGTGTAGGTTCCTAATACCTGGTGATACTTTGTATCTCTTTTAGTCCCCTTTTGCCACTGTGTCAAAATGTGTGTGAGACAAATGTGAAAGGTCTATTTTGTCTCAGGGTATCAGGGCTTTTATTCCATAATACCTATGACTGTGGGCTTGAAGTGGAGCAGGAAGTCATGGTGGTGGAAATATGTACAGCAGAAGGCTGCTCACCTCATGAGGGGGAGGGAGGAGATAGCAGAAAGAGGGAGAGAGCAAGGGGCCAGGGGCCAGACAAAACCTTCAGAGATGTGCCCACAGGGGTCTCTCCTCCCACAGGGCCCCATTTCTTACTATTCCATCTTCCACGAACCCACCCACAGGTGAAATAATCCACAGTTGAGGTTAATGCCCTGGTTTGTCATGAGAATTTTGGTTTCTTTAAAAATACAGCTATGTTATGTAAATATGCTTTGCTTTAATCCCAGATGTGGGATACAGGGCTGCTTCAGATTGCACACATCAGCTAGCTGTGATTTGCCTCGTGCTCTGGCAGGGGTGTGATCTTGCCAGCTGAAGAGAGTTTATGTTTGAAATTCTGGGGACTTTGGGGAGGGTATGAAGATGCCAGAGTTCTTAGAGAGGTGATAGCAGCTGCTGCTACCCCATGCTGCCCCTGCTGCTGCTGCCATTGCCCCTGCTGTGGCTGTTCCTGCTATTGCTAGATTTCATTTGTTTGGTTTGCTGTTTGATGATTGGAGATATCCTCACAACAAAGATTGGACTCAAGTTCAGGAAAACTCAAGCCCCTAACCAGCAGGAAGTTCTCTAATATAGTCCTTTTCCCCTCTAACCTTATTTCCCTCCTACCTAGTGTTCGGGGTTGAAAGGAATGGGGTGGAGAAGGGTGGGAAGCAAAAGAAGCCAATACAGTAGTCAAAAATGTAGTTACATTGTTTCACTTACCTTGCAACAGTGTCCTTGGCTAGGGGAGCCAGTCTTCAACATGAGACTGTGTAGAACACTTCCTATCCCAAGGATGATGGTTTTCCTTGGGCATCAATCAGTTAGCAATCTCCTGTTCTCATCTCTTCCCCTCCCCTCCCCTATCTTGTCAGGGAAGCACAAATTGTTACATTTCCAAAAAAAGAATCCCTCCAGTTATTTTGGGGGTAATTTTGCTTTCCGTTTATTTCTGCTCTGCTCTTCATCATTTCTTCCCCCTGACTAATTTAGAGTTCTGTTTATTCTAACTTGTCTAGGTCCTTGCAGTGAATGATGAGATTATTTGAAACCTTCCCGCGTTTAGAGGCAGGTGTTCATTGCTACCCTCTTCTGGGTTCTGATTTGATTGTATCCCATACATTTTGGAATGCTCTCTCCATTTTTCACATGTTTTGGGAGCTATTTAATTTCCCTTGGATTCAGCCCATGACCCAGAGGTCATTCAATGACTTTTGTATGCCTACCTCTGTGTAATTCCCAAACTGTCTCAAGTTGTTTGTTTTGTATTTATTCCAATGTTGTCAAAAATGATACAAGATATGATATTTATTTTCTTGAATTTTGAGGCTTGTTCTATGACTTAATATCTGGTTTATCATAGAAGGACTGTTTCACCTGCTCCTGAAAAGAGTGCACTCTGTGGTCATTGGCTGCAGAGTCTTGTACATGCACGATAGGTCCATTGATAGACAATCAATTCAGCTTTGATGGGTTTTGGTTAAACCATCCATCGATGAGAGTGGAGTACAGGAGATCCCATTGTTGCCATCTTAGAGCTGTTTGGTCCTTCTAGCTCTGACAAGATTGATGCTCCTGTCTTGGGTACCTTCACAGCTGTTAGATCTTCTCACTCAGTGGATCCCTTCATCATTGTGGGGTGACCGTTGTCCTGTTTTATAGTTTTTGCTTTGAAGTCTGCTTTTCTGATACAGGAATTGCCATCCCTAGCCACTTTCCATTTTCAATTTCGTGAAATCTCTTTTCTTCCTTTCTTTCATTTTCATGCATAGATTTTAACAAATTATGCTTTTTCACTTAAATGCAAATATTTTAATGCATTTACTATATAAAACATAAGCCTCTTTTTCCTCTTTAAAAAATTGTATGTAATTCGTTACAATACATTTTAAGACATTTTATTTTTTATACTTTGAAAGCTTCATACATTTATGTTAATATCTGTTGATCCTGTCTATCCACCATCATCCCCTCCACCTTCCCATGGTGTCTCCCCAGCTTCATGTCCTTTTTATTTTTTATCATAATACTATCCTTAGTTATAAATTATATGTCATTAATATGAGATAGCTATATGTTTATGGGTGTGTGGTCATCTACTAAGGCATGAGCAGCTTACTGGGGATTATATATCCCCAAAGCAGATTGACCCCCCCCTTCCCTCATCAACTAGCAGTCAACTGACATCAGTTCTCTATTGAGAGCCTCTCCCCTCTCCACACCACAACTGGCTTTATCCTGTGCAGGACTTTTGCAGGTAACTACAGCTGCTGTGAGTTCCTAAGTGCAGCATCCATGTCATTTCCCAAAGTCAACACTTTCTGCTCCTCTTCACATTCTTCACACACTTAGATTCTTTCTGCCCCTTCTTCTTCTACAAGGTCCCCTGTGCCTTGGGTAATAAGAGGTGGAGACAGCTAACCCATACACAGCTGGGCACTTAGAGTCATCTATCCTCAGCCCTGTGACCAGTTATAAATCTCCACTTTAGTCACTACCCATGGTAAAAAGATCTCCTCTGACCAAAGCAACACAAGTCTGAGGGTGCAAACATAAACGTTTAGAATGCACTCTGACAGCATGATGGTGTCTAATAGTGAACTAATAACAGCCTGTTCCCCTACAATTCCTTATGGCCTACGATCTCCACAGTCATAAGCTTTTGACCAGGCTTACATTCCCAAGCATGAAATCTCTCCTGTGGAGCAGGCTTTGTATTCAATCAGAAAGTGGTTGGTTATCCCTGTAGCCATCATGCCACTATTGCATGACTATGCACGTCCTGTTAGCAGGGCAGTACTATAGCATGCAAGGTGTAGTACCGGGTAAGACATTGATGTCTTTCCTCCATAGCAACCTGCAAAACACCTTCTGGAACTATGTGAGAGAGCCAGGAGGGAGAAAGTTTCCCAGCCTATAGAGATCAATTTTCTATGCCCTGCATCCAAACAAAGACAGTGGTGTCTGGAGTAATGGGGTCTTACTATCTAGTTGTGGTGGGCAACCATGAGTGATGGGAATAACCTGTGTTGTTTGTGGGGCCTCTGGGGTCTTTCTAATCAATGAGTCATAGGGATTTATCCTCTGCTGGACATTGATATTTTCATTTAATAACCTGTGGTTTCTGGGAGCAGCACTGCTCTCTCTCAATCCCCCTTTTCTTCCCAACATATGTATGTATATAATATTTTTAATTACCTTACACATTAGTAGACTTCCATAGAGCATCTCCATGTATTCTTAGTCATAAATAACCCACTTGCTACCCTTCCCTCACCCCAGTCCCCCCCAATTTCCACCCACACCTTTAATCTTGTGTCTATCCCTCACCTTTTATGCCTCTCCTGTATTAATGTCCCCTCTAATTAGATTTTTTTTCTCCTTAGGTGAAGAATGTAGGTCCCCACTTAGCTTTTTCAGGCTCCCTGTGTTTTTATATTGGATGTACGAGTTTATTAGTCACTTGGACATATGTGTCCATCCATTTCTTTCATACTGTACCAAGCCTTTCCTCTTGCCTTATTCTTTTCCGTCTTCCCCTATGGTCATAAAACATTTTAAGCATGTTACTTCAATTCCATTGTCAAACAAAATTAAGCGTGTTACTTCAATTCTGTTGTCAAACAAAACTTTTGGAATTATTTTCTGGTGCCACAGATCACAATATGTCACCCCAGTCTAAGCTTAAAATTAAGTTATTTTCTGAAAATCATAAAAGTTTAATACAATATGTTTATATTTTCATCACCTATGTATGTATGTATGTATGTATGTATGTATGTGTATAATTTCAAAACACTTTAAACCCAAGAATATAATAATGTGATTTTTACTTTAAATGGCCATGAATATTCTAAATAAATTATGAGATTATACACACACAGGCATGAATATTTAATATTTCAGCAACTCTTGCAGTAGGGACGGACCCTCTAGCCATGATTTTATCAGCTTTGTTTGCCTGGAAAAGCTTTGTTTCATCTCTATTTTTGAAGATTAATTTTTCTGGATATGCTTTTTGGCTGGCAGGTATTTTTCTCTGTCAACACCCTCACTAAGTCTTGGTGTCTCTGGCCTCCTGTACTTTGGATGTGGAACCATTAATCTCACCATTGCCCATCTATGAAACCTGTCATTTTTTTCCTTGCTATTTTCAAGAATTTATCTTCATCACCGTCTTCGAAGCTTATTTCTCCTACCTGGCTTGGTTTTCTGATTTTTCCCCCCTTCTTTGGGAGTGGCTCAGAATAGATAGATCTGTTTGTTACTCTCTTGCCTAAGGCTGAAGGATTTAAGCTGTAATTTCTTTAAATCGTTTTCCCCCCATACCACATTTTCTGGATCTCTGATTACAGGTTAGACTTCTTGGTGTGGGCCCAAAGGTCTCTGAAGCTTTCTATGTTTTCTTCAATCATTTTTCTATCAGTTTCTCAGATGAAGCCATTTTTATTGATCTGTCTTAGGTTCACTGGTCCCCTTTCTGTTCCCTTCAATCTGCTGTTGAGCCATCTGGTAATTATTTTCATTTCTTTTCTGATATTGTATTTTTCACCTCTAGAACAATGATCTCATTCATACACACACACACACACACACACACACACATATACTTCCCCCCTCTGTGAAATTCCACAAACTCACTCATCAACAATGCCTTCTCCTTTAACCAGTTGGACTTATTTATAATATCTATACATAGCAAAATCTATACTGTCACAACTCAGAAACCTTTGCCAAAGCCAACACAAGGGTATCTCTTGTTAGTTTCTATGCTTGCTTCCTTTCCTAATAGTCAGCCAGTTTCCTTTTCAATTTTAATGTGTGCCTACATGTTTTTGTAATTGCATACACATGTGTGCAAACAGAGGCCAGATGCTGATGTGGGGCATCTTCTCAGTTGAGTCCCACCGTCATTTTTGAGACAAGTTCCCTTACTGACTTGGCTAGAACGGTTGGCCAGAAAGTCAGGTATTCCCCTGCCTCTGCCTGCTCACCACTAGGATTACAGGCATGTGTTGCTTCACCTAGCTTTTGTACATGGGTACCAAGTCTAAACTTGGGTCCTCATGATGGTGTGGCAGGCTTGTTGCCATTTGAGCCATCTACCCAGCTCTCCAGTTTGCTGTGTCTTTGCATGCCTAATTGATGCTGGCAGGAAGCTCACCATTGTAAGTCACATGCCATGGGTGCTCTGACATATCTCTGACTTTACTGAGTGCATTTTGTCAGTGTTCATACTTAAATCTGAGGTTCACTCACCCTCCAGATGCTTGCTTCTGAGGTTGCCTTTTTAGCTGCTGCTTTCTTCTTCAGGATGGAAGCGTCCTCCTTCAACTTGAGGACTGCATAGGTGGGAGGGCAAGCTCGGCCAGGGACACAGGCCTCTGTGCAAGTATAACCAATCATATCCAGTGCTCTTTCTGCCTTCCTCTGCATGCATGCTATTAGAAATCAGCAAGGGATGTGGGCAGAGTGTCTCTTGGCTTGCACATCTCAGCCCATTTGTGCTCGGAGCTTACACATGCCCACCTTGCTTTTCCAGCTGTTCTGTTGCTCAGAGCTGTTGCCACATCTGCTGGCAGGGCTGTGGCTTTCAATGTAGGTGGGGTAGCAAGGAACTGCCCTCAGGCACTCAGCTGCAAAGCTGTGGTCCTCACCAGACGCAAAGGCTTCCCTTCAGAGCTGTTCTGCTCAATTTTTGCCTTTTTTTCCCTTTCAAGTATCTTTCATGCATAGCTGTGTTTGGATTCTCCATTGCCTGCAGGAATAATCTTCATCTTCCCTCTGTGTCTTCGTGGTCAGCTGATACTTCTTCATTCCCCAGGCTCCATAATTCTGGGGTCAAAGGATATCTTTGGATGCACCATCCTTTCGGGTTTCCTGAGGTGAGCATCTGGGGGTCGTACAGTTTCTTCATCTATAAATATCTCCAGTTCACAGTCATTTAAAGATGTATCTTTATCAGATATAGCGATACCAGTTGGGAAGTGTTGATTTTTCTCCTTATCAGAACTTTCAAGGTATGCCGCTGTTCTCTGGGCCTGGAATGTCGGTACCATTGGTACCACACACACAGAAGGCCCTGGGTCGGCACATTGAACATGGATGGACTTGGCTGGTATCTCATGACCTTGGTTGTCTGGATCTGGGGATTGGAGGCTTTTTCATCTGTTCCTTCCTTCTCTTGTAGCATTGTGCAGTTGGGCCCCCAGGGTTGTCCTTTGAAGGTATTATAGTGGGCAGACATTCACAGCCAGATGTTCTTACGTCACAGCAGCAGCAAACTCACAGCTGTCGACTCAGCCAGAAGTCTTGGGGTGAAACTCAGATGCAGTGTGGGTTGCAAAGGGAGGTGTGGACTGATGCACTTGGCTTTAACAATCCAACATGCCAGAGCCCCTTGCGGAGAGTGCATGAAATTGCGTCTGAGGGCCTGCCTTTTCTCCTAGTGGGCCTGATTAGTTGCATGCTACTAGTGTCCAGGATGGTGCTATACTGACACACAACTAATGCTTAGTTGCCTTATGATACATGCTCTGTGGAACCTTCCAAAAAACAGGCTGAACATAAACTAACCCACATTGCACATAGGAGAAGCCCTTCTTCACCCAGAGCCTCAAGGTGGACAGTTGAACCCTGTCCCTTGAAGCCCAAAACAAGGTTTTAGGGCACAAAACAGGATTCCCCATAATGTTTTGTACATACTTTTCTGGGGATCTCACACATCATCATCTATACATATACACATACACATACGCATATACACATATATATCTTTTTCTGCAGCAATTCTGTTTTCTAACACACACATAAACAGATGATTAGCAGCTCTAGACTGCTAATCTGTCTGCACAGTGAAGACAATTACTTTAAGTTCTTGTAGGAACCTTCTTTCTTGTTAAGGGAGAAAGATGAGGAGGGACCCAGGTTCTGCAGCTGTGGAGGAGAGAAAGAAAATAGGGAGTTTGGGGTACACCATCCTTCAAATGGCCAAGTATGAATTTAAATTTACAGAGTGAGTGGGATCTAGACCACAGCAGGGAGCACTGGGGTTGTGGCAGGCAGAAAGGGGTTCATGCGAGACAGTGACTGTCTGGGTGCAGTGGTGGGGACACCTATCCTGTGCGGGGGTTCTGTCCTGCTCTCTGCTCTGGGTGCCTCCCTTCCCTTGGGTTATGGTAGCTTCTCTGTGACTTGTAAGATGTTTTGTCCATACATGAGATCTACAGCAAAGGGTACTTAGTGTGACTACTAAAGTCTGACAAATCAACACACCCATTGCCACTGACAGCATCTACTGTGTGTGTATGTGTGTGTGAGGGCATTCACATGCATGTATGTGTATATATGTGAATGGTGTGTATGTGTGTCCACATGTATTTGTGTGTATGTGTGGTCGTGACAGCTGAGAACTGAGCTTTCATTCAGTGTTCAAGACCTCACAAAATACCACAAACCAGAGTCTGCTGCTGCTGCTTATACAAGGGTGACTCACGTAGGCTTTTGGCTTCTACTTGCCTACATTCAGTAGAAGGACCCTGGATCCTCAGCATTATGGGGGCCAAGGCCACCCAGACCTATACCATTCGATCTGCAACCCTGCCTATGACTTTGATTGGCCTGTGTCAGGGGACAAGGGACCTTCTCTTTGAGCCCTCTCCTGGCAAAACAACATTCGGCATGTGGAGTCAGGAAATGGGTGCAAGAACCTGGAGGTGTGGCTTTGAAATTTTCCTTCTATTCGGTCCAAACCACCCCTAGCTATCTCCACGAGTCTTTGATAAGGTGTTGCATAGCAAGGATGCACACCTCACATATAGAGCATGGGCCCATTTATCACATAGGAGTTGGGGTGGGGGGCAAGCCAACCATTGAATGATTCACTCTTGGGAAAATGATGCTAGACTTCTTGATGATAGGCCTGACTGTCCTTAGCCCACGCTTTTGAGGAGATCTCTGTAGAACAATGATGATGTACTGTCTTGTAGTGATGGTATATTGTCAAATAGATGATTTTAAAATTCTTAATGATGGTCCTATATGAATTTCTAAAATTATATTAGTAATTGTTAGGTTCTTTTATAATAGGACTGCTATTAAGTCCTTTCTGATGTCAAAACTGCAGTGAGAACTCTGCCAGCATTCAGGTGTCATGAGTTAATTGCTTCTGAGATAGTAAGTAAGCATCTACAACTTAGAGCACAGTCCAAAAGGTGGTAAAACAATTAACCAAACACCATAAAAAGGGAACTGAAGATTTACTATAGGTGCAAGGACAGAAGATAAAATATTGGGTTTATCTATATAAAACTTCAATGATAACTTAGTTATGATCTTTAACTCTCCATGAACCTATAAAGCTAGTGACAGATGATGAGTGGGTTAGCCAGATAATTACTCTTAATGGATATACATGTAAACATTCACTGCTGTAAACTTCTTATTCAATTTATGGTTTGAGTTTATGTGTAAACTTGTGATTAACATTTTACCATGTAATCATGTATTCTGAAAGATATATAAGAGCCTAGGACATATATGTAAAGATATATTTGAGCAGAGACTGGCTCTTTTCCCCTTTTTTCGTAGAGAACTTACATAGGAAACTTTTTAGAACTTAGAAATAAAGGCTAAAAGTCACTTTTCAAAGTGTCCCTTTTTCTTCCTGCCACTTCAACTAGCAGGCTGGGAGTTAGAGTCTTGTAGTTCCTGCAGAGACAGAACAAAGGCTATATTACTTAATCCCCTGAGTTTAGGCTACAGGTATTAATTCCCTAAGCCAATGGTTTTTAACTATCAGAATGAGCAAGAAACTTTTTAGGATGTTTTAGAATTTATCAACAAGCAGTCAGTATAGGTGGAGAGCTAGAACACCCAGAGGCTATCAGTCTTTAAAGCTACATCCTAGTCTGACTCTGTCTCCTTTCAACCCTGGCTGGGAGGCCCCCAGCACCCTCTCCTGCTGGATTCTTTTGAAGGTCACCAGTTTCTAGAGGCAGAAAGAGAAGAGGACATTTACACAGCATCTCCAACCAGTTCCAAGTTTTCCAAGTTAGCCTTGAAATAGTTATTTGGCAGTGAAGCAAGCGTCTGCCTATGCATGTGCCTGAGTTGTCAATCTATCCTTTAGCCACAGGCTGGAAGCTTTGGTAGCTCTTGCTTCCTGGAGCACTTCTTCCACACTGGGCCAATGAGTTTTATCCCCCAAACAGCACAGGCTGGAGCTGGTAGTGCCAGGGTGGCCTATGTCATCTTACTAGAGAGTCTGCCTGTTATGTTTTTGCCAACTTGACAAACTAGAGTCACATAGGCAGGCAGCTTCCCAGAGTGCCCTTCTCCATCTCTTTCCAAAGGACCTCTGTGCACTGTGAAACACAGATTGGTATCACTTAGGATCTCTGTGACTTCCTCATGTCACACGAATCCCCTAACTTCTCAGAACACTCTTCATTCCTCAGGATGGTGAATGTGGAACTGTTGGAAAATCTATGGCTATGTCCAAAGAAGACTCTTGACTAAGACCACACCTTGATCATGCTTTTCTTAGACTAGGGGCCTCCTCTTGTCTACGGTATGTCCATATCCTAGCATCCAGAGCCCTGTGCAACGGGGGACCCCACACGTCTCACCAAGTTTTGCACCCTGTGGCATGGGTATCCCCTGCCTTCCACAGATCTCTGCTATTCACATGCTGTTCATATGCTCTTTCCATGCCCCATGTCGTCTTCATTCTGCTTAGCCCCCAATTCTGCTTAGTGGCTGGAAGCCCGTGCCATCTGCTGTGAGTAAAATTTAGCTGAGATTCTCAACCCCTTGTCTCTGGTCTTGGCTCCTGGCACCAGGATCTTGAATAAACACTTCCTTTCTTGTCTTGATTAATGGGAATCCAAAAAAATATTTTCTTTAATACTCACTTCTGAAGCTCAGGGTCATTTTCCTCCTTACATTTTTTTTTTTGAAGCAGGACTGTGCCCAAAACAGAGATTGGATTGTCTGATTGCTTTTGTCCCAGAAGAGAGTCTCCTCAGAGAAAAGCTTAAGGAAGAGAGGCAGGAACTTCAGCTGAGCCACCAAAGGCTGCCCCAGCATCATGGGGGCCAGTGGCTACCACAGCCAGTGTCGGAGACAAATTCTCTCCCTGAAGCATTGGTGGAAGGAATACATGAATGATATTCTTAAAAGCAGAAAACAAATGTAGTTATTATTTCAGAGTAATTCTATGACCGCAGGCACAAACAAAGAAATGAAATATATTTAGGATGCAGCATGTCCCTAGAGGCGTTAACTTCTCGATGAAGGCATGTGGGGCCACACAGTGAGATCAGCTCTTACTGCATGGAGCCAGTACACAGGAGCCCTCAGGACACAAAACCATGATAGTTGCTCTAGGTTTGAGGGAGTACCAACACCAATGCTAAGTAGAGAGGAGTCCACTAGGTGGTTGAGGCTGGCATAATGCTTTGTCTCTATGGCAGGTACCTGGCCAAGAGTCACGAGGGACCGGATCCTATACCTCCTTCAATATTTGTGTTGCTGGGGAGTTGACTGCTATGCAGGCTGCTCTTGGTAAGAAAACAGGGACAGGAACTGAATCAAGAGATCTGAAATGGGGATGGCTGGATAGATATCAGGTACGATAGGCCACTGCCCTGAGATGGTGAGGTACTGGTACTGGTTTTCCTGTGGAGCACAGACACCCCTCTAATCTGGTCCTTCATCTCTGCAAGATGGTACATTACCACTCCACTTTAAGCCCAGTCTACTCTTCCCTACCTTCTCCCAGTTGCTGCTTACCCCATGGCTGACTCTGCTGGGGAATATACACCATCACCTCAGACAGGTAGGAGGGAAGAACCTATGGATGAGCCTGCCAAGAGAAGTACAGAAGCCTATCTCTTTCCATTGGGTGGAGTCCTAGGTCTCCAAGATCTGGGGTCTCTATGCTAGGGACAATTTTATGAGGATCAAAACCTGCATGCCTACCCACCTCTCAGGCTGAGGGGCAGCTCAGGACAAGGTCTCCATATGGTTTTCCTTTGGATGTGAGAGTGTCTAGCAAGAGGCAGGGAAGACTCAGACAATGTAGGGAAAGAGGGCCAAGGCTCTCTCTTGGTGACAGTGGTTGTCACTTTGGGATGGTTTATCTCTGCCATCCCCTACCTTCAATGAACATCTCTGTTCACAAGCTTCCCCTGTCATGAGATGTCATCCTTGCTGGGTAGGTTTTTGGTGATGCAATTGCCTTCTCGTTGACTATATATTAGTTGGTAACCCCTCACCCATCTTCTGTAATACCAATAAACTTATTGATACATAAAGCAGGACTCTAGTGGTATTACTTTGGTCTATTGCCAGTTCTCTATCTGGGGTGAATAGACATCTCCCTAGAAATCACGCCATACAGCATGTGATTAGAGGATGGGGGAGGGGCCCTGATCTTAGTTCCAATGTCCCACACTTGACAATGATGCTCTGACTGCCACACTCCAGGGCAACTTACCACAGTATACTTTCGTGAGGGAGCCTTAAGGTAGGGACTCTAGGCTGGCACTTCTCAGCATGGGTACCCAGACCCCACCCAAGAAGGGATGGGGAGGATTCTTGAGGCTAATGCAAGCGAGCTGCCTTGTGCTTCCTTCTCAGCCACAGTACAATCCTTAAAGACAGGCTGGTCTTGTCTACCTGCCGCTGTGGCTTTCAAGCTCAATGGAGTCTCTTTGGAACAAGGCACAAACTATCATTCACAGCTCGGCCAACAGCCACACCTACCTGTCTGTGGTTAGTAAAGAGGAGCTGGCAAATGGCCTTGAGTAGTGATTCTGGACCTCTTCTCCAAGGGCTGCTCTTTGGAGGTCTAGGATTTCTGTGAAAGGGAGAAAGGATCCTTTGGGAGTGCCTGGACCTTTGAGCTGGACTCTGTGTCCTGAACATTATAGCCCACAAGGACTGGGGAGACAGGCAAATCCATATGACAATCCATCTTCCCTTGGGCCACTTGGATGTCTCTGGCCCACAGGGGTGAAGTAAAGTAGATTATGTCTTTAATAAGCAGGGAGTCCTGCTCTTGCCTCTGGGGGATGGACAGGGACTCATGCCAGGGGTGCCGAGCATATAATGGGCAGGCCTATAATATAGTACAGAAACCCTGGGTACATACTACGGATGGCTTCAGAGCCTATTGGTGAAAGCCCATGAAATCCTTGGCACTCAACTCCGAGATGGTGCTGCAAGAAGGAGCTGGTGATGGTGTCAGCCTCAGGTGTTGTGACCAGGAAGGACCCAGTGCATGGTGCCCACTACTGTCCCCACCAGCCACACAAACTATTCCCCTCTCCCAGGACACCACGGCCAGGGAACAAAAGCCATAATTATCAAAGGACTTTTTTTCTTTATTTTCATAATTTAGCTGAATCAACACAAAATTGGATACTGTAAAACAAGGGGGAAATATGCTGTAACATCTGAAATCTCCTGGTCTCTGTCCTCGGAGGTCTTTATGCTAGCTTTCAAAAGAAACAGTCAAGGGGAGGTGGTGCGGATGCTGAGGTTCAGTGGTGAAATGAGACCTCCTGCCCTGTTGACCTCCTGCCCTGCTGACCTTCTGCCCTGCTGAACCCCTGCAACACAGGCCACTGGAGCTTGACACTTCGGGGACAGTGGCCTTGCTTGACCACCTCCTCTGACGAGAACCCCTCACACCAGCTTCATCTCCCTGCCCAGGATACTAATCCCTCTGCGTGAGTGAAGGGAGGACACATGGATACTGGAATGGGTCTCACAGAAATGGACTTTCTTTCCTATCTTTAGCCTATGGTTGCTGGAACGGCATCTATATACTGGAGTTAAATACATTTTTTAAATGTTTTTCTTTAGTAGTATATTACTAGCATGAAAGTCATGTTAATTGGACGTGTAGGTAGTATACTTTTAGCAGAACTCAGGAAAATGAATGGGGACTGTGTCTGTCCCTTATCTGATAGCGTCTGACCCCACAGTGTAGGGAAATCAAGGACAGTGACTCTGTTCCCCTGCTCCTCCACCCCCTCCATCCCTGCTGTCTCTGCCTCTCAATGTGGAGAACAAGGACCTTTGAGAACGAAGGGGGCTATTCATCTGGGAAGGGCAAGTTGGCCGTACATGGACTCAAGATCTATGGATGGAAAAGGGGGTTAAGAGAGGGACCAAAATCCATGACCAAAATATTGTATACGCAATGTTTACCAACACACAGACTCACAGGGGGATGTGAGCTATCAGACCAAACCAAAGCAAAGAGAGACAGAGCTTCCCAGAATGAGCAGGGTCCTCTGCACCTCCCCCACAGCTCTGCCCATCCATGTCTGCTCTGAGGTCCTCCATGACCACCCCAGAGACTCCAGGATCACAGGGGGTCTGGCCACAACTCTCAGGATAGTCAGACCTGCCGTCAAATGTTAAATAGGATTTTCTACAAATATACAACATATAAAAACTGTTAAATATATAACTTTAGGCTTTTGCAAAATACATTTAATGATTTCTTTCAAACAGGGTTACTTCAGTTTTCTTTAATTTGCTTTCTGGAGCTAAATGGTGTATCAGATGAGATAGCAGTCACAGGAGACCCAGCATGCTCTTGGCAAATGGTGGATTATCCAACTATCAAAAATGGAGCTGTGGAAGAGGCATGTCTAACTGGTTAAAACAGAAAGTGATTTTAGTACGACAGACTTGGTCTAAGCACGGGGGCAAAGGGTCTGTGTCCGGGGCCCTTGCTGTCCGCTGGGGCCCGTCGCCAGCCACGCCCCTGCTGGGTCCTGCAGGTGCACCACGGTGGTGTCCTTCTGGGCAAAGCCATCCTCCTAGGGCACGCTGCAGTGTTCGTGGGGCGGGGGTCTCAGCCTCGGATGCCCTCTCCATGCTGCCTGGGCCACCAGCATGTCTGCCACTGTGCCCTCCCCCGCCCCACAATCAAACCCGGGGAACTCTTGGCAGCAGGGATGTGTCCACGTTAAAATAGATTTGCTCTTTGGTCTATTGAGTATACTGAAAGTATAAGAAAATAAAAGCGATTCAGACAGTCTGGGACAGAGGAGGTGGTGGCTTCTGCACCTGACAGTCCCCGGACCTTGCACTTGCGTCGTCGTGGCACAGCTGGCTCGGCCGCAGTTTCCTTGTTCTGGTCCTCCAACTCCAGGGAGCAAGCGGCTAGTGAGGATGAATGCAGCCAGGCTCCACACAGGTATTGCTGATTCCCGGCACCACCCTTGACATGTGTGTCTGAGTCCCGGCCTCCTGGCTTCAGCTGGACAGACTTGAGCTCAGAGTTCCGAGGAATTGGGCTGTCTTTGTTAGGCCTCTGGGAAACAGTGGGTGGATGGGGGAGAATGGGCGGTGTCCACATAGGATGGAGGACAGTGGCTGAGGTGTAGAATCTCCAGGGAGCCACAGCCACACCCAGGGGGCACCGCAGGGGCTGCGATTGTCAGGAGACCTGAGGAGCAAAGACAGAGAGCTGTCAGCCTCATACTGAAGCCATCCAGAGTCACGTTCCTGACACACACACATTCTCTCTTGCCCATCAGGGGCAAGTTTAACATCTTCTGGACCAAGACTGTAGACCTGGATGGCTGGGAAGAAGGGCACTCTGCATAGATTAAGCCCCAGAAGCACCACTCTGCCTGTGTCCCAGGAGAGGCTGCCCTCTGCTGGGGACCCAGAGGAACCTCTGTATACTCTCTAGCCTATGGTGGCCAGAGCTGGTCTAGCTCCTTTTGGTTTCCTAAGGGTGCCTGGCACAAACTGGCATACTTAGCATGAGTCCCACCCTGGCATATGGGCCAGGCACTTCACACCTGACCCGCTAGTATATCTGGCAGGAGGGAAGATACCTCACTCCCACCCTTCAGCAATCAGACCCTAGAGAGTTAAAACATCTGCAGGAGTCCCAAGGGACAGAAGGGAAAAGTAGAATGATGGCACCAGGAGAAGCTTGTCTCCCAGGAAGAACACTCACCCAATTCTGACCACTTAGCATATCACCTTGCAGGAGAGACTTGAGCTGAGACAGTGATAGGTTAACAGTGGGAGGGACCATATATTGACCATGACAGTTTGGTTATACATATACCTCCTGCCCTCTACACCTAAACCTCATTCAGTATCCCACAGACGTAGGAATCACTAGACCCCTGATTCCACCTCCCAGCATATCCATGCTGAATGAATAAATCTGCTTTCTCCCGTTTTTTTTTTTTTAAACCATTGCTGGTTGCTGTTGTATTAGGATGGACGATGGGCCTTGTTTGTTGGGGCTGCCGGGTCTCAAGCTGTGACTCTAACATCACCAGTAACAACGCAGCTCTGCCACCCTGATGAGGTGCCCTGGGACTCAGACACCACAATTCCAGAACATGGAATACTTCCAACATGGACACCCCCTCCCCCAGGGTATGTACTCATAGATTAAGTTCCAGCTGCTGAGTGGCCTCTCTAAGCCACGTGCTGTGGTAGGGGCTTCAGGGAGACTGACCACAGGTTAACGGAGGCAGCTATATTCCACTGGCCTGGCAAACTCATAGGTGTGGTCAGTCCTTGTATCTTCATGTACTTACCAAACACATGGGGAAAATTGCACCTGAAAAGCTCAGGTTGTTCATATCAGTATCACTTGACAGCTTATGTAAGCCCAGCATTCACTTGTCGTCGTCGTCATCGGAGGCTAACACCGCCCCACCCTGCCTGCCTTCATGGCTTGGCAATCTTGGAGTGGGCTTCAGGGGTGCTCACCCCTCTCCCACTGCTGTTATACTGAGCTGGGATGGGATCTGTGGTCTGTGCCCGCAGCACATTTTGGAAGGTGATTGTTAGATACGATAGGATGATGGGGGCTGTCTGCAAACATGGGAAAACCAACAGCTGCAACCATACACATTTGTTATTCGGTGACATCTCCTTGGAAGAAAAACATATTGTTGAATTATCAAAAATCCACTCTTCCTAGATGTGTTCTGGGGGCTGCTCTCCCACCACCGTTCCATAGCAACAGCCTCTGCTCTTTCTAGAAAGGAACAATGAGGAAGGTCTTAACATTACTCCATCTGTGCTGTAGGACGGGATCCCCTCCCCCCACCCATCCCAGCTGGGCGTCTGTTCTCGTTCATCTTATTCCGTGATAAGCCCTTTCCATGCTCCCAGCACCAGGGAGATTCTTCACGGTGAGAGATCAAGCAGGCCATGCTTAGCACTGTGTGATCTCCCTTCCTGCATCCCCAACCTTCTGCCCGGTAGGGCATGGCTGGCTGTAGTAACCCTTTTCAGAAGCACAGACATTCTTGGTTGTTCCCTCTGGTCCCAGGTGCCAGAGTCACAGAACAGGATTCACCAGGCCAGGGCACTCACAGGTTAGTGGGGTTGTCCCTGAGCATAGCTCATGAGCTGTCTCACACCCACCCTGAGGGCTATCCCTGCTGGTTACTCCACACAACCGTTTTGTTTCTGTGCTCGCGTGGGTCTGTATGAGGGGCTGCATATGCTATGGGCATCATGGTTATACATGATGGTTATACATGAATAACTCAAATAACAGCAGCTCCACAGCTCATAGTCTTGGGGCTGGAGTTTGAGAGCAGCTGGGCAGGGTTGGCTCCAACTGCAGGGAATTGTACAGGTCTTCTTGAGGCTGGTTGTTACAGTCTGAGCCTCATGCTGGCAGGACCCTGTCTCTGCCTCTCCTTCACAGCTCAAGTTAAGGACAGTTGC
This sequence comes from Apodemus sylvaticus, assembly GCF_947179515.1. Classification (NCBI taxonomy): domain Eukaryota; kingdom Metazoa; phylum Chordata; class Mammalia; order Rodentia; family Muridae; genus Apodemus; species Apodemus sylvaticus. The sequence continues at coordinate 56,358,235 of NC_067488.1, read as the reverse complement.
CACTGGACATGCTAGACATGGAAGTACACTTTGCCTGGGTTCCATCACATATGCACAGATCTGTTGTCACAGGTTCTGAGTGGACATTCTCTTGGGATCCCTGGAGTCCTTTCTTCATTGGCTCCCTAGCCAGCCTGTGTTGTGCGATTTATTCTGAGTCAGCTGCTGATCTTGGCTGCTGACGGTGAGCTCAAGTCTCTTTAACTCCCACCCTCCCAGGCTCTGCTGTTCCCTGAATCCAGTACTCTGTAATGCCTCTTGCCCCTGGTCTTGTTGTGAGGCTCATAATGTGGGACAGCTCTACCTACTGCCAGGGAGCCACTGCTTTGGCCTACCACAGAATATCACATAACAGTGTGAGCAGTCATGGCCCCCACTTCCTGGTGCCCCAGCCATGGGTTTGATTATATATATATATGTGTATATATACACACACACACACACACACACACACACACACACACACATACACACACACACATACATGTATATGTGTGTGTGTGTGTGTGTGTGTGTGTGTGTGTGTGTGTGTTTGTTGAACACAGGTCCAGGTTTAGAAGGAATGTCTTCCTGCTATTTGAACCAGCCTGGCAGGGTTAAAGATATTTCAGAGATGTTGGCTGCTCTCACTTTGGCTGTCGTACTAGTCAAACACTGGTCACGGAGAATCCGGAATCCTCTCCCAACAATCTCATGCTGGGCAAAGAGAAAGTTTAAAGCCTGAGACAGAGAGAGGGAGCACTTCTTCACATCTGAGATTTACAACTTGTCAGGCCACCTTACAGAAGAGACGGTGATGGGTCAAGGTTGAGTGGGCCCGCACATTGACCAACACTGCTTAGCTATGTATAATGCTGCTCTCTACTTAGACCTTAACCTCACTTCAGGACCCTGAGGATGGATCTGAGGAGGTCATCACATCTCTTTTCTCAATGTAGTCACATTGAATAAATCAATCTTTTCTTTCCTCCTCTGCTCTTATTACAATTAATTAGACTGTTTAAATTGGCCTATTGAGTTTAGGTATCTGAGCCTGGCTTCCTGGGTACAGGCTGTGACCCTAAGTCTGGTGACCATTGTAGAGCAAGACAGGAGCATGTTTCATTGTGATCACAAGTTCTGTGATGGATATGGGGATGGAGCTTCTTTGGATCTACTGTGGTCTCCTTCCTGCATCCCAAATGTGACACCTGCTTTTTTGTTCCCTATCATTAGGGTAATAGCCACACACGCCCTGGTACCACAGGTTCCAACTCATAGGTCTGGTCTACACACAAGCCCATCCCACCCCAATGCACACTGCTATGATCAAAATCTTTAGTTTTATTCTTCCACATGTAAATATCCAGTTTTTTCCCAGTGCTCTTTGTTGGAAAAAGGTTGTCTTCTTTCTAATGTATACTTTTGGTACCTTTTGTTTAAAATCAGGTTGTGTAGCTGGGTGGGTTTATTCCTGGGCCCTCTATTCTATCCAAGTCTGTATCCTGTCTCATCTCTATGGTTCTGAAGTATAACTAAGGTCAGGTCTTGTGATATCCCCAGGGTGGTTCTTTCTGTTCAGGATGGCTTGAGCTGTCATGGATTGGGCCTCCATATGAACTGTAGACTTCTGTTTCTCCATTTTTTGGGACAATTGCCATTGGAATTTTAATGGATACTGCACTATATCTGTGGGTTGATTGTGGTCATATGGCCATTTACACAATAAACTAGAAAACAAACAAACATGGACCATTTATTTATCCATGATGGAGCTTGAGAAGACTCTCCATCTTCTAGTGTCTTAAATGTTCTTCAGCATTGTGATGTTACTATTGCAACACTCTTCCACATCCTTGATTAGTTTTATTATAGCACATTTTTGAAGCTATTGTGGAAGTGAATGCTTTCCTGATTTTTTTTTTTTTTATAGAAAGACCACTGAACTTTGTATGCTGGTTTTGTATCTTACTTGGCTGAAAAGTGTTATCAGAACTAAAAATTTCCTGGTTATCTGAACCTATCACACAAAGAGTCATGTTCTCTGCAAACAGGATTGATTTTGCTTCCTGTGTCCTGTTTTGCCTTGATGAAGCCTTCTCTTCTTTTGCTCTTAGTGCTGTTTAGGTTTTTTTGCAGTGTGACACAAGTTGGAATCATCTGGGAAGATGAAACTGGAATTGAGAAAATACTCCCATGCTACTGGTCTGTGGCGGGCATTTTCTTGATTAATGACTGATGTGGGGATGTCCAGTCTATTCTGGGTGGTCAGGCCTGGGCAGGTGGGTCCTGGGTTGTATAAGAAAGCAGGCTATGCAAAACATGGGAAGCAAGCAGTGTTTCTCCATGGCTTCTGCTTCTGTTTCTGCCCCTGACTTCCATCAGTGATGAACTGTGACCAGGGCTTGAACTGTAAGCAAGCCCTTTCCTCTTTTGATTTTAGTCAATGTTCAAACACAGCCATAGAAGGTAGTTGTTGGTGTTCGGTTCTAGTACTTCATTTTATTTTGGCTCCCAAAAAAGCCTCACTTCCAGACCTGACAGTCCCTGTCCCAAGCAGATTTCAACTGATAATAAAGAATTGCCATATAGCTAATGACTGGGCAGAAAGAGACAGGATTTTTAGATTGCAAGAGCAAGGGGGAGCGGGGAGAGGAGATAGAGAATTACTATGACTCAGAGAGAGAAGGATCAAGATGTAAGAGCTGCAGGAAAGAAGGCAACCAGCCACGTATGCATTCAGGATAATGGCCCCAGTGGCCACTTCCCTGATTGGGTCTTGGTAGCAGAGAGGAAATGTTGATTTAGCAAGTTGACTCAGGAAAGGTGGAGGGGAGAATGTACATTAGCCTCGGGGAGGATTAGAAATGCCCAATCATTGAGCTAGTCAAGGCATATCAGAATTGGCATACATGTGCCTTTCATTCGAGAATCCAGAGAACTCATGCAACCTACCAGGAGCCAACGTGTTTTAACAAATTCACTGTGACACTAGCTAATACACTGTTGTAGCCAAGGTGCCACGCACTACATTGAAAAGAGACCCTTGTCCCTTGCTCTCTGTTGTCCCACTTAATGTGATACTGCTGCATTCCTGCCATCTACTGCCTTTACTGTGCTGAGGTATGTGAAGTCCTTCTCTTGACTTCCCTCATCACTTTAATCACGACACTGTCAAAACCCCTTTCTGTGTCTACTGAGATGATCATATGCTTCTGTCCTTGAATCTATTTGTGTACTGGATTATACTTGTTGATTTGTGGTGACTGAACCATATCCACACCCATGGGATGCAATTAGTTTTGTCATGGTATTATGTTTCTTGAATTCAGTTTGCAAGTATTGTATTAAGAATGTTTGCTGTGGGTGGTGCACAACTTTAATCCCAGCACTCAGCCCTCAGAGGCAGGCAGATCTCTGAGTTTGATGCTAGCCTGGTCTACTGAGTAAATTCTAAGATAGCCAAGGCTACACAGAGAAACCCTGTCTCTCTGTTCTTCTATAGGACCTGGGTTCAATACCCAGCACAGCACCTACATGACAGCTCACAACTCTATGTAAGTCCAGCTCCAGGGGATCCAACACCCTCACACATATATCCACACAGGTAAAAGCGCCAATTCACATAAAATAAAAGTAAAGAAATCATTAAAATTATTTTAAAAGGAATAATGTTTGCATCTATGTTCATCAGGGATATTGGTCCATAATTTCCTTTTTTTTCTTTAATGCTATCTTCACTTGATTTTGTTATCAGGAAAATGATGGCTTCAGAGAATGAGTTTAGAAGTATCCCTTCCATTTTTTTGGGACCGTTTAATAAGTGTTGGTATTTTTTTCTTCATGGTTTGTAGAATTTGGCAGAATCCACCTGGTACTGGATCTTGATATATATGGAGATTTATTGTTGCTTTGATATCATTGCTTGTGATAGAACCTTATAAGTTGTTTATATCTTTCTGACTTAACTTTGTTAGGTCATCTTTGAAGATATTTATCCATTTCTTCTAGACTTTACAGGTTTATTGGAATATAATTTCAAAATTGTCCCATCATGGTCCTCTGAATTTCACTGGTCTCTACTTTTATTAATTTGGGTTCCATTTCAGTGTAGAAAGTCCTTTGTCAATCCCGTTTAACTTTTTAAAGAAACAACTTTAAAGAAACAACTTTTGTTGGGTTGATTTTGGGTTGTCCACTCAGTCTCTACTCCATGAACAGTTGGAACGAGGGAACTAGATCCATCTCTCTCACCTTGAACACAATCCATGAAGAACGGATCAGAGACCTCAGCTGACCTGAAACTTCCAAATGGCTAGAGGAAAACACAGAAAAACCCTTGATGATGTGGACACAGTGCCTTTCTGAAAGACTGGGATTCTGCAGTGAGTGAACAAGCTGGCTTAAAACCCTGCACAGCAAGGGAAATGGGCAGCAGGGTGAAGAGGCAGGATGCAGAAAGGAAAGAAAGTTTCACCAACCGTGCATCAGACAGATCAACATCTAGAACACATAAAAAACTGAAAAGAAAAAAAAAACCAAACAACAAACGAAGGGGCTAATGAGATAAGAAGACAGATTGAGTGTGCTGGATAGTTTTGTGTTAACGTGACGTGAGCTAAAGTCATCAGAGAGGAGGGAACCTCATTGAAGAAAACGCCCCCATAAGATCTAGCTATAGGCAAGTCTGTAGGGCATTTTAATTAGTGATTGATGGGGGAGGGCCCAGCCCATTGTAGGTGGTGCATTTGCTGGGCTGATGGTTCTGGGCCTATGAGACAGCAGGCCAGTAAGCACCATCTCTCCATGGCCTCTGCATCAGCTCTTGCCCCCAGGTTCTTGCCCTGTTTGAGTTCCTGTCCTGATTTCCTTTAATGATGAACACTGAATGGCAGTGTAAGCCAAACAAACCCTTCCCCACCACAACCTGCTTTGGTTACGGTGTGTCATCATTGAAATAGTAACCCTAAGCAAGACATGCAGTCTTCAAAGGAAGAGACAAAAGTGACCAATGTAGCCACCAGGGAAATGCAAATGAAAGCTAGTATGGGATCCCATCTCACCCCAGTCTGAACAGCTGCTCTTAAGGAGACAAAGAACCACAAGTGCTGGAGAGGGTGCTGGAGAGAAACACTTCAACACTGCAGGTGAGCGTGAAAAGTACTGCAGCCACTGTGGAAGTCAGGGTAGCGGTTCCATTAAAATATCAAGAACAGAATTGTCATATGACCAGAAATACTACTCTTGGGTATTTTCCCAATGGACTCCAAGTCAACACACCTCAGAGGTGCTTTGCTCCTGTCCACAGTTAAGGCAGCACTAGTCATAACTATTAGGAAATGGAACTATGACTATCAGAAGTTACGCACGCACGCGCACACACACACACACACACACACACACACACACACACACACCACACAAACCTCTCACAAAACTTTATTCATCCATAAAGAAAAATAAACCAATCAACCAAACAGAATACAGAGATGAATCTGTGTATGTTTTCAAACATAAATATAAACAAAACACACTGTATGAAATGCTTGAAGGACAAATAAAAAATGTACAAACATAAACTGCAGAGACGGCTGAGTGGTTAAGAGCACCCACATGGCAGCTCACAGCACTCTGAAAGTCAAGTTCCAGGGGACTGACGCCCTCTTCTGGCCTTCATGGACACGGCACACACATGGTGGTAGACAAATTTATCAACAGACACTCAGGAACATTAAGTAAATTTTAAAAATAAGAGAGAAATATATCAACCCAAGCAGCAGACAGAAAGACCTGGATGATGTATAAGATCAAACGCTCCTGCTTCCTGAGCCAGTGGGGGAGGGGACGAAGAGATCAGCATTAATAGTATAAAAGTGTTCTGTGCTCATTCAGTGTGCCTGGTATCCTGTGCTGATGCTTGGTTGTACAGAGCCATAGGAGCAAATACTCTGCTCTTGCTGCTCAACGTCCAGTGCTTTTATTAATTAAATGAAGTGAGGGTCCACATTTCATGACACAAGGCAGCATTTTGTCTGGATTCCTCCCCCAACCCTTCTTGGTGGTCGATGGTAATAATTTGCTGAAAATGTTTTCAGGTCACTAGGTGAGCTGATCTTTCATGGTTGTCTGCTACTCAACTACTGAATCTCCTTTTTCCTTACTGGATCTGTGTCTCCCCAGAACAGTTACTATAGGCCAATGGTCCAAGATCTTTTGCTTTTGTTTATATCACATTAGATAAAGGGAAGGCACTTTCTCTTCCTTCATTTGTTTCTCGAGACAGGGTACTGAGATCCACAGTCCAGGTTGTATCACCCAACCCAACTTCTGAGGGTTGAGTTCTGGAATTTATCCTGTGGGCTGCTGTGTCCTCTGAGATGTCTTCCTGTGCACTTCTTCCAGTAAGTATTTGCTCTGGAGACTGCTTTCAGCAGTAGCTTCTTCACCACTCAGCTCTGGAATCTTCTGTAATATCCAGTCACCAAAATCAGGCATTGTGGATCCCATCGCCCTTTCCAGGCCTAGAGGAGCCGCAGGTACAATAAGGGGAAGCCAATGACCTCTGGAGAGGGTGTGGGGCTGGCTTGTAAATTCTTTAGGGAGGTTACTGTCATTTTGACAAGGGTCCTCACATACATATTAGATATAGAGGGACACTGAATGCTCCTTCCCAGTGACCACTGGATGAAGCCAATTGTGCTTCATGGTTCATGGTGTCTCCAGCTTGGATATCATTGCTGCAGCTGCCCACAAATTACAGAGGCAGCATGACAAAGATTCAAGGTCCATTTCCACATTTGACCTAGTGTTATAGGATGGCCACAGTAGGGCCTGACCTCCAAGGCCAGGACCTTTGGAATGGGACTCTGCTTAGCTACCCCAAACCATTCTGGGACTGAATAGAAGGCAGGGGGGCTGGCAAGGTTCTGAGAGAGCACCATAGTCTGCACTACATCTGACTATAGGGACATCTGACAAAGAAGGACCTGCAAGGCTTTCTGGGCTCATGTAGTGGGGGCTATGATGAGTTTTCAATGACAGACTTTGATGTAAGAGGCCAGCCAGAGGGTCTAAGAGCCAAAGATTTATGGCTGGCTGAGACCCTGCTCCCATAGTTCCAAGTGTCTGTGACTCATATGTCACTGACTGTCACGGTTGTCATCTCAGTAATATGCCTTCTGTGTTCCACATGTATGCCCATTATATCTGACTTGTAACTAGGCATGCCCAGAACTGGTTATAAATCTCACCCTCTAGGGCCTTAGAATTTTAGCTATATCAGAACTCACTTTTCCACTCATCCTAACCTCATATCCCTCTTCCCAGTTATCCAGCTGAACACCGGCTCTTCCAGTGTTGGATGTCCCCAGGTACATGATGAGTACCTACAACCCCTGTCTATTGGGCTAGCACAGTCCAAGGTCTGACTTTTCAGTTGGACCTGAGACCAAATGTCCTGCATACACAGGGGCACAGAAACTTGCTGCAGAGCCAAAACTGTGTGGGGACAAGCAGGTGGCAGCCCAGCGCCCTTCTGCTTGGTATGGACAGAGCCACCAGGAGGCTGGCCTGTAGTCAACGCTGGATTGACAGTCTTCAGGCAACAATATAACCAATACTCTCATGAATGTCAGACACTTTATGAGGATTATGATGTCTCCAGAGGCTGCACTCAAGAGCAAAGTGAGGACAGGCCATAGAAAGAAGACAGGTATATGGCAAAGCTTAGTGTTTCCAAACAGTAACGTGTGGTCACCTGATGACCCAATTATAGTGACCAGTGACTGCTCACTAGTCCCCCTGGCCATTTCAGGTATAACCCAGGCCTTCAATGCTATAGCTCTAAGATACAACAAGGTCTAGAGAGGACTTGATAATGGCAGAGTCCACAGGGACTCAGAAGTGTCTGCAGTTTAAGGACCTTGTGACTGGGACAGTGTGACACATGGCTTCTTCCATGGCCAGGAAGAGTTCTGGCATTGTCTTGCTCATGGTTGCAGCATCAAAGTACCTTGTCCAAAAAGAGGTAAGTGGTGGGGTCACCTCCATACCCCAGCCCTGGGACAGTGCCATGTGGAGACACATTTCCACCTCCACACTTTCCTTGTTCTATCCCTTAGGAACTACCATGTCATGGTGTTCTAAGGATGGCCAGCCAGACCTCAGGGATATGCAGGAAGCCTTCCTGGCTCCACAGGGCATGCTTCTCCATTTACCTGAGCACAACATGCTGGGTTTGGGCCATGACAAATACTAACTTCTCACCCTGCTTACAGGGGACACGAGACCTTTTAGAGTCTCCAGGCTTATTGGGAACCTGCTGGATATCCCGTAAGGTTCAAGTTGACCTGCACCTGTCCTTTGAGTATCAGGCATGACTTGGGGCTGTCCATCTGCTCTTCATAGTCATCAATTTGGTTCTACCCTACCTGGCCCCACTGTCTGCTCTATCTTCAAGAAGGGTGCTAAAGAGGCCTTTTAACCCAGATATCTACGCCCGACAATTGCTGAAGCAGTCCCAACAAGGTCTTTAAGCGCAACTTGGGGCGGGGTGGGGGCGGTTGGTGGCGGCGAGGGTCCTGGCAAGCATGTCTGAGGACCTCAGTCTACCTTGACATCATAGGTACCTGCTCACTATGACTACAATGCCCTCTTTCTTGGAGGTCTGACCTGACACTATATCAGTGGTGGTGCTGAGTATCTCCCTGACCCTGTGGGAATACTCTAGACAGGGAGGTCATCTCCGTGCCCATAGCCTAAGCTCCACTATGTGCTGACTGCAGTTCACAGGAGGCTGTGGCTGTTGCCCTGTTGGGGTTGTCAGCTAGTGCCAGAAAGGAACTGAACTCAACTTAGAGGTAAAACATCCTGTGCTAGCTGACAAAAGCCCTGTCCTAATCTAATTTCTGTTGTTATCATAAAATATCAGGATGAAATACAATATCGGGGGGAGAGGCACTCTTTCAGATTACAATTCCAGGTCACAGTTCACCACTGTAGATAAGTCAAGATAGGAACTTAGGGCAGTGGGTCACGTCATATCCACAGTGAATAGCAAAGTGAAATGAGTACCCGATGCCCAATTACTTGTACTTTGCTCAATTTCCACTCTTAGAGAGTTCAGAACTCTGTGCCTAGGGAATAGTGCTGCCCACAGTAGACAGGGTCTTTCCACAGCAGCTACCTTTTTTAAAAATATAATCCCCTATAGACACAGCCATAAGCAAACCCAATATAGATGACCTTTCACTGAAACTCCTCAGATGATCCTAGGTTGTGTCAAGTTGACAAGACCAATAGGCACAAACCTAGACATTAGGCCTTCTTAATGAGGAGCACTATGGGACTCCTGTGACCGGCACTGCTGTCCTACACCATGTCACCAGATTTAGGCCACTCTCCTGGCATCATTTATAAGAGTCCCAGGTTCAAGATTCATGCCATTTCCCTCTATAACCAGCCTCAGCAGAATGGTGGTCCCATGTTCCCACCTGAGAACATTCTGGTTTAGAGATAAGCATCTCAAGGGTGTGGGCTGCTGCAGTCTTACTGGTGTGGAGCTGTTCTGGCTTTTTAGAACTGAATGCTGGCCATATGGCTTCAAGAACAATCCCAGTGAATTGTGAGGCTGTTGGTTTGGAATGCCATGCAGGATGGAGCGGGCAGCTCCATTCTGAGTGGTGATAACAGTATGGCGAGGTGTGGACATGGCTTATATCAAAGGACAAGACTTGGGCACTTCTATGGCCTCAGGGCTGGCGATGCTGCTGCTGCTGCTGCTGCTCATCCTCTCTAAGGCAGACAACAAGATTTGCTTTCCATCTGGATGCAGCAAAAGTACTAAGCAAAAGCAAGCTTTCTGCTCTGCCATGGGTGTGGCTTGTGCTATCCTCATTAAGAGTTTCATGTGAAGGAGTGGCCCCTGGTTCTGGAAAGGCTCAGTGCAGAAGTGTAGGGGAATACCAGAACAGGGAAGTGGGAAGGGGTAGATGGGGGAGCAGGGGGAGGGAAGAGGGCTTATGGGACTTTTGGGGAGAGGATATCCAGGAAAGGGGAAATCATTTGAAATGTAAATAAAGAATATATCGAATTAAAAAAAAAGAGCTTCACGTGACACTGGTGGTAAGGGTGTGTCAGTGTCATGGAGGAGCACATGGCTCTGAGAAGAAGACCCGCCCCCCACAGAAAGTTCCTATAAAATCGGGAAGGCACAAAGAATGGCATTCAACAGCAGCCTGTTTCCAGCAATCTTATTTCTTTTCTGGATTGTTCCATCTCCTGAAGGAAAACAGAACTCATAAGGAGCCAGGGTTTGATACCTGACAAGCCTCAGATCCACAGAGAACTGACAGAGTTTGTGGTTCAATTTCAAATCATAAAACATGGGCTGATTAGAAACAATGAATTCATGAAATTCTTAGGCAAATGGATGGAGCTAGAGAACATCATACTAAGTGAGGTAACCCAGACTCAAAAGGTGAAGCATGGTATGCACTCACTAATAAGTGGATATTAACCTAGAAAACTGGAATACCCAAAACATAATCCACACATCAAATGAGGTACAAGAAGAAGGGAGGAGTGGCCCCTGGTTCTGGAAAGACTCAGTGAAACAGTATTCGGCAAAACCAGAACAGGGAAGTGGGAAGGGGTGGGTGGGAGGACAGGGGGAGAGAAGGGGGCTTATGGGACTTTCGGGGAGTGGGGGGGCTAGAAAAGGGGAAATCATTTGAAATGTAAATAAATTATATCGAATAAAAAAATTAAAAAAAAAACATGGGCTGGGTGTGGTGGCACATGCTTTTAATCCCACTAATCATAAAACACCAGAAAGGTAGACCATGGTGGGTTTGTTCCAGACATCCAGTGAATGCTCTGGAGAGTGGGGTTCAGGGTGCACAGGACCCTGACCAGCTCAGGCCTTTGGTTTATGTCTGGGTGTTAGAAGCACATCTGGCCATGGCTGAGAGCAACAGAGAGCCTTCTCCATTGGTGTTGAGTTCTGCTGGTGTCCACCCATGCCTTGTCTAGCCTCAGCCCAACTCACAGTTTATTTGATTCTAAGGCGGCAATTCTCAACCTGTGGGTCTTGAACCCTTGGTGGTGGGGTCACATATCAGATAAGTACAATGAAAATATTTTTATGGTTGGAGGTCACCACAACATGACAGACTGTACTAAAGGGCTGCAGTATTAGGAAAGTTGAGAACCACAGGTCTAAGGCATCAAGGCCCAATACCATGATGACCACTAGGCTTCAGAGATGAGAACCAGCATCTCTGGTTCTTTTATGACCTTCCTAGTCTGTTCTGGGTTCCTCTTATTTTGTTCTTCATGAGCTGAACTGCCTTGCCACACAGGGGCCAAGGCCAGGGCAGAGTGTACCTTCCAGGCCCAGTGCTATGCTGCAGATTGCTTTTTGGCCACTTTTTTTTTAACCTCAGTTTCCCCAGGTCCAAACTTATCTACATCATGAGTTACTAAAGAACATATATGAGAGCCAGCAGAAGGTGGTAGCCCACATTGAAAAAGACAGTAGTTGATGTTCTGAAATGTTTCTGCCCCTTCTGACATTCTGTGGTATCTCTGCTTCACCTGATGTTTTGGGGTGTCTCTTCTCTGGCTAACTTGTGGTCTTGAGGCAGTTAGTAGGGAGTCCAGCCTTCAAACCTTCATGGCCAAGTAGATCCACTTTAGGCTTGCTAGCATGCTATTAACATCTGGGATAGAGCAATTGCCAATTGGAACAAGACCATTGTCTCCAGAATAGACGTCTGCCTACCTCCAGAAGGTACCATGTTCTGATGGGATACCAAGCAGAGAGTTCTACACCCAACACTGTGACTCAGCTCCTGAGAACACACACTGGGCCACAAGGGATGCTTTCGTGGGATGAGGACAAGAAAGGGAGCCTGAAACCTGTCCTGATCATTTGACCCAGGGGGGAAAACCAAAAGTGAGAAGCCACCAGAAGCAAGCAGCTGTCAGGTGGCACTTCACCAGTCACAGTTTGACTGTGGGCTCAAGGCAACAGAGCCACTGAGCAGTCATGAGGTCACTTTGAAATCTTGTAGACGCCAGCTCAGCACTCACAATGACTGTAGTGGACTTGAAGGGCTCATGACAACAAGGACTGCTTTACCTCAAAATAACGGGCTGACAATGGAAACAGGGTTCATTCAAAAGCTCTGGGTCATTTCTGCAGTCAACACACAGGGCTGAGCTCGGAGAATATGGGGTACCATGAGCACTTTGATAGCATGCCAGCAATTGGATGAAGGGCCTGATAGGTCACTGTACAAAGCAAAGATATTTTTAGAATAGCGAACCCTACAGTGACAGAGCTGGGTATAGAGTCACTTGTACTTAAGATTCAAGGCATCCAGGACACCATCTCTGGCTGATGGTGGTTTTAGGAACACCAAGTTACTTCCTGCCTCTCCAGGCTGGTCGAGGATGCAGCAGGATACTCAGGGTTTGTGGGCAAGTGAGATCAGAGCTGTGCTTTCAAACAGGTGTTTAAGAAAGTTAGCTTAAATAAGCTGGGCTCTGTTTGCAGAGGAGACTTTGCTTAGGGCTACCTAAATAGGAATTCTCCAACATAAGGTAGCAGAAGCAACTGCAGGTTTCAGGAAAGGCACTAGGCTTAGGGAAGGCACTGCCTCCCACTCCCTGGACTGCTACCCGATCTCCAAAGGTGGAGCTACACTACAATTGTTCTTGCTTTGAGTCCAATGGAGACACACAGTAAGCAGCACCACCCTGCCACCAGAGGGCCAGCACCCACCTGCAGGACACAAAGCTCCTTTCTCAGGAAATGCCTGTGACTGAGGGTTACCTCAGAATAGCCCTTCTCAATAGCCAAAGACAAGTGCTCTGGAGACTGGTCAAAACCCAGTGCTACCACACTGTGTAGGCAGAGTTCAGTACAGGTCTTCAGCCTCGAACTGCCCATGGCAAACAACAGCCATGATAAAATTAGCAAGTAACATCTCCACAAGCTTATAAAAATGGGGTGTGATCACTGAAGCAGTACTGGGCCTACCGGGACCCAGAGCTATGTTCAGGAATCGTAGGAGGCCCAGAGGAAGGCCTTGGGCTTGCTCGAGGAATCTGCCCACAGTTATTCATCCTTCCATCAAATATTTATTGACCTTCCATAAACAAACTCCTTAATAAGGAGGGAACCAGAGACAAGGGGAGGTGGATTCTCTTCTCAGGGAGAGGGCTCTGCATACGCAGCTGGTCTTGGAGATAAGCTGAGGTTGTGTGGATGCCAGGATGTCACTTGGGCCCTCATGCCTCCATGACTGTGCACAGAGACTGCACCAGACTACTCTTGGTACCCTCTGGAGGGATGACCTGTCTACACTGATCTTGTCGATTCTAGCAGATGTAATCAAGGCTAGACATAGCTCCACAGGATTATGGAGGAACTAATCTAATGACTGGTGTTGTTACAAGGGTAGAATTCAAGGCTTGAACACAGATACAGACGGGGCAGTTAGAATCAGCTATATAAAGCCAGAGGCAGCGAGTGAAATGGTGCAATCATGAGCCAAGGAATGTTATGGCCACCAGAGACTGGGCAAGATGGGAAGGGTCTTCCTCCTCAGAGGTACTAAGGGAGCTGGCTCTGTGCCCATCCTCATCTCAGAGTTTTGCATTTAGAGCTGTTACAAGATAAGTTTTGGTTGTTAGAAACCTTCCATCCATCTGTGTTAAAGGGGTCTCCCACACTGTCACCATACGAATCCCACAAAACCAGGCAGGACCCAAGTGCTACTGGCCCTTGCATCTGAAATGAGTTGGAGTGTCACTGCTAGATTAAATTATCATCGACCACCTCAGGGTCTCTATGTAGTATCTTGACTATGGGTCAAGGGTTGTGCTGTTTTGTGGAATAATTTGAGGAGCATTGGTATTAGCTCTTCTTTGAAAGTCTGGTGGAATTCTGTGCTAAATCCATCTGGCCCAGATTGTTAAATTCACTTTATGAGGTCACAGTCACCTGTTCCCCAAACCACACAAAGACTCAACAAAGAAAAAGAATTACAGACCGATTTCCCTTATGGACATCAATGCAAGAATACCCAATAAAATTCCCACAAACTGAATGCAAGATCACATCAAAAAGATCATCCACCATGATCAAGTAGGCTACATCCCAGGGATACAGGGATGGCTTAGCATATGGAAATCTGTCAATATAACTCACCACATGAACAAACCAAAAGGAAAAAAAAAGGATAATCTCATTAGATGCTGAAAAAGCCTTTAACAAAATCCAACTCCTTGTCATTGAGAGATCAGGGATACAAGGAACACACTTAAACATAGTAAAGGCAACATACATCAAGCCTATAGACAACATCATAAAATTAAATGGAGAGAAACTTAAAGCAATTACATTAAAATTAGGAATAAGACAAGGTTCTTTCCATATGTACTCAGTAAAGAACTTGAAGTTTCTAGCTAGAGCAATAAGACAACTAAAGAAGATAAAGGGATAGAGTTGCAAAGAAAGAAGTCAAAGTATCACTATTAGCAGGTGATATTATAGTGTACATAAGTGACCTCGAAAGTTTGACCAGGGAACATCTAGAGCTGATAAACACCTTTAGCAAAGTGGCTGAATGCAAGATTAACTAAAAACAAAACAAAAAACCCAAACCTGAACCAAACCAAACTAAAAACAACAACAACAAAAACTAGAACCAAACCAACCAGCCAACAAACCAACCAACCAATCAACCAACAAAAAAATAGTAGCAGATTCGATGGAAAAATAGTTGCATTTTGTGTGTGTGTGTGTGTGTGTGTGTGTGTGTGTGTGTGAATGTACCTGTGAATAAAAACAGGCATGATGCATGCGTGTGCACATATAGGAGTGATATGTACATATATGTAATTGCAAGTATGATACATATGGGTATGTTTCATGTGTGTATGCAGTCCATGTGCCTGTGTGTACACATATAACTGAAATAGTACACATACATGCATTTGAGGTATGGATATGAATGTATATGTGTTGGGGGTGGCATATATCTGTATGCATACAGCTATAGTATATAGCAGCTAGAGAAGCCAGCTGGCAGTGGGACCCCATGACCACAGAGGCATGCTGAGAAGAGTTGTTAAGTCTATGGATTTGTTACGCAGTAATAGAGAACTAATCCCCCTATCTCATGAGGAGCCAACTTCTTAAATTTTAAATTGGAACAATGATGTTATGTGTGAGCATACTAAGCTGTCACACCCCTAGCTTTAGCCTCCTTTCCCACTTAACTGACAGTCTGCACTGAGGAGGCACCTGGTGAGGTTTGTGGGGTGACATCTTTCCTCACAGGATCCACAGCAAAGGATCTTGGAAGGACAGAGGTAGAAGCAGAAGCACTCTGGAGACTTCCAGGGGTATAGACCCTCATGGGAGCTGAGACAGGGGTTCAAGGGCAGGTATCTGGTTCATCTTTGCTATCTTGGCTCTTGAACCACAGGTTCAAGGATAAAAGCTTCCAAACCAGCGGTGAGTCTGGATACGAAGGGTGAGAAATGTCTTCTGATATCTGTGGCCCAATGAGTTTGCTGAGCCCACAGTCCACAGAGCTGTATAGCTGGGGTCTATGTATTTCACTGAGAAAGCTAGACCTCAATCTACAGAGGAGCCAGACAACTGTGGTACCCTGTTTCTCTAAGAGTTGAGTTGACAGTAAGCACTATGTCCCAGGCGTAAAGTGTAGCCCTCACATATCTTCCTAAATGACAACCCCTGTCTCTGTAAGACTCCAGAAGGGAATTCAGTTTCCCCAGTAGGCAGAGCTGGTAGCTTTGAGTTATCATGCCACTTTTAGACCCACTGTGACCCACGTATTGTCCCTCCTATTAGCCTCACCTTCACTGAATCTTGGGTACTGGAGAAGCAGGTTTCTTCTCTGATTCAAGATGGGTGGATACCATAAGCAGGCCCTTCACGGTGATGTGGGTCTTGGTCACTCTAGGCTGAGAACATTTTCCCTACCACTTACTCTTACACACATGCCCACCTTGACTTTGGAGTGAGGCTCCAGCCTCAGTAGTAACCATAGAGTGGGGGGATGGGGCAGTGCTTTCCCTGACTTGCATGTGATCTACTGCTGTACCTGCAGTGATCTCCAGACTCATCTCCATTTTATCCCTCAAGTAATCCGCCATGCCCTGGACTGGGCTAGCTTTCAACCTCCCTGAACCTTGATACCTTTGGGGATGGCACAAGGAGCCTTGACATATGAAGGACAATGTGTCATGACTTGGCCTCTTAGCCTTCAGTCTGCAGCCATGATGTAACTCTTCCCCTCCAGTCTCTGCTGGAACAGAGCCTGCCTAATGCCTAGTCCCTGTCAGTCCTGAAAACAAGACTCAGCCAACATCACTAAGGACTATTGAGGCTGCTCAGCTGTTAGCTGGCCACAGACTTATGAACCCTAAGAACTACAGTGACAGAATTAGAATGGGATGTGCAGCTTGGTGCCCGCCACTGTGGCCAAGTCCTCCTCAGTTACATAGCCATTGTGCTTCTGTAGTCTACCATCAACAAGACCACCTTCCAAGGTTCCTTCTCATGTCCCTTTCTACTTAGGACAGCCATTAGGGTTGGTGTGGCCATCTCTTTGTGGCCAGATTCCAGGGCTCTGAGCAGAACACAAGGCAGAAGAGAGATGCTATGATCCCACCAAGCTGGTCTCCACCACACCGCAGTGTATCTGGTGATGTGATGCAGGGCGAATTTCCATGGATGGAAGATATAACATCTGTATGTCCACTGTAGTTGTTTCTCTGAGACTGTGTTAAGTATCTCACGATATTTAATCATGAATCCTGTTAAACTGATGGATTTTATTATAGTCACAGGGCCGGGCAATCACACCATAGTTTGATGTAGCTTAATTTTGTCTCCTCAGTGAGACAGCACACCATCAGTCATCACCCATTTTCTTATCTTTGTGGTCTGCTCAGACTGGACATTTTATAGAGGCAGAGGCATTCAGTAGTATGTCTTAGTTAGGGTTTCATTGATGTGAAGAGACACCATGACCAAGGCAACTCTTATAAAGGAAAACATTTCATCGGAGCTAGCTTACAGGTTCAGAGGTTCTGTCCATTATCATGGCGGGAAGCATGGCAGAGTGCAGGCAGATAAGGTGCAGATGGAGCTGAGAGTTCTGCATCTGAAGGGCACAGTGGTTCTCTTCCTCAGTGGGTGGAACTTGAGCATGGGACCTCAAAGCCCACCCCCACAGTGATGCACTTCTAACAAGGCCACACTCACTCTGACAAGGCCATACCTCCTAATAGTGCCACTTCCCATGGGCCAAGACTATTCAAACCACCACACAGTGCTCAGTGTGTGAGGTGTACCACATGGCAGCAAGCATCAGCACTCAGACTTCTTCACAGTTGAAGGAAGTGTTGCAGTTACTTACCCACCAGCCACTGATGGTCACATGACCATCTCCATCTGCTGGCTCTGTCAACAATGTCATGAAGGATAGGTGTGCATGTGTGTGGACAGGTATTCCTCTTTTGTGAATAGAAAGACTTAAGAAGGGTCCTGTGCCAACTTTAGGCTCATCTTTCTGAGCAAAGACTACACTGAGTTCCAAGTGCCTTAACCACTTGTGATTATCCAGATGGATGCTGTCCGTATGCCTTCCAAAAGACTGATGGACTTATATACACTAGTATCTTCCAGAAGGTCATAGAGGTAGCGGGAAGGAAATAAAACCAACCATAATTTCTCTGATGACTGAAAACTAATTTGTCTTTTTTATCAGCTATTGTCTGAGAAGAATCTCCACACTTCGTGTGCATTCCTGCTTTGTACTGTGGGAATTCACTATTCATATACCTTACCCCTTTTCCTCTGGGGCACTGCCTTTGCACCACACTATAAGTCTCCTTGCCAACTGTTCCAACCCATCTCCAGATTACTATGGCTCTACCTGTGATTTTTTTTTTTAAGTTTTATGATGCGCTACAGACGAAATGTTTTCAGTAGAACATATATAAAGCACACTGATTTTTTGAGGAGGGGAGGGAAGAGTGAGTTAAACCAAGGTTGCTATACATTGTAGCTATATGATCTGCCATGGGCCTTCCACCCACAGGCTGTAGGTTTGTGGTATTTGCAATGCTTGGCTGCGGTGTGTAAGCCATGCCACAGAGCCAGGCTGCAGGAGAGGTCAGGTGCATTCATGCATCTGCTGCTTTCAGTGCTTCACGTATTCATAGAGAACACTGCTCTGCTCGTGGTCTCAGGGAGTATGAGCTGGGAGTATGGATTTCGTAGGCTGGGTTTGAACTTGCAGCCTTCTTCCTTCCCCTGAACTTAGTTCAGTGCTCATCCGTGCTTTGCCTTCACCTCCTCTGTTTCATCCCATTCTGCAGTCCCTAGGGAATTTCATCTGGAGCACAGCGTGTGGTAAGGATCCAATCTGACTTTTCCCAGAAATACTAAGCCAACGCTTCCAGCACTTGCTGATGTTCTGAGCCCCTGGTGTGTCTCAAATGCAATTCTTAGGAACCCATAGCTCCATTTAGGGACATATGGTCTGTTCCAAATGTCAGATGACAGTAGTAACAGACACTAACCATTACCAGGCTTTAATCAAGAGCCTAGGACTTTGTCCACATGATTTTCACCCCATCTTATGAGGTCCAGCTGCAGAAGCAAGGGCGGCTCACGTCTGGCTAGAGTCTCAAGCTGAGAACCAGGTGCCCACATATGACCTTTGAAGTCACATGCCTGCTGCAGCATGTTAAGGACATGTACACCCCTCTGATTGAGTTACAGGGATAAAATGTAAAACCCTCTGTAAAGTCACAAAGGATTTCCTTGGAAACTTAATGGGAATGACAGCATCAGACGTGTGAGTGAACACGAGTGATCCCTTCCATGGCTTTCTCTACAACCAGAGCAGCTGGGTCTGGTTTAAGGGTCGCTGCTTGTCAAACACTATAGGGTGTATATGGGCACATAGCCCTCCAAATTGAATACACTGGTAGCAGGTCCAATCTATTACTTCTGAGGCACTGACTTTCTGAGACTCATGAAGGTTTCATTTCTCATCTCAGATATTCACATCCCTGGGTCTGGTTTTCAAGAATGTCCGATGAGTGACCAGAGGCGGCGGCCTAAGCTCCTGAATGGCCTCCCTCCAGGCCTGTTCCTGCCTGCAGGACATCTATGCCTCTGGCTTCACATGGAGACAGCACAAGGCAAGGAGCACCAGGCCCACGGTGTTAGGCTAAGGTCTGAGGCTGCTTGTGCTGTTCAGCTGAGTTTCACTCTTTACCAGTGTAATTATTTTGTGCCTACTGCCTTTCAGGCGCATTGGCTATAGAAGAAACTCCATTTTGGGGTGGTGGTGGGGGTGGTATACATCTTATCATGGTCTCTCATAATACGTGACTTTGGAATATTAAAGTATAACTTCATTCCTTATATAAATCCTACTCTTTGGCTACTGGCTTTGTCTTATTTTTCAAGGACTATGGAGTCCAGGATAGGGTGGTTTCCTGTAGGTGCCACTGGCAAAGGCTGCGGCCAGAAACCCAGATGTGTCTGCAGCGCCTCCGACAGCTGCGGGCTCAGGCCCCAAGCGTACTCAGCTGGGTGAGTCCTAGGTCCAGCAGACTGTGGGTCACCAGCCTCAGACTTCACAGACATGAGCACTGCTGCCTTTCCGTTCTCTGGGATACACCTGCAATCAGGACTTCAAAGGCTCCCAGTTTCTCATGTGTCTCCGTATTTCAGTGGAAGAATCCTGCATGCTAAACGTGCCCATCAAATTCCCTCAGACTAGAAAGTTTACAGGAGATTAACATTTTTCCCCTTCTGTGATACATTCAGAAATTTTCTGCACAGAAAAAAAAAATCATGCATGCAGCCAAAGCACCGGGATCCTGATGAACATGGCGGCAGTTCCTGAGTGTATAAACGGTCTAAGTGCCAGACTGACAGACATCCTCTTCCTAAATTTACTTTTTGGCCTTAAAAATGTGGGCTAAAAGCTCGGCGTGGTGGCGCACACCTGAAATCCCAGCACTTGGGAGGCAGAGGCAGGCAGATTTCTGAGTTCGAGGCCAGCTTGGTCTACAGAGTGAGGACAGCCAGGGCTACACAGAGAAACCCTGTCAAAAACCAAATAAAAAAAAAAGGCGGGGGGGCTTAGTGGAGGTTTAAAAAAAAATCACATCTTTATAAGATTATCAAAGATACAGAAACCAATTCCAGGTGTTTCTTTTTAAGCTAATTAATAATTTTGATGCTAATTTTCTTCTCTTTGGAGGGTGGTTTTTTATTTATTTTAAATTAATTAGTTAATTATTTTTTTTACTCTCATTGTTTCTGATGTGTAACAATCCCCCCCCCCCACACACACACACACAACAAGAGCACTGTTCACTGGACACACTGAGTTCTTTCTACTTCTTCTTAAATGGGACGCTAATTCCATGCGTATGTCCAGCATACTCTGCCCTGCTCAGCCATCACATCAGGTAATGGTTCACTGTGGCAGCAAGCCCGGAGGCGGCATTTCTCGTGTTTTGTATGCACACAGATGAAGGCCCCGCTGAGACAGCCTGGGAAACTGCTGCATGGTAACTCGGCTTCAACTCTCTGCGGCCTTAAGGAAGAAGCAGAGCTCCGGATTTAGTTCGGAAGGAAGGCCGGCGCACCTCTTCTGTCTAGGATGATATTTTTGTGGGGATTTTGAAAATAATAACACATTAGCAACATCCTGGCTGGTAACACCAGTTTCCATAGGTAATTGCAAAAGCATCTGTGGGCAGGTGCATTTCCCAGGACCTATGGCTGCTTCTTCCGACTCCAGCTCTTGGTGGCTGACCTGAGAGATGCACGCAGCTCTCAGATCCAAACTCCATGTTACCGCAACTTCAATTCCATTCATTTCATCTGCAATTACGTTTTCCTCATCTGTGTCCCCGGCATGCTTGTCATCTGTGGAGGTCCCAGACAGTACTCTCTATTTTCATTTCACTGAAGTACAATGTACAAACAAATATATGTCAAGCAGTAACTGTACTGATAAATGACATCATAATGTTCCTATATATTATATCTCACTTTGTTTTCCTTTCATTTCCATCACTTAGCATAACTTTTTTTTTAAAAAAAGGTTTATTTATTTATTATATCTAAGTACACTATTGCTGTCTTCAGACACACCAGAAGAGGGCGTCAGATCTCATTACGGATGGTTGAGCCACCACGTGGGTGTTGGGATTTGAACACAGGACCTTTGGGAGAGCAGTCAGTGCTCTTAGCACTGAGCCATCTCTCCAGTCCCTTACCATAACTTTCTTTATCTTCACCTTAAATCTTTCCTGAGTTGCTTAGAGTGCCTTTAGACACCTCTGAAACATTGCTATCTTGAGCAACTGACCTGAAAGTCTTCTTTGCTGTTTTAAATAGAGACAGCTGGTCCACTTATATTTATTGTTTTCAGGTCCTGTCACACATGATGGTCTTTCCTGGCTTCTGGATAGTCTTCTCTCCTGGATCTACTCATTCTGCACAGCTCCTCTGGTCCTTTTTGCTCTTTTGTTCATGGTGCTTTAGCAAAAAGCAGGCTTAGTTTCCCTGGTAGTTTTTAATGCCAATCAAATCAGAGAGTCCATTTCCCAAAGGACAGAAGCCATCCTGGAAACCTTTGACCACAAAGGTTTCCTGCACTGAGGATGGGTGGGAATGACTCTCTCCACACCGCTGCTGGTTTTTCTCTGGCCATCCTTAACAATCCACAAGTGACACTAGAGCGTCATTTACATAAGGAGAGCTTTGTATAAGTCAGAGAAAATCAACGAACAAGGCTGGGAGTTTGCATGCAATTGTGGAGCCATAGCAACGGGCTGACTTCAGACTGGAGATCTTCCTGCCTTGGCCTCCTTAGAGCTGGGGTTTTAGGTCTGCGTTTATCAGGGCCTGCGATCAGTGTCAGTGTGACATCAGTGGACATCAGTCTTCCCTCACATGAACTTTATTATCTCCTGATTTCTGAGTGTTGCTTTATTCATCTGAGTGTATCTGTTTACTCACCTTTGTGGGAACACTATGTGGGGTTATACTTGGAAAATGCTCCAAGTTACTACCGTTGTCCAAAGCAATTAGATAGAAGGCTGAATCCACAAGAGAGATTGTGTCTTCGTCTATCTTGTTGAAAGTCCTCTCATCTTCTGGCTTCAGGTTTCCCTGGGCTCACAAGACTGTGTCTACATTGGTTCTGTGAATCATATTCTTCCATCTTTCCTTTTCTTCAGTGTCATCTACATGGCTGTCACACAGGTTTCCTTCACTCATTAAAGCCAGGCATATCCTGTGACGTCAGATCCAGTCAGGTTCCTTCCCTAGTTGGGACTTTCCTTCCTCCTGGGAGGACGTGAGTGTTTCTCTCTAACACCTTACTTTAGCCATAAGTTCATCTTTTCACTTCCCGACGCCAGGGCTCTAGGCAGCACCCTGGCTGGCTCTCAGGCTCTACGCCCCTTCTCTGGCCTCCAAAACTGCCTCCTCCTCCCTTCGTTCCACTTTGATGTTTCCTGGTTTTAATATTCCTCTCACGACGTAGTTTCCATTTTCTGTGGCGACAATTCTATTATTTGTAGCTTCCGATACACATTTGAATTCTGCTCTAAGGTCCTCAGTGGTTTTGCATGCACTGCGCGTCTCTGTGGGGAAGCACAAGGGCCTAGCCTTTAGTCCAGGCTCTTCTCTGCCATACTATCCTGGAATAACAGACATGGCCATGTTCAGCTCTGGAGTATCCAGGCAACACCTCTGAGGCGGCCAGGTGCGAGCCCAGTGGGCTTCTCCAGGGTTACCCAGGCATCTCTTCAGCTCACACTTCTCACAGACAGAGCTCACTTCCCTGAGCTCCAGTCTATGGCCTGAGTCTACCAGGCAGACCAAAGCTGCCCTACATTCCAAGAAGGCTTGGCTGCCAAGTCTTCAGCTCCCTCTGCTCCCCTGGATATGGGTTGCTCCGTACTCTTCCAGGCTGGACCTGGGTGCATGGTGGTAAATGTAAAGAAATACTTCTTTTCATGTGGCCACCAACAGGTTCTCACCAGTCAGAGGTGGCCTCAGGGTAGGGTTCTTGCTATTACAAGTTCTGCCTCAGCTTGGTAGTTTCACTGACTTCCGAGGTCAGAGGGCAGATAGGATGACCACAGGCTCCAAACTCTCTTCGTTTCTGCTCCATACAGGAGGCTCTGCCCACCACATAAGTTTTGCCAGCCAGCTCTCTCAAGTCCACCATTACTCCACGCCTTCTGCCCTTCCTGCCATCTCCATCCTCACATGTCCCAATGCTAAGCCAACTACGAAGAAGATGTCCTAGGGTTCTTTTGCACTGTGACTAATAGTCAAAGCATGGTTCAGACATGACATGGGCTGTTTACTCTTCTGAGGAGCCCAAGGACATCTTACATGGGGAATCTCTTCTTCCTCTGAAGGCTTGATGATATTGAGAGTTCTTATTTCAAACCTCCTTGCTAACTGGAAGCTGGGCAGAAGATGGAGCCTGTGTGTTGAGTCCAACCACTATATTAATTTACAAATGGTGGATGTACCTCCAAGGGCTTGGGATTCCTCTCCCACTAGTTACTAAGAAGTCCTATTTCTCCCATAGTGAAAAAAAAAAATACCACGCTCTCTCACCTCATCTTTGGAAACTTACCTACCAGTTGGCCTCACAGCCTTTGAGATGGCCATGCATACATATAGCAGAACTAAACAGCATGCTGGCAAGATACAGGCACGCAAATATAGAGTCCTGACCATTCCCAAAGCATGAATGCTATCACATCAAGAGAAGGCTTCCCAGAAGAGGCTCCTTCATCCTACACTGCCATTGGGATGGGAGCATCCCAGAATATGTAGGGTGTAAAAGGATAATCACCTTCCCTACAGAGACTCCTCATGTCTCAGAAACCTTTTCCCTCCACCCTTTCTTTTTCATCCCAGTAACCTGAGAGGACAGCTGAGGGAAGCCTCCTGCCTTCTCCAAAGAAGAAACCAAAGCTTAGGAAGCCCAACTGTCATTGTCACCTGGCCAGGAACATAGAAGTGTCAGTTCTCCAGGCTATGGATGTCTGAGTCTGACCTAGAAGGCTCATCAGTCCCAGAATAGGGCTCTTCTCTCAAAATGTGCCTCGGTGTTATTGTGCATGCTGCAGGCTAAGGCTGAGATTTATGTCCCAGTGCAGGGGATGGGGCATTTATGGGGACCTGGTGGCAGATCTGCAGAGTCATCTATGCTACTGCTGGGGCTCGGGCAGAGGCTGTCCTAGGACTTGATGTACCTGCTGAGTGTCTGACTTACCAGAGTTGACATTTAAAGCAATGTGGATAGAGACTTACAAATCCCTCAATCTCATTTTTTAAAGATGTATCACAAACACTATTGGTGATAATATTATTGAGTTTTATGTCAAGCCAGAGTAATCTGAAAGGAGGGAACCTCAATTGAGAAAATGCCTTCATAAGATCAGGCTGAAGGGCATTTTATTAGTGATTGATGAGGGAGGACTCGGCCCATTGTGGGAGGTGCCACCCCTGGGAAGGTGATCCTGGGTTCTATAAGAAAGCAGACTGAACACGCCCTGGGTGCAAGCCAGTAAGCAGTGCCATTCCATGGCCTCTGCATCAGTTCCTTGCTCTAGGTTCCTGCCATGCTTGAGTTCCTTGTCCTGACTTCCTTCAATAATGTGATGACTATTGTTGGTTGTCAACTATATCTAGAATGAACTATGATTCAGAAATGAAGGGCATGCCCGTGATCCGGATCTTAAGGCAGGAAGCCATATGCCTTTAATCCAGATCTTGAGGTGGGAAGACACACCTTTAATCTGGGCCATATCTCTTGGAAGCCTATATAACCACAACAAAAGAAGGAAGGTTTTGTTCTTTGTTATCTTGCCCCACCCGCCTTGCTAGCATATCTATTCCTTCACTGGCATTGGAGCCTACTTCTTCAAGATTCCAGCATATACAGAAGACCGGCTGGGACACCCAGCCTTGTGGGATTGAGCAACTACTAGATTCTTAAACTTTCTGCTCATAGCTAGCTATTGTTAAATTAACTGGCCTGGCCTGCAGCCTGTAAGCCAAGCCATACACACACAGACACACACACACACACACACACACACACACACACACACACAGAGAGAGAGAGAGAGAGAGAGAGAGAGAGAGAGAGAGAGAGAGAGAGAATCATTCCATTAAGTTTTATGACTAGAGAATCCTGACTAATAATAATAATATTAATAATAATAATAATAATAATAACATTGAAGACATTGAAGTATAAGACAAATAAATGCTTCCCCCCCAACTTGATTTCCACGTTTTGCCACAGCAATAGAAACCCTAATAGACAAACACCTATGCCGAAGGCTCATATTTCATTACCTCTGTAGCATACAGAGGCCACTGCAAAGCATCTGCCACTCCTGTTTACTTAGCCCACAGAACTGGCTAAGCACAGGGAGTCAAATCTGCATATCTTAACAATGAGGACCAACTCAGGAAGCCTGGGACTGAGGGCAGCCTGGCTCAGGGTCAGAGCACAGGAAGGTGTTAGAAGGCAGGGCCCCAGCAGCTTCCATGATGAAGACCCAGATGCTAACTTATCTTCCAACTTTATACTCAATATCCTGCTATATCTGATATAGCCGAGACCTGCCTTTACTTCTGGCCTTAATGAAAACACCATTTCTACCCAAGAGAGTCTAAGGACAACATAAGACACAGAGAAACACTTGGAGCACTTGACCAGCATTACCTGTCAAGATGGAGTTTGGCCCCTTCCTGGGAAAGCAAGGACACCTGTCAGGGATGCATGCCTGGCCCAATAGGTGGCAGTGGTCTGGAATGCCACATCCTAGGGTGGTCAACTGGGTATCAACTTCACTGTGTACAGGGCTGCCTATTAGAGTTGACCATACTGGGTTCTACTTAAGAGATGACTTTAGAGTCTTTTCACAGGTCTCTAACACAATTTTCTGGAACATTCCATAGCCTGCTTTCCATGGGCAGCTTTCCTCAAATCTGTAGAGTATCCAGGACAGAGAAGAAGGTTGCTCAGGACATGGGGCCCTACGAAGGTGCTTCACCATTTCCATGGTTATAGTAAGTGCTCAGACTTGTGGAAGGATGAGGTCTGGTGGGGGACACTTCTGAAAGAACAAGATCTCCTCTCTGGTGGCGACTCTATTCCCAGCTTCCATGGGTGAAGGACATTCAAGTTAGGAGGCCCCTGCCTCCATCAGCTGTGTCTGTGTGACAGAAGTACCACAGCACTGGGGACAAGCATTATCTTAGCTATGTTTTGGGCAGTGCAGTAGGTACCAAGATAATCACGCATATTCACTGAGCACCAAAGAGTCCTCTAGAGACCTGTGATGGTTTCAACACCTTAACATAGGGGACCATATGCTGAATCAGCCTTAGCTTCCAACATACAACCAATGCACCTGGGAGAAAGGGGACGGACAGGGAGACAGGGCTGGGGAGACAGGAACAGGCCGAACATGTGGCCCAGTTACACAGGGGCAGAAACTAGATTTCCCTGGCTCTACTCTTGGTCTTGGAACACCATTCTTAAACAGAACCTGACCCCTCATCTTCAATCTTACTGGAACCTTTAGCCATCCTGGTACCACCCTTAGGTGTGCTCAGTGCTGGCCCACCTGCTGGTCACCTCCACTATCATGAGAAGTATCCTTCTTGTGACAGTGAGCTCACGCCACACCCACCTGTCTTATATGCCAGGCTCTGTGTTCTACTCTGCACTGAGCCAGTTCCCTCCCCCCCCCATTCCAACCATTTGCCATTTATGCATTTTAAACAATTCAACGAACAACTGCTTTAAGGAAAATTGAGATGAATGCAGACCCAATTATGGAAAAGAGGGGCCAGCTGTAATGCCTCTCCTTCTGAAAAATGCCAACAGAAATAACATAGCTTTGTCAAGCCAATCCCTTTTGTTTGTTTGTTTTTGTTTCCAGGTTCATATCCGCCAGGAGCATGAAGGATGCCTCTGCTTACAATACTACTTGAGGCAGCACCACCATATACATTTTTGTTTGCGCACGGAATCCATTAAAACGTCCAGCTATTACCGTGGTGATGAACAGGGTGACTCAGACGAGCAGAGAATGGACCGCGCACTGATCCAAGTAATGACTGTGGTCTTTCATCACTTGTGCTGAACAAAGCTGGGTTAGGGCACCGGCACCGGGCTCCTGCAGACTGAGTCTGCACGGGCCGCCTCAGTGCTCACACCGCTTCTTAATCCGGTCTGCTTTGTCCTTGTGAGGACGTCACGTCCAGAAAGTATCTAAATCGATCCGAGGTGCAGGGCTGCTGGGCAAGAGGCCATCTCTGCTCCGGGGTCGCAGGCAGGATTTTCTCCTCCTCCTGTTCTGTGACGTTCCTTTTTGGCAGTCTGCCCGTGGGAAGTATTTCTTCGTGTGTGGCGGTTCTCTTTTACCCTAGCATGTCTGGCTCTTCCTCTACCCACGCTCCTGGTATGTCTGGTTCTTCTTTTCTACCAGCAAGATGTCATAGGGACCCACTGATCATACTGGAGGTGGGGGCCACAGCCTCTGAACTTTGGCCTAGGTTCCTCCCTGCCAGTGAGTTCCATGGTAGACAAGAGAGCCAATCTGTTTCCCAAGGGTTGTTTGTTGGGGTCTTCACAGTACTAGGCCTGTGGCATGGGACTAGGAGAGTGTTAGGAGCCAAGCAGGTTTAAGAAAAGAATGTCAATGCAGTCCGCTTAGGTCAGCTACGTGGAAGGTGACTCATTGATTCCCTCTCCATGTGGGATTCAAACAGAGAATCCCCACAAGAACAGCCAGTGTCCACTGAAGGAAACCCATCACCATGACCCACACTCCTTGCCACTGTGAGATGCAGTGGGATCACATGGGTGCTGTGGAGCCACTAAGTCAGGCTGTCAAGGGGGAGCACTGTTCTTTGAGACGAGCTCACATGACACCTCCTTTCCAGTCGTGTTCCCCTTGTGTTCAGAGGGAGAATTCTAAATCCTTGGCCTGGCCTTCTTGGCCTCACAGATTTGGCTGCTCCCTTGGGGATCTGCCTCACCTCAGCTAAGGAAGTCTCCTAAAGGCCTGTTTTCCCAGGTAGAGACCATGTCACAGAGGGTCCCACTTGTTCCTTTGATTACTAGATAGACACAGCCCACATATGACTCTTGACACAGTCTTTCTAGCAAGGTGGCTTCTCGAGACCAAGTGCCATTGGGAATCAGGGCCAGCTCAGGGGACATCTAGAATCAAAGTTGTAAATGTCATGGGGAGTGGCTTAGTGGTGGTAGGAGCAGGTAATGTGTGTGTGTGTGTGTGTGTGTGTTATAACCTTGTGCTCCCCAGTCTCATCTGTGTGCAATTAACTACCTGGGAGAAGGAAGGATATTAAATCAAGAAAAGACACCCTGCATGCCATGTCCCCAAAGTCTGGGTGTTTCAGAACTAGAGAGTTGTCTGCATGTACAGATAAGATATAAGCTGCAGAGATGCCCAGCATCAGACAGAGGGAGGAGGACCATATGGGACAGCAAGCAGAACTGGGGACAATGGAACTTTCTTGCATATCTACTATAAGGAGTAAGATAGCCATAGGGTCCCAGATGCTGGGTGACTAGGGCTCCCTAGGGTGGTTAAGCTGGAATCCCCCTTGCTGCTTACATGTGATTAGCTACTTGGAAACCAAGGATCTCCCTGCCAGGACACTTCTTCACCTTCTTCTGTATGAAGGGAACTTCGTACAAAGCTAGGTATCCCACTAGGCAGGCTGGCCTTGTCCTCAAGGAGGCTGGGCTCTGACAGCAGCTGCTACAGTGCTTACTGCTTGCTGTGTGGGGCTGGAAAGTGACTTTAGGTGTCCCCAGGAGCAGGCAGGTCATAATCCACTCCACATTCATCCTGGTAATTCCTTATGTCACTTCATGGTGACACAGGGCATTTGCATGCAGTACTCTGCGTGCCTTCCTTGCTCCTTCTGTGATCAAGGTTGCTTCATTGACCGTACTGTGGCTGTGGAGGTGAACTGTTTAGCTCTCAGGTGGCCTCCAGCACGGCTCCTGTGCACTGCCTAAACCTCCTTGCTGGGGCCTCATTCACTCTAGGAGATAGCCTTCCTGGCCACCTGTAAAGCCAGCCAGCCATCCTGGGAACTGGGTAAGGGGCCGGATCCAAGGTGGACATGCTTCCCAGCCTGTGCGCTGCCTGACCGAACTCAGCCGTCACTCCTTAGAAGTCATGCTGAATGCACACATGAGGTTTCTCGTGGCAAGCTAGTGGACCTCTCAAGATGGAGTGGCAGCGCCTGTCTACGGTGGGCAGGACTCGTACGCAGATGGGGAATGAAGTCGGGCTAAAGCAGCTGCATTACTCCCTTCCCTAGCGATTCATTTTTCCCATTTGACTTCTTAGAAAAGCATCCCATTCTCTTCTTCCTTTGGAAATTTATCCAGATTTCTACCGCAAGTGTAACCCAGGAGCCTGTTCATGGCTCCGGCTTCTGGAGGATGTCCACCAGGTTCGAGTCCCTTCACCCTCCACCTTCACATGGGTAGGGGTGTAGAGCCAATGGTGTGGGCTCTTCGAGCAAGGTTTGTTCTCCCCCCACACTGGTAGACCATTCTAGCAACCAGGGAACTACGGGTCAGGAGCCACATCTGGTCTCTAGCACCTGCGTTCTGGAACACCTGGGCTGGGGACACCTGGATGCCCATCTCTGCTTGAACAGCTCCTTCTGAGGTCTGCATTTGTGTGTGTGTGTGTGTGTGTGTGTGTGTGTGTGTGTGTGTATGTGTGTGTGTGTGTGTGTGTGTGTGTGTGTGTGTGTGTGAGAGAGAGAGAGAGAGAGAGAGAGAGAGAGAGAGAGAGAGCCTCTCTCTCTGTGAGTATCTTAGGGTTTGCATCATAGAAGAAAACCAGAGCAGGAACTGATGCAGAAGTCATTGTTCCCCATGACTTGCTCAGCCTGCTTACTTAAAGCATTCAGGAACATCCGTCATCTTACTAGGGGTAGCACAGCCCATGATGGGCTGGACCCTCTCACGTCAATCACTAATTAGGAAAACACTACAAACTTATGAATGTGTTTTCTCAAGTGACAATCCCTTTTAGACCCAAATATCTCTATCTTGGGTCAAGGCAGAACAGTGTGGGACTGATTTTGTCCTGAAGTTTAGACTCCACCTCCCCTCCCCCCCCATCTCATTCTGGAAGCTTCGTGATGACCCAAGGCTCTGGTGGGAACCTAGGCACACCTCGGTGTTGCCACCAAGCTGGCTACAGTCAGGGCTCTATGTTGATTTTTTTTTTAAAATATGGCCACACATAACCTTCAGAATCCTATGAAGCAGACCTTTAGGCTGACCCCTAGTTGTCAGGAAGCTGCCGAGGCAGAGTCCCGAGTGGAATGCGTACATCCCACTGAACAGCTGCCTGTCCATCAGAAGAGAGCAGGGTCCTCCCTGCTCAGGGACAGCTCTCCTAAAGCCTGGCTGAGGTGGACAGATGCTCGGCACTGCAGAAGATGCTGTCAGGACAGCTAATGAGCAGGCCATCTGCACGTGTGCTCTTTCATGACATGATTGTTCTCAGCGCTCTTGACCTCCTGAGGACCCAGTGGGTCGGGGGATGGACTGACCAGCCCAAGTCAGCAGCCAGATCCAGGCAAGCTGAGAGGAACCACTGCTCAGATGGACTCCACGTCTGCCTCTAACAGAGGCCCCAAAACACTGGGTGCAGGTTGGACGCTTATGTCCACATGTGTCCCTGCAGCTGGCATCTGGGCATATTTGGATCTATGTTCTCTAGGGTATACGTATCTGTGCAGTACTAGCTCTTGAGCGGGACCCCTGAGAAGCCCTCCCCAAACCTCCCTAACCCTGCAACTGCCTGTTTCTACACACAGAATTAAAACATGGTGCTTAATAGCTAATTGGAAAAATGGATTCCAATCCAGCTGGTTTATTCTGATTTAGGGAGCGGTATAGCTTACCGTTGAGCATCTTGCAATGCATAAACATTACAGAAGTGCAGAGTAAACACTGATTAGAATATCCGTGAAAGCCACTAACATGTGTGCGGTGCAGCCGTAGCCAGCCAACATCTGCTTAGAGATCCATTCCTGGCCAGCCATGAGGGACCAGAATCCCCATCCAGGATCCTCCTGATCTTTTCATTTAGGTCCTCTGCTGCCAGGGCTGGTAGAAACCAGGAGCCCAGGAGCTGCAGAAGAGGTAGGGAATCCCACTCTTTGCCCTATCTCTAAAACTGATGCATCACAGGTGGGTGCAGGAGAGTACTGCTTCCACATCCAAGAAGAACCTTTAGCAGTCTCACTAGTCATCTGGCTCAGTTCAGATGGATGCTCACAAGGCAAAGTGTAAGGGGCCACTTCAGAGACAGCAATTAACAAGGCTAGCCCACAGCCTCGTTCGTCTATCGAGTCCTCCGGGCCATGGACTTCCAGCTTCCCAGTATCTGAGCATCTTGCACAGCGCTCACTGAGCTTGTGGCGAGATAGGTGGCGTTCATCCCAGTGACCTGAGAAGCACGCTGGTATTTTTATGACCCTTCCTCCCCCTTTTACATGCTGATCATGAGCCAGTAAATTAATTTCACGACCCACTAATGGGGTGGTGACCCCCACTTGTGAGAAGCAGTGATTGCGGAAATGCGAACATCAGCATGTGCCTGGGGTCTGCATTGGGCTAATCAATGGATCCATTTATCACACATACTTAGAAGGCCCCAGGAGGGGACAGGCTACAGGATCCCCTAGGCTCAGATCATCCCCTGAGCAGCCCCCACTCAGCAGGTGACACTGTGGGACTTGGATACAGAGTTGATATAGCTGAGGTGCAGGCTGGAGAGGGGTCTTGGCTAGAGGAAAGTCCAATCTGGAACGAGTGACGCTGGAGAGGAATTAGCAGCCACCACATGGCCACCAGGCCTCTTACAGAAAAGTGGACCACAAGACCATCTGAGAAACAACTTAAGGTGGCATGTGAAACCTATGGTATTAATTTACTATATATGAGGCCATGATGTCATCATGCACATTAGGCACTTTAAATTGTGGTTTCTTAAGATCTCCTTTGAGAACCAATATTGAGATACCTTAAAAACACATCACCTCAGGCCAGAGGTTCTAGCAGGATTTGGGCCTCATTTTTCTAGACAGAAGGATGCAGGGTAGACTAGATTGCAGAGCTGTAGATTTCCCTTCTTGTTCCTGTAAGGGGCTCTCAGGGGGACCTCACACTGCCCCGTCTACTTTGGTATGCAGATGCAAATACACACTGCCTTAACTTGCCCATCTCTTCTAAGTGTTATACAGAAAGCGGTGAACCCACAGTGCCTAGCGCTTAGAACCCCTGGTTCTAAGGAGGACATAGGCCTGGGAATTCAGAGCCTCTGGCCTTGTCATGACTCTGGTCTGAATCACAGAGGGCCATGGCTATGTGACTTCCTTCTTGGCATCAGTTTTCAGCATTATGGCCCTCATCTAGGTGGCTAAACAGCCTGGGGTGTGGTCAGGAAGGCTTAGCCGTATCCCCGAGGCTACCATGTGGCACTGGGGCATGCCTTCAGCAGCCCTCTGCGTGGGTCTGGGTGATGGGGCTCATCACTGTGTATCATTCCCCTCAGACCCAACTGTGGTCCCTGCCAGGGGGGTCTTGGGAGTTTAGATGTTCAACTGGCTATGGTCTGCACAGGGCAGAGGCAGACATAGAGCTTCCTAGACCTGTGGCTTCCCTATACCATACATCACTCCAGGTTCCTCAGAGCCTTAGGCTCTTCGAAGTGTGCTTGCTTCTGGGTCCACTCAGCAGCCCAATAGACCCCCACACTGACCCTGAAAAGGTCTCAGCCTTTACATCATTCTCAAAGAAGCCAATGCTAAGTGCAGTCACTAGCCCAGATGATGAGGTTGAGGCTTACCTATCTTGCTTAAAACCCTTCATCTCTTAGTTGTATTTTATCACAGAGGATAATTTAGTTGTCTACAGTGTCTAGGCAGTGTGTGGTGCCACTACCTCAGAAACAACAACAAATTATAAAAGGACACCCTCAAGTCCTCTGTACTCACTGCCTGTAGGAGGAGCAGTCCTGGGGAGCAGGTTGACTGGGGCCTCCAGAAAGAACTCATTGTGCCCTGCTCAGTGGGATGAGGTGGGTAAGGTACTGGAGCTCTTGGGTTCTGTTAGCAGCCACTACACCATATCTGGGGCAGCAGCAGAACCATTTGCAGTGCCCTGCAGGCCTGAATTTTCATGGTCCCCTTGGTCTCAGGAGAGGTAAAAAAAATCTTGCTCTCAGGTTTGGATGGTACCTGATGTACCTCTACATCTCCCCCCACAAAGCCAAGCAGCTTTGGCACCAGCAATATGCACTGTCTCAGCTTCACTTCAGTTCTGTCCCTGTGTGTCCAAAGACCAACCGATTTGGAACAGGCTCTCTGGGACTTATCCCCAGAGAGTAAGGAGAAGCTGTGACAGGGACAGAGACACCAGATGCCACCTGTCTCTGGTTCCCAGAGTCTATCTACATCCATCGTGGGATTTTGTGTTTGCTTAAATCTCCCCACCATGCCCACCAAAAAAGGAAAGAGGCCACATACCGTGGTGGTCTTTATCCGCCCTCCGGGCTGTGTGCAAGTCCAGCCTGATCGGTTGATTAACAAGTCACAGCCTTCCCCCTCCAGGCAAGGAAGCATGTCACACCACTGCTTTGTCTTGATAATTCGAGCTGTGGGAGAGAGGAGAGAGAGAGAGTTGTTCAGTGTGCCACTTCCAACCTGTGGGCCACTGAGTAGAGTGCTGCATCCTAAACTAGGGCCTGGCCCCTGACATCACGGTGGGAAGCCACATAAATAGGGACCATGCCATTTGGAGGCATTCCCAATGGATGCTGGACATATACTGCCTCTCCTTGGTGTAGCACCATTGGTCCCCAACTATCAATAGTCACAAAGGGCGTTAGAACATTTTCAAAACAACATCATTCCCCTTCCTGAGGATCAAAAACCTCACTTTTTGATTTGTCAGAAATGGATAGATGTACTGAGGTGACTGTCCACTGGACAGCTTGGGTAGGACCAGGGTTCAATAAGTTAGCAATTCAATAGTGGCCATGACCCCTATCACCCCCATCTACAGACACTGTCTTGACTCAAGGCTCTGAGACTGGCAAACTCTAGTTTCTGTCTTACTCCTT
Source organism: Apodemus sylvaticus (assembly GCF_947179515.1). Lineage (NCBI taxonomy): Eukaryota > Metazoa > Chordata > Mammalia > Rodentia > Muridae > Apodemus > Apodemus sylvaticus. The sequence goes on along the minus strand of NC_067488.1, from coordinate 56,323,927 downwards.
GAAGCATACAGGGTAGGGGTCTAGTGGAGAGCTGAGAGTGGGAAGGTGGTCCTAGAGTTCAGGAAAGAGTTTCATCCAAAGAGTTTCATGCAAAGGCTACACAGATGAAAGCCACCTTTCTTCTTCCTTGGAAATGCATCTAGGTTTGGTGGTTTGCCCTGATAGTCAGGAAGGCTCTGTGAGAAACTTATGAGGAAGAAGACCACAATGAAGTTGAGTTTTCTTATTATCAGAATCTTCTATGACTGGCTAAGACAATTCTTCCTGTTGCATCTGCATTCAAGAGACCCATACACAAGGCTAGTAAAAGGCTGTCTGTGAGATAGCCAATCATACTCAATGTGATGTAGCTTCTGATCACCTAGGAGACTGTGGAACATAACCATGAGCGTCTATAAGGGCTTTCCAGAGAGAACTGGGCAAAGGGGATTACCTACCCTGTTCATGGGCAGCACAACTGGCTACCTGGGTACCTGGGCAGAGCAAAGAACAAGGGCAAAGCCAGGATAATATGAGTGTTTCCTGTTTGCTGCTCAAAGGCCCACGAAGTGATAAGCTTTCTTTCCCACTTCTGTCTCGAGTTCTGTCTAAATGCATGGAGCCAGGCAAGCAGGAACTGAGTCTCCTGAAGTAAACTTTTCATTCTGTTTCTTCCAGGTACTTTATCACAGCAGTGAGAGAGTAAAACACTGAGGTGGTCAGAAGGGACACCAGCACCCCCTGGGCACTGTTTGAAGGCTCAGTAACACAGGATTTTAACTTTAACCTCAACATCCGAGACTGGAAGACACTTAGAATCTTTCATGAAAAGGAAACCAAATAGAACCACAAAACCCTTTGGGGTCTAGGGTCACAAAAGACCCAGCAAAGAGTAAGGTTATGCCTGTTACATTCCTGTTAGTGTGACCTCCATGCCTGACATACCTCTCCCCATGCAGGAAGGACCTAGCATGGATTCTGCACTGCTTACCCACTTAGAGTTCACTGCCTCATGGGTGGGGCTTGAGTTCCTTTCTTTTTGGCATCAGGGTCTTCAGTATTAGGAACCATCACCTTTTTCAGTTGGGCTCCTCCTTCCTAAAGCAGCACTACATTTTGATTGGCCCCATAGCTCAGTAGGCACAAGGAGCTGGTGACTGAGCTGCAGAATTGACCAACTCTAGTTGAGAGAAGTGAGTCCCTCTCTGTCACCCTCACATGACAACAGCTATAGACTTTTCTATTCTAGACAAGAATGGACTACATCCTCTAACCAATTCAGATCCACCCTGAGTCCCACACACAACCTCTCCAACTCCTGGGCTTTCTCCCTTTCTCCCTTCTCTTTGGCCTTCTTTTCAATTTTACTGTTCTCTCTCTCTCTCTCTCTTTCTCTCTCTCTCTCTCTCTCTCTCTCTCTCTCTCTCTCTCTCTCTCTCTCACACACACACACACACACAAATACATACACAATGTACAAATATGTACACACATGCACAAATATGTACATATATGTACAGGCATGTATATATATATGCACAGTACTCCAGGCTGGCTTAAACTAGAGGTACAATGCTATAGGATGTTTGTACTACAGTTTCTCTGCAATTTGATAGCTGGCATGTAAACAACTCTTCCAACACATATGAACTTTGGTGGAGTGTGCTCAGACATAGTTCTTCCCCTGCTGTGTAATCAGTAGATTTCATTGCCATGAGATAGCATGTGCCATGACCAGGCATCTGGTCATGGTGGAGCTAGATTGGGTAGGGGATGTAATCCCTTCTTGTCTAGAATAGAAAAGTCTGTAGCTGTTGTCATCTGAGGTGACAGAGGGGGACTCACTTCTCTCGACCAGAAGGGTACAACTGCCAGTGTTAAGCTCCCTGCTAGTTGATATCTTGGTTTTGAACTAGCAGTCCTACAGTTACCCTTTGCATAGGACCAGAGGAGTGACCCAGGAGGCAGTGATTGCCCTGAACAAAGTTGAGTAATGGATGACAAAGACACAAATAGAGCTCCCACAGCAATGGCTGGGCTCCAGGGAAACTACCATGAGGGTGGGTCAGGAGGGCCTACGATAGTATGGAAGACATGAAGGTGGGCCTCCCAGCTAGAGGGATGGCCATTCCTTGTTAGGCATGACACAGATGGAAGGGCTCCATGATGAAGTGCATAATAGGAGTCTTGGAATTGATTAGTTATGCCTGCCACAGGCACAGCAGAGAATGCCTCACCCCATCCCAGTGTCTACATTGGTTGCCAACAAGGAGGACTGTCCAATAGCCAGGATCCTAGGCTAGCTCTTTTCAGGCTACCATTACAGACACAATATAAATTTGTGTGCTGAAGCTCCCGACTCTTGTATTTAGAAATAGGACCACAGGGAAGTAACTGAATTCAATTACAAGGATGGATACTTGATCTGGCAGGGTTAGTAGTCTTATAAGAGACCCCAAAAGCACTTCCAATCCCTGCAACCCATCAGCTGTGAGGGCACAGCAAGAAGGAAGACATCAATAATCCAGAAACTGGCCATGCCATCACAGCAGCCTTGAACTCCCAGCCCCTGGAGCTGACATTAAGCCACTAAGCAGCTCGACTGTGGAACTACGCTATGGAACCCTGAGCTGATGGAGTGAGGACTGTCCTTATCCGACATCAGCTGTGTAGTTCCTGTGAAGAAGAGACAGTGAAGGCAGCAGCTCCCTCAGGGTCTGGCTTCCTGGGAAATAGCTTTAAGAACAATGGCTGCCCCAGCTGTGGCCTCCCCAGGGCATGGGTATCCCTATGCTGAAGACATTGCACAGATCCAGGCACCAGGCCCAAGCCACTCTCCTGGGCTTACACTAATCACAGCACAGGTGGCTGGTGGGTAAGTGACGCTGGTTTGTGTCACACATCTGTCCCTGGCTGTTCATTATTTGTGCAAAGTCATCAGCAGCTGCTTCTTCCAACCCTGATGTGTCATTTTTGGTGACAGCAAAATATGGTATGAAAACTGTCTCAGTTACCAACAAATACAAGCCTGGAAACCTCAAATCACCGGCACCAGGATCCAGCTCCCAAACTCGAGAACTTTCTCAACAAGTTGAAGATATTGTCTCTCATTCTTTCATTCTCTCATTCTCTCGCTCTCTTTCTCTCTCTCTCTCTGTGTGTGTGTGGGTGTCTCCCCTCTGCCTTAAGCTGCACCATGAGAAGTTTTCCTGTATACACAAACCTGTCCCCCAGTAAACTGTCAGAAAGGGTTGTTAGCAGGTCAGTGAACCACACGCTGCCATTCACACAGTCTCTGCCCACCTAACAAGGAAAGAACAGGATTGGATTGTGAATGAAGGAGGAGCCTACAGCTGCTAGAAAGACATCAAGTCCTGAGGTAACTCAGTATAGACTGACTAGGTAGGGTGTCAGCACCAGAAGCCAGCCCCAGCATGCCTGCCTGCAGGACACACAGACAATGGATGGGCTTTGGAAGCTGAGAATGGTTGGTAGACTAAAGGTTTGGCTCTCATCCTATTCTGTATTAAGGCCGCCTTCCCTGCAACACACACATGGGGTTCCTGAGCCTCCTCCACCAAGTAACACTAAGAAGTGGGATAAAGCATGCAGCCTGCTGTTGTTGGGCACAGCCCACACACAGTGAGATGACATACACAGATGTGCACAGATCCAGGTCCTAATGGCCTTAGGTTATGGGAAGGACAAAGATCCTGCCCAAGTCACATGTCATACACATCTTCATGAATATACAGGTATGCAGACGTGGGTGTGCATATATAATACATGAACACAAACACATATCTCACATGGTGTAAGCACAGTAGCATATAATATAGATCAACCTCTGTGAATACATATGCAAGCAGAGCACACATTCACACACATACAGAATCATGTGTATAAATCTAGGACACCTATCTACATGTGCCTGTACCACAAATACATATTCATATACTGTGCACACATGAATAAATTCTCACATGCATATACCACAAACACACATGCACACAATAACATACACATTCACACAGGTGCATATATAGCACATACACACATATGTATACCCAGCAAACTATACACGTATACATATACTATTAGCAACTGCACACATGGACACATATGTGCTTAAACACACACTCATTGCACATACATAAGCACTCACACTGATATATGGATCATGCATATCATACATGTGCACATATACATATGCATATGTAATTAACAGATGCAGACACTACTAGACATGTACACTGTACATATATACACATACTCAGACACCACACATCTGAGTCTGACAGGATTGCACATGTCACATATACATATACCCACACATATGTATGCACTCTATGCATACCATGCATATACATATCCACACATATGCCTACTTACACATGTGCATTCAAGGACAGAGCACGAATAGCCAGGCAGTGTTGTGGGCTGGTCTCTAGCAGCACACAGACAAGCAGAGTCTGGGCATGCCCAGGGACCAAGCCTCTGAGGACACTGGAGCAGCACTGGATACACAGGTCCGTTTGTTTGCCTGCAGGAGCTCAGCTCACGCAGCCCTGCCCACTTCCTGCTGGAGGCGGTGGGAGACACAGTGCCGGGCCAGCACTGGGCTACCACATCCTAAAGACAAAGGGCCCTTTCATGCCTCCACTTCACGACTTCATCTCACCCAGGGCATGGGCTGAGGAGGTCTGACTCTGGCCCTGTTGGCAGTGTTCTCAGCACAGGGAAGGACATCCTAAGAGCTGATGGATGCTCCTGAGGAGTATGAGTGAACGAGGTCAGTGGCCTGGGTTTGGGCAGACAGCTGCCACAGCTTGCAACATATGATGACCACCAGGGTTCTCTGGCCTGTGGCAGTCAGGAGATCAGGTCTCAAATATCCCAGGTTCCTGGAAGAAAATAGCTACTCTAGACAGATGGGGAGGGAGTGCAAGCATGTGTCTTCCAGGCTGGGTAGAAGAAGGGGCTGCACCTGAGAGGAAGAAGAATGCTCTAGAGTCTAAGCCTTCCATAGGGCTGCAGAGCGCAACCCAGAGACCCTGCCATCTGATTCCACATATATGCTTCTCCAAAGGTAGCACAGTGGCCTACAAGTAGTTTCTCTATAGTTATTGTCTATATCACACACATGTGTGTTTGTATAGTCATCATATCTATCCACATATCACACATATATGACAGCATCCAAACCATAGGGCTGCACACACATACACTACAAACAGGTGTCTGCTGGCATACCACACATATCTATATCACACACACACACACACACACACACACACACACACACACACCACTCATATGTGCATCTTAAGCCGAGTACAAAACCTCACATCTATTCCCCCTCCCCAGTTCCACACAGACCCTACACCAATGTCCACAGCGTGCATCCTTGGTGCCATGATACTAACCTGATAGTCCCATACTGCCAGGGTCTCAGGAATTGTCCTGAGGACAGTGGAACAGCTTTCTCCCCTCACTAGCCTCTCTCTTTTGTGGACACATTGACTCATACGAGCTAGAAGCTTGTCCCAGATGTGCCAAGGCCCAGTAGGAAGCAGCTGCTATGTTAGACCCTTCTCTAACAGGTAAAGAATAAGTATCTTGTAGGCTCAATACAGTAAACCATGCAAGGATGCAGGGGCCTGAGGCCTTTTAGAACTAGGAATAGGTCACAGGCTCCTGGGCAATTTGCCACAACCAGGCGACTAAAAATTGAGTTGAAAGCAGCTGTTTAGTTGGTAGAGGTTCAGACAGAGGGTAGAATCTAGACAAAGGATCGCAATGTCAGGGAGAGAGACAGATTGGTGGGAATGAACACTTTTCACAAGGGTAGTGGTAAGAGAAAGAAGGCCTTGTGAGCCAGAGGGCTCTGGCTCTCTGGTGGCCAGTAGGCAGGCCTGGGGGTAGGGAGGATTGGCCTCGGAGTGGCAGAAGGCTTTGTTACCTGTGCAAAGCACAGCTATGTTTCTGTCTGTCCCAATCTGTGGATGTTCTTGGCAGGTTTGTCATATGCCACCATACTGCCACCAGTGGCAGCCAGTCACCTTGGTTCACTTTACTAGAAAATGATTTTATGTTCTGTTTGCTAAAATAAGCCCAAATCCCTCTAGTACCACTCACTTCCCTGGCAGAATTCTTTGTCGTGCCAGCTCAGGGACACCTTGGATGCTCCCAGGGGGAGGCGGCTGGTGAGTCCACTCCTGGGAGCAGTGAGGGCACTACACAACTTCCCCTAAACACAGGAGCTTGTGATGACATGCTGTGCTTGGGACATCATGCCATGAGTAGACCTTGTTTCCTGCACTCCAGACAAGGCGTGGCCAGGAATGTTACAGCCCCAACCCTGGGGTTAGTTCTCAATGGCATGGCAGCCACACCCCAACCCCATGAACAGCCCTTGGTAACTGCCCAGCTGTGAGACTATGAGACCTGTTGTTGTACTCCTGAACCCATGACCGAGAGCAAGAGAAAGAGTGTGAGAGAGCAAGAGAGAGCAAGCAAGAGAGGGAAAAGGGATAGAACGAGTGAGAGAGAGATGGACAGATAGAATGAGGGAGGGAGAGAGAGGGGAATACAATGGGGGAGGGAGAGAGTAAGGGGGGATAGACTGAGAGAGGGAGAGAAAGAGAAACAGAGAAACAGAGAGAGACAGAGACAGACACTGACTACTGGGGTCCACTTGAAACAGCCACCAGGGGAGCAAAGCCCCACACCAGGAGTCACAAGTGTTCTGTGGACTTCTCTGCATCTGGGTCCTTGGAGGAGATGCCTCAGTTCTGCCTATTCTCATCATGGGCAGAGAAGGAGGGCCATAGGAACTGTGGGCTTTCTCCCCAGTGTCCCTAGTCAGAAAACTCAGACCAGGACGCAGGAGATGAGCCTTCTCTCACCTGCCTTTTCCCAGTGTATGTCTTATCAACAGGGATTCAGGACTAGAATATACGCAGTACATCCTGGGTGGTCTGCAGGGGGACATTTCAGCTCTATGATGGCTGGCTGACACTGACTGTCTACTTGATGGGATTTATAGTCACCAGAGAGACAAGCCTGTGGGAATGCCTGTGACGGATTATCTAGAGTGTAATAAGTGAGGAAGTTCTGCCCTGAATGTGTGTGGCACCATTTGCAGGCTAGGGCTGGGGCTGTAATAAAAAAATAAAACACAAAACAAAACAAAAAGAAAGAAAACAAGCTGCGTACCAAGACTCAGCGCTGCTCCCCGACATTGGGGGCAAGAAAACCAGCTGCTTAGCCCTGCCACCCTGCCTTCCTGCCCGTGCTAGGCCGCACCCTCAAACTGTGAGTCGAAATGAATCCTTCTTCCTTAGCTTGCCTCTTATCAGGAATGTTTGCAGCAATGGGTACAGTCACTAACAGGACCCACCCAGTACTCGCATGAGCACGTGTGGTGTGTGTTCACACATTCAAATGTAGCAGAGGCTCCCCTATAAATTCCACAGGAAGGGCAGTGGGGCACAGCTCCGGGGAAGGCTGATGCCAGCCTGCGGCGGCGGCAATGCCAGCCTGCAGCGGCAACACCTACTGCCGTGGGCTGCTGGTTCTCTGCTTCCCACTCCCTGCCTTGCAGCAGTTCATTGGCACTAAGCGCGGGCAGTAAATAAGCCGTGAAGATTCTGTTCCTGGGCCCTGCAGTAATTGGATTATTCCCATTTAAAGCAGCGCCCTGTCAGACTGCAAGGCAGAGCTCTTGGCATGGGAAGGAGACAGCTTAAACGAGTTATCAAGAACCCGCTATTAAACATGCCTTCTGGGATGGCTCTGGGTTAAATGGAAGGTGTGATCACAACAAAACAAAGCCACTGTCATTAGCGCAGTTCGGGCGGCTGCCCTCACGTATGTGTGAACTGGCATCCCCTGAATGAACACGGAAGCCATTTGAGTACCGGCAGGTAGTTTGTTCCACCCCGGAGTCTACTCCCTGAGCTGCGGCTCTGGGAAACACCTGCCCTGTAAAATTAATGCTGCAAATTTCAGTTTTATTGGTTTTGCAGTTTTGTTTGTGTTTAATTGTAAATGGGCTTTGGTTTATTCCTGCTGTACAGTCTGGGAGGGCTTAGCTTGGCTTGGGCTCATATTCCCATAACATTATAATAAAAACGGTACGACTCAGCAGCAGCTGTGGGGGAGCCGCCCTTCCAAGGGCATCCTACATCGTTTGAGTCTGAGGAATGCTCCTGACTGCCCATTTCTAGGCCACAGAGAGATGGTCAGTGGAACAGGAGGTACAGCTGAGGTGAGGCCTATCTAGAGAGAAGCCTGACCTGACCCAGGGGAGGGCCAAAGGGGTCCCCCAGCCGTGGGGACACAGCTCTATCACATACTTGCCTTTAGGATCTCAGACAAGTATTTTGGCTTAGAAGGGGCTTTGGGCGGTGCTCACACTGGACCCAGAGAGCTCTGGGGAGGCGAATCTTCAGTCCCCAGACAGAGGGTTATTGCTTTCCTCCTACAGTTCTGGCTGCATCCTACTGGGATTCTAGCACAGACACATAATGGATGCAGACCCTGGACACAACAATGAGATGATGGATAGAATCAAGGACCAGCCTTATGCCCCATGGTCAGGGGTCCATGCTGGACCACAAGGATATTGACAGATGTGTGGCTGTTTTAATCCCTCTGGAGTAACAGAGCATCCTGTCACCTGCCACCTCATATGGTAATCAGATACTGGTCCCAGGTAATCAAGGCAGAGAACTCGATTGAGCGTTGATTTTATTCTGCTCACAGCTGGGCCTGGTCATCTGTCTCTTCTTTATCTAAGCAGGTCTGGGAAGAGATATGCACAAGGGTGCCATGTGGTGTTGAGTGTGGAGCCCTTCCAGAACTTATTACTAAGGTCTCAAAGCCTAGGAATCAGGCTGCACAGTCTCCTCTACTGCCAAGAACTCTATCCTACAAGTCCAGGGAGACAGCTCCTGCTGCAAGAGGCATTGACCCACAGCCACCTGCTGATGCCATCACTATTACCACCACCACCATCAACATCACCACCACCACCACCACCACCATTAGGACCACCACCATTAGGACCACCACCACCATCACCACCACCACCACCATTAGGACCACCACCACCACCACCACCACCATTAGCACCACCACCACCACCATCACCACCACCATTAGGACCACCACCACCACCACCACCACCAAGATCGTCACCACTACCACCATTAAGGTCATCAACACTACTACCACCATTAAGATTATCACCACTACCACTACCACCACCAAGATGGTCAGCAGCAGCAGCAGCACCACCACCACCACCACCAACAACAACACCAACACCAACAACATCATCATCATCATCACTGTCATACCTCTATTTTCAGCAGCATCATCCACCATTGCCATGATTCTCAGAATTATCACTATCATTACCACTGTTATCATCATCACCATGTCTACCACCACAACCAATACCAGCACCACTGCCATCTTTATCATCATGGGCTGCATCATCACTGTAATTATCACTGCCACTATGATCATCACCATCATAATCACTATCATCACCATGACTACCACCACTATCTCCAGCATCACCATGCTCACTATGAGAATGACCACCATCCCCATCACCACCATGACCATCCCTATCACTTTCATGACAGACTGTGGAGACAGATCTAGGGTTTAGAGGAGTATGAAGTGAGGTCTAAGGTCTCCTTGAATCTAGAGCTTCCTGTTGTTATCTTAGGCCCTAGGCGTTTTTTGGTTATGCTGAGCTGTCAGTAACAAGCTGGGACTAAGCAGGACAACCCTGTACACAAACAGCTTACACTGATGCTGTAGAGGGTTTGAGCTCAGAGATGGAGGACTGGACTGTCTAGGAGAGTGAAGAGGCAGTGGTGAGTGGTAACAGTGAGGAGAAGGATGGATAGTTTTAGAGATGAAGGGGTATCAGGCACTCAGGTACACTCAGTACCAGATGCCTGGATTCAAGGGGCTATACAGTCTCTCTTGGGCCACCCTTTGTGATTGGTTGAGCCCTGACCTGCAGTAGAACAACTACGACCATCCAGTTCCTTCTGGGAGACACATCAGGACCAACAGCTAAGTTCACTACAATACTTGGGCCAGACCATCCTGGGATCCTAATGGGGTAGGGAACAGTGGGCAAATGGAGAGAGGAGGAAGAGAGGGGAGGGGAGAGCCCAGAGTTACAATGCCATCCTTACCTCTTCTCTGGGCTGTGCCTGCCTCCCTCTTTCCATCCCAGGAAGATCCTGTGAGGCTCCTGTCCATGGTCAGGCCCAAAGCCTGGAACCTGAGATTTGCCAGTTTAGAAATGATGGCCACAAGATATGGGCTGACCAAAGGTCATGGGCATGAAGACAAGTGCATGCCCAGGATACTTAGCCAGCCATGTCCTGCTGCCCTAGATGGACGTGCCTCTTCTCTCTATGCTGGTCACCTTTCTTCTTCAAGTGTCATAGGGAGGCCATGCAGCCAGGTCACCTGCAGGGGCTATCTCAGCCTTCCAGAATCCTCTCTGTTCCTCTACTGGCACTGGTGTGAGGTATGCCCTCTCCTGATGTACCCATAGTCTGAGTCTCACTACCACAATGGCCAGTGGAAGGCCCTGTGCTGATGTATGTGGTGCTGATGTGTGTGGTGCTGATGTGTGTGGTGCTGATGTGTGTGGTGCTGATGTGTGTGGTGTCCATGTGTGTGGTGTCCATGTGTGTGGTGCTCATGTGTTGTACTCATGTGTGTGGTCCCCATGTGTGTGGTGCCATGTGTGTGGTCCCCATGTGTGTGGTGCCATGTGTGTGGTGCCCATGTATGTGGTGCTCATGTGTGTGGTACCATGTGTGTGGTGCTCATGTGTATGATGCTCATGTGTTGTACTGATGTGTGTGGTGCTGATGTGTGTGGTGCTCATATGTGTGGTCCCCATGCATGTGGTGCCATGTGTGTGGTGCCATGTATGTGGTGCCCATATATGTGGTGCTCATATGTGTGGTGCTCATGTGTGTGGTGCCATGTGTGTGGTGCTCTTGTGTGTGATGCTCGTGTGTTGTGCTGATGTGTGTGGTGCTGATGTGTGTGGTGCTGATGTATGTGGTGCTGATGTGTGTGGTGCTGATGTGTGTGATGCTCGTGTGTTGTACTGATGTGTGTGGTTCTGATGTGTGTGGTGCTCATGTGTGTGGTTCCCATGTGTGTGGTGCCATGTGTGTGGTGCCATGTTTGTGGTGCCCATATATGTGGTGCTCATATGTGTGGTGCTCATGTGTGTGGTTCCATGTGTGTGGTGCTCATGTGTGTGGTGCTCATGTGTGTGATGCTCGTGTGTTGTGCTAATGTGTGTGGTGCTGATGTATGTGGTGCTGATGTGTGTGGTGCTCATGTGTGTGATGCTCGTGTGTTGTGCTGATGTGTGTGGTGCTGATGTGTGTGGTGCTCATGCATGTGGTGCCCATGTGTGTGATGCTCATGTGTGTGGTGCTCATGCGTGTGGTACTCATGTGTGTGGTGCCATGTGTGTGGTGCACACACATGTGGTGCTCATGTGTGTAGTGCTCATGTGTTTGATGCTCAGGTGTGGCTGTTCCTTTTCTCATACAGGCCCATGTTCTCTGCTGACCTCTGACCCTCTGTGAGAATGGGCTGACACCAAAACATACATATTCCACTGAAGAAATTAATGAACATGTGTCTCCACAGCTCTGAAGCCTCATTCCTCCAGGTCCACAGAAACATCTAAGACAGAGGTCTGCAGGGCTTCACAAATTGGAGGATCCAGCCATACTTCTCTGGCAGGCCTTGGAGGACCCTACTCTTTGGGTGGGCTAGGTTAGCCTTCCACACACCCCTACCCTAACACCCATGAAAGTGCAGCTTCCTGCTTCTAGCTTTGTCATTGGTCTCCTTGGGGCTGACTCAGCACTACCAACCATGAGTAAACATTGCTTGCAAGCTTGCTGGAGCCTTCTCAGATGCCTTGGACACACCTGACTGAGCTTAGAAGGTACCAATCCCCCCTCCCCAGTGTTGCTCAGGGCCCAAGTACCCATAGTGCAGGCAGGGCAGGAGCCCCAGCCTTGTACCCAGAACCTGTGCTGAGGGGGTTCACTTTGTGCCTCCGGTACAGAGGTGGTCAGAGGCATTGATTCAGGCTGTCCCAACCACATGACCTAGGGCATTCCCAGCTCAGGTGGATACAGGCCTATCCTTAGGACTGTTCTGAACACACCAATCTGAGTGTACGGCACTACATAAGGGAGCACCATACAGAACTCACAAGGCAGTGGGGGATCTAAGGCTGCCCCTGCAGGAGTGCTTCCAGAAAGATCTGAGCCTTGAAGGATGAGATGACCATATCACGTGTGTAGTTTGGCCACTTCAAGATGGTGGAAGTGATGCAGGAAGATACAGAGGCCTGCGCTAACAAGTATCACTCTGAGCCTAGGGTATGTGGCCAGTCTCTTGCCATAGTAACAACAGGAGATAGACCAGAGTTTGCTAGCCCAGGAGCTATGAGCCATAGATACATCCCTGCCCCATGATCATCTGAGAGGAAGAGGGTACCAACCAAAGTGGGTCCTCAGTGGGCCCCAGTGTAGTGCCATTTGGTCAAAGAGTGCTCATAAGTGGAGAAGGGAGGACTACAGTGACAGCATGGAGCCCGTTGTTCTAGTGGCCTCTGTCACCAGCCTTGGCATAGGACCAGAGATGTGGAGGGAGGCAGTGCACGAGGCTAGAAGGACATCACACCCAGGACACTTCACAACCCAGTAAACAAGTATTCCATGGCAGCACACACAAAAGGTTCTGTTTCTTCTTAAAAGCAAGACACTGTGTCCAGAGGAGGGGAATTCTGCCTTCAGCTCCACCCCTGAAGAGAGTACATAGTCTCATGGGAGGAACATCAACCGACTTTAGAGCAGGCTGAGTGCTCTGGGGTCATTCACGGTGCAGTTGCCAGATGGTCCAGCTCCGTTGCAGGAGTCCAGGAGGTCTGGGGGAGTGAGGGCACTAAACCAGAGGAGGATAGCCTTCCTTAGTACTTCACCGTAAATCTTTTCATCACGGGAAGGAACTACGGGTGAGACCCGGATTGCATCTTGAAATGACAAGTTCCTTCCCACAGCTTTTAGACAACATAATTTAGGGATTTATGGCCTCGATAATGATTTTGTCTTTAAATAGTTGCAGTAGAATGGATTAATTTTCAAGATGGCTCTCTGATTACAGAGATTCATTAGTTGCTGAGAACTGTCCCCCAGCCCTCAAGAATAGGGAGCCCCGTTTTATGATTAGCATGTCACGCCACTCTAGTACAAAACACTCCAGATTCGGGTAATCAAATTAGATTGAGAGAGGAGGGAGAAAGCACAGCCCACAGTTGTCATGGGGTGCCCGTTTCATTATTTCATTAGTATCAAGACAGGTAAAAAGAAAAAAAAAAACTACTCCAATCATTTTGCATGGGCAAACGCTACTGAATTGACAGGGGCTGTTTAAGAGAGAAGACAGGAGGCAGCGGGCTTTAATTTTCTGTGTGGAATGCAAGTATTTATTTTCTGCTCCCAGGCCTGGGGTAGCTTGCTAGGGGAGCAGAGCCTGGGAACATGAGGAATCTGGGAACATTGCTTTTACTAGCTGGGAAAGCCACATGTCCCGCACTCAGGGGACATTCCTTTACTTCAGGAGCTACACTGGCGACTGCAGAGCGGTCCTCACAGGACTGGTGTGTGTGTGTGGTGGGGGGACAGAGGGTAGCCCTGCCTACAGGTGAACGGCATTGCCTCTGTTGAGGCACTGGCCATGGCAAATGGGTAGAGGATAATACTGCTGGTAGCCTCTTTGGGGGAGCCCTCACTAGGGCTGAGACACCTCAGGACTTACAGGGAGCATCTCTGGCAAGTCCCTTGATTATTTATTTTCAAAATCTGTCAATCTGTTCATCCATCTACTCTTCTATCATTCTAAGTGTCCATCCATCTGCCCATCTGTTTATATATCATCTATCTATCCACCTATTTATTATTAGTATGAACCATTCATCCCGCCATCATTTTTCCTCCATGTATGCATCCATCATCCTACATACTACCTACTCATACCTCGGCATCTGCCTATAACTGATCCAGTTACCCATTATACATCTCTTCATCATCTATACACTATCCATCAATTATCTACCATCCAACAATCCATTTATTCACCGACCAGTTGCTTCCATGTACCTACATCTTTAAACATTCACTTATCATCCATTGATATCCTATCATACACACAGCACCTATTCATTCTATTCATTTGTATATCCATTGAGCCATCCATCCACCCACCCATCTACCCACCCATCCATCCATATGTCCATCCATCCATCCATCCATCCATCCATCCATCCATCCATCCATATGTCCATCCATTCATCTATCCATCTATCCACCCACCCACCCATCCATTTACCCACCCACTCACCCATTCAATCATTCAGATACCTGGATACTAGTGTGCTATGACTCAAATGAAGCCATCAGTCCCTGGTAGAAAGCTTTCTTCTACTCAGGTTGTCTGGTTGATCTCATGAGCAGCCCCCTGAATCTTTGAGATCTAGCCCCAATCTATGCAGAATGAAACATTCTTGCTCATGAATCCACTGTTACTAAGGACTGAACTAACTGGGCCATGAGTCAGCCATAGACTTGCCTTTCTTCCCACAGAAGTCAGAAGCCGTGGATAGCCTTAGACACTATCCTGCCAGCTGGGGAGGGCTGTGTGCCCTCTGTCTAGGAAGCCATCTTTTGCATTCTAGTAAACTTTACAAGAGGGCAGAAGAGAGATGGCACTGCGCTTGTTTTGACCCATGTGGCCTCTGCATGAATATACTATGAGCACCTCTGAAACTTTCCTAGAGGCTACAAGGAAAGTTGGAGATGGCAGAGATGGCAGGAGGAGGGGTCTCTGCTGCAGCTGGAGACAATGGCATATACATAGCAGGCAGTAGTCCCATTGCTCCTGAAGGACTTGTAGCACCAGTCTGTCCTAACTGCTGAGATACCTGCCTATTATTATGGCCACAACTCACTAGTTATAGCAAAATTAACCATCCCTGGGTCTTGGCTTTCTGCTCTAGAACCTCCTCATTTCCACTGTTTTGCATTGTGGGTGGGATGTGGCCCTGGTTCTGGATGCCAGAGTAATGCTGCACAGGAACCACTTGGCAACCGACATACCAGTGTCAGAGGCATCTGGGTTTTGCCTGTCTCCACAACCCTCTCTGACTGTGTCCACCCCAGGAAATTGCAGGTCATTGTCTTCCAGGGCACTGCACCTTTTCTGCAGAGAACAAAAAAGACCCAGAGAAAAACTGAGATTCCTGGCTCTAAGATATAACAAGAACAGTTTGGGAATGCAAGATCACTCCAAAGGAATTTTGAGATGTATGATATGGCTGATGGGTGATAGCCTGGCCAGGAAGCCACCCAAAGTCCTGGCATGGACACTGCAAAGAGGGGGCAGAGAGAGAGAGGGGGGGGGCATGGTGTGAGTCAGAGGCTTGGCCACCCAGCTGTGACTCCCATCTTGTCACTTTGGCAAGCTGAGGCCTGCGTCCTCTTTTAGAAACAAGGCTTTGAACAGCATCTATCTGCACACAGCAATGGAATATAGAATATTGTGATGGTGAGAGCAGGGTTACTATTCTGGCTGGCGGGGCTTGTGACATGTGTCTTCTGTCAGTGACCTCTCCTTTGCCCAGGAGGAAACCATCAGCCTGTACTCTTGCCTCCCATGTCAGAGCTGGCAAGATGTCCCGGCATCCAGCACTACAGTCCACTACAGTCACATCTATAGTCTACCCTAGGCTCTAGTGACTTCAGCACAAAATGTGTTCAGTCAAGAAGTGGTGTGTCTTCCCTAGGCTGGAGGGGCCTGTGGCAGTGGACCATGACCACTGCTGAATGAGTGAATTGCAAAGAAATGTGAGGCATTGCTCCCACAAAAAGCAAACAAAAACAAAACAAAACAAACAACAAAAACAAACAAAACCCCTGCACCATTAGGAGAAGACGTGAGAGTGAACTCATAGCAAGCAACTGTGCATCCAAGATGGCCACATGGTGGTGGTGTCTACAATGGTGGGAGTGGTAGCATGAAATGGTGGGGATGGGGGGGGTGTCATTCAGGAAGGAACCTGGCACTCACATCCAGGATGACCACATGGTGGTGGTTGTGGCGATGTCAGTAGTGATGGTGCTGATGGGGAAGTGAGACTTAGCCCTCAGTGCTCCTCTTCAGAGTCAAGGCAACAAATGCTTTAATTGTTCACTTGCGAGCTAGCCAGGTTTAGAACACATCCACAGAAGCACAAGCCACAGGTTGAACCCCGAAGAGCACTCCTCCACACACCCACTCCTGTCAGGATGCTGGCAATGGCTATGGGCTTCCACAGCAGGAAAGCACGAGCTGGAGTACAGACACCTTGCACACTCTCTGATCTCAGCAACTTGTGGGGTCAGAACATCAAGGCTTGAGGGATGAGAAGGCCTTTGCCTAGAAGGCCACAGCTTCCTCTTCTATTCTGTCAGGAGCAAAGGAATGGAATGAGTGAAATGGAAGGTTCAGGGAACACAAGTATAGATACAAATTAGTAGCCACCACGACAGAGAGGTGATGTGTTACAATACTGCCCTTCCTGGTCCATCCTATCCCCATTCCCCAACGTTAGGATCAAATGCTTTATATCAAGTAGCACCTACTAAAGATGCCCTCTCTGTAGCCAGAAACAACAATGCAGCCTGACCAATGGCTGGGAAGATACTATAGTAACAAGGAAAGTGAACAGGACTGTATGGAGCCCACGACACTCTCCCTGGACCCCTGACTCCAGGACAGGGTGCTGCTATTTGGTTACACCATCAGGGAGAAGCTATGTTTGGATAACAAACAAGGATCTAACCTGTTACAGAAAAGATAGACTACTTTATGATAAGATTGCTACACCTGAATACAATCTCAGAATAAGAGTGAGCTATCTCCACTGGCCTTCATTGTGGGCTTTTGAAAGACTCACATGGAGGAGGGCTCTGCATGATGGGGTGGGCTGGGGTGGGGTGGGATGGGGGAGATCTGAAGACATGTGCTGCTCATCTTCCCTCTCAGCTTGCTGTCTGCTGTCTCTTGAGCATCCCGAAACTGGAGGAACTCATACTGGGATATGGTTTTCTGAATGATGGCTGAGACCAGCAGCAGAGATAACTTGTCACTCAGGGTAGTTAGTCCTTCTGGAAAATGGAATGTCATTGGGAGCTAGAGCTCCTGTGTCATACACTTGTTCCCAGCTGCACTGCCACAAGAGCTTGACCAAGCTTTAGAGCACAACTTTGTGGCCCTGTGAGCACTCCACAGTGCCAGCCTCTCTGGAGTCCTACAGCCTGGTATTCCCATAGCTGCTGCAAAGGATTCCAGGGGAACTGCCTTCTCTTCACTGTGCTGACCTCCCCAAGTGAGAGTTTCTTCCTCGTGTGCCAGAGCAGTCTGGTATACATAAGACTCCCTGCCAACCAACCCACTGCCAGTGGTTCTAGAAGATGCCTGTTGGATGGCCCTGTGGTGTGGAGACCCTGGCCTCTCCAGATCCTATTCTACCCCATGCTCTGTACCTGATTCCCCCTTTCCTCTTCTGGTGAGTCCTACAGGGTACCCTCCCTATCACACATTAGTCTGTGGCTTTCTCCCCTTCCAGTCATTTCCCGTGGCTGTTGTTTTGAGCATCCAGTATAGCTGACATTGCCCTTGACAGTGGGACAAGCAATCTCTTGCCTATATTGATGTAGTCCGTGCATCTATTATTTGTAGTGGTGTCTCTACTAGTATCAGGAGTCCAGTAGGACCTGGGACCTTACGGTAAACAGGTGGAGTTTCAATATCAAACACTATGTCCATCCTCCCATGGGGCAGCAGGACTCTCACTACCATCCACATTCACCATGGCTACAGTAGCTACAGTAGCTGCAGGAGGCCTCAGAAGGCTTCTGCAAATCCTAGAGACACCTACCCTTTGAAAGAGGAGAAACAGAGGCTCAGGAAGCCTGCCCAGGGCTGTCAGAGAGAACGAAAAGGCTCGACATGGACCCAAGAGTTCCTGGCACACAGGTTCTAGTTGATCACCACTACACTGTAAAAACAGTGGAGATCCTTTAAATGTCATGGACAGGTGGAAAACATAAGCTTTCTTCAAAAGGCGGCCCATCCATCATGTGTTCCAGAACCCATGGCGGAGGAGGGCCCTGTGCTCATTTGTCTAGGTTTATATCCTAAAGTCACTGTAACTTGAAAGGGTGTCCCTGGCGGGTTTACTTTTCCTCTCGCCGCTGCTGTGTGATTACTTGCTCAGGGAGACACTTATCTCCAGCTCCATCAAATGAGCATTGAGTTTTCCTACTGGGGTGGGAAGCCCTGCTATGTATAGACTAGAATCTGCTCAGCTCAGCCAGCCCCATAGCCTCGCACCAACATCTCAAGACTCCATCATGAGTCTTGAGAATTCTAAGGATTCATGGGAATTCTAAGGATTCCCAGGACCACAGGCTTAGCATACTGATGGTACTTCCGCCCCTTCCAACATGGCTGCTAACATGTGGTTTTGAAGTCTTGGACAGCACTAAAAGATCTAGTTTATGATGTAGAGCTGAGCCTGTGATCTTTGTAGCTTAAATCCCCCCACACTCCTGCTGGGTCCTTTGCACAGAGGAATCCAGTATTTGCCAGAACACTAATGGTTCCTATTATGACCCCATATTCATTTTGCTCATTTGTCCTTCTTAGCTGTTCCCTGGTCTCCTCCCTGCTGCACCAACTCAGCATCTCCAATCATCCCCACAAACACACTGGGATAAGGGAGGCATAGCAGGATCATGGAATCAAAACCGTGCCACCGAAAGACCAGCATAGCCCTGCTCCCTGACTTACTAGTGAGTAAAGAATCGGTCTTGCCCATTCCCTTTATCCCCCAAGCAGGATATGAAAATTTTCAGATCCATTGACATTCCTGCAGGAAGTAGGAGGCAGATGCATTCACCTGCTAACTGTATGTTTTTGCCAGGACACAGGGCATCAGAATACTTAATGAGAGTGTCTCCCCAGGTAGTTGTGCAGCTCAGACACTCACTGTACCATGGTATGGCCTGTTATATAGATGCCAAAGGATGTGGCAAGTGTCTTAGTGAAATATTGGCTGGGCCATCCACATCAAAACATGTGCAGCTAACCAAGCAAGACCACAGCCCATGAAGATTTGTTGGGTAGGCAAGAAGTTCCTTCCCATAGCACTGCTACCAACAGGGAGGATTTGTCAAGGACCAGGTGCCTGGCTCTTTCCATAGCTCCACTGGTCTGGGAACTGGGGTGGGTCAAGGACAAGAGACATACAGAGCTGAGTCAGTGTAAGAAGGTTATGGAAATCTTGCACTCCAATTCTGGTGCTCAGCAGCTAGGAGGTAACTTGAGTAGCTGGGTGCCTGATTCTCCTTCCTACCCAGTACCACTCACTGCTGAACCCCAGATGAAATGCAGAGGGAGTTTTGAAATCTGATACTTATGCTCTTGTCCTGGATCTCTGGAGCCTAGTTTGGAGGGTGTGAATCAGCTAATAGAGCTCCATCATACAGGGATCAGATACACAGAGACCCATCTTCCTGAAGCTATACATTCCCCCAAGCCCCTGGGGTTCTCGCTTGTCAGGCCCCTTGGCAGGGTGTCCTGTCACTCCTGTAGGACAGTAATTAAGGCCAAAATGGAGCATCTACTCATGCTGATATTGATTAGCTCAGAGTCAATACCCAGACAGAAGCATGTTTTGCAAACTCTGCAATGTCACCGATAAAGCTAAGGCTGGCCTGTCGTAGCAGGGGGGATCTCAAGGAGGATTGAGGCAGTCTAGCAAGCATGCTGAGAAGCACCAGTCTAGCAAGCGTGCTGAGAAGCACCGTGCGGGAGATGTCCTTCCCTCTTCCTGCTCTAAGAGCCACACATGCTACTTGGGTAAGGGAGCAGACAACACCTGTGTCTGTACAATGGATGGTGTCCTTGCAGTTCTGTTGCAGATAACATCGCTCAGCTGGGGTAAAGATCAAGGAGTAGGAGAGGTGAAAACCTGAGTCCTGATCCATGTGGGAAGCCTGAGGAGGGGTAGAGATGCTTTCCACCACCCCAGTAGGCAGAGCTAGGAGTCTGCCCTCAGAATACAGGGCCAGCACAGTCCTATCAGAGGCTCAAGCTGTGACAACCACAAAGGCCAGGAGCATGAGGAATGAGCCTTCACATAGCCTAGGGATTGTAAAGGGAAGCTAATGCCCAACACTCCCCCTAAAGGAATCATCAAATGTACATGTACACCTACACATAACCTTGAATGTACCATAGATGTACATAACCATGCATGCATCCATAGATGTATATACTCTTTCGTACCCATTCACATGCAAACAGCTGTGCATACACTACATATGCACACATGTATACACACACATACTCGCACTTACCCACACTGTTACAAACATGGGACAGAAGTCCATCTCCAGCATGCAAAGTCTTCTCAATCCAGTAGCAGTGGGCAAGTCCCACTTGTCACAGTACTGATCTCCCTGCTGCAAGGGCAGTGCATCCTGAGTCTCCTGGCATCTTCCTAAGTTTCTCTCATTGAGAAATAAGAGAGATAGCCAGGAACTGAGCATGAGGATAGACAAGCTGACTCCAGCAAGATCTGAGCCTTTCAAAGAAGGTCCCCAAAAATTCATGGGTGCCAGGAGCAGGGCTCCTTGTATAAGTAAGGAAAGTGAGGGGCCAGATATGATGGAAAGGGGAAGAACCCTGTGGTTTTCCCTGAAACTTCTTCTGTAGATGATATGAGTCTCAGCACGTGAGTTGTAGAATGACAAACTGGTGACACCTTGCAGACATGCCAGGACTTGGCAACCTTGGTTCAGAGCCAAGGTTGAACCATGGGCCCTGAGCACTCTGGCCCACACAGCAATTAATCACTCACACATGCTCCAGTGTTGAGGCCTGTGCCCACTGACAACAACTTCCCTACAGGTCTTTCAAGAATGGCAGTTACAGGGGGAAGAAAGCAATCAGAGATATCAGGCGAAAATCCATTAGTCCAATTAAAACTTCCATTCCCAAAGAGGCAACCCAGTGGTACTACTAAATCAGTCCCTCAGAAGAATGGTGCACAAGTTCTGGAGGACATGGGGATACTTGAAATATCATACCACACCTGGACGAGCAACCATGGAGTAGCTGTGAGAGGGAAGTACCATCTTTCCAGATCAGCAAGAAAATCAGTCATTCTATACCCAGCTAAAATATCACACTCAGCAAAACAGGTCTGGGGAAATGTCTGACAATTGGTAGGTTCTTCAATCTTACAGTCTTTGTTCCATGATAAATTTAAGTAGTGCTCACGACACTTAAGCAATCAACAGCCCTCTCTTTGGGGTGATAAAATTTATTTACATTTTCTTCTCTATACCTTACTTTTCCTTCTGTCTCAATATTCAACACTGGATGGCTATTGTTATTAAAGTGGATACTATTGCAGCAGAGAAGATATATGTATTAAGCAGGACAATTTCTCATAAGCTCTCTTCCCCAGACAGGATGAACATCCAGGAACCCAAACAGAGAAGGCTTTAGCAGGAGGTTTTAGTCAAGGTTCAAAGGGCACCTGTGCATGTTGGCTGATCTTAGGAAACATGAGGTGATAGTGTCAGCTGTTTCCTGACCTTCCCTCACTGATGCTACCCCTTGACCTTAGTTGCAGTATCCTCTCCACTTGATCAAAGAGTGAGGTCAGACCTAAGGTGAAGGGATTACTTCAAAGGCATGGAGCTCTAAGTATAAGACTTGGGATCAGAATGCAAGTGGTCTTCCTCACAGCCTTTCATCAGATATAATTTGGGTCAAGGCGGGAGGCACTGTCTTATCTCCCTTGTAGATCTGGAACTAGGTCAGGCAATTGAGCTAATGATGCTCTGACTGCTGGGTGGAACCAGAACTAAGACGGCTTGGGAGACTATGTATAGGATGCAAGCAATGTCCTGTCTGTCCAGGTTGGGAGGTGCCTGAAGTTTTCACAGGTCTCAGAGGCCAAGGTATACCCAAGAGCAGTCCATCTGCTGGTGAATGAGTTAAGGGTAGATTTGCTGACATCTGGGAGATTCCTCTGCCAAACAGCTCCCTTCAGACAGTGGTGTCTTTGAGGCATCTCTGTTATGGGTAGAGACAGTAGGGTGAACCACAAAACCCATTAACCAGAGTGAAGGGCACTCCAGGTCTACAGCTGTGCAGCCAAACCTTGCAATTAGACATGAACACTAAGTAAGGAGTTGGAAACACCCATCAGAGGACAGAAGGTCATGCTCCACATGGTCCTAAAGGGCACCAGGACTCAGGATCTACTTCTCATCGGTTGTTGCTTCTGATGCTTGGGAGCCTGGCAAAAAGAGGACAGTTTTCCCATCTGTGCTACTGGAACATTCAAGGTATGATTTAATGGGAATGCTCTGCTCCTCCAGGCTTACGTGTCTCTGGCATACAGGCACTTTGCCAGTGTTTTCTGATAAATACCTGTGTGCAATGGTCCCCCCGGCCTCCTAATTTATGGGTAATGAGCAATGACAGTTTGACTCAACAAAGCTTAAGATTTTCATTCAAACAGATAAGTTAGCACCACCCGTCCTGCCCTTTGGAAATGGTGTTTCCTTGCCTTATTTATTATCCCAAGCGGGGTCACCAGGGGCACATAAAGCCGGCTACAAAGAAGTCCTGGCTCATAATGGTCTCCATGATGGAAAATCACTCTCATACAACCGGGGAGGTGCTTCATGGCCATCAGGGCCATGACAAAATGCCAGGACCCAGAGTTTTTACATTCACAGATGAAATGGCAGAAGCGCCACTGCAGTACAGATGGCTCCTAAATCCTCCCAATGCTGCCAAACACTTGACCTGGGCCTCCATCTAACTGGGCCTTACTGGTTGCCCTCTTAGCCCCATCCACAGACACCCTCCTATTGCTGAGCTGTGTGGCCTCAAATTGGGACTGCTGCAGCCAACGGGCTGACCCAGGGCAGAGCATCTCCTGAGTAAGAGCTCACAGCACACAGGCTTCAGGCTCTGACAAGCAGACTGATGAGGGTGCAGAGATCAAGTGTCCCCAAACCTGCCTGCCTCAGCCTTTTAAGGGGTCTGTATTTGAAGTGTCCCTCCAGCAAGAACCTTTGTTAAAAGAACATTCCACATCCTCTGTGTAAACCAAATCATAATAACCTCTTCCGAGGAAAACTGCCCTAGATAAAGGAGCTGTAACTAACACTGCACTTATTTTCCATAAAAGCCGCTATTAAGGATGGCAGGCCGGCAAATGCACACAGTGATTAGTGGCCAATTACAAGATTATGGGTGGGCAGAGCTAGGGCAGAGCATGTTAGCAGCCTAGAGCAGTCATGTGGGTGAGACTGAGCCACCCTAAGAAGCTGTAGACAACATATCAATCCCAGGGTTCACACCTCCTGCCTCTCACTATGGTTAACCCCTCCCAACGTTATAGGATGAGCTTCCCCGGGTCTGGACAGTCAAACTGGGCAAGCTGCTTCTAAGCTGAGGTCATTAGCAGCATGGCCTGGGGATACACAGAGGGACTAACCAGAGGCTGCCTGGCTTTCAAATATGTGAAATGATGTTGGATCAGCAGCTCAGCTTTGCAACAGCCTTCAAGGTGACCAGCAGGCACTGGGCATGTAAAACAGGAGATCTGGAAGAGGGCGCATTCGGCAGATACCCTGTTTGCCGTACTATCTCCATGCCAAAGGCACTTCGAGCCTTTCTGAGCCATGTAAGATATCCTATTCAGGGATACTGAAACCCTTCTGGGAGGAAAGAAAAAGTAAAGACCATACAACCTATTTGAGAACCCAAAGGCAGGGTGAAAATCTGCCTGTGAACTCCCTGGAAACGGGGTGGTGCACTGGGAACTGAATTCCACCACCATGATGAAGCCACACAGGCTGGGGACACCAGGTTACGGGGACAGTGGGTATCTGCCCCTGCCACAGATACAGAAGATCGACTGGCAGGTAGATGGGGAAGTGAGGTTCTACTTTTTGAAGTCCAGAGCTATGTAGGCTTCAAAGGAAGGCATGCTGGGAAGTGGGGGCACACTAGTACCCTGGGTGGATTCTGTTTCCCCACAGATGGAAGTCCACATGCTGATCTAGCCCACAGCTGCATCTTCTTTCCTAAGAATCTGGAGAGGAAGCGACGACAGCTTACTCTGTCTTCCAGGAGATAGTATCATATGCTGGGCACCTTGCAAACAACACATGTTCTCCATAATCTCAGAGGCTGGAGGTGCAGGTTATGGCATCATCAGATTTGCCTTGTGGTAAGGATTTGCCTTGATTTCCTAGTTCATCAGTCAAAGTGCTCTCTGAGGTTTTTCTCTCATGAGGACACAGAATCTATGACCTAATTGCTGGGTCAAAGACCCTACTTCCTGACCACATCACGTGGAGAGGGATTAAGATTTAGATCTTAGGATAGGGGGAGCACAGATATTAAGACCAGGGCCTGCCTGTTGGGTGACTTGATTTTCCTTTTTCATCTCCACAGACAAAGCAGATCAGCATCAGGTGCCCAGCCCGAGAACTCAGCCTCACCCTCTGCCCTGGGGCTTGCTCTACTAAAGACCCCAGTATCTACAGGTGAAAGTCTGTAGCCTCGGCAGTGGGAAGCCAATGGCTCGTGTCAGGAGTCAGAATGGAGGAGGAATTGAATTAAGCGGGCAGCAGCTATAATGCAGTGCGGAGCACCAGGGAGCATCAATATTCAAGCATAGCCCACAAGATAAATAAACATCATCGGGAGAGAGCAGGCGCAGACGCGGAGGAGCGCTGACGTGGACGACTCCAAGCACCCAGTATGCAATTCCCGTGTCAGAACCCATAAGGCTGCAAATACATCAAGCTCACGGTTACACTATTTCAGGAAATGTAATTCTATTAGAAGTTTTCCAATCTTTCCTCTCCTCTTCCCAGCTTGTCTCCCAGTGCTGGCTGTGGCCCCTCCTAGTACAACACGCACCAGCTCCCAGCAAGCTGGACAAGACGGGTGGATAATCATGCAATTAGATGATAGTGACTAGGCTGGGTAGATTCAGGACTGGCTCTTAGCAGATATTCTCTGTGACACCAGATGCCTTGCCAACTATGGGCATGCAGCCGTACAGGGGCCAACAGTTGTCCCTCCCCTGCATGGTAGGCACACCCTACAAACAGCTTCCCTGGTAATATACTCAACTTGGCCACACAGGATCCAGTTTCCAGTACACAGTCTACATGATGAGAACCTTTGGCTGACTGCAGGGTTGGTGGCTCCTATGCTTGTCCTACTTCTTTTCCTGAAGATCCCAGCCATTAGCCATTTGGTGGCAGGGCAGGCTGGGGCCAGGCCATTTGAAGAAGCCTCCATCTTAAGAGGATCCGTGGAGCATCTTCCATATAGTGTTTCTAGAGCTAGAGCGTGAGCAGCCCCTGTTCAGTTTCTCACCAAGGTAGCCAGGGAGCCATCCTGCTATCCGCAAGATTGGTCCAGGTTTAGGGCTGAGGAGCTATGCCTTGTGATGCTGTAATGGTGACGTATGACAGAGCTCAGAGCCCATGACATCACATGGGCTAAAGGGAATATGCAAACAATGGTATTAACAAGTGTAACAGTAGGCTCCAAGAGATTAATCTCTAGTGTAAGGAAACATGTGTTGGGCTGGGAGACCTCTTGTGCTTTCTACTCTCTTTTTCTATACACCTAAAACTTCCCTATAGAAAGCCTGTAATTAAAACTAAATGCGCTGGTCCCACCCAGACACAAGGGAACACGCCAGGTGGCTTACAGTTTGTCTTTTAGCTAAAGTTCAGCATCTTCCTCTGGAAGGCAGGATGGGGCCCAGGAGACTTGGGGCCTCATCCTGCTGCACTTTCCATAGGAGAAAGACAGAAGCTTCCTATAGGGCCAAGCTCCTTTTTAGACGGAAAGTCCCCCAGACAGGTACACTGTGGTCCCCACAGTTGCTCCTGTGAACACACAAGAAAAGCAAAGGCCTTTTCAAGGCAGGCTGCACGTCAGTACGCTGTGGCACCCACTGCCTGTTCTCATGGACTGGGCCTAGGAGGGTGGTGTGGAGGGGGAGGGGAAGGACCTGCTATCCCTGCATTGCCAGCTCCGCTCGGGACATTTATAGAGGCAGAAGGAAAAAAAGGGAAACAGAAATGAGTTTGTTAGCATTCCATGGGAGGGGGGGACAAAATACACACGGTGATCTGAGTGATGACAGCCTCTGCTTGCTACTGATTAGACAGTACAAGATGATTAGCTAATTAGACATAATATAATCAGAGACAAGGCCCCCATCTCCTCTATTCCACCTCAAAAAAAAAGTGTTTTCAGAACGTTACGCAAAATCATCATCTCAAGAAAAATGCTGGAACTTTCCAACGAGTGACACCAGATCTGTCAGGTATTCCAGTGGCAGAGAGGTGAAACTTGAGCTCTGCCAAATACCACAGAGGATAAAGATCAGAGAGGAACAGGGCCTGAGTGTGGAACCCAGGCACAGGGACTGTAGAGCACGCAAGGCCGGACATTGGCTGTAAAGCCAGACAGAGCTTGACGCTTCGAACATGACGATTTCTCTTTACCAAAGTGTCCTATTAGGTAAAAGGCAAAGCCAGCCACCTATCAAGTAAGTGTATAGGTAGTGGACTCATAACACAGAAGGCAGAGGGCCTCCTGAAATACATCTAACAAAGAACCAGAAGCCAGCCATGGACAGGGCCTATATAAAGGAGCAGGAGCCAGCAGTGGGGAGGGGCAGGTAGACAGTCTGTGGCGGTAGCCATTTAACTCTTCAATAGGGCACCAGACGATTTTTTTTTTTTTTTTTTTTTTTTTTTAGTGTTAGCGCTAAACACAGGTAAATTTAATAAAGAGAGTCAAGTTATCACTGCCAGGAAATTCCACGTGCTTCCAAGAGGGTGGCTAAAATTAAAGACTGAGGATGGCAAAGGCTGGCAAGAACTCAGACCAAATGGCAGGTCCGGGGCTGTGGTGCCACATTCAACAGTGCACCAGCTTGGAGAATCCCTGGGCGCTGTTGATACTCACTGCCTCAGCCCACGACACACAGGCATTCCTACAGGAAGAGATGCACACATGGTTACCGCAAAAGACGCACATTTGTGTTTATAGTGGTTTTGCTCCATGATGACTTAGAATTCAGAGAAACCCATGCAGAGTAGACAAACAGAACAGTGTCGTCACAGGACAAAACTGTGCACGGGAAAAGATTTGGAGACGCTGCCACACAAGGTGTGAATGGCTCCCACAGATGACATGTTGTGACACCAGAAGCAGAGGGCTTGTTTCAGTTCAGCTGTGGAGTCCAGGAAAGCAGACAAGCAGAGATTCTGTTAGAAGGTCAGAGTTCAACATCATAGCACACACACACACACACACACACACACACACACACACGTGCCCACTGTATGTCTCAGCAATGTTTCTTACAGGACAATCACTTATTTGGATCTGTAGTTTTATGTGGTAGCAGTTTTTTTCTTTAAACTGTCTCCACGGGTATATTTGTAAGCCTGTGTAATGGTGTAGATGCTGCCCCATAA
Organism: Apodemus sylvaticus; assembly: GCF_947179515.1. Classification (NCBI taxonomy): domain Eukaryota; kingdom Metazoa; phylum Chordata; class Mammalia; order Rodentia; family Muridae; genus Apodemus; species Apodemus sylvaticus. Next base: position 56,296,208 of record NC_067488.1, on the reverse strand, counting down.
AGACCATCTGAGGATGTGGTAACACAGCTCTGATGAAGCAGTGTCCTCCCAGGTAAAACCTTCCACCATGCTGGAAAGCTTACTAAGATAAGGATGATCTAAAGGGAGGTTGTCTTAATCAGGGTTTCTGTTCCTGTACAAACATCATGACCAAGAAGTAAGTTGCAGAAGAAAGGGTTTATTCAGCTTACACTTTGACATTGCTGTTCATCACCAAAGGAAGTCAGGACTGAAACTTAAGCAGGTCAGGAAGCAGGAGCTGATGCAGAGGCCATGGAGGGATGTTTCTTACTGGCTTGCTTCCCCTGGCTTGCTCAGCTTGCTTTCTTATAGAACTAAGGACCACCAGCCCAGAGATGGCACCACCCACAATGGCCCTCCCCTTTTGATCACTAAGTGAGAAAGTGCCTTATAGCTGGATCTCATGGAGGCATTTCCTCAACGGAAGCTCTTCTCTCTGTGATAACTCCAGCTTGTGTCAAGTTGACACACAAAACCAGCCAGTACAGAGGTGAAACATTCTATTCTGAGGGGAAGCACCCCAAATTCAGGGAGCCAACAACTCAGAATTCTTTAGGAACTCTCTAAAAACATATCAGATTCATGATCCCAAGCACTATAAAAGCAAAAAAGGACTTCGAAGAGATAATCCTAAGACATGCCAAGTTGCCTGGAAGAAGCCCTCCACAGCCTGTCTTGATGACTCAGTGTTGTATAATGAGCTACGTTTCCCCAGACTCTGTGAGTTATTACCTATGTTGGGGTGAGGTTTGGGGATACAACTGTCTTGGATGTCTGCTCCTGTAAGTAATCCCTCACCCAAAATGCTGTACGAGTACCCAGTAAACTCCAGTTCACCAAGATGGACTTCGGTAGTACCTTTTTTTCCAGTTTTCCAAATCCCCGGTGAGTAGATGTTCATTCATGATTCACCAGGAATCACCACATAAGAGGGAAACCAGGTCCCAGAGGATGGTATGCTTGGGGACATTTCAATACGTTAGTCACTGAGGATCTCAGCATCACTCAAAGGAGACCCGGTTGTCCCTCAGTACCCTCAAATACTCCTAAATCCCCAGATGATCAAAATCTTTACATTAAAAAGTGTAATGTTGGCAGAAAGATCTATGAACATCAATGGCTAAGCTTCCAATCACTCGTGGATTATTTATAATACCTAACACAAAGTCAACACCACATAACTAGCTGTTATTCTGTAATGTGTAGGGAATAATGACATGGAAATTGCCAGTGCACGTTCAGGATGTTTAAAAAGAGCACCTTAACCCTGCCTTATGCTGCATTCACAGAAATGGAGGCCTGGGAGATTGGCTGACCCTCCTTCATCCTGTTATTCAGGTAGGTAGTCCATGAACATGACAGATGTCTTGATCAGGAGTCCCCACTTCCAGCTATGATGTCAGCTACACAGCTGCCTACCCTGAGCTAAACAGTCCAGCATAGGCATTCCAGGCTAAAAGGCTGGAGAGCATTACATCAGGAGAAGAAAAGGCCTCTAGAGGAAAAGGAGGTGATGGACGTCTTGAGTTGTTACCCGATTATAGTCCATCCAGGCATGATAGATGCATCTGGTGTTCTTCACAGCAAACTGTTCCCATCCCACAAAAATCATAAAATTAATGCCAGAGTTAGACCCCAACTCTGGGGTGTTCAGGGACAAATTGGGCTCAAGGTCTCGGGGTCACTTTCAACCACTCTGGAGTGCTCCACAGAGGTACTTGGTATGGTGGAGTCCTGGAGGAGTAGTGGGTGTGTAGAAGGTCATTCTCCCTCAGTGCTCAGAGGACAATCAACACCAGAGCCAGCTTTTGCAGCCACCGCTGAAAGAATGCCCAATCCCAGGAATGCAAAGCCAGGCTCATGTCCGAGGTGACTGGAAGCATCCAACCCCTCCATCAATCACAGGAAAGAGACAGGCCTGTCCCTATCCTCCACGCAGCCCTATCACATGATCAAAGTGGATTGGAATATCAAAATGAAAGGCTGCCCGACTTTCATCTGTTCTTCAGCAAATGGTTTAATTTGGTCTGAAACCTCAGCTGCCATCAAAGATACCAGCAGGGTTCAAAGAAGGGTCATGCTGAGCCTTGAGCCAGCCAGGGGCCGGGGAGCGGGATGGCGACGGGTCAGCTGTGGTAGGCAGGTCACTGCCATCAGTTACCTGCACACAGACCTGTGGGACACGCCATCCTAGGAATAACACTAATCTCACCCCATGGCTCAAAGCACAGTAGGGATGTAAGCCTCCTCCTCCAGGAAGCCATCCTGTCTTGCCACCTTTTCACTTACCCTATGAATCTGGAATATGGGTGTATGAATGAGGATGGAACTCATGAAGTCAGTGATCTAGTATCCTACCCCAGACTCAGCTTCTGGTAGGCCTGTGGGGTGGAGCTGAACTCTCTCCATTAAACCATTCCCTAAGATCCCTGGGTCCTGTGACCTAGTGTCCACAGGGAAATGTTCTACTGGCCTAAAGCTGATGATATTCTATGACACTGGGGACAGTGTATGTGTGTAGGTAGGTGGGGGAGCTGGGGCATAGTCCCTGTGAAGCCGGACACCTTTCTCACCTCGCTCAGAGTCTGGAAGGTACTGCTCCCGGAACTGGGCCTCAGGCTTGCCCTGGATGGACCAACTAATGGCCAGTGTTGTCAAATTGTCTAGATGCATTGTCTGCAGATGTAATCTGTTCCTTAGGAGACCTGGCATGGGTGCCACCGCCTCCAGGAAGCTCTCCACTGGTGCTTCAGTCTCAGTCTGCTCTTAACTCATCATGGTGCATGCCACAGGGCAGACTCTATTTCCTGACACCTCACTCTCTGCTTTCTGTACCCCACTGTCTCAGGCCCGGGCAGCTCAGGTGCTTCTATGGAAGAATAGACATTCCATTTGGCCTTATTCCCCAACTGTGTGCATTGAGCCAATTCTACCTTGCATGAGCCTCAGTTTCCCAGTTTGTAACCTAGAGCCCCTCCAAAATACTGGCAGGGTTTTTCTGGGTGGATTTTCTAAAACTGTATGAAAATGGGTCATGCAAGACCTCTGGTGAACTGGAGGGAATTGGGAGTCAGGTTCCGTCCACACTGGCTACGGCTAGAATGTAACTGTATAAAGAGCCCTGCTGCCCAGTTTGGGTGTAGCTGGGGTCTGGGGTTCCTGGACATCACCCACATTTACATCCCATTCTGAGAGTCAGGAGAGCTGGACACTGTGCAAGCCACCTGCCCAGGCTGACGCTCCTGCAGACACGAACACAGTAGGAACCAGGGGACACAAACCTGCCACTTGAGGGTGGCTTGCCTGCTTCCGTCCTTTTCAGATCACCAAGCATTACGTGGACATCATCAAACACAGTGTCGGCAGATTGCCTGCAGTCCAGGGAGGAGTGGCTTGCAGTTCTGTGGCCTCCTGCAGGCCTCCTGTACCCTTCCTTCTCCAGGAAGTGTCAGAGTGTCCCCCACCGATGGCCATAATCAGAGCATGGCAGGCTGTCACCCCATGCTGGGCCCATCAGCTCTGGGTTTCCTGGAGAGAATTTCCTCAAAGACTTTTCAAAGCTATGTCTTCCTGTACATGCTGATTATTCCCACACACTGATTAAACCATGAAGACTGAGCGTCAGTATCGGCACGGTGTGTCCTGAGCACATTAAACATCAAGGACGGGCAAGCCGCACTGCCACCCCAGAACAGCAGGAACCCCACATTCCCGGCTGGGGCCCTGCAGGTTCATTGGCCTTGCTCGTGACCAAGCTGCTTAGGATCCAACCCCGACCGGGTAGCACAGAGATCTTAGGTGGACTGCACAACACCAATAGAGCAAGTTCAGACCCAGGAGACAGGCTCTGTGCAGGGGACGCTGAGTGAAGGAGACAGTTCCTTCGGGAGGGATGGAATACAAGGCTGCAGAGAGAAGAGATGCCAAGGATGAAGTGTTTTATGAAATTTGACAGAGTAACAGAGAACCTAACCTGAGTAGGACAGAGCTCCTAAGCCAACCTCGGTCTCAACTGGTATAAAAGATCACTTCCTGGCAAACCGATTATCTATTTGCTACTTTATTTCTTTCTCCAGACTAGATCTTTTGTAGCCAAGACTGTCTATAAATCCCTAAGAAGTCTCTCTTCAAAGTGCTAGAGTCACAGGCATAAGCCACTATACCTTGGCGTGTTACAGTTATTGCTGAGTGCCCTATTCTTGACAATACTATGCACGGGGTTTATTTTTTACAGCCAAGTCTATGCATATTTGCAAAAAGGTGACACCCTCAGGAGCCATCAACCTGCTTTTTGAGACAAGGTCTCTCAGTGGGACCTGGAACCTGTCTAGTAGTTTAGACTGGGTGCTCAGCAGCTCCACAGGTTCCTTTGCCTCTACCTGCCCAACATTGGAACTACACATACATGCTACCACTCTTACTTTTTAAAAGGTGGGGGATGGGAACCAGGCCCTTACACTTCTATGGCAAGTACTTTCTTAACAGAGCCATCCCCCAAGTCCTTAGCTAATCAGCTCTGGGTTTCCCAGAGCGAATTTTACCATTTGATGTCATTGCAGAGAACACACAAAATCTATGTACTTTGTGCCCCAAACTTTTATTGAGTACTATTTAACTTGTGTGTGTGTGTGTGTGTGTGTGTGTGTGTACATCATGCATGGGTTCAGCTTTTTCTTAGCACAGGTCATCTATGAGCAAGGATTTTACGTTGCCCATTTTCCAATTGGGATGTCGCCTTCACCCTCCTTTCTTCATCCTCCTGCTCCTCCTCCTCACCAACTTCCTGCCTAACTGGTCCAGTCGCACCCTCCCATGCACATTTCATGGAGTACAGAGAGAGCACACTGTCTTGTTTCTGACATGAAGCACAGCATCCTGTCTCTCTCCCTACATCCAGCATGGCACTGGGAGCAGGCGTTTAAGAGACAGCCCCGCACTGCTTAAGATTAACCTCTTTCTTAGGATGTCCAGTATCTTTATTGTAAAAGTTTCAAGGTTTCACTAGAAAGCATTCTCTGCATGTATTGACACCACTGTGTATAAGTGTATGACTGTGGCTGTCTGTTATATCTTGAGCCAACCTTGCATTCCTGAGAGGAATTCCATGGGGATGCGGTGCCTAGTCCTTCTAACTGAATGTGGTTTCAGAATGTGGTTTCAGGAATATGTCATGAAGGGCCGTTGTGGTCAGACGTCTAAGGCCTACAATTTTACTTGAAATGTCTTTGCTGATTCTTCGACCACCAGGATGATACCTGAATCACAGATGTGGTGGTTAATACTGTTATCCTCCAGGAACGCCCATGCAAGATTATGTAAGCTTAGCTTATCCTCTGGCCATGCCTGAGACAAGTCTCGTGATTATGTTAATTGAAATAGGAAGGCCCATTCTGAAGGTGGGAGTGTCTTTCTTTAATGATTCAGGTAGTAGAAAGGATGAAAAAAATTCATGCTTGTTTTGTTTTGTTTTAAATCTGCTTGTTGATAGCTGCTGCTGTTGCTGCCACCACTACCAGCCACTGCTTCTGGCCCCTTTTGATGACATCACAACCAGCTTTCTTGGCCTTCCGATGTTGACTGAAGACTAGTGGCTCTCCACAATCTCCCTCCAGATGCCAATTGGGACTCCTGAGGTGCCCTGCCTTGTGGACTGAGCAATTAGAGGGCTCTCTTCAGCCTCTTTGGTGTGAAGACAGTCATTGTTAGACCACCCAGACCACAGTGTGTAAGCCAAATCTAATGAATACTATTGAATACATCTTTATTTTATTGGTTTGGTTCCTCTAGAGAACTCTGGCTGAGACAGAGCGAGGTAAAAAAGCGGTTTCAACATGTCGCTGTTCCCCAAGGGTTTGAGGACAATTGGTTCCAATTCTCTGAAGCTTTCAGTGATTTACCAGAGAAATCTTGGCCTGGGGATTTCTTGTCAGGAGAGCCTGTGCTCATCGGTTATGATTCTTCTTGTCACACTTCAACTGGACTATGTCTTGAGTTAGTGCTGTTTGTGCCTTTCTATGGGTGTCTGTGCCCTTCTCCCTGAAGTCATCGTACACATTTTCAGACAGTCATCTGCAGTGTTCTCTTTGACCCTCTTGATTTCTGTAAGTTGGGCAGACCCATCCTCTGTTCCTATGTGATAGTCTGAGTCTTCTGCCTCTTCTCTCTCTTGCTTCCTCCCTGCTTTCTATCTAGTTACCAAATTCAGGCTAGCCAACTTCAATCATTGTCAAATTCCATGCTCTCCTTTTCAGACCATTATTGCTTTCTCAGTTCCGCTTAATTTGGATGTTACCTGCCCTTCTTTTCCTAGCAGGGTTAGAAGGCTACTGTGGTTTGGATAGCTAAATTAAAGAGGAGTTTATAAACAAAAATAATAATGGCTGTGTGTACCAGTCAACTCGGCAAACCTGAAATCTTCATGTGTGGTTCTCACACGTGTGTAGTGTGAGCCAACTGCAGACCCTCACCCTAGGGCAGATCTAGGCTTCAGGGAAGCAGAGAGGCCAGACACAAAAGGGGTACCAGGCTGCAGGAAGGCTTCACACACAGCTTTCTAGTGCTTCTCTGCCCACAACTCAGGGGACCAGTCTGCAGCTGCACAGTTGCATTAAGAGCTTACACTCTTCCTAAATGCCACCGTCTCTCAGTGTTCACGCTGAAAGCTTAACAGCATGTTGAGCCATAGAGGTCTGCACTCTCACCAACAGGTCTACGCCAGCAGTCAAGCATCGTGAAGAGAGAGTTTGCCCATGTGAGGACATGGTGACCTTGGCTGACCCTGCACAGGCAACACTGGAATTGGCCTTCCCAGCCTCTGAAACACAGAGAAAGTAATTTCTGTTCTTTATAAGTTGCCCAGTTACAGGGATGCTCCTTGAGTAGGAGAGTGGCCTAATGGAAACAAGGAAGGAAAAGCATCTTCTCCTGAGAAAGAGACCCTGCTGCCCACCGTGTTCTCTGATGCCCTGAATGGCTGGCTCTCAGCTCTCAGGGTGCAGCAAGGGGCACTGCTGGCATGTGACCACGTGCCAATGGAGAGAGCACAGGTGGAAGGTCCCCCAAGGTGACAGCCCAGCAGGATGCCTTCCTACAACACAACACCAAAGAACCCAGCTCCCACAGGTCCTTCACACTTGGCTCTGCCCAACTCTCCCTTTGCCTGACCCAGTGCTGCCCATGATGGCTTCTTTCATCCCAGTGCTTTTGCTACATTGTGAGGTGAGGCAGGGGACTGACTCCTTACATCTACGTTGAACCATGTCTGATCTCTGCTCCTGCCAGGACCTCCTGCCTATTGTAAGGCTGCAAGGCTAGCTGGTAGACCAGCCAGATTCACACAGCTACTCCTCAAGTACTCCCCCTCCCCTTTCCTCACACCACTTAGTTACTTTATTAAAATAAGATTTTAACCAGTTTCCAACATCAGTATTGGAAATACTACATCTCTGCCAAATTTCTGGAGCTATTGGGATAAGGACATCAACATAGAGTCCCTTCATAAGGACGAGGGACTAAAGAATGAATTGGTCTGACACCATCAGGCCTGCTCAAAGCCCGGCATCTCTCTGCCCCCAGGTGATGCGCAGAATCACAGATCAGGGACTGCCTACCCTATCTGGATTCTCTAGCTTCATCCTCTGGGCAAATGAACCTCATGACCATCAGCTAGCTGCCCTCACTGAAGCCTAACGTAGAGCGGGCTTTGTAGAGCTGTGACAGCAGCAGGTGTGTGCTCCTGGACACCACAAACTCCAGCATGGCTCAGCACACATAGCTGACCCACTTTCATGGCAAGTTCCACATCAAGGGCTTGAGAAATCGGTGGACACGGGGAAAATCTTCCAGACCACAGAGGAGCAATGTGGGCTGCTCAAATTCCAACTTGGCCCGAGGCAGGACAGAAAGACAAGAAAGATCCTAGGGACATGGAGAAGGAAAAGGAGCCCCTTGCCCTAGAGTCTGGCTGAAGTTTCTTGACAACTATGAATCCAGACTTCTAATACAACTAATATTTGCTGTGAAGGTTAGCAGGATAGAGAGAATATTCCTTTTTATTTTTCTTTCCAATATATCATTAATAAAGCATTGCAATATTTCTAGAGTTGTTCATATATATGTACATATATTCTTTCATATATATGTATATGCATAATACATATATATGTGTGTCTATAACACACACACACACACACACACACACACACACACATGCACACCTAAATAAGAATGTCAGAAGAGCCATGTTTGAAGCCTGACCTTGTATGGACCTTACTCTTTTCCCCAGATTTATTTCCTGAGACTGTCAGAAACAAGACAAATTCTGTTTAGTGTAAAAGCACCGTTATTCCCTGTAGCCTTTGTGATCGAGGGTATCACCAGCTGTCCAATGAACCAAAGGAGCCTCCCTATGGCCTCATTTAAACTCCTTAGCCGCCTTGTGTTGTGTCATTTGTCTGCATGGCTACTGAAGAGACACTTGGGCACCTGTCTGTCACTTTCCTGTGGCACCCATACCCGCACTTGTGTGTCTTACCCTTCCTTACTTCTGCTGTTCTACTAACCTCCTCTCTAAATCTGAGTCGTCTCTTCTTAATGAGCTCCAACTCCACTTCCTGTCATGTTGTCCTGAACCTCTTCTCTGCAGCAGTCACTCCGGAGTGGAGGTCTCTGAGCAGAGCTCCTTGGAAGAGCACAGGCGGCAGTGTGGATGGCACTGCCTCCCCAGTCAGTCCCACCCCACTCCCACTGCCAAACGCATAGTGTAACACTTCGCCCTGGGGAGCCTCTGGGAAAAGACATAGATGACACAGGAATCCTGTTCTCAAACATTCTATCAGGAAAGGAAGGAACTTGGACAAGGAGACTGTCTGCCTGTCCCTTGTTCCGTGGTTGCCAGGCAACCACGTCTGGAGTCACCATGTTGAAAATTAAGCATGCTCATCCCCGCACTCGCAGCAGTCCATCGACCTACTTAGTGCACAGAAAGGCAGCAATTTCCCAGTAGCTCAAGCTGCTTTCAGGAGGCACAGGCTAAGACCCTCTCCATTCTGAAGCTTCTTTTCCTTCATCTAGATCAGGGCACCCTAGAACCAGGGCAGGGCCTTCTGTATTAGGCATACCCAGGGGAGCCCAAGTCTTAAGCAGGAGCCCCGAGGAGGATCCTCTCAACTACACGCACGCCATCAACTTCTCAACTCAGCACGCTCATCAGACAGCTGCTAGGTTGCTATGTTTCTGAGACACAGAACAATAAGATCTGAAAGGACCCAAGGGATACTGTGCCCAAACGATGCTCTGTAATTTGGCACTAGACTGTAAGGAAGCATACAGGCTATCAACGAAGTGACCGTCAAACCCCATGGCCATGGCTGAAGCTGGACAAACTTCTAGACTATGCTGCCATAGAGATGCCTCCTTGGTGGTCCTGATGCAAGTTGGTAACCCGGGGAACCAAGGCCCTTCTTCCTTGGCCATCCTTCCAGATGCCATCCATGGCTTGCTCAGGGATGACCAGGGGCTGAAGTGGAAGCTACACGTAGATCAGGATGATCTTCAAGCATGATGGCTATACTTGGGAAAGGTAAAGTGTAGCAAACACCTCCTAAGTGTCTCTCAGCTTCCAGGAGCTTACAGAACTGCCTACATCAGGTATGGCTGGGTGTCACTGGATTGAGCCATTGACTGCTATACCTGACAAACCAAGGATAGCTCCTAGGATTCTCACGTTGGCAACCAAAACTCACACTATGAAGAAGAGGTCCAGACCCGCAGGCTGGCCGAAGGCTGTGAGAACAGTTCTGAGAAAACCTCAGAGTTGCCAAATGAAACCACATCAGGAATCTGGTTGTGTCTCCCCAGAAAGGAGATGCAAGGTAGTAAGTAAGGCCCTTCCACAACCTGTCCTGGCAGGGCTCCTGCAGGCATGCTGAAGGGGATTGCTGAGCCTGGCTGATCTTGTTATCCAAGGAAAATGCCGCTCTCCAGTTGGACCACTAGGAATCTTTCTCTGAACTTCTGCAGGACATTCTGCAGCAACGGGCTCAGCGTGTGGCCTCTGGGGCATGGTGTTCTTCTGCCAGCATCACAACATCAAGTCTCACACATGGCCCCGCCTGGCTAGCCAATGTGGATGGTCAGACTTCATATTCCTTGGGGCCATGAGAGACACTCTGCTGTGTCCAATTTCCAGCTATTCTTATTCCTAAGGCTCTAGAAACTGTCTGCATGCCTGTCTTCCATTTGCAACCCTGGTTTCTTGTGGGTATAAGTCTTACATTCATGCCACGACTCTGTTAAGCGTTTAAGGAACCCGTGGGTTCTATTTTCTCACATTCATGAGAGCATGATTTCTCTCCTTCTGCATCTGGGGCCTGAGGATTACACTCTGGCTGTCAGTCTTAGTGTGTGCCTGCTGCTGTCACATCTCTGGCCTTTTCTCTTAAAAGTTCTTTTTTTCTATTTTTTTTTTTAAGTTGTATCCATGCAGCTATTTGTGTATGTGTGGGAGAGTACACTATGGTGTGTGTGTGTATGGAGGTCAGAGGACAAGGTTGAGAGTTGCTTCTCTCCTTACACCTTGTGGGTCCTGCAGGCCGGACTCTGTCAGGCTTAGTGATGACAAGAGCCTTTAACCTTTGAGTCATTTCATGAGCAAAATTTTTATTTTCTTGATGGGATACTTAGAAACAAAGGAGTCTATGCTTTCCTAAAGTCCGATTTCTTTCCTTCTCTTTTTTGCTGTTGTTTTGATGGCTACACCTAAGAACTGTTGGTCAAAGCCAAGACCCGTGGAGATTTACTGATCTTCTGAGGGTTAGTCTCCACTCTACACACTGACTGTGATGTCTGTGCAGGAGGGTGTGAGGTACCGCTCTGATGTTACTCTTCAGCATGGGGATATATAGTTGTCCTTGTGACATGTGTTCCTCTCTGAGGACTCTCTGGGAACCTAGTGGGTGATCAGCCAACTGCAACTGAGGGTGGAGTCTGCATTCTTAGCCCCTTGTATCCTATCCTAAGATATCCTTATCTTTTCTGGATCAGCTCCCAAGATAAAGGGCCCCAGTCCTAATCCAGAAACAAGGACCAGTACTAAAAACACATTCCCCTTTCCCTTTTCTCCTGCAGAGTCCCCCTGGCCACACCTGATATATGGAAGTCTTAGGTGTTACCGAGAGAAGAACAACTGTGCCCAGATGGTATCACAGAACACTTGGTGTCTTTGGCTGCTCTCAAGGCTTGAGACAGACTGCTGTTGTCCCCATCTGTGCAGGAAGACATGGGCTTTTGCTCATGAACGCTGGATGGTGAGCAGTCATGAAGATGAAACCTTGGGTCAGAACCTTGGACCTGCTTTGCCTCCCGACCCACATTCTACCAGGAAGTGCAGACTGCCATTCACCCAGGAAGCTAACAGCCATCAACATCAGCCAAGCAGGGGCCTTGAAAGCCTCCTAAGGGGGATGACATGGGGTACACACAGAAGATGGAGCAGAAGACAACTACGGGGCTCCTGTCTGTACTTGAGGGAATGCTTCTCATGCAAGGACTGCTTGCACCCCCAACCCAGCCTTCCCTCCTGCAAAGCTCTCACAGGAGCCCCCTCAGCTCTAGATAGGACATCCATGGATACCACTCTTCATTAAACTCCAGTGCCCCGGAGCATCTCTCCGACAAAGGCAAGCAAGGATCTCATGTCCCCCCCCCTCAACCCCCCATTGTCACCTTGAAGCCATGCTTTCTTTATTCGGATTTCCTTCCAAAGGAATTTCATGAGAACTCATCAAAAAAGGAGACAGCCCATCTACGCTTTGGCTAGGGGAAGAGTGTACACGGTTTTCTGCCGAGAGCCCAGCAAGGTTCTCAGTCCAGGGCACACCCTCAAGGGGCACGTGGGGTAACCTGGAGCATCAGTACACACAGCGTGTGCTGCAGAGACTTGCTCTGCCCTCGCTAAGCACAGTTCCAAGGTTAGGTCTGCTTGCTGATATTTGTGATAAAAAGAGAAGAACTAGAGCAGGCGACCAGGTTGCTTTCGGGTCTCTTTTCTTGTGGCTTTCTGTAGAGTGGATCAGGTCTATAAAGCGGTGGAGAAGGTCACAGTGCTGGAGACTGCTTTCTGCAGAATTGCCTCAGTTCAGACCCAAGGCCAGGAAAGAACACACTACGAAGTCATTCTCACTGGCGGCTCCCTCTTTCCGCAGAGGGAAGTTTTCTAGGGATCTCTTCATCCCTCAGGACCCAGCTCAAATTCTCCTTCAGCAGTGATGTACTCTTGCCCAGATGAGGCACCCCAGTTCTCACAGCACTGTGGTGTGGGGGGGGGTCCTATCAGGTGTTTTGAGACTTAATCTCCCTTATACTTGCCTATTCTTGATCCATCCCATTTGGATGAATTATTGACAAAGTGAATGATTGAACAAATGAATGAATGAATGAATGAGCAAGCAAATTTACCAACAGCTACAAAGTCGGCCAGCAAGAGAACCCATGACAACAGCAGGAGCAGTGGGTTACCACTTTTGCTCCTGAATCCAGGGTCAGCGCAGACCACTCCAGGCTAAACATCATTGGCGTTCGATGTCATCTGGGCCACCACGGCCCAGACTGTCTTCAGCAGACACAATGGCACACAAGGAAACTTATTATGCACACAGAGCAAGAAAACAGCAAAAGCAAAAAATTAAATTAGAGGGCAGCCTAGAAAATGCCCACTGTGCAGAAAGCTCGAGCAAACTAATTTGTTTGGCCTCCCTTGAAAATGGTGAGGTTTTAATTTGGGTCTCTGGGACCAGGCTCCTCAGGCACCAGGAGGCTGCTGGGGGGAGGGACAGGGATTTGGTTTCAGATGGGCAGATCCAGATTCAATTAGCACTCAGTCCAGACCCTGTCTCCCTGAGGCTGGTGGAATGAGGGAGAGAAGGCAAAGTGCTGTGGCTGTCAGTTTCCCATCAACCCAGCGTGGTCCCAGAAAACCAGTCTGTTTACCAAGAGGCTGCTTCCACCCCGCCCACAGGGATCAAGATGCTGAGCCCTTGGAGACTAGGCTACAGAGACCCAGGCAGCCTCTGGTTCCTCTACCACCCCCTGCTCTGGTCAGCACGCTCACCCTCATTCTATACTATCTTGTCTGCTACAGTCTTCAAGCCCTTCCACAATGGCAGCAGGAGCGTGGGGCGCCCACAGCTCTAGGGGGTCTATGGAAGACACTGAGGGAGGTCAGGGTTCAGTAAGCTTAGGAGCCTCCTTTACCTCACCACTGGGCCTCCAGCTGAGGGCAAGATCCCAGTCGGAGTTGACTCTAAACCCCAAGCTACACAGAGAAGCCAAGGCCTGAAAGAACCTCTTGCCTTGGTCTTGGGTAAAGTAGACCCTGGCCAGATCTCAGATCCACAGTGGGGACCATCTGGGATCTAGTTCAGGATCTTGTCAGCTCTGTTTCTGACCACGCCTCAGATCCTGCTAATCCTTTTCACAAGAACCTTCCTGATTTTGGGGGACAATTATCACACTGTGGTCCAGGTTGTTATAATGAACATCTTAGTGGGTTGAGCACAGGAACCACATCTGGGTGGAGACTTCGAGTCTTTGACACTTGGAATCATGTAGTCAGTGGCCACCCCTATGTGTATATAACATGATTCATGGATACAATCATGCTAGATCTACCAGCTTAATGAACAACTGCCCAGAGGCCTGACTCCAGGGATATACCTCAGAGTCTTGGCCTCAGAGCTTTCTGGAGAAGGCTCCTTTAGAGTGATGCCTGCTCACACAGAAGCCCTAGAAGACTGGGCTCAGTACCCTGAAGTGTTACCAGAAGGCCGGGAGCTCTTACCGTCCACACAAGCAGGCCGGGCTCGCGTGGTGCCTGCTATCTGCCCCTTTCTGCATGCACAGCGTGCTGTCTGCCGGGCGATCGTCCTCCTTGGCTGGCTGCTGTCCCGGTCTAGGGTCACAATCTCACAGGTTCCAGCGGCCAGCTGACCTGCAAGGAAGAAACAGCCACAAGCTAAGTGGCCACAGCCTGGAGACCCACAGCCTGACACCCACCCAGCACCCACCTAGAGTGAGGTTCACCACAGCTAGCTCAGCCAAAGCGATGTGGAGAGAGCTCTCTGTGACAGCCAGCAAACCATCTCCTGTATGCTCTGCCAGGGATTCCAGTCAGCCCCATCCCAATAGACAGGAAATTAAATGTGGCCATCTCCTCTACCACACACGGAAATGAAATCTCAGAATTGCAGAGGAAGGTGCTGCCTTCCCCTCCTCCTCGACAAACTAGGATTTCTAATCAAGCCAAGGCAGGCAGCCTCCATCCCAGTGTACTAGGACACTGCTCAAGATGTGTTACCTTGGAGCCACAAAATGGGGCAACCAACAGTATATATATGGGCTACCATATTGCAAGGAGGAACCATCATTCCCACATGAGCATAGATACCAAGATGGCCAGAGACCAAGTTATATATCCTTGAAGGCCTGCCCACACAATACACATGAATGTGTATAAGAGGTACACACCAAAACACATGGCAAATATGTTACATGCCCAGGTCTGGCTGGCGGACATGGGGAAGACTATACAGATATACAGAGGAGGTACTCAAGTAATAGCATAAGTTCTATATGGGCACAGACTTGCAGGGGTACACGTGCTGTGAGACACATATGCACAGGAACATACATGTTCACACATGTAAACCGGTACCTAGGTGCACATATGGATGTGCTCATGTGCATACCCAGGCTCAAACAAGAACATTCAGCTCTACTCAGGTGCACACAGGCTACACAGGTATGCCTGTAGACACACAAAGTCACATAGGTACACTCATCTACACTCAGGCACATATAGGTTACACTGATATGCCCATGTAAGTATGCATGTACACAGGGGCACACTCAGCTAGATGCATGCTTCATGTATGTGCTTGGGTAAATACACAAGGTACATTCAGCTGTACTCAGAGATGTACACAGGCTACATGGAAGCTCCCATGTAGACACACAGGTACACATGGGCACACTCAGCTGTACATGTTCCAGGTATTGTTCTGTGTGGACACACAGGTACACATGAGCCTGTGCCCTCATCTGTACACAGGCACATATGACCCTAGACTGGTTCTAGAAGAAGGAACACAATTCTTCAAAGCCTCAACCTCATCTCAGGAGAGGGAACCCAGTGGGAAATAACCCCCTGCAGTTTAAGCTGTCACTGTGTGGCCAATACCAGTAAGTGCTAAAGAACAATACTGTCTAATAAAGATAGCGTGATATTCATAGCAGACCATAAAAATGAAAAAGGAGAACAGAGGGCATCCGTCAGCCTGGGATGCCACCCCAGCATCCCAGCACAGTGAGCCCAAGGTCCCTCCATCATTGCTGCTTCACAGCTTCATTAGGAACCAGACCACAGAAACCCTGAGGTATGTCCCACACTTGTCTTCAGAATCTTCTATCCACTCAGCACGCAGTAGGTGCCTACTGTGAAAGCCTGGAGTAGTTGTTGCCCCCTGTGGGTACCCAGAGACCTCAAGACACATGACATCCTGCTTCTCACGGTGTCCTGGTTACAGGACATACCACAGAGATGCTGGATGTCAGAATCCCACCTCTGGATGAGTGCCACACAGATGTCAGCTAGAAATAGCCCAGAGTCAGACAGACAGACACTGGAAACGAAGTTAGATATGCCCACAAGAGAGTGACCATCTGATTTGCAACCATGGCGGTAGCTCTCAGGGATTCTCAGAGGTGGCTCCTTCAACTCAGGATGTCCTTCCGTCCCACACGGACCCTTCTGTGGATGCCACACAAACACCTTTTCTCCAAGCAACAGGATCCTGCACTGTATCAGCCAAGCTGCTTGGATTCCTTAGCCCAATCAGAAGCTGGTGAGCGCAGGTATCACACACATTAGCAGAAATTATGGACAGGGTGGCTCAGCCCAGTCATGTCCAGGCCACTGGGAACTCGGGGCATGTCCTGTCTGGATGTGATCAGGGACAGAGGGGGCGGTATTTCCAAAAGCCAGGCCTCTTTGGCAAGTCAGAGCTAGGAGGAGCTGTCCAAGGTGACTACATTCAGCTGCTCAGAACCCTGAAGGATGCTGACAGATCCCGACTTGTGTGCCAAGTTCATGATGGGAGAATGGATCAGACATATTCAGAGGAAGGATGGGGCATCATGGGCCTCTCTGAGGACCACTCCTTCTGCAAATGCCCGTGCCTACTCCAGCAGGAAGCAAGAGCCCAGCTAGAGCTGCCCTCCTCGGGGTGCCTGTTTTGACCCATTCTACCCGGTCACACCGTGAAATACATGTCATTGTTAAGAAGCAGGCACAAACAAACAGATGCATAGACAAGGAGATGGGCGGGGCAAGAGGAGGACGAGAAAACCCAATCAGCTCAGGGACTGGACCCAGAACCACAGCGCCAGGTCTGATGGGAGCCGAAAGGCAAACCTGCAGGAAACAGACAGCATCTGGGGCTTGCCACTGCAATGTGGGGATGGGCAGCCACGCGGCCACCACCCCAAGTTCCTATTTTAAGGTCTGCAGATTGTCTCCAGCCACTTTGCTATTTCTGTCAAATATGACCTCCACACTGTGGTCAAGGTTTATAGTATCTGCCACCTTAGTGCAGATGGCTTCTCTGGCCGAGGCTTGGACACTTGTCTAGAGCTGTCCCAACAAGGTAGGGTGATGCTACCAAGCGAATGACATCATACAGCTGTAGTGGCCCCTGGACACTGGGAACATCTGTGTAACATCAGCATTGCACCACCCTGGTCCCCATTTTCAGTTCCCTATCAGCGGGAGCTCCAAGGTCATGTGGGATGACCAAGAGACCATGTGCATACACCTGTGACTGCAAAGAGCAGGATGGGGAGGGGCAATAAATTGTCACTGAAGAAAAATGCAGCATAGCTAGGCATGTTTCAAATGACCAGGAAGCATCCCTTCATCCTCCAAGGATGAGCCCAATCCCAGTACCAGACCAGGATCTATTTCCATTCAGGTGCACATAACTGTGACAGGAACTTCTTTCCATAACTAGCTGACCTCTCATTTAACATGTCCCTAAGTCACCTCTTCCATATAGGCACCATGACTTTCCACAGCTCTTGATTCTGACTGCCCATATAATGCCACCTGCAACCTTTCACACTGTCTTGCATGGGCTTTGCAGGGTAATATCACTATCCCAGCGTCTGATGGATGGACACCTCACAATTACATCATTTCTCCCTGTGTCTGTGCTGTGTAAGAAAGAAGAGCTCCACCTTGTTCCCTCCTAGTGGGTAGGTGGAGAATCTGGGCTTAGAGGAGTTGTGATTTACAGAGTCACAGACCTGAGACATTTGCAGCAGGGGTAGGGTGTGTACACTAAAAAATCCATCTGTCTCTTTAAGAAAACACCCTGGGCATAGGCCTTTCTCTACTTGGGCTCAGCTTGTTCTGTTTGCCCTGTATGTTCCCTGACAAGAGGAAGGCTCAGGATCTTAGATAAATCTTAGGCAGGGGTGTGCCCCTGTTAGCCAGTGTTATGAGCAAACTTGACTGTTGAGTGAATTGAGCTTTCAGTGCCTGGCCTTCAGGTGCAAGAGGTTTCTGCAGGGCTAGGCACAGACCAAAGCTCATGCATGCCTTTGAACAGCATGCAGAGGGAGTAAGTATGGGTGTGTCTCAGTGGCTGCTCAGAAGTCAGCTCTGCCTGCCAGCACTGGGATTAGGCCTTGGCGCAGATCTATGGTAAACACACATGCTCTCTGCTCCACTGAGTGAGGGCGACGACTGAATCAAATCCTGGGACTTCCCCAAGGCGAGAGTTGACACTGTATAGTGGCCTACCAGAACCAGACACTGCTCCGTATGCTGGGACCCCAGCATTGGTCCCACACCACACAGGCTGTGATCTGAATCTTGTTCTACTTTGCAGAGGTTAAGATCAGAAGTTCACCCAACACTGAATGGGGCCAAGTGGAGACACTGGGCATCAATGGTTACACTTTCTCTGGGCATCCAAACCAGACCCACTCTGTCCTTCTTCCTCTATATCCATAGGTCCTGAAGAAACACTTCTTTCAGGTCATGTCATACACAGGCGTGGCACCAATACTGCGGACAAGACAAATGCCATAGTGGATACATCTACACAAAGAGATTCCCAGAGCCACTTTCAGCCTCTGACCTCCTGGGTGTCTAGGACTCTAGTGACCACAGGCAGGAAGAACAATGAATACCCAATAGGTATTTATCAACACCATCTATTTCCTGTTTCCTGAGATAGACACGATTTGTCCAGAAGATAGAAACAGGTCCATGGAACAGCAAACTAGAGAATACAGCACAAAACAGGTCTCATTAAAATGCCCAGCCAGCCTCAGAACAGCATGTTAGGGCCAGGCCTTTGCTCATCCTGTCCCAAATGCTGGGTGGCGAAGGCAGGCCAGTTTCCAAAATCTATGCAAGATTTCATGTAAACATAGCCAAAGTCAATGGCTCAAGCAGGGTGCTAAGGCTAGCCCTCAGCAGCTAGTGTACAAGGTTTCCAGAGGGCAGGAAGCCCTGGGGGTGAGGGTCTGGAAGGAACAAGGTCCCAGGTTCTCTCCTGCATGCTCTTCTACTAGAGGTACACATTGATGAGCTGTTTATCCCAACATGGCTGTGACATACATCTGAGAAGATAAAGGATATGATGGATGTCAGAATAAAGACTCGAAGTGACTTTGACAGGAATGGAGCGAGAGGGTGGCATTTAACAATCAGAAATGTCAGCTCCGTGTTTGGATTACAATGAAAACCAGGTGGAGAGTCAGGAGGCCAGCCAAGCCTTTGTTAGGTTGCTTTAGCTGGCCATGGGACTCAGCATCATTTAGAAGATGGAGAATTGGGTGGGACCAGTAAGGAGACACACAGTAAGGAGAGGCAGGGCACCCATGACCGTTTTGGAGTTCCCAGGTCAGCCCATGGTTCACAATTTAGCTAAGTGACAGAGGCCTCTCTGGTCCTTGGGTCATAGTATCCTGGGCATGACTGCTGCCCCAGCTCAGATCTACTCCAAAATATAGAGGCAGTACCGTGAGACTCGAGGGTGGTTTAAACAGCAAAGTGGACACAGAGGCCATGGGTCTGGGAAGACCAGTAGGGAGGAACACAGGGCTGCAGGGCGACCACTTCATACCTTCTTCATCTGTGACAAGGGAGAGCTTGGGGCCAAATGGCTTGAGAAAGGCCTGCCTATAGGTTCATCAGGAGTGTCTGTGGCCCAGGCTAGTAGTGGGCCTGCTGGGCCCCCAGGAATCCTGGGGGGTGGTGATAGTTTTTGGTTACAGGGAAGCAAACTCCCATTAATGGACTCAGGCCCCCACATCATTACAACTAGCAACACGTGCTTAGGGGTTCTCTAGACTGAGGTGGAACAGGTGCTGGAGGTAAGGGCAGGCTCCTTAGTGGAGGAAGTCAGCCAAGACCACCACAGAGCATCAGGCTTAGGCCTGGGGGAGGGGAGTAATGGCTGAGTTCCAGGCTTTCCGCATGTTGCGACCTGCTCACCTCTGGGCGGTCCAGGGAGACCATGGAAGAAGCTCACATCTGGGAATCACGTGCGTGCTATGCAGTATCCTTCTAAATCTGCATCTCAGGAGTATAATGACAGGTTTGCACACAAGGAACACGCCCTGAGATAGCATTTCTCATGGCTCCTAAAAAGCCTGCAAACCTTGTATGGGCATTTCCAGTATTCCATCTCAGCAGCTAGAACCAGGACAGGGGCCCCAGGGGGCCACAACTGGATGAACTAAGACTCTGAGGATACAAGAAATGAATCATGCAGTCATGCTCACCTGGGTGCCAGGGAAGGCCCTATGTGCCTACGATATGTACAGACTGCTTCTATACAGCCATGACCAAACTCCAGATTTGGTGACATGAGCCCACATGGCGCCCCACTAGAGGAACCTCCATACGCATCCTTTCCTGGTCCCCTTGTCACTGATCTGTGTCAGTTTTCATGAGTGACATGCACCAGAAGTGAGATGCTATTTTAGGCTCGAACTGTCACATGTCTTGGCCTGCCAGACTGCAGATAGGGTTCATCTCTGGGCTGTCTCTGAAACGGTGAAGTGTTTATCTGCTCAAAATCACACAAAGGGCTATTGATCTCACTTAACTATCCCGATAACTACCCATGTCACAAGGTTGGGGATCTGGACAGGCCCAAGAGTCCTGCCTGTGCCCCCTTGCCCCCTGTCCTGCAGCAGATGATCCTCAGCCAGAACCTTTTCTTTCTTGTCACTCCTGGAAGGTGTGACAACTTCTGCTGTGCTGGGTGCCACCTAAACCCTTGGGTCCCTGACCCATCAGGGCAGGCTGTACACTCACCCACTTGGAAGTCCACATAACCTGATCGTGTTTCAAGTTTGGATGTGGTCAGAGCCCTGACCTTCATGGGACTGGGGCCAGACACTATGTAAGATATCTCCATTTCCCTATCCTGCACAAGACCTAGACTTCAGACTGAAGACAACTAAACCATCAGTCCTGCCCAGGGCTCACAAGTGAAGCTACTAATGTTTAGTTTTATCCCCAATTCTATAGACACACAGTACAAAGATTAAAATGTTCAGGAAAAGAATGTTCTTAAGATCCGATGGAGAAGCTATCTCGGTGTTTGAGATGGAATGAAACCAAGCCTCAATTAAATCCCAGGATCAAATTCTCGCTCACACTCCAACTACTACTGAGTCAATTAAGTGTGTGCCACAGATCACAAAACCCAATTCTGTAGACCAGCTGAGGATTATCCCTGCATGGTAAGTGTGAGGGGAGGGATTTTAAGACAGAGCAAGATGGGCCATGCTGGTCTGCCACCTGCCTAGCTATGTAACTGGAGGATGACAGACTGGACTGTTTGGACCCTCCCAGAACCCATGTCAAAGTATCCAGTTAAGTTCCTTCCACTGGCATTAAGTAACTTCCCTGGCATTGCCATGCTGTGGTGCTCCCCCATGGCCATGCCACAGATGCCACCAAGAGAAAGCTCAGCAGACATAGAGCCTGCTCATAGACATAGCAACTTCCCTGATTAATGATAAGTTTAGTTTCAGGCTGAGGTCACTGTACATCTCCAGGGACCAAGGCACAAACAAGGCAGTGAGGCAGAAACAGGATTCAATTTATCCAGAGCACTGAGAAGCTCTTATAGGCAACACCTATGAAGACAGAGCCTCTAGTAGGGCATGGGGTAGGTTCTGGAAGGTTCTGGGTCCATGAGTATATGGTTGATGCAGGGTCATGGAAGGTAGCCATAGGTTGGAAAGGAAACTCCATGTCTTCTACCAGGCAAGCTCTAGAACCCCAGGCCTTCCTAGCTCTGCAGCCTGCTGATTCTGCCTGTGCCTGCTGCCCTCCTGCCCCAGCGCCTCAGCTAACCTCTTATTCCATCCCTCCTATTCTGGTGGCTGTCTGCTCAGATATTCAGCTTTGTCCGAAGCATCCCAGGTCAGGGCCTCGTCCCTTGCACACTGGCAGGAAAACACTGCAGCTGCCCCCCCCCAACCCCCAAGTATGTCAGCCTACAGAAATACACACCTCAGCCTGGTGCCTGTCTGCAGGCCAGGTACAGGTACAGGGCTGGCCGAGCAGCACTGGCTTAGGATCCTAGGACCCTGTATTATCCAGTTCAGGCAAATGGCTCTTCTAGGGCCTTGCCCTAGGTCAAGTCAGACTCGCAGCCCTTCTTTGATAAGGAAACATGCACCAAGTTCTGCCCAAATGTCCAGGCCAGCCACCAGCATCTAGAACTGCTGCGTCTGATGAGCACACCAGGGAGGTGGCGGCCATACCTGTGACCCATGCCTCTTAAGTTTTCAGCAGCATTGCCTCAATATTCAGGATTTCTAGGGTCTCCTGACTGCCACACTATTCAAAAGTCATGCAAATGAACTCTCACAGGGCAAGGCCACTGAATAGTCAGGTCCACCACTTCCCTTTCCATCCTAGGCAAGGACATCATAGCAGACTAAGTAGCCACTGCTCTCTAGGAGTATGTATGTATGTATGTATGTATGTATGTATGTCATAAGGGAGGGAATGAGGAAGGAAGAGGGAAAAGTAGAAGTAGAGGCAGAGAAACATTGATAAAGAGACAAAGAGATAGAGAGACAACAAGCCAGGAGACAGAGATCTCTGTCTCTGTGAGAACAGAGATCTCTGAAGTCAGGGTAATGAGAGCAGGTGGTAGCCCTGTCTCCCCTCATCTGGGAAAGACAGCGTACTTCCACACAGGAGCTACAGTCATGGGATCTCTACGGTGCGACAGCAAAATGATGGTTCAGACAAGTGAATAATAAACAATTCCCCCATGCAGAAGGCTGGAAATGGCAGTAGATGCTCCTGTTAGTCTGAAGACACCTCCCTCAGGACATGAGGGCATGTCTGCACAACCAGAGAGTGAGAAGTGTGACTTGGGTGACAGTTTCCATGGAAATTACCCTGGGACCCCCAAGGGATTCCAAGGGCCCACTTCAAGCGATGGGTTCTGGAAACAGTCAGGCTGATGGCTGAATTGGATGGTCAGAGGCCCAGGAGCTTTGTACTTGAAGACTAGCAAAGACAATCAGATCTTCTTTCAGGAATGAAGGAGTCTGACAAACTATAACAGACCCAAGACCCTGTGAGAGGAATTTGACTACACTGTCAAAACCCCAAGCACGTGGCAACCAACTGGGTTGAGGGCTTTCAGATGGGGGCCTCTGCAGTTCCCACATCCCTGAGCTCTGACACCCAAGGGCAGCCTAGAGCAGGCCTGGTCACTTTGGAAGGTGGGAGACGGTACCTGGCACAGATGGAGAAATGGGTTCAGGAGAGTCAGCCTTCATACATGCTGAGCTGGAAGAGGGCCCAGGCTGGTAAAGGCAGGATGAGAGGGTGGGCTGAACGGGGTGGGGGATCCTTAGGAGGCTGCCAGGGCTGTACCTATCACCAGAGGAGGTCCTATTGGACTTCACCTCTCCTGTTTCCGGAGACACTGCCCAGCCAAGCCCCTCCCCCAGATGCTCCAGACTCATTCCCAGGTCATAGATGACCACCAAGACAAGTTCAGCTCTAAGTCCAGATTCTATGTCACTATCCAGCTACAGGGAAGCTCAACCTGGGTAAAGAGGCATGGTGCTATCGTTCTAAGGGTTTTTCTGATGGTGTGGTCTAAACAGACTCAGAACACCCATGATGTTCTGCTGTATAGCACAAGTGCACTGCAAAGAGCAGATCCCAACACCTCATGACTCTTGGGCTGCAGTGCACACCGGGCAACCTGGTGTTGTGAGAATATCTTCCTCGGGGGAACATAAACAACATCTGTTCCCTCCTTATAAGGCCCCAAGGACAAATCAAAGTACAATTTCACTAGAGTTCACCCTGGTGAACCAATGAGTTGATTGGGCTTACTAACAGAGTGATGACAGGGGTTGCTTACAAGAGTCTGCCTGGGTAAACCCAAATTAGCCATATACCCAGCTGTACTGGCTGGTTTTGTGTCAACTTGACACAAGCTGGAGTTATCACAGAGAAAGGAGCTTCAGTTGAGGAATGCCTCCATGAGATGCAGCTGTGGGGCATTTTCTCAGTTAGTGATCAAGGGGGGAGGGCCCCTTGTGGGTGGTGCCATCCCTGGGCTGGTAGTCTTGGGTTCTATAAGAAAGCAAGCTGAGCAAGGCAGGGGAAGCAAGCCAGTAAGTTAACATCCCTCCATGGCCTCTACATCAGCTCCTGCTTCCTGAACTGCTTGAGTTCCAGTCCTGACTTCCTTTAGTGATGAACAGCAATGTGGAAATGTAGCCTGAATAAACTGTTTCCTTCCCAACTTGCTTCTTGGACATGATGTTTGTGCAGGAATAGAAACCCTGACTAAGACACCAACATAAAAGATGACATCTCCATGGTTGCATAGATGGAGTCTCCCTTCAGTTAGCTTCCCACAGTCTATATTACAAAATTTTCCGAAACTACAAGGCCATGTACAACTAGGGCAGAATTACATATAACTATCGAGGAGGTGCGAGAGGGATCAACCAGAATGTCAGGGGATTGACTTTCCCAATTCCTATGAAGAACTATCAACAGGAAGAAGCCCATTTCAGGGCATCCTCCAGGAAGTCACACTTTTCTGATAAATGCAATGGCTGTGATGCTGCAGACTGTGCTCTATGACACAGAAGGGCCCTCCCCTCAGGGTCCCAGTAGAGCCAGCTGCCCAGGGATCTCCTTTTCTCCCAAAGGAATCTGCCATCAGTGTTCCCCAGAAATAGAAAATTGCTGCATGTCCAGTCTGGATCCACACAAGGCACTCAATATGCAAAGGAGGCCACTAGGAATGGATTACAGGGGATAAGCTCCCAAGAGGGGCTTCAAGGCCCTGGAGGCTGGTGAGCTCTGTAGATCTCCCAGCAGGCCCCTGGTCATCCTGGCACTCATACTTAGCAGCTTAGCACTACAGGCCATTGAGATTGCTCATTGTGACAGATGGAATCCTCACCTGGTCTATGAGCTGCTCCCTCTGGGAGGGCAGAGTTGGGGAGTGGGTCTAGATCCTTCAAGAGTGGGCCTCACCTCTATCTCAAACCACAGACTGGGAGACTCTAGAGTCCCCTGCTGTTCCTGCTGCCTTTTTTCTCTAGGTATAGTGAATATACACCCCCTCATGTGCAGTCTGCACCTCAGCAGGCAGGCCATTCTCTTGAATTAATTATCAGAGTAAAATAGGAGCTTAGGGCTTCCTTTGGAGCTTGTCCCCAGAGCATAGTTAGAAGAAAAGAGTATACCCCAAGTCACCACCCACACAGGAACCTAAACTCCCTGCCTCTCTTAGCACTGTCACTTCAGTGACTTGTGGCCTAGGATGGGTTGTGAGTGCCCAAGAGCCCACTTTGCTGATTTCAGTCAGACTCTGGTAGAGAGCAGCAGAGGGACTGGGACACACTTGCTGTCTTCTGTTTTTCACACGCTGAGGCTGAGGCTGCCCCAAGGCCCAGAGAGAAGTCCACAGGGAAGCGCCTGGCCAGCTGGCCCCCATTCAATTATCCCCTTAATGTGTATATTAATGAGGTGCTGCTGCCTGCCTTGGCAGGTCCAGCACAGGGCCCAAGACTGATCCTGAGATGGTTTTGGAAAGCTGTTGCTACAACATCATAAACACAGCAATTATGGCCCAGTTTACAACTTCACCAAGGTCAGTAAAAGACAGGCTGCAGGCTACCAGTGAGCAATCCCATGATAACCAGTAGGGACCAAAGACCAGGGAGGCCTAGGCATCTGACCTGAGGCAGCAGGGTACTTCCTTGGTCTTGATGCCATGGGAACAGGACTTTCCTAGAATGCCTTCTTCCCACTAGCAAGTGAATGGTGCTAGACAGCACAAGCCATGGACAATGATATTGGGTACAAATGATGGAGTCACCCACAAATACCCTTCTAGATAAAAAGTGTCAAATGCATCCTGCAATCCAAGTTGCTTCTTTAGAAAATATAGGCATATACATAGCCTGCTCAACCCCCACCCTCCAATCCATCTCTAGTCAAGTAAGCTCTGGATATGGTTGTCTTCAAGGCCCCTTCTATGCATAGTGCAGAGAGATTCCTGGTTGTCTGGGTACCCTGGCATCCTCACAGGCTAGAAGGGACAGTGGCTTTAAGCAGAGGCAAAAGCGCATCTCCCCAGGTGCCCAGCTTCCTCTACCAGGAGCGGAAGGTCACAGGGTGAGGAGAGGGATGGAGCCTGGGATCCTCCTCTTTCACATTCAAGGTGCTCTATCTGGGAGCCCTCAATGAGCAGGGCACAAAGAGACACCAGCCAAGGCCAAGTGGCAGAAAAAGCAAAGCCAATGCCCTCTTCTGAAACCACAGTGAAGGCAAGGGGCCGGTGTGTGCTCACAACATTCATTTGCCAATTTTACACAGCAGCATAGGACAGCGAGAGCAACCAAACCAATGCTCAATAAAACCATTCGGTTCTTCAGTAAATGTCTTTCAAACATTTCTGGGCAACAATGATACTTAAGCAAACATGCTCACCACAAGAGGTGGTAGCCAGGGTCAAGGCCTAGGAAGCTTCATGCTTGCAAGGTGATAAAGAGGGTGAACTGTGTACAAGAACATGAGTAGGAGGATCCAGGTTGGGACAGAGGTAGAAATGCAAGGTGGGAAGGTCAGCACATGTCCCCTACATCACTAGGTCCTTTTGAGTTTGACCATGCTGACAGGAAGGGCTCCTAACTTTCCTTGAAGCTGTCAGTTTAACTTTGGCTGTTAAAAGGTTTGGATGTTTTGCCTGCACGTGTGGCTGTATACCACTGGCATGGCATGTCTGTTGCCAGTGGAGGCCAGAAGAGGGTATTTGGCGCCCCTAAAACTGAAGCTAAATTTTTTTGAGCTACCATGTGGGTGCTAGAAATCAAACCTGGGCTCCCTGAAAGAGCAACAAATGTCCTTTAGTCACTGAGCCATCTTACCAGCCTCTGCTGCAAGCTTTCTTCAAACCCTCCATGGTTTCAGGTTATTTGGCTATCAGAGGAAGGCATTACCTGGTCCACCAGACACCTGTTCCTCGGTAATACAGTGTCCCCACCAGCTGCCTCTGTCTAGTTAACTTAGAACCCTCAACCCTGCACACACAGAACATACACAACACTGCAAAACCACTAATGTGACTGACGGTTCGTGAAGATGCCAGGCCCAGTGAGGCTGTTTCCAGACTTTGCTATCTGTTTGAGAAATCTGTGCCTTGCTGATGAACTAACCATCATTCCTGTCTCTGGCTCTGGTTCTGGCTCCAGGAAGGGACCAGAGTTCCTCTCCTGTATGTTTGACAAGTCAGCTGAGAACAGTTCATCCAATGTCACTTTCTAGCTGTTGGGCAATGGAAGGTGCTGTGGCTTTCCACTTTCAGTGATGGCATCCCATAACCACACACAGGCAGTAGGTGAAGCAGGTGCCCCTGAGCAGGAGACAGTTGGCCCAAGGCAGACTGAGCGGGACACAGGATCCCAGTAGAGGACAAGTGAGGGCCACTCTTTGTAGGCAGGGGATAAAGATCCAGACATCTGAATATCTAGAGCTGGTATGGAAAGGCATCCAAATGGACAGACTGCTGACATCATACTTGCCTAGGCATCCCCACACCACGAGGAGTCTTGCCTAGACCACTGTAAAAGCTAACATGATAACATATACCTACAGTTGTCGCACCACTCTCCTCTGCACTGAACGTCACTTCTCAAGTGGGCCTTGGTCCTGAGAACCCCTCAAAGGCCTTGAGGCCAGATACAGTGGGGCCTATTCTGTTATCCACTGCCATCTGTTCTCTGCCAGTATAGGCTGCAAGGACAGGGACAGCAAATTTTAGCTTGGCTGGCATCACAACTGCCACGGTAGCTGAGGCACCTCCCATTTGGAAGCCTCAGTTTCCCAGCCGATGCAGTGGAAGGAGGAAGGCAAGCCCACACACCTGGCAGCCTGTGGCATAGGTGCCAGCTCGGACTCTGGGCTGACATGTCTGCACCCAGGCTTGACATGGCTAAGGGGCAGCAGCAGCAGACAATCCCCTCTATTTTCCAGGCCTCTGTGCTAAGTTACACACCCTGCAGGGATGCTTGTGGACTCTAGCTCAGTTCTAGACCAGAGTGCTGCATGTTACCCCATACTGGATAAGCATAGGGAGGAAGGTGGGGGTAGTAGCCTTGAGGTCCCGGGTCACAGCGAAGTCTTACTTCCACTCCTACTCTATTTCAATGCTGCTCTGCCGGCTGCCTCCTCTTCTCAGAGCACCACAATAGGAGTGTGTCATCTTCAGGGTTGAGACAAGGGGTTTGGGGAATCTACTGGTCCCCCTGGCAGGGGACACTCAGAGCCAAGTAACTGTCCATCTTCTATCCTGTTTCTGGGGACACACCTACTCAAATATTCTGCTGGTGGGATCACCTCTGTACCTGGAACCAACAGCTGCTCATCAAGAACAGTCAGGGGCTATCAGCTCATCAAGAACAGTCAGGGCATCTAGCCTGCCGCAAACCCCATCTGAGGAGGCCACACCTGTAGGAGGCTTGGATGGGTCAGGCAAACTGAACCACTATCAGACACTTTGGTGAACTTTCTTCAGATGTTCCTGGTGGCATGAATGCTTAGGTGGTAGAAAAACCTAATCTTCTAGCCCACATGTGTCCTGCAGATGAAAGAAACAGAATCTGCAGGATCATTGCCTAGGAAGGGAGGTCAGATGGCTCCGCTCACAGTGACGAACCCTGCAGTCAGTCTCCTTGGAAAAGGTCTTCCACCGAGGTGCAAGAGCAAGCCCACGAGAAAACACCGAATCTAGACACAGTCCTTATACTTCTCACAGAGTAATTCAGAATGCATAAGAAACCTAAATATAAAACACACTAACACTAACGTGAAACTTCCAGAAGCAACACAGGAAGAAAAAAAAAATCTATGCAAGATTGGATTTAGTGACAAGTTTTTAGATAAAACACCGAATTCAAAATCCTTGAAAGAAGAAAATGTGACAAATTAGACTTTGCTAACACAGAAACATCTGCTCTGCAGAGATGCTGCAAGGAGGACTGAAAAGACCAGCAGAGACAGGGGGATGATATCTGTAAGCTACGAAGCCAGATGATGAGAGTCCAAGACTTCCCGAGAAAGCAATTAAAACGGCAGAGTGAGAGAGACAGATCAAAGACATCAGACAAAGATGGCAACAGACACCTTGTCCCAAGTGGTAAACAAGCTACCAGGGAAACACCCAACCCCTGCACACCGATGACAATGGAAAAATGCCAAGTCCTCCCCAAATACCAAATGTCAGCCAGGGTGTGGAGCAAAGGAGTCCTCAGCCACAGCTACTGGCAACCCAGAGTAGTACAGCCACTTGGAAGAAGGTTGGCACCTTTAACAAAGCAAGAGTCTCCCACCAGATAAGACCACCACGCCCCTAGGGACTTAGCCAATGGATGTGGAAAGTTCTGAGTGCATACACACAGAAGCGCATGCATACACACACACACACACACACACACACACACACACTTCATATAAACATTTAAAGCAGATCTACCCACCATTTCCCACACTGGAATCATGGAGATGGATCTCAGGGAGTATGCACAAAACCCCTGAGGCTCACTCCTCTTGAGGACCATTGTTTAATAGTAAAAGGGGCCGACTCACAGGAGGGCACAGGGGAGAGCAAGGAGTATCTGTCTCTAAGTGAGGTGGACCGTGAGGACGGAGATACAGACCACAGGGGTCTAACTGTATGATGTCCTGCAAAGAGCACAACCACAGAAAAGTGGTCATCACAGACTTGGGAGACAGAAGGACGGAGGAAGAGATGGGATCCACTGGGTGGGCTGCTCTGGCATAGCACTGCAATCAGGACACACGATACTGGGGATGTGGCCCAGCATCATTTGGTAAGCTGAGGAGGAGGAGGAGGGCAGGACTCAGGTGGTGCACAGAGCTACGTCCATGGCGAGGCAACCAACACTGGAAGCCGCAGAACCCGTGAGACTGAGGGCAGATGGGCTGGCCTAGAGCACGGTGCTCTGGGTAACAGAACTGTTTCCATGGGGACTCGCTATGGGTCTGACACCCCGAGTGTGCATACTTGAAGGAAGACACGATTGGCCAAGCCAGTGGCTGTGGTGGGAGGCAGCCTTCAGCACAGGAGTGGGAGGTTGCAGATAGGCAAGAGGAAGGGAAACAACGATCCTGGCGGTGACAGGCTAGAATCAGAGTCCAGTCTATGGCCATATTTGTGTGATACGGATACAGACACACACACACGTATGCATATGGGTTCCTTCCTGTGGCAGCTGACAGTACTGAGAGACTATGACACTCTATCAGCAATATATAGGCTCCTAACCCACTGATTTTAACACCTAACAAAGGAATCTGAATCTTGTGCTTAGGACAAGGCCAGAAAAAGTGGAAGAGAAACTCAGAGACCTGGTTGTTCCCAAAGGAGACAGAGCAGAGTTACAGTGAATGTGTCACAGAACAGACTCCCAAGACCAAAGCTAATGGGGAAACTACTGGGTTATAACTCAGAGATCTAAGGTGCACGATGCCACACTGCTCTATGTAGTCAATCAATCAACACAGGGAGGGGGGGAATAAAGTCTTCTGTGCAGAAATCCATATCCTCTGTGGACACTCACCCTTGCCAGTCTAGCATCACCATTAGTGGGATTGTATGTGGTGACTTCCTCACAAAGAGCATACTATGGAATGAGAAAGAACAACATTCCCTGGAGAAGCCGGGAAACAGGATCTCAGGCAGGAAGTCAAGTCAAATAACTCAAACTGACAGCGGGAACAGACTGAATGCTGGACCAACCATCTTCTTGTCAAAACCCAGGAACCGGGCTCCAACCACAGCGGGAGAGCACTAGATGTGGGTTGATCATGGAAGACTTTACCAAAGCTCTGACAGGCACAGCTTACAACAACTTGTCAAGGTCACAGTCTTTAGGAGGTTTTGGAGGCTCACAGTTCCCAGGAGCCAACAGGACAGGATGTTAAAACACCGTGTGGTGGTTTCAGTGAGATCTAAACCCACAAGGACACCAGATAAAGAATGAGGACTCAGAACTTAGAAACTTACAGCATGCTGGTGTTCCTTCTGCAGGAATAAATGCCACACGAAGGTCAGGGCATTACACTGTTGACTATGGTACTGGCCAGGGAACCAGTACGGGGCACACGGGGATTTTTGAATTATCTCTAAAATCTCTATATAAACCTCAAACTTTTCCGAAGAAGGAATTTGCTCTATGGAAAAATCCATGAAGACATGAGAGATGATGGCCTCTGTGGCGCACATGCTGGGGAGCCCAGTGGATGCCTTGTGGGGCCTGCGCCAGCATCCGATGCGGTTAAATGGGGCGTGCATGGGCCCGCTGGCCTGTTCCTTCTTCACACCTGTCTCTGGCTTTCCAGGAAATATGCTGAGCCCTGGGAATTTCACATCAGCCTTGTGCTTAGCAACAAACGGCCCATTTCCCTTCTCCTAGGCACCAGGAGTCCTGGCTGAGATATCTCTGCTCAAAAGGCAGGGCCAATTATAGCCGTATCTGGTGGGTTGCTGCCGATGGCTAACGTATATCGGACCTTGCAGCCCCATGCATGCAACAGGCACCCAGGGAACTAATGAGGTTTTGTAAAACACACACAGACACACACAAATATATAAAAACAAGAAACCTTCCCTGTACTACCTGAGCTTCTTTCAAGGTCAAAGGTGACAGCTGCAGTTTGAGTTCAACTTGGCCACCCCACATAGCTTCCAGAGCACGTTTCCATGGAGCTGGGCTCACCTTCTGCTGTGGTAATTAGGGAGACACTGGGAGGGCAGTCTGGAAATGACACCTTCTGTTAATGAGCAGAGAGTGCGGCGGTACTCAGAGGCACCGTCTGCACCTGTTGCTAGGATTAATGTAAGGCAGCCAAACTCCAGCTCAGACCATTGTCCACAGTCCAGTTTAAGACATATCTGCCCAGAAGCTGCCCACCTCAGCCTGGTGATGGCCAGGTAGGTCACAGGATGAAGCTAGCAGTGCCCTATAGATAAGCCATCCGTAGATCAGTGGTTCTCAACCTGTGGGTCACAATCCCTTTGGTGGAACAACCCTTGCACAGGGATTGCATATTGTATATCTGCATATCAAATATTTACATTAAGATTCATAACAGTAACAAAATTATAGATATGAAGTAGCAATGAAACAATTTCAAGGTTGGGGGTCACTAAGACACAAGGAACTATATTAAAGGGTCATAGCACTAGGAAGGTTGGGAATCATTTCTCTAGCCACAACTGCAGAAAGCCACAGCCTCACAGCATCAAGCTCTGACTGGGCTCCTGGCACTTCCTTAACAAGGCCTCAGCCTCAGCCTGCCAGGCTCAGTGTCAGCATAGCACCCCACTGTGCCTAGACTAGGTGTGCTCTGTTCTACAAGTGCTCCTGGGTTGGAAACTGGATTGCCAATGTGGTGGTTTTGAAGCAGAGTTCTTTAGGAGGTAGCTGTGCATAGTGGGAAGTGGTTAGGTCATGGGGGAGAGACCCTTGAAGGGGACTAAGGCAGTTTCCATGGAACTCCAGCTACTGTACACAAAAGTGAGTTGATACAGAGCAGTGGGAGACAGGGCCTCCAATCCCTCCCTGGTTCCATGTGTCATTCTAAGATCTACTGCATGTGTCTGCACCACAATGCAATGCCATGAGGGTCATCAGAGGGCAGCCATCTTTGTATTTTCAGTGTCTGGGATTGTGAGATGAATCAGGTAGCCCCTTTTGAACACACACTGGATCTTAAGGATTTTGTGTTAGCAACGGACACTGGATGAACACACCCATTTCATGCACACACCCCCCTTGTCTCTGATGCCCATCAAAACTGCCTTCACCCACCCAGTGTTCTCTCAGAGTCCAGGTGCTCTCATGTTCTGTAAATGCTACTTGTCACTAGATTAAGTTAAGCCCCACTTCTTACAGAGTGGTGATCAGAGCCTTCCTTATTTTCTTTTTAACAAGAGTTCTATGATGTTCAACTTGACTGGACATTAGTAAACCGAACCTGATGGGTCTATGAGGACATTCCCAAGAGACAGGTGACATGTGAGTAAGCACCTGGGAGAGAGACTGTCCTATAGGATGCGATCTGGGAGACACAAGAGTGGAAAACCAGGGAAGCCAGCAAAGGGCTTGCATGTGTCACCACTGTCTGTGGACATCAGACTCTGTCTTCTTTACCTCTTGAGCATGAACTCAACAATTCCTGGGAGGGCGAAGCTTTCCAGCTTTGGAAGCTATACAATTTACTGAGGTTTAAAGCTTCTTGAACAAAACAACTACAAAGTTCTCTGAGTCTTGGTATGCACACGGCCACGTGGGGCTTTCACACCTTCAGTCATTGAAGATAATCCAATGGCCACCTGTATGAGGGGTGTTCCTTTAGTGCACCAAAAGTAATCCAAGTGTGGTATATTTTTAGAACACAAAACTGACAGGACACCATCACGGTCGGTGTCCAGGTCTTAACCCCACATGCAGCTACTAATCACTGCAACCATTTGAAATGCAATGCAACCATCTCCTCATTTCTGGACCAGTGAGACATGAAGATGGGAGGAAAGGCCTTTTGAGCAGAACAGACAGTGGGGGTTCAGAATTTTCTAATCCTAAAAGCCATCATCATTCGGTTTCAAAGTCATCCTGTCATGAAGGAGGGCGTGACAGCCAGCCTCAGGAACCACTGCTCTCAGCAGCTGTCATCAATGGGACATACAAACTAAAGGTGTGCATGGGATTCATGGGTGAATGACACATGGATGGGTGTGTGGGTAAAGGGATGGATGGATGGACACACAGATAGAAGGGTGGACAGTCGAATGAAGAGATGGATGGGTGAGTGAATGATGGATGGATGAATAAATGGATGAATGGATGGATTAATAGATAGCCAGGAAGGTAGATTGATGGATATGTGGATAAGGGGTCGATCGATGGGTAGGAAGGATGGATAAATCAGTAGATGGATGGATGGATGGTTGGGTTGATGGTTCAGTAAATCAGTTGATGGATGAATGCGAGGGTAGACAAACAGAAGGATGGGAAGATGAGTGGATAGATGTGTGGACAAGTGGGTTGATGGAAGAAGATGGAAGAAGGATAGAGAGACAATGGGTAGATGAAGGTATTGGTTGGTAGGTAAAAGGAAGAAGCTGAATAAGTAAGCTGAATAAGAAGTTGAATGAGTAAATGTGAATGGACGAGGAGATAAATTTATAAATGGGTAGCAGATATCTGGATAAGTGAATGAATCGGTGGAAAATGGATGGATGGATAGGTGGATAGATTTATACAGTTCAGTGGTTATATGGGAAGGATAAGTAGATAAAGAGGAAAGTTTTCCGAGGGCTTATGGGCACTCTGAGACACAGATGGAAGAATGGTGGAGGATGGACAGACAACAGCGGCTGACCACCGAACACACAAGCATAGAGACCATTCCATATTTACCTCCACACTTCCTGAAGTTGGACCTGACATGGTCTTACTGTCCCTCAAATAGAAGCTGAATAAAGAACCCTATGGGGGGACGGACAGGATTCCCTCCCTGCAGGATCCAAGACAGCCATGGGCTTGAACCTTGCGCCTAGAGACCAAGCAGGCGTCCCTTGCACTTTGGTCTCACAGAGGAGCTGAGAACACTCAGCAGAAAGCAAGCACAGCCCTTGCAACTCACATTTGGAGATCAGATTAAATTGTTCTCAGCAAAAAATAACAAAAACAGGGGAATAAGGGAAAGTGTTCCCTTCCCTCTCTGAGGAGGCGGCTGCTGCAGAGCTAACTGATCACAAACCACCTTCCAGATTCCATGAGGATCAGAGAAGTCCAACTCCAAACTGGGCCATTTTGAGATAATGAAGTCAAAATATGTGCATTGATTTGCATACATGTGGGAAGGAAAGGAAGGCTCCAGGCAAGACAGAGCTATGATGATGTGGGGCTCACAGAGACACAGGGATGAGGCCTGGATCCGTGGAGAGAAGATGGCGGGGCTGTGGACCACGGGATAACATCACAGTGAGATCACCAGAAAGACTGACAAGGTGGGAACAAGCACTGACTGGGAACTTCCGTGAGTGAGAGTAAAGGAGATGGGCTGTGTACCCATGGACCTGTGAAGACACAGAGATGCAGCTCACTGCTGCCTGCTCCTCAAAGCCCAGGGTCACCCATCAAAGAAGAAAAGGAAAAATGTTCCCCACTGGTCAGGGGCATGACTAAACTGTAGGCCCCTTCCAGATGGATGACTTCTCCTCAGCAGAGGCTGCTGGATTAAGGAGCAATTGTATTTTTTGCCCAACAACA
Organism: Apodemus sylvaticus; assembly: GCF_947179515.1. NCBI lineage: Eukaryota > Metazoa > Chordata > Mammalia > Rodentia > Muridae > Apodemus > Apodemus sylvaticus. The sequence continues at coordinate 56,261,243 of NC_067488.1, read as the reverse complement.
GTTCATTCCTTCTAACACTTCCTAAAGCCTAGACGAGAATGTTCAGAGGCACCAACAACCCAAATCACCTCCTACACAGCATGTAGTTCAGCTCCTAGCAAGAAGCTGGGCTCTAAGGTTCCCTGCACTAAACAGCGAGAAGGGTAGAGGGTGGTCAACCTGAGATAGAACGAATGTGGTAAAGTCCAGTGGTATGTGGTGTGGAGCCTGGAGGGATGTTCTGGATCTATTTAGACAGAAAGTTCTAAAACCTTTCCTTCCTTCCCCCATGTTTGGCTTCAGAAACAACTGGGTTATGTGTAGGCCAAAATCCAAACTACTGCATGTAGCCTGGGGACAGGAGCAAGAGAAAAGGAACACTGTGCAAATGATAGTAAAGGCAGGAGTGACCTGGAGGTAGGAAGGGACAGAATGACCTTTGGCTTTCTTCCTCCTAATTAGTCTGTCCTTGACCTCAAGTATGGGATTTACCTCAGCTCCATCCTACAGGTGCTAAACATCCCCTTATGGCACCCCCAGGACCAAGTTGGCTCAGATCCTGGACCACTGGGACAGCTGGAGATCCCTGGCTACATCTATAAAGAGAAGGGACTACACTGCCATCTCAGAAATCCATGCTCTTAAAAATCAACAAAGAGATGACACTTTTACCCTTTTACCCTTGGTTAGTCATTGCAGTCTGTGGGGTTGGGGGATGGGGGAATCAAGGCAGAAAGAAGGGAAGGAGATAGAGATCATCAGAGGCTTCCTTTCAGCCATCCAATGCCCTCCACTTATTCCCTGCTGGCCAGATCTGTGAGACACCCTGCAGAGCAGGAAGAGCCCTTCCACAAGGGCCTCTGAGCTCACTAGGCTGTCAGGTGTTGAGCTGCCTGATTAGGAATGAGGAGCATTAAGCCCTGCCAGCCTGTTCCCTGACGCCAGGCAGAGCTCTCCAGGCTAACTTTATGAGCAACTAAATCCTACGCTCATTCCAATAAAGCATTTACGAGGTTTCTTGTTTCAAAACTGTGTACACAGCCTGTTTCTAGCTCATCCATCCCTCAAAGGTAATGATGACGTCTTGAATTAGCTGTGCGTGCATAGAGCACGTCTGCCTGCACAGATGGATTTTGATCCTGGAAAGATGGCTCTGCCTGGAATAGGAACCCAACAGAAAGGAATCATGGAAGGCCTGCCTGGGATAGGAACCCAACAGAAAGGCATCTGGACACCACGCTCATCCTCCCGCTTCTGTGGATGGACACACCAGCCCTGCTGTATCTGCAACCCTGAAAAAATGCATGGAGTGCCTCTTCAAAGATACAGTGTCCAGTGCTGCTTCCCTTTGCACAGAACTTGGTGGTTCACCAGGCAACAGGATACTCTTCGGATGTTGCTTGCCAGCTGCCATTGATGGCCTAGCTGAGAAGTAGGTATAGGTCACAGCACTGGGCAAGGCTCTGTATACGGATGGATGCTGGAGGGCCCACAAAGGATGTTCAGCAGGGAACATGCATGAGGATGCAATGGCCCCAAAGACCTGAGCCTCCAATCATTCTGTGAGATGGAGGAGGCCCTGACCCCCTGTAGGCCCTATAGGCACATTGACCGCTCAGCACTCCTAGACAAGTCACCGTAACCCAGATCTAAGTCTCCAGGTTCCCATGAAACAGTATCAGAAACCACAGCTGCTACATTAGTTGTTCTTTGGGCAGCCTGCTTCCCACTGAAGTTTTGTGGTTGGCTCACTAGTCCCTGGACCAGCATGAGGGTGACACTGACAGGTCACTGGGCTAAAAGAACCTGTGAGAGACTTCCTGGAGCCTCCTCTACATTGTGAGTTGCACCTTTTATAGCCATCTAGAAAGCAGCTATACCTGGGGCCTGTGGGACAGAGCATGTCCTTCCCTTGTAAATCTAAAGTTACTGAATTTGCAGTGAGCATCTCCAGACTTAGGCTAAGGTGTTGAGGCTGGATCTTTCAGGAAGGTCCAAGAAAAAAATCTGTGTCCTGATCTTCCTAGCTCTGACAGACACACAGGGCTGCTGCTTCCTCACCCAAACCAGTCCTTGCCTTCCTTCCTGTCTTATCTCCTTGGTCTTCCCCACATCCCTTTGACAACAGAACTCACGACTGTACTTAGGACCACCCATATAACTCCCCCCTCAAGAGTCACTCTGAAAACTCCTGACACTATGTGTGGTAGTTTGAATATGTTTGGCCCATGGGAAGTGACACTATTAGGAGGTGTGGCCTTATTGAAGAAAGTGTAGCCTTATTGGAGGAAGGGTGTCACTGCGAATACAGGCTTTTGAAATCTCCTCTTATGCTCAGGCAGAAGACAGTCTCTCCTGGTTGCCTTCTGATCAAGATGCAGAACTCTCAGTTCCTTCTCCAGCACCAAGTCTGCCTGGATGCTGTCAGGCTTCCTGCCATGATGATAATGGACTGAACCTCTGAAACTGTAAGCCAGCCCCCATTAAATGTTGTCCCTTGGTCATGGTGTCTCTTCATAGCAAGAGAAACCGTAACTAAGACACTAGGTGAGATTATATCCAAAGGAGATCAGGGGTGAGGATATAGGATTATTATTCAGGGGAGTGTATCACTTCACTGACCACACTCTGGATCTACGGAAGAGCCAGGAAGTGACCACAACAAGCAAACCTTCTAGGATATTATAACTTTTGTTTCTTGGCCAAGTAAACAGCCACTTTCCTACAGATGAAGAAGAGATACGAGTGTCTCCAGGATGTCTGACATCCATGGATGCTCCCTGCCAAACAAGATGCTCCCTCCTGCTTGTACCAGAGGCCCTTGGAGTTCCTTCTGATCTTCATGGAGCCTGGTAATTAACTCTGGGACCCTGACCTTTAGCTCCCTGTTCCTGGATCTACTGCATTGGCTGACCTTGTACCAGTCTCTGAGCAAACAGATGGACCGGAGGAAGGTCTGGATCCTCTGAAGGGTAACTCTACCAGGACACACACATCCCCTCAACACTGAAACCTATGCCACCCAAGTCCACTGTCTGCAGGGGCCTTCCCAGGGTCACCTGGCAAAGGGAACATCCCAAGCACCCAGGGACAATGGAGATTGCCCAGGGACATTGACACAACAAATAAGCATCCCTGAAAACTGTCTGTTGCTGTGGTTTATATGTGAAATGTCACCCCCAGGCTCATGTATTTGAATATTCCAGCTACTGTGCTGTTTGCAAAGGCCATGGAATCTTTACGAGCTGAAGCCTTCCTAGAAGAAGTGACCCACCGAGGGCCATCATTTCTGTTCACACTGCTTCCTGAGTGCAGATGTCATGTGACCACCTGGCCTCGTTATCACCACACCGTCCCCACCTACTGTCATGTGTCTCTCACCATGACAGAGACTGAATCACTCTGGAACTGTGAGTCAAGCGAAACCTGAAGCTGCTTTTGTCAGAGTGTTCTATCACAGAAAGGGAGATGGGGATGCCCTTCACAGATGACCAGAAGTGTATGTAAACAAAAATTACAATGGCAGTGCTGACCTTCGTGCCCAGGGCCAGCAGTCCTCTCCTCTTGCCCTGCTCGCTGCCCCAGACAACAGGATACTCCTTCTAGGCATGTCTGCACATGTTGCTCTTGAGCAGATCCAGCTCTCCATGCCCAGTGATTCCCAGCTACCTGTCCGTCTGTCCCAGGCCTGTCTCTAGGGTCCAAATGATGAATGGGGGAGGAGGTTTACAGGACGGAGGCATGCCTGACTCTGTGCTTGAAGTTCCTACACTGAGCTCAAGAGTGACTCTCAGAAATGTGTCCTAGGGTGTCCTGCAGGAGAAAAGCGTCCCAGAGCAGCCTGTCCTGTCCTTATAAACAGAGGGTAGGTACATCACTGCACGACTAACAGGATTCATGTATAACTACACTGAGTAAACCAGAAAGGGACACAGTCATGGAAGCCACTCATGAGGTCAACAAGGCCAGTGAAGCGCCCCTCAGTGCCAACCTCGATAAGCAGGGCAGCTACCCTCCTCAGTGCCTGCAGGCGCTCCTGCGGGCAGGCATGTCATCCTATCCTCCTCCTCCCACAAGTCAAACCAAAGGAATGTCCATGTTAGCATCAGCCACAGGGTGCAGGGTGAAGACCTGGCAACTCTAGGCTCTAATCACCATCCCCATCTACCTTGAGGCAGTTCTGTCACCTGGGGGAACACACACACACACACACACACATCACACACACCACACTCACACACACACATACACAACACACATACACACACACCACACACACATACACACACACCACACACACAAAACACACATACACACACACAAACACACACATACACACACACAACACCCCCCCACACATGCACGCACAACACACATATACACACACACCACACACACAAAACATACACAAACAAACACACACACACACACACACACACACACACATACACACCTGTCTACCCCACGCAACACAGCCTGGTTTGAGAAGCAGCAGGGCCTTTAACTGCAGGGGCCATCCAGGAGACACATGGTTTTTAATCGAAACTTCCCAGAATTGCGTTGGTGGTTTTGCTTGTAAGCCAGAAGATGAATATTTAAAATTCTGTGATTCCCCCAGGTTAGGGAGGCATGCATATATCTTCTTTACAAAGATATGCCTTCACCCACAGGGTGCTCATCTATGTACAGTACCTGCCTTCTCCGTGAGGCTATCCCTTCACCCAGTCGGTATCTATCCATAGACATCCCTGCCTTCCTCATGAGGCTGGCTGTGGTAACCACAGGATCCTGCATTCCTACATCTGCCGCATCCCACACACTGGGTGCATCCTCAGGCACTGAGGCCTCCGGTGAATACAACTAACTCACTCAACCCTGCTGTACAGAGGTAGCACTTATTTGCAGAAAGACAGAGACAGCCCACCCTTGGAAGACTGGTAGACACACAGAGCATGCAGGATCTCAGGCATGTTCACCTAAAGCATAGCTGCAACTGAGTGGGCTCCTGTAACACAGGGGCAGATGGAAGCCTCAGGGTTCCATCTTGCCAGATTTCCCTTGGCATGGCTGAGGGACCAGAGGACCTAGACGCCTCTGTTCTGCCCAGGGCTCAACAGGTGCCACTGGGGATATTGGGTTTTGATACTAAGGTTCTCCAGCATATGGGGGTAAGTGGGTCTCCTCAATATGGCTAGTTCTGGAGAATGTGTAACTGTATGTAGACATGTATAAATGCACACATGTATACCAACACCCTTATCAGTGTGTTGAAAGCAAGCAAATCTAGCAATGGTTCAAAAGCTGTGGAACTCCTCCATGAGGTCATTGTATATGGGCAGGCACATGTGGGGGATGCTACTTTCTCAATGACTGTGTTCTCCTTAAGGATTTGTAAGTGTGGAAGACTTGTAAGAGCCAGCAGAATTAGGAATTAGGCTGTAAGATAGTCTCTTCTACATATGACAGAGAAGTTGCAATGTTTACATCTCAACAATATGTTTGCCCAAACAGGACCTGCACATTGGCAATACAACTTAACATGACAATGTAGATGCGAGAAATCTCCCAAGGCCCCACCCCTAGATGAAGACTATAAGCAAATAATGGCTGCTAGGAGGGAAATCAATTTTCTCCAGGGATAAGCAATCAGTCCTAAATACACACACGTTGGCGCAAAACTAAATAGCCTCAGCAGGTTGTATTTATATATACATATGTATATATTTATGCATAACAATAATATGAGAAAAGGTCATGAATTTGAGAGGGAACGGGGGACATGCCAGGATTTCAGGGGAGAGGAAGGGATAGAATATATTCACATATGAAATCCTCAAAAATAACTTTCAAAAGATTTTCATAGTGGAAAGCTGGACCTGGTTGCATAAAGCCACGATCTCACTTTGAGCTCATTCTGACCACACACTGTTCATTAACATGGCTGTAAGAGCTAAGTAGGCACTTCCAAGTCTTGGAGCGCATAGATCAGGGACCTTAGCCTGTATGCCTGAAAACAACAGGAGATGCTGTGTCCAGGAGAAGCTCTCGGGGCAGGAGGGCTGTCAGTCAGGGATGCAGACAGAAGGGACTGGCAGACACAAGGGATGATACCTGCCTGCAGGGTAACAGCTGTCTGAGATCTGTTCCAACAGCCTACTGCCCACGAGGATTGGGAGGTGGCTGCCCATGCTTGGGACTTGGATAGTAGCAAAACTGCAGGTGACATCCTGTGATGGAGGACAGACTGGAACTGCCAGTACTGGCTGGAAGGCAGTATGCGATTTAATCCCCTTCAAGTTTCCCAAGATTTACGCGGACTGTAAAACATGATTGGCCTGCCGTGAATTTTATACTCTTGCTTTTGATTACACATTAAGATGCAAATAAGCAGCAATATGCTCATGTGAGAGTGCACTGTAAGTCAAGCCTGTTTTCGGCCCGGGAAATTTGTTCCCATAAAGATTACAAATCGTTAGTGCAAGGGGCAAACAGATGCCCGATGCTCAGCTGGCCTGGCCTCCACAGTGGGAGGTAGGAAGCAGCCTCTTCTATGAGGCACTGGGGCCACCTCCTTTCCTCACCTCACCCTGGATGCCAGCACAGGCAGTTCCCATAGCATCCCCCCAAAACCAAATAAATAAAAACCATGCCTGATCAGTGCCAAATGTGGCTACCTATAAAGGACTATAAGTTACACAATAGGAATGGGACCGGCAAGGCTCTAATGAAGCTCAGACCTTCTATTTTCCAAGACAGGTTGCTGAGGAGTCCTCACAATAGACACAAGGACTTAAAAAACTGACATGTTGGTGACAGTTTTCTTTCTTTCTTTCTCTCTCTCTCTCTCTCTCTCTCTCTCTCTCTCTCTCTCTCTCTCTTTCTTTCTTTCGTTCTTTCGTTCTTCCTTCCTTTTTTTAAAAGATTTATTTATTTATTATATGTAAGTACACTTTAACTGTCTTCAGACACTCCAGAAGAAGGAGTCAGATTTTGTTAGCCACCATGTGGTTGCTGGGATTTGAACTCAGGGCATTCAGAAGAGCAGTCGGTGCTCTTAACCGCTGAGCCATCTCTCCAGCCCCCAGGCAGGGCTACTTTTCAAAGCTTGAACAGCTCCAGCAAATGGAGGAAGGCTGGAAGCCAGAGTTCCCTGGGCTGCCCCAGTATCCAGCCCAACCCCAATTCGCTGTGGGAGGAAGGAAACACTTTATTTCCTTTAAGTGGAAGAATTGAGCCTCAGAGAGGATGAAGCCACGGACAGGCGGCCTGATTTCCAGCATAGCTTCTGATACCCAGCCTCCCTACGCCTCACCAGTCTAGCAGCCCAAGAGAGGTAAGCAAAGCAGCTTGACTTCAAACCTTAGTGGCTCTTAAGATGGTAAACTTGGAATCTTAGCCCCATGACCTACATAGTGCCCAATGGTCTCAGGGGAGACGCCGGTGCTGGAGCCCATCCGCTCTTGTATATGGTCCTCACTCAGCCACTGTGAGGCTTTTCAATTGGGCAGGCCAAGCTGCGTGAGAGCCTGGCTCTTCCCATTCCTCTCTGGATCTGCAGAGGGAGCCGCCTGTTCGGATCTTCCCTTTGCTGCTCTTGGTCTAAGTTGCTACAAGGCAGTGTTCAGGAGTGGGAGCATCCCACACATCCACGCATCTCACAGCCTGCAAGGAGCAGGGGCTGCATGGAGGCCGCTGCACCCAGCAGCTGGCTTATATACAGAGGCCCCCTCTGATGGCCTGTGCCCAGAGGCTCAATTCACACATAGATGTCACCACACAAAGGCCCACTCCACATGTCCTAAGTCCTGTGTACAGAGGCCTGCTCCATCCCCTCAGCAGGCAGCAGCCATAGGAAGTGGGTATGACAGACAAAGGTGATCCCAGAGAGCAGCCAGTACAGACAGGCCAGAGTGAACCAGAGCTCAAAGAGCAGAGGTGGAGCAAGGAAGGTCAGATGAGACTCCACACAGGGACAAGCCAGGCCTCATCTTCCTCTTTACAACACATGAGTCTTGACAAGTGTGTGTGTGTGTGTGGGTGGGAGGTGAACCAAGTTTACATATTGCCTTTCACACAAATAAACAGGGGTTCCACATCCCCAAGCGTAGCTCTGTTGATGGCTCAGCAAAAGCAGACAAGTGGTCTATGATCAGAGCAAAGGCAGCACAAAGGCAGGCTTTCTCACACACAAGATCTGGAAAAGACCCTCTATAGCAGGGAATCTCTACCGGAACTGACTGGTAGAGATGCTTTCACAATCCCCGGACCTACGGCACAACCATGCAACAGACAGGAAAAATTTCAAAGCTTACAATTGTGGCATGTTCAAGGCATGCAGGTCTTGGACTGGAATCTCAAGACGCCTTGAACAAGAACCAGCTCAGAAACAGCCCAGAGCTACCTGCACCTGGGACATCCTCAGACACTACTCAGTAAGGGCATGGTGGGTAGGCCCGTGACAAGTGCATCACACTTAGCAGTGATAGGTTTGTTAGCCTCTGTGGCTCCCAGCCTCCCTGCCTTTCCAAACTTTCTTCTAATCACAGCAGGCATACAGAGACGCACAGTTCCATTTACTCCCATCAAGGGTGACCTCTTCCATCAGGGCTTTGATGACACATCCCCCACAGTGGCAGGAGGTGGCGACCCTCTGACCACAGGTGCCTGCCTCGGTCCACAGTCTTGCTCTGATTCACACAGCTTTAATTACTGCTCTGTGCTGGGCAGAGCAATCCATGTGATTAACTCTACCAGAGTGATTCACTGTGCTGGGGACACCATACAGTGACTCAGAGTCCCAGGTCTCCAGGGCAGATAAGGCTGATGGCCGAGACCCACAGCTCGCAGTCTCCTGGAGAAACAAACCAACCGTTTCAGGAGCAAGCTTCAGGCTATGCACTGTGGGTCTTAGCTTTTTCAGTTCCCTCTGTCCTGCACCCTCACAGAGTAATCTCTTACTCATCAGCTCCCACATAGTGGCAGCTACTCTGCCTTGTTCTAGGGTGAGGAACTTTCCACCTTTAATTGTACCTAACGCCTGGAATGTGTCCACCCATGGAAGACACTTTGTAGATGGTTTACTGGCGAGTGAGTCAGAAGAGGGGAAGAAGAGAAGAGAGAGAGGAGGGGTGAGGAGGGCTCCCAATATTCTCTACCAGTAAACCCAAGAGGTCTGTCCCACATTGACATAATCAGGACACCATACAAATGGTATCTCTGACAGTCCCAGGGAACATAGGACAGGCGTAGTAGGCCACACAGCACAGCCTCCTGTGAGCCTTAAAATGGAAGAAGATGAGTGTGTAGGAGGCTTCTGACCTACAAGACCAGAGGCAAATGCCCACTACAAATTCTGCCCAGCTGGGCATATCATCACAGAATAAATTCCATGCCAAACAAAACAAAACAACAAACAAACAAACAAACAAGACAAAACACCAAAGAATTCCAGATGCTGCAGTGTCTATCTGAACTGAACTGGAGCTGAGCGCTACCTTCTCACAATACTCAATGGAGAGATTCTGATAAAGTGGCAGCGGAAAGTCTGAGTGCGAGAGCTGTGCACAGGAAGGAGAAAGGACTGGGGAAAACATGCTAGGACCCAGCCAGAAGCAGTTAGTGGCACTTCACTTATGTACACGGAAACACCCAAACCCAGAAGCCAAGAGCTGACCCCAGCCTTGCCAGCTGGGAGGGGAGTGGGGGTGCAAATCAGGAAGGTTTGTCCCTTCATTCCCCTGCCATCTTCACAAAGCACTTGCTGGTGAATGTCACCAGCAGGCGGGACTTGGGCTGAGTGTTGACCCCAACTGCAAACCCATTCATTCCTCTATGACCCAAGATCCCCGTAGGGCCCACCCCACTGTAGGCCTGCCTACCCTTGGCCCTGGTGGGATGCTAATTTGATTACCTTGAGGTTCACCTACTCATCTGCACTTGCTGGTACACTGCTATGGTCTGAGAATGGGATCAATTTCAGGATTGGACTCTATCAAAAGGCAAGCAGAAAGCTCGGGATCCAAAAGGACAAAAGAAAGTCAGGAAGGAGTACACTGCTGCAGAAGAAGCCTCTAGCTTCATTTTAGGGTCTCCTCAAGAGCCCTCCTCTCCAGGAGAGTTGGGAGGCCCACGTAGCCGCCAACCATGGTCTGCTAGGCAGGCTTCTCTGTTTAAACTCAGTTGATCCCCAGTCCAACCTCTGATGCTCCACCCTAACCGAAGAGTCCCCTCCCCTCCGAGGCATGGGTTGGATTGTGCATACCCTCCCCCAATCTATATACTGATGTCCCAACACAGCAGATCACAGCAAGTTCAGATGAGGCCTATGAAAGATCTTAATCTAGTGTCATTGGTAACCTTATATAGAACACAGCAACAGAGGGAACACGGCTTTGCATGAATGGAGACAGGAGATGGACTGAGAGATATCTAGAGCCACCAAAAGCAGGAGTGAAACCTGAATGGAGCTCCTTCAGAAGGGGTCATGTCAGAGCCACTGACCAGTCTGGTCACAGGAAGGGGCATGAGTCAGCCTCACCCTATAAAAGGAACATAGATGGGCCTCATGTTATGGGGACTCATGGGGACTCATGGGGACGGTTTAGCTGTGTTTTGTACCGACTAGTAGGGAAAGCCAACAGTAGAACTGTATTCTAGCACAGCATTCACCTTCACAGATACTCAGAGAAAGAAGAACGGAAGCAAGAGGGACCCAGTCAAGGGACCTATGCCCACCCCTACAACAATGTGTATGGGTGACTTCCTGGAGGACACAGTCTTCTGAGAAGTTTCTGGATTTTGCAAAGTCATAGTGACTTTTACTGATTTTAGAGCAGAAAAAGAAAAATCAGCCACAGTGGTAGACAAGAGTTCTTGAAGATAATGTAGGTCTTCTAGCCTAGGGCAGTAAGCGAGACCTTCTACCCACTGGAAACAGTCTCTGGAAAATCCTAGCCATGGACTGCCCAGCTATGGCAAGTCCTTCTCTGTACTACCCAACCCAGGTCCCTTGGGGCCTAGGGAGCACTCTTTCTAAGGTTTTGTCTAAGGGTCCTCCATAAGGGAAGTCTGGAGTGGTCATAAAGGGGCACAAATGAAACACAACAAGGTTTTCTTTTTCCTATTAATAAGAACTGATGTTTTCTTTTCTTCTGCATGAAACACAGATCATATAGGAGTCGGGGAAAGGCACCTCATTCTGTACCCTGAGTAATTTCTAGGCTTAATACCATGCTGCATCTGCAATTAGTAATAGGGCGGAACCTCACCTCCAGGGCTAGACAAAGGACCATAGAGTCTGGGGACACGGCTCCCTCCTCATGACCCAGAGCCTGGGCTGGATCCACTCCAGGACACTAAGATGTGACTCTCAGTACTCCTGGATGAGGGGAGAGCTGATCCAAAGAGCATCAGCCAATATGCCTCTTAATGATGTGCTATCACAGCTGGTAGCCAATTGGGTTCCCTATACAAAGAAGAGCCCCAAAGAAGAAAGGAAGCAAGCAGTTCCACAATGCCCCCACCCTGACAGTCACCCCACCATGAGTCTCATGTCACGCACCGAGCATCTCTTCTTCATGGGTCTCAATCTGAATGTCCCTGTACACATAGTCAACACACCCAGAGAGGCAACAGCCCACCATGTGCAGAGCAAACACACTTCCTTCTGTCCTTAACACACCAGCAATCTTCCCAGATTCTCAGATGTTCTAGGAACCTGGGGTAAGGTCTTGGATGGACCCCGAGATCGACTCAAGCTGCACCTGGACTACTCATAATCTCCAGCAGTCCCACTGTCCTTCCTGAAGCACATGTCTCTATCTATCCTGCTCTCTCTCTGTCCCAAGAAGATAGTTCTCAAGTTGGGGGTTCACAGTGTTCTCAAATGTTTCAGTATGGGAGCACTCAAGTACCTTCTAGAAAGTAGAACAGAAAGGAAACTTTGCAGCTGACATGGTGGTTCCCAAGGAGGGCTTGCCTGCTGTCTGACAAGAAACCAGAGTCCTTCGGGTCTGACCTTGAGCTGACTCATCAGGCGCTCTGTGCTGAGTCATCCCTACAGTTACTACCCACTCCTTCCACCACACCCCCTCCCCTTACCCTAAGTTTGCAAAGCCCATGTTCCACCAGGGAGAAAGGAGAAAGGGCTTCCCTCCATCCGGGAACACTGTAATTGGAGAATCCTCGCAGATCCTGGGCTCCTCACGTCTGATCTCATAAGCACTTACGTTCCCCAATTAACACCACCACTCCTGGTGCCCAGGCAGATAACAGACCTAACCCTATGTGATGTTGGGTGAGAAAGATGGTACCCTGATTTTGAAAGTAGTCATTTTTTTTCTTTTGAAGAAGCTCAAACATGAGGGCGTGTCATCTTCTGGTTTTGGACTTGGAGCAAGTTACATTGCTTTAGCCTCAAACATCTCATGGGTAAAATGTTCCAGCCTGGCATTGTTCTTAGGCATAGAGGAGAAGGGGATAATGGATGAGAAGAAGCTCCTCTCCACTCGCACACCACCATTACCATAATTATCTTCACTAACACCATCAAATCACCATCACCTGTATTATCATTGCCAGGGACACTGCCATCATGATAATCATTATTATCACCATAATCTACCCTATCGATATCATCGCCATTATCACCAGTGTCCCCACCATTACTACCATTACCCACACTATCATTACCATCACCACCACTGCCATCAACAACGTGATTATTATTATGATAGCCATCACCCATACTATCACCACCATCGCTATCATCATCTGATTATATCACCACCATCAACACCAGCATTCCAACTATAATCACCATCACCGTGAGGACCACCACTATCATCGTCAAAAATGAAATAATCACTATGATTTTTTCATCATAATCTCTTTCATCAACATCACCCTCAGGATAACCATCATCACCATCAATATCACCGCTGCCACCATTATCAACATCATCACCATCACTAATATGATCACCACCACAACCATATAATCATTGTCATGATATTTCACCATGACCAACATCATTGTGACACATGGACTAACAGGAAAACACTCTATAAGCCAGTGGTTTTCCACCTTCCTAAGGCTGTCAGTCACATTTTAATACAGTTCCTGACGTTGTGGTGACCCTCCCAAGCATAAAATTATTCAGTTGCTACTTCATAACTATAACTTTGCTGTTATGAATGATAATATAAATATCTGATATGCAGGATATATTATATGTGACCCCTGTAAGCAGACCTTTCTACCCCCAAAAGGGATTGTGACCCTCAAGTTGAGAACTACTGACTAAGACAACTTCAGATACCTCTTCCACTCCAAACAAATGTATTTCCTATCCATCTCAGCCATAGGGACTCCCAGCCTGCCTGGGGCCCTCAGCCTTCCCCAGATTCTCTTCCTTGGAGAGATTTAGAAGAGAGGAAAGAGAGCATCCTAAGGCTATCGACAAGGCCAAATAAAGAACAATCTGCCCAGGGATTCTCATAACTCCCAGATTCACAGTAGGAATCAGAGACAACAAAGGCATGGGCCCTGACCCAAGGTCAACCTGGTATTGAGTGGCGGCATTAGAACCCAGGAGTACAGTCAGATATCTACTTGGAACACTCCATGTGGTACTAGGTAGCCTGGATGAGGAAGTAGGACCAGGCTGAGGACCATCTATACAAACTAAGTGGGGAGGGCTCACCTCTTTGTCATCCCCCACCACTGCTAATCCAGATCCACAACAAGTCTATGTACACAGACTACACCCAGAACTGCAACAACATTCATAGGTCTGTAAAAGTTGGCATGACCCCATGTAAGGACTTCATCAACCTCTGACCTCCATGTTAATGCTCACATATTCAACTGCGCATTTGTGCACACACACAAAAGCACAGATACAGGGGATATCTCAAACAAAGGTCATGGCCCTTGACCCAGCTCAGTGGGGTTGCAGTTACTCTCTGATATCATTTGTTGGGGTCCATCTGAGAAGGCAGGACTCAGGGCTGAGTGGCCAGTTCCCAGTAAGGCATTGTGGGAATAACAGCTTCTAGGCATTCAGTTCCTACTGCTGGGGAACATGTTGGCGATATGGGAAGCAGATAGAGACAGTGCATGCATAGACTGTCAGGCTCAGTGTACCATGCAGGCTTTTGCAGCACTGGCCAGGGTCTCTGAGTCCAGGTGTGTCTTTTATGAAGGGCATTCTGCCATTCCAAGCATGGAGACAGGCTAAGCAGCCCACAGAGTTCACTGTGGCACACCCACAAGGCTGGTGGCTAGAGAAGACACACATATCCCTGGAAGGCAACTAACTGGTCCTGAATAAGGACAACCAGGCGTTGGGGTATTTCCATGACATGTTACTGGGAATCTCTTGAACTGTGTAACAGTAAAGGTGTCACCTATTCTAGGTGTGAAACCTGTTCAAACACAGGCATGCAAACACAAATATGTGTCAAGAAGCCTTAAAAGACTGTATGCCTGTCCTCTGTGTACATGTACACATGTACATAGTAAACTAATATATATACTTACATGTACAGATGCTCATACATATGTATACTAATACCTATGTATGCTTCAAATACTGAAAACAGAGTCTGGGCAAACAGCTCAGTCAGTAAAGTGCTAGCCACACACTTAAAGGAACCTCAGTTTGGACCCCCAGCACATAAAAAACTGGGTGTGGCAATGGTCACCTATAATCTGTCCTGGGGAAGTGGAAACAGGTAGATTCCAGAGGCTTGCTAGCCTTCTCAGCAGATCTGCAAGCCTCAGGTCCCAGTGAAAGACATCTCTCAAAACACATGGTAGAGGGTCATTGAAGAAGACAGCCAACATCAACCTCTGACCTCCTTGTTAATGCTCACATATGCAACTGCACATTTGTGCACACACACAAAAGCACATCTATACATGTGCACACACACACACACACATATACACTCACGGAGGGGGTTAATTTGAGGACACATCTACAATGGAAGTAGTGTGTCTACTGTAGCTGCTTTTAGTTAGGCGGGGACTGTTTTGTCCCTCCCACTGGTGACATCATGTTTGGCATCACTGTTGCTTTGGGTTTCACATGGTATGTAGTCTGTGGGAGAAGCCTACTGTGACAAATAGCAGCACAGAGTACACGATGCCCAAGAGTCTCAGGGGATGCCAACCTCCTCCCCACCCCCCACTCCCCCCCACCCCCCCCCCCCCGCCCCAGTCCATTCATTCTCTGCTTCTTCCTTTTCAGTGAAATCACAAACACTGGTGCAAATGGGGAGACAAAACAGGACCTCTACTCCCAAATAAGGAAAATCAAGTGGCAGAAAATAAGCCACAAGCAGAGGCCAGAAGCGCATGCCGGCAGAAGGTCCCATCTGGACGGCAGCTGGTGGTCTGTATGCTGGGTCATGGTATCTCTTTCCTCAGCTGCACAGTGGCTGGTGACTCACAAACTGATCGTGGCACCTCCTCTCTCTCATGTGGGAGCCTTAGGAGTTGTGGTGGTGTCTAAAAATAGGGTGACTGCCTCTTCTCAGGGCAGGCTGCTCCTTGGGCGGCTGAGGCAGAGGAAGGGATGCAACTGCATCCCCACGAAGCCCACAATAGCCATATTAAAGAATGTTCCTGCCTCATGTATATATAGACAGCATCAAGGGTGAGCGAGCCTGCTGAGAGACAGAGAGATCCAAGGCCTCTCCGGTGGATATGGAAGTCCTACAGGGGATGTGGGGTACAGAGCCATAGCCTCAACCCAAGTCTACTCAAGGGTCAAGAACACTGACCCCTCCCTGGCTGTGGATCTCATGAAAGCCCACATCCAATCTGACCAATGTCTGCTGAGTGTCCAGGCTAGCCTGTCCACAATGCATGTCCACAGGCTCAGGATGCCTTCATGATCCTTGAGATAAGACAGCCAACAAATACTCAATGCCCTGTTCCTCACCCACATCTCCTCTGCATGCCAGAGAAGAGGAAGGTGACTAGGAGCAGAGGACCCCAGAACAGGGCTGGTGAGGAGAGATCAAAATAGGCAAGAGATGGAATTCCAACCGCCAAGGTGGCTCAGCCCCAAGGAATCAGGAGGTAAGCCTCAGGTATTGATGATCACCATGACAACACTTAACCACATCCTGACCTTTGACCCACATAAGATGCCTGAAAGCAAGGTTCCAGGAGCTTTAGGTGGGAGAATCACAGTTCTAAAGGGGGACATCCAAAGAGGGCTCAGGGTTCCACACTTTGTTTTACCACCATTTGCACACTTGGCAGGTCTGAGTTCATCTTTTATAATAAATGTGTCTCTAGTTTCCCAGACATTCAAATATGGAGCCAGACGGAGGTATGGAGCCCCTGGTTCCTACAAGCCAATCTAGAGATGGAGGTCAGGATGGGATTCAAGTCTGCAGCATGGTAGTGTGTGCACAGAGCCCTAGTCTTACCTGGCCTTGCTCTCCACGTTACAGAGAAATATGCCAGTGAGTGGCTTGATATCTGAAGAGTTGGCAGGTGTGAGAAACCCATGCTGGGAGCGTGGGACCTGTCACCCTGGATCCCAACAGCTCAGGACATCCTGTTATCCTGAGTGACATATCACACAGCTGTCTGCGAACAAGGCCACTTACCGGGCTCCAGCATAGCCAGTCTCCCAGTAAGCTCCATGCCTCCATGCTTTGACATCGGGGTTTTAACACTGTTAGCACATCACTGCTGGCCTCTTGAAACAGTAGGAACAGTCTCCCTCTCCATCAGCCAAGCCATAGTGCTCAGGTATTTGCTTATTGTTCTGATGGGTTTGTGTGGATGCTTTATGAATGAGACTCACATTCAAATTAGTCAACTCCACACAGGCAAGGCAGATGGCCCTCCATAATGTGGGTGGGCCTCAGCCAGGCAGAACCAAGGCCAGGCCCACTGAGCCAGGGGAGTTTGGCCAGCAGAGGCCTTCACTGGACCCAGGCCTGCCATCACCTGCCCCACAAAGTTCCATGTGTACCCTGCACATCACAGGGGCCAATCACTCATATAGCTAGCTAGCTAGCTCTCTCTCTCTCTCTCTCTCTCTCTCTCTCTCTCTCTCTCTCTCTCTGTATCTCTCTCCCTCTCCCTCTCTCTCCCTCTCCCTCCCTCCCTCCCTCTCTCTCTCCCTGTCCCTCCCTCCCTCTCTCTCTCTCTCTCTCTCTCTCTCTCCCTCCCTCCCTCCCTCCCTCCCTCTCCCTCCCTCCCTCTTCCTCTCCCTGTCCCTCTCTCCCTCCCTCCGTCCCTCCCCCCCTCTCTCTCTCCCCACCCAATCATGAATGATCCCTAATCCAAGGAAGGCCAGGAACTCCTACATCTGCTCCACTGCTGCCCTAGCCAAGTGATCTGTCCTCAGTCTTTTCAGTCTTACATATCTGGACAGCCAAGATCCCTTTTCCTGAGTGCTCCCTAGGGGACCAATGCTGAGATGCTCTCCAGTCTGTGCAGCCTCACCTCCTCCATGGCAGGCTCTACACTCTCAGAGTGTGTAACTTGGCCTGCATACCACACCTCGTTTGCAGCCAGTCTCTGGGAAGTTTCCCCACCCACAAAGGATTTTTTTGGGGGGGGGAAGATGGGGACAGGGCAATAGTTGAAACAAAGCAGAGAGGAACCATATACGGGGGCTATCCTTCACCCATCCCCCATATACGGGGGCTATCCTTCACCCATCCCCCATGAGTCAGTGGAGGAATGAGAGCAAAGTCTCAGGGAGAACATATGGAGCAAAGGGAAGTCTCAGGGCGAGGACCTGGGACACAGGCAGCTCCTAGAATAAGGATGACTCTGCAAAAAAAAAAATGGTCACGGTGTCCACACTCAGAGAACATGCCTCATCAGGAGAGCACCTCAACAGAACCACAGCTTTGTGAACTGTGAGTGGACACAGGCATATCAACCTTAACAAATAAACCAATCCTTGCTTAAGGTAACTTGCCCAAGGGAAACTGATGGGCAGCACAAAGGGGGGTTGCATGAGACTTAAGGAGCAGGAGCGTATAGGTTAACAAATGCCAACAAGGGAAGCTTACGGCCATCATCCTTCCTGTATCCCAGAGGCCCAGATCCCCGGTGTCAGGAGAGCCATAAGAAACAGTGGGACCTTGGCCTTCAGAACAGCATCTAATTCCCCTTGTCTCCTGCTCCATGATACAAACCCATCTCTCTGACTCTTAAGAAAGCAACCTATTTTTTAATTAAAACAAAATTACTGGTAGAGCAGGCACTGTTTCTCCAGATGATCCCAGCTTTGAAACCCTCCCGCTCTCTCTCTCTCTTTAAACCTGTGAGATCCAGGCACAGCTTTCAGCGACGGTTCAAAGCTTTGGAACACGCCTGTGTAACACAAAAGTTAAGATTTAAACAGTAATACCACTAATTCCCCTGTAACAGAGCTTAGACAGAGCCGAGTGAGAGATAATGAACGTCCTGCTACAAATCACGCCCAAAGATGCATTATCATACTTAACGATTTTTTTGCATAATCTCACCACTTAATAAGGCTACAAGATCTCATGTATGAGAAGTTTTAATTTATTCAGCTTGTAACTCAACCGTATTTGAGAAACATCTCAGTTATGAAAGGATTAGAGCGGAGTAATGTGAGCATGGCCCTGCGTAGGCACTAATTAAACTGCGTGTGGGGACCGCCACAGCTGGTGGGAACCAGCCTCTAGAGGAACCTGGCCCCCCTACAGAACAGGTACGAAGCTTCACACAGAGCTGCTGTCGTATACTCATGTTTGTGGTTGCTATTCTTCCATTTCTTCGGTCTTCTCAATCCCTGACCAGTTTCTGCAGCACCTAAAGCCCTGTATAATTCCTGGGACACTGCAGCTATAGGCTCTGTCCAGACTAGGCTGGGTCCAGAAAGATGCTAGGTAAGACTCTCCCAGCTGCTAGGAGAGTGTGACAACAGATCCAACATGCAGACTTACTTCTTCAGACTTCTCCAGCCCAGCTACTAGCAGATGCATCTGCTTCTAGACCACTCTAGGGGGTGCATGGGCTGGGATGACACTCACCCAGGGGATGGAGGGGAAAAGGTATAAGGTGTCACCACTGGTGTCAGAGCCACGGCAGATAGATGTGGCAGAGCTTCCCGAGTTCCTGTAGCTACAGCACAGTGAGAAGATGAAAAGACCTTCCTCCCACTCCAGCCTCCACTGGACCATGAGTGAACAGGACAAAGGTTCAGTCATGTTCAGAATAACTCCAAAGTAAAACTTGGGGCTCTCAAGCCTCATGAGACTGGTGGAAATGCTGATTCCCAGAGTCATCCAATGGGGGTTGTGCTTACCACTGTAGGCCAGTAACAAAAATATATTATAAAGAACTTCAGATGAGACAGCCTACTAGAGTGTTCATGCATGAGAGAGGGGAACCATAAGGGCTTTACAGGGCAGATGCAAGGCAAATGTGGAGAGAGGCATGATCCACTCTACCTGTGAACTATCTCTCAGGTCTCAGAGGCAAGACAGAATATAGGAGCATGGCAGCCACAGCTCTGCACTGAGGATTCCATCCCCAAACCCATCCTCACATTGATCCACCCACCCACCCGCCCTTTCACCTATCAACCCATCCACCCACCCACTCACTTATCTATTTACACACCCATTCACTCATTTTACAATTACCCAAAAAAACATGGTATCCATCCTTTCATCCACCCAACCACCACCCATTCATTCATCTATCCACCAACCCATCTAGCTGCCTACCCATCCATCCATCCATCCATCCACCCATCCACCATTCTATTTATCCACTTATTCATTTATCCATCCACTATCCACTCATCCATTCATCCATCTATCTACCCACCCACCATCCATCATCTATCCACCCATTCATCCATCCATCTACCCACCCACCATCCATCCATCATCTATCCACCCACCCATCCACCCATCCATCCATCCATCCATCCATTGGTCCATTTATCCACTCATCCATTTATACATCCACCACTCACTTACTCATCTATTCAACTCAACCATCCAATCTTCATTCATCCAACTAAACACTTGCCCATCCTTCTGTCACCCTGAGGCAGATAATGGAGGAAAAAAACCTGTCAAGTTCCACCATCTTCACAGCCATCCATCCTACCACCCTCTGCAGATGACTCTGGATACTACAAAAAGGCTGCAGAGTGGGCTAGCTGCAGGTACAGGGCAGCTGATCAAGTAGGAGAGCTGACTATCCAAGGGCACCAGCTTTGTTGTGTGTGTCTGTGGGGGAGGTAGTGGGAGTCCACCTTCACATGACAACCAATCCTTAGCAGAACAGCAGCTGTTAGCTGGGAATCAGGGTCCTAAAAACTCTCCTCCAGGGAAACAGCCTCCAAAGGCATGTGTACATATATGTAATCACTTATGTGCCAGTTTACATGTATATACTTAATGCTATGAACATATCAAGAGGATTCCCAATATGGATATAATCCAAGGCTCCTCTTGACCTCAACTCTCATACTAACTGCTTTGATAAAACAGATACCAAGAGGCCAGGCAGGGTTTGTTGGACAGTTAACTCCTGGTCTATAGACAAGGATGGGTCAGCTCTGTGCAGCTCTTTGATATCAAACACTACCCCAGCATAGGAGCATTCCTACATTTCTCTATAGGCAGAAAGAGCACAGCTCAGAGGCCTGGCACCATGCAGGGAGGCTTTTGTTTTCTATCATTTTCAAATGGCCTCTCAGGAAACAATAGACATTAAAAGGAAGACTTGGATAGACTTGAAAAATAATACCACAATCAACTAGTAGCAGCCAGTATGGGCCAGGAACAGAAAATGTTAAAGAGACCCTTAGACGACAATGGCCCATTATGATGTTCATGTGCAGGGGAGTCAATAGGACTGATCCAAGCAATTAAAATAATGTGCATGAGTCTGTGTGTGTGCCCTCAAGTGTGTGTGTGTGTGTATGCGCATATGCGCGTGTGTATGTGTGTATGTATGTGTATGTGTGTGTGTAATAGTGGTGGTGATGACAGCAGCAAGTTCCAAAACCAACTAGAGTGTAGCACGGGCATGGGCATGGGCATGGGATGGATGTTATGAGATGCAGGCACTGCCCACTAGGCAACCACCACTGTCTACATGACCTAATGGCTATAAATAGTCATTCTGAAAGTCTCAGCCAACGCAATAAGCCAGGAAAAGGAAATACCATTTCAGGAGCATTTTACTTCACCTGACAAAAACTAAGGGTCACAGGATTCCAGGACACAGCTGAGCAGGATCCCAATCAGTCAACCAGAGTTACTCCACCAGTTCACTGCTCAGCTCTTGCAGAGGAAAGTGCCCAAGAGGGGCTAGAACCCAAAGACGCAGTTTTAACTAACTAGTACCTACCGTCACTTGATGTACTAGTGTACTGGGTGAGATGAATATCTCTGAAACAACATTCACCAGGCTCAGCTGTGCAGACTCTGGTCTAATCCAGCCATCTTCTCAGTCATCATCACATGGGCCCCAACACCTCAGCCCAAACAGCTCACCTACGTCAGTCATTTCCTCCTTACATCCCCTGACACCATCAACTTGGGAACCTATGTGACCTGGGCAAGCTACTCTGTCCCCTGTAATCATCTGTGAAACTAGTGGCTTTGGGCCATAACCGCCGTCCTTCAGTCTGTATACTTTATTCAATATCATGGGATACCCAGGTCCACAGCCGTACCTTACATACTACAGGGCCACCAGTGATGTGAATCAGATACCTAGGCTGCAATCTAGCAAGGAGACCAGTCAGGGAGAGGATGACAGACAGTGTCCATACAACATTTATTGTGGACATACTCAGGCATCCACTGCATTGGTGCTGCTTGTCATTTCTACCTACATTTCACAGGGACACCATAATTCCCACAGCTACAGGTGCAGCTCTGTGAACTATCCCCTCCACTATAGCCAGCTTTGAGGATGCTCAGGTCCAGTATCCAGCAGTAAATATCCCAATGGATAGGATACTCCATTGCCTGTGTCTCCTGATAACAGTTTGAGATAACAGTACTAGCAGAGTCCTCATTGAGAGATGTTCTTTACTCTACAACTCAGTCTTCCACCACTCAGCAAACCCTGAAGGTTAAATGCAGACTAAAGTGATGGGCTTTTAACTGACAACTTAAAACAATCTAAAATCACCTGGGGGGGGGAAGCCCCTCTGGGACTGATTATCTTAAAGATATTAATTGGTGCATGAAGACCCATCCACTGTGGGCAGCACTATTCCCTAGGCTTGAGGATCTCGGACTGTAAGTGTAGAGGGGGTGTTGAACACAGGCATGTACACATTCATTCTCTGCTCACTTTGAGTGTAATGGACTGTGACTTGGAGCTGGGGGCTGAATAAACCTTCTCTTCTTCCTTTAAATTGCTTTTTCAGACTATTTTATCACTGCCACAGGAAAAGAAACTAGGAGATACAGAAGGAGGAATGGGGGATCCATGACTAGGATGGGCAGATCAGGGTAGGGTTCAGAACCCTAGGTACTACCCACTACATCCAGAGCCTTGATGGATGGCAGGAATCACTCTGGAACAGCCGCCATGGACTGACTGCAGGAGCCACCCCCTCCTTCCTCAGTCACGAACCTTCCTGAGAGGATGGGAAATAACCCAGACACAACCAAATGCTTTGTTCTCACTGCCAGGCTGCCGGCTTAATGGAAAAGAGGACTATCTCACTTTCAATTAATGAGAATTAATGAATGAGGAATAAATCACAAATAAAGAGAATAAGCATTAGGAATACTTTTTTAATAACACACCGAGTAAGCCCTAAATTGGACACAGTCTCGTCCAAATGGAATCAGAAATGCCTGTGGGGAAGCTGGGTACAAATGTCAGGCTGCTTTCTTCTGCAATTGGATTTGAAAAATAAAAAGAAAACAAGAAATGGAAAAATAAGCTTCCAAAATAGAGAGGGGCTCCCCAGCTCCCCAGATCTGCAGCTCCCCAGCTCCTCAGCTCTCACAGGCACTGTCCTGGGCCCATGCATAGCCTAGTCAGTCAGTCCGGGAGGCCCAGAGAGCACAGAAATGGCCTAGTCAGTGGCCAGAGAGTGGCAGAAGACCTGAGGGCAGGATTCAGACTTAGAGGACTTTAGGGCCAAAAAGGCATGTGCATGTTGAAGTCCCCACCTGACCTCATATGACAGCCTTGAATCTCTCATGTTGAAAAGTGGCCACGTATGTTCCTGGGACCGCAGAGCAGATAGATGGTGGCCAGAGCAGCAAGCACGACTTCTCCATATTCCCACATGATGATGGGCTGAAGAGCAGCCCTAAGGAAGAGGCCCCACTGTCCATCGAACCCTGGCACCCAGCACTATTGGTAATACAGTATAGCATGTAGAGATGAGACCGATATAGGTGGAGTGGATTGGAAGAGCCATAACTGATGCCCTTCCTGTGGAAATCAAGATCTGAGATTGTAGCAGTGCAGCACGAGCTAGGAAGAGGTGTGGCTGCCAGCAGCTGCCAGAAGCCAGGAAAGAGCCCACAACAGCTTTGCACTGGATCCCCTAGAAGGGCCCTCTCTGCTGACACTTCAATGTCAGACGTCTGACCTCTAACCTGCAAGAGAAGAAACTCTTAGAATAGTCTCTAAAGCTGCCTAGTTTGGGGTCACTTGTCACCACAGTCCTAGGACATGGCCACCATTTTATAATGAAAGGTTCTTGTAGACTCCTCCATCAGTCTTCCCTGGTATGCTGTCTTTGGCATCAGGTCTCCTTGCAAGCTTGCTATGGCTGGAGCAAACCTCCTCATGGTCCATGTTAGCCTCCACATACCTATCCAATCCAGAACTTTCCAGTATCCCTACAGCTGAAGACCTGCTTCCTACCACATGAAAGCATGGCGCCTCTGTTCGGTCCACCTTGGCTCAACCAATTCTGAGTGCAGGCATTTAGCAGGCGCTGAATGAACACATTCTTCCGAAAGTCCCACCTACCCTGTGACCAGGGACTTCAGCATGTCCACGCATCACTTTACTATGAAAAAGACACTTTCCATCACCCTGTAAATAGAGCCAGCGCCATTCCATAAATAGAAGGCAGTCATAAAAGTAAACTCATGCCATTAAGATGAAAAATGCCATCCACATCCCTGTAAAACCCTCTCGCAGGCCAACAACGGCATGTGCCCTTGATCTGAGAGGATGCTGAATTTGTGTGTGGAGAGATGTTAGGATTTCTCTGGGTCTCACATACCAACCCAACTTCACAGAAACACCAGCTTCTGTCTGAAGCCCCAACTCAAGAGGCCATTGCTGTGGGATCCCATCTCCCTAAGAGGAAGTTACACCTTCACCTTCATGAAGACAAAGCATCTGCCCCTCCCCCAGGACTTCCAGGTGTGGAAAAGGAGGTGAATCAGGTCCTGACTGGACCAGAAGCCATCTGCCCAGAGCATGCATATGAACACACACGGAATACAGAATATACCACACACACATACACACAGATATATATATATACATATATATATATATATTACACATACATACACACCATATACATACACCACAAACATACACACAAATGTACACATGAACACTTATTCATACACCACACACACATATCATACATCATGTCATCATGTATACATACCACACAATATATATGCATACCTGTGCCCCTCACCAAACATTCATACTACATACCCCCCACACACATACACACCACCACTATCACACCACCACCACACAGATACATACACAATACATATACTATACACACACTGTTCACACACACATATACATACTCACACGCCGCACCCCCATACCACATACAAACACAACACATCACAAACCCTCATACACAGACTATACACACATACACCAGATAGTATACACACATACATGCAAACACACCACACACACACATATACATTACACATATACACACAGACCACACAGACCACATATATACCCACACATCACATACACGCATTCCATACATACCATATATCCACCCCCTAAATACACATTATCCACACACCCCCCCCACACACACACTATACACAAAGGGGTAAGCTCAAACTCCAGGCTCTTAGGACCCCTCCATTATTTGTGTATGTTGCCACTGTTTCTTGAAACTAGCCCACAATTTCCCACAAACTCATTGAGTAAAACATGGCATTTTTGCCTTGGACAACTAAGGCCTGATGTGAGATCAAGGTATAGGCTGAGACATGGTCGCCCACAGGCTCTAGGGGAGGGTGTTCCCTGCAGCATGTCTACAGACACTACTTCCAGCTTCACATGTCACTTCCAATACCTGGTGTTATGTGCATTTGGTGGTGGTGGTGGTGGTGGTGGTGGTGGTGGTGGTGGTGGTGGTGGTGTGTGTGGGGGTGTGTGTGTGTGTAAGGTGGGGAGCATGTCTCTTCTATACAAGAGCTTTTTCTTTGATTTCAGACACATCAATAGTATCCCCAAATCCTATCTGTGAAGAGCTTTAGCCTGAGAAAGGAACACTGAGTTCCTGGGTCACCTGTTTGGGAACCAACCAAGCAATGACCCCTTGAAACATCGGCTTCTCAAAGTGCATGGATTCCATCCCTGCACCATCCTTCCACGGGGATCCCAGGGAACCCTGACCAGTCACCCCCACTGCACTGCCTTCCCCCAGCACACATACCCTGAGCCTGCATCCAGTAAGCGCTCACTACCTGCACACTAAAAGGAATCTGGCATGTCTATTAAGGTTGTCCTCCCGGCAACAGGCAGAAGAACAAGAAGCTGTCATTGTGTGGGTGTTCCCTGGGGACAGGAGGTATGAAGATGCATTCTGTGTCTCTGTGAAAGCTGGGGCTATTTAGAAGGAGGACTCAGGCTCTATCAGCGAGGTGAATCAGAGGGCCTGCTTCTCTGCCTCTGTGCTCCTCAGAAGGGAGGGGATTGGCTAATAAAATCCGCCTTCTCCAAGGCAGAAGCTAGCTTTGGAAAGTGTATATTTTAAAGGCTGCATGACCTCTTCTAAATATATTCAGAAGGATCACATGGGCCCAGGAGGCTCCACACGGGACAGGCCTGGAGGACTAGTCTGCCGACAGCTCCTGAAGCTTCTTCTGGGTCTTGAGAAGCAGTTCTCAACGTGTTGGTCATGACCCCTTTAGGGGTTGCATATCAGATATCTTACATATCAGATATGTATATTATGAATCATAATAAAATTATATGTATATATATGTATATATAGATATATAATAACAGACATGTATATTACGATTCATAACAGTAGCAAAATTCAGTTATGAAGCCAGAACGAGAAGGTTTATGGTTGGGGGTTACCTCAACATGAGGAACTACATTAAGGAGTCACAGCATTAGGAAGGTTGGGAACCACTGTCCTAGGCCATAGCTTGTTTTCCCAAGTGCAGAGCTTCTAGATGTAGCAGGCTCTGTGCTGCCTGAAATGAGACAAGGCCACACAAAGAAACAGCCAGGGCTGTCCTTGGTGTCAGAACCAGGGACCATTAGCTAGAAGCCACCCTCAGCACCAGAAGTCAATCTGCTGCAGCCCACAATAACTCAGTTTGAACCTGACCTAGGGGATGGTCAAGGAGTCAGAATGTAGGTGGTCTCTTATCCTCTTGAAACTTCTGACAAACCTGTGACTTGGGGGTACACCCCCCAGGTAACCTTCCGGGGCACATAGCTGTGGTCTTCCTCCCTGGAAGCAGGTCTAGAAACGGTCCTGGAATGGTTACCTGGCTTTCAAGTTCATACCTCTGGAGCTGTAGCCAAGATTCTGTGACTCTGTCCTTGAGTTTCCTCAAGGACAGTCTTGAAACAGTCACTCTCCTTAAAGGTGGGTTGAGGATTAAATGAGGTGACAGCTAAGAGCTGTCACTTTGGTCACCTGCCAGGCCCATGTGCATGCTCAGCACCCCCAGATCTATGCCTTGTCTCTGTCACTGCAGAGATGACCCCATCTTTACTTCAAGGTAAATGCTGATCCTGCAGCCTACTAATTTCCACAATGAGATCCAGTATCCCTCTGGGGTTCCCAGTGAGTAGAGAGAGCTAGCTTAGGGAGACCCCGCCCCCAGTAGTCCAGCCTATCAGCCTCCCTCCTAGAGCCAAACAACTGAGGAAGGGGTGGGACCTGAGGCCTCCTTACAATCCACAAAAGGCTCTGCTAGGAAGCAGGGTCCACATTTGAGCAACTCAAGCGGTCGGGAAGCAGGCAGGCTATAGACTACTCTGTATATCCTGGCTCCAGAGAATCATAAATCCCAGCTCAGTCTATAAAAACACAAATATGACGAGAGTGGGCCGGGGTCTGAGGGCATCCCTGAAGCAGGATTGCCATCTGACTATCCAGAGATGCCCCATGAAAAAGGAGACCAACTACCTCTGTGGCCACTCTTGCTGACACTACTTACTCCAGGCCTCCAGGGTCCATGCTATCTATGGATTTGGAGTCCCCAACGCTCAGCTTAAGTCGACAGGAGCCACTGTCCTGAGACCTAAGGTGGTAGCTCTCCAATATGTTGAGGTCCACACCTGCATGGCCCACCCAGGTTGTCCCTGCTGCTTGGGATCATGTTTTGGTTAACGTGGTCAGCAAGACAATTTTCCCTTCTGCACCCGAGCCCCGGGGCTGCATGAGAAAACAGGGCCTGCTGGGTCCTCTGTCCACACAGAAGGCATATGACAGACAGGTGCAGCCTCGATGTAGGCTCCTGGAATAGCCAACTGGCAGCTCTCAAAGCCAGGCCATGGCTGGAACCATTCAGGCTTTCAACAGAATGTGCTGAACCAGACTGGGGGTGGGGTGGGTGCGCCCCGTCAACAGAGGCTATTTTCCCACAGACTCATGTTCTACATTCTCGGAAGAATTACACACAGCAAAGAAATAATGTACGAAGCAAGAGAAGCAACTAGAGAGGAAGCACACACTCACGGTCCAAGACGCTGCTAGTCTTAAAGTGGGCTTCCAGTGTTGTGATATAATGTCGTGACCATAAAACAATTTGGGGACAGAAGGGTTTATCTCATCTTATAATTCCCAGGTCTCATCCTATCACGATGGGACATCAGAGCAGGAAAAGAGAGGTAAAGACTGAAGCAGAAGCCATGGAGGAATGCTGCTGACTAGCTTGCTCAGACTACTTCCTCATAGCATCTAAGAACACCAGCCATGACTCACAGTGTGCGGGACCTCCCCTAACAATCATCAATCAAGAAACTATACCACAGGCTTGCCCGCAGGCTACTCTGGTACAGTGGGCGGGGGAAGGAACAGCGTATTTTCTCAACTAAAGTTCCCTCTTTCAAAAATAACTCTAGCTTGTGTCATGTTAACATGAAACCAGCCATCATCGTAGGCCCCTTGTCAGCTTGGCACACAAATGTCACTGTTAAAACGTAACCATCCTCAACATCCCTTATTAATATTAATATCATCGAGCAAAACATTCAAACTTTTACAAGTCTGAGAATCTTTAAAAACTGAAATGCTTTAATAAGAGTTCAGTCTCATTGAAATGCCCAGTCTCTTCCGATGCTCAAAGTTTCTCTAAAATATCTACATTTTCCCTTAAAGTTCTAAAATCTTGTAACTGGGGGCTTCTGTAAGATCAGACTTTAATGACTTACTTTCTTACTCTAAGGGGGGGAAGGGCAGCCAGAGCACAGTCACAATCAAGTTAAAGCAAAGCAAATGCCCAACAGTATAAAAGGGGCAGGGTAAGACATCTTCTGGGCCACTTCCCCAATTCTGTCTTCCACAACCTATGTAGCTTCTCTCTTAGGTCAAGGATAGTTCCGCTCCATGGCTGCTGCTGTCCTTGGCTGTCATCCCATGGTACTGGCATGTCCAAAATGCTGGAGGCTCTGCATCTGGGACACAGCGTCATCATCAGCAATTCCATTCCTGGTCTCTCTTCAGGAACTCGCCCTTACACATGGCACCCGGCCTCAACTTCTATTCATGACCCTGTTAATGCTGGGCTTCCGCTGCAATTACTAACAGCCTGTCCTGGCCACTCACGATGTGTGGCTCTAGAGAACCCTGACTAAAACAAAGCCTCCGCTTGAGCTCTCTATGACCTCTTCAAAGCCAGCTCCACCTGGGAGACTCTGGCATGGCCGACTTTGGCTGTCAACTTGAGGTATAACTGACTACTTCAGGGCCACACCCACTGTGTGCTGCTGGACTCTGAAGAATAGACTTCCCAGAAGACTCTGCCTCAATGGTGCTAATCTCTTCTTAGTCATGAGCTAATTTTCCAGCCCCAGATGACCAGAACCACGTATTCTTAGTTCAAAATATCACACAAATGGCCCTGGTAGAGTCTCTGCTTCCCTAAGAAACTTTAGGAGGCAGGCCTCTATCATCTAAACTATTCTCAGCATTATCTTCCAAGTTCCTATAATTTCTCACCAAGCGCTGAGAACCCAATGAGTTTTCTAGGCTGAAGTTCAAAAATCCTCCCACAGATCTCCCCAAAAGATGGTTGAGTCCATCACAGCCATACCCTAATCCTGGAACCAATTTCCACCTAAGTTATGATTTTTATGGCTATGATAACACACCATGTCCATAAACAACTTGTGAAAGAAAGAGTTTATTTTATCTTAGAACTATAAGGTCACAGTCCTTCACTGAGGGAAGTCAGAACAGGAACTCAAGGTAGGAACCTGGAGGCAGGAGCTGATACAGAGGCCACAGGAGCGCTGCTTACAGGCTTGCCCCTCATGGCTTGTTCAGCCTGTTTTTTTATCACCAAGGACCAGCAGCCCAGAGATAGTACTGACTACAGTGAGCTAGGTTCTCACATATTAATCACCAATCAAGAAGATGCATTACAGGATTGCCACAGGCCAATCTAGTAGGGGCATTTTCTCAACCAAGGCTCGCTCTTCTCAAATGACTCTAACTTCTGTAGAATTGGCATAAAACTAGCAGCACATGGCTGGTGCATCATCATCCCAGAGAACTGCCTGGAGTCATCCTCATATGGGTGGACTTGGATAGTTTCAAAGTTCTGTCCTGTTATCCAAGCTAGGCCCAGGTCTGCATGTGTCCTGTCCTTGGGAGCAGAAAACGAATCAGTAGAGAGCTGAAAGCGGCCAGGAATGTCTCTCTTTTGTCCTTCCAGTCACACTAACTCCAAGGTCTCCTTTGTCTTTCTGGTCACACTAATGTCACATGCATAGAGTAGCCAGCCTGATCTCACTCATTGGGAAACGTTCCCTAAAAGCTGGGGCCCTTGGAGCCTGTGTGTGGCTGTGAATCCAGATGCCTATGAGATGGGGCTGGGGATGTGTACAGTGAGTCTAGCTTCCACTTCCTGCCATGCTGTTCCAATGAAATGCCTGTTTGCTGAAGAAAAGGCCTAAGATCACTTGGGCATTGTGAGGGTTACCAGCTGTGAACAGTGGAGTCTAGACAGCGCTTCAAGGACGAATCCAATGAGGCCAGGGCCAGCGACTAGGAGTTGAACAGGATTCAGGCACCATTCACAGAAGCCAGGCCTTCCTGAGGGACGCCACTTCCTCCAGACTGCCAATATTTGCCCATCCTTCTCTGTGGAAGCTGACATTGCTTCAGGTTTTGTCAGTTCCAGGGAGGCACAGTGAGATTGCAGACAGGGCCTACTCTTGAGGTGAGCACACACTAGAGCTGGGGGTAGGGAACTACAGGGCAGAGGCTGTCCAGGACAGGTGGCTGAACCACCCCTCCCTCACCACCTATCCACACTGCATGACCCTGGTAGCACTCCCCATACAGATGTGACCCTGACTATTCTCTTGGCTCTTAGTAATCAGGACACCAGCCTTCTGGAAAATGTCTTCACCCAACTCACTGAGTGCACTCCTGGATGAACCCTCCATGAGAGCTGTAGTAACAGGGTATCCTCATCCGGCCAGTGCTGACATCTGTTCTAGTTCCTTTGTGTGCCCTAGACCCCAGGTTTGGCTATGGTCCTGAAGTGGACCAGTGTGAGAGTGAGCCTGTGTGACCACTCCCAGCCACCTGGCCCCTCACACTGGCCTGTGTTTCACTTTCTTCAGAACAAACCCCTATCTCAGATTGTGGAGGCCTGTCAATTTTACAGGACCCTCCTCCCCTTACCACTACCACCAGCACTACCAGCACTACCAGCACCACCACTATCATCATCACCACCACCACCACCACCACCAGAACAGTGAGGTCACAGGACACAGCCAGGCAATCACAGAGCTAAGAGGACACGGAGTCAAGATCAAGCCTTCCCATAAACTCTCTAACATTCACCCAACGTGGAGAAAGCAGGAGAGAAAGGGCCCCAGGCAGAACAGTGGGAGGCAGGACCACTGTGTCACGGTTACTCAATGATGTGCTGAGGCCCTGCTGCTCTAAACAGGGCATGCGCTAGTCAACTTCAGGCACCACCTATCTGCCATGCTGCCAAGAGGCCATGGAGTTTGTCTTCTTCTATTGACCTCTTGGCCCTAGCCTCAGAAACCCAAAGCCTGCCCTTAGTTCTCACTAGGCCACACCTCTTTCTTCATCTGTGAAAATGCACTGTCTTCCCTTCCTCTGGACACTCCCTGCCCTCTGTGGTATTCTGAATGCTCTGAGAGGCCTGGCTCCTAGGTACCAGATACAGGATGATTAGCAACAAAAGCAGAGAACAGGCCTGAGCTGGATCCAGCCTCCACCGTTCTTGTTGCGGATGAGAAGACTGTGGAGGTAGGGTGCATGGTGTCTGCAAGGGTGATGTGTTTTGTGTGGATATATACATGTATATATGTTGGGGGGCATACATTTTTGTGTGGGATGTGTGTGCACTGTATGTCTGTAGGTGTGGTATGGGTTTGTGTGAGATATATGTGTGGTATATGTTTTCACGTGCAACAAGCTTGTATATGGTGTGTATGTGGGGGGTATGTGTTATGTTGGTTACGAATGGAATGTGGTATGTATCTGAGAAGTAATGTGGTATGGTAGTATGTGTGGCACATGGAATGTATGTGCTGTACGTGGATATATCTATAGTGGATAATTTTTGAGTGTCCTGTCTGTAGGAAGTGTGTACAGATGTTGTTTGTATAGTATCTGTGTGATAAAATGTGAAGCATGCACACATGATTGTAGTGTACATGGACAACATATATAGAATATGTATGTATTCAGAGTGTGATATGTTTATGTATCTTATGTTATACATGTATATTCAATGTATATGATATATACATGTGATGTGCATAGTGTGTTTGGTGTTTATGTGTTGTGCTTATAGGTATACATTATATGTATATATTCTATGTGTGTGGTTTATATGTGTGGTTTATATGTGTGGCAAGTGTGTCTCTGTAATATGGGGGTATTAGAAGTATATAAGGTGTTAATATATTGTGTGTATTGTGGGATATTTGTGCATGAAATGTTAATATATTATACATACACATGGGCTACATGTGCATGAGGTATTAATAAGCCACAAATATACGAAGATATGTGTAATGAGGTGCCAATGTACATGTTGGTTACATGTACATATGTTGTACATTTATTTATATGTGTTGTGCTTATTTGGTCTATAGTGTATATGTAGGTGTGGTATGTATTTATATGTAGAATACTTGTACATCATGAATACGTATGTTGTGTATGGGTAGTGTGATTGCATGTGGTGTTAATATGGGATATACATATGTATGGCTCGTATGTGTATGTGATGTGATTGTATAAACTATGTGTATATGGAATGTATTTATGTGGTATATGTGATGTGTTGTGGTATGCACAAGCTGTGTATATATGTTGCATGTACCTTGTTTGTACAATGAGGTGTGTGCGATGCCTGTGCATACTCAAGAGCTACAGTGCCATGCCTCATAGACAAGGGTGAGTAAAACCACAGATGATGTCCAAGTGAAAGAAAAAGAAAAAGAGAAGCCTTGTGGGGAAGGAATGCAATACAGGCAGGATGGGGCCTCTCCTGTGGATGGAGGACAGAAACCAGAGAGGCAGACTTACCCCACGTAGTAAAGAACATGCATGCTGGCATCCATGTGCCACAGGCACACTTGTAGTCCTATGAGTCACAGTGAGGATTTCATGTATGCTCGGGCCACAGGAGGCTATAGGCATTCACACAACACCCATGGATCCACTCGTATAGAAACAAGGAGAGGGAGCAGCCCCCACCATCACCCTCATTACACAGCTGTATTTCTAATCAAGTTTGTAATACATGCTCATGAATTTATAAGCTTATGCAAATTACGTACGATATAAACATCTCAGTATTTAATTAATATATAATCATATTCATGAACACAAACACCTTACTTACAAAAAGGTCAGCAGTGGACATCCTAAGACTGTCCCCTCTGACACCCTGTATATTAACAAATATTAATACCACCTATCTGCACATTCTACATACTACATGGGCTGAACAAGCAGTCAATACATCAGAATCAAGGACTGAGCCTGGCTTTCAAATACTGAATTTATGTCAAGACAAAATAGAAGACTGAGTTTCCCAAGATGCACAGGGAAGACCAGCTCTGTAACTATGTACAGCCTTTCCCAAGTGGACAGTCTGTTTAGATACCCTAGCACAGCACAGCCCTACTGCTACCTGTCTCTCAAGGGTCTTCCCTCTGGCTCTGTGCTGGAGAGCTGGAAAATCGCGGCTTCTGGCAAGCCACGGTGAGCCGTGTGCAGTCACTTCCATCACCAACCCCTTCATGTTTTAACTTTTACAGTTGTCAGACATTCAGCAGATGAGAATCCTATTATGGCGAATGTAGGTTTTATTTAGATTCTGTGTCACACAGGAAGTGATAGTAAATGATGATAAAGGAGCTGGTTATTTCGAAGCTTTTCCAATGCCAACTCTCTCTAGCAAGCTGTTCGCTTGCTTACCTGGCCTCTCGGTAAAGTCTACAGGAAAGCCAGGGAGAAGCAGATGTTGGTCACGGGGAAGGCAGATGCCCTGCCTTCTCACATACCTCGTGAAGCTCTGCATCCTGATAAAGACGGAGAAGACAGCACTGCGGAGCTCTGGCATCCATGGGCAGAGCTGGGACCCTCTATAAGCAGCCCTGAGCTATGTTGGAGAGGGTGTGAGATCCAGACTGACTCAGGGAACTGAGGACACAGGTCTGCAAAAAGCCCTTTCCTTAAACGCCTCAGTGCATCGTGGGATGGATCTAAGCTGGAGCCAAGCACGGCTCAGCCTCTACCAAGAACAGTCAGGCTGAACCCCCATGGGCTCCACCGGTCCCCACCCACTGCCATAGCCTATCCAGAGAAACAAGAACTTATGACAGGAATGATATACTTTTTAAATTCAATAATTTTGTAAAAAAACTTTATTATTTTTCTTATATTAATATTTTTTGCCTGAACGTGTATCTGTTTGCCCTGTGGTGTGTGTCTGGTCCCCATGGAGGTCAGAAGAGGGTATTAGATCCTCTGGAAGTGAGTTACAGGTCTTACGATCTCAGCAAAAACAGCCAGTGCTCTTAACTGCAGAGCCATCTCTCCAGCCCCACCAAGCATTTTTTTTTTTTAAATAATAATTTCTTAGGACTAGTAACTGGTATGTTGTTCAAGTTCTTTGTCTGTTTTTGCTTGTTTTGCTTTTTTGTTTGTATTTTATTATTTTATTTTATAACACGGTTTCTCTGTCTAACAACAGTCCTGGATGTCCTAGAATTCGCTCTGTAGATCAGGCTGGCCTCAAACTCACAGACGCCTGCCTGCCTCTGCCTCCTGAGTACTGGGATTGAAGGCGTGTGCCACCATGCCGGGCTAATTGGTAAAGTGTTTGCCAGTGGGCTGAGAGTCTGACTCGGATCCACAGAAACCATGAAATAAATTAACAAACAAACAAACAAACAAACCTATTTAAAACCCGGTCTTGGAACTGTAGCCTATAATTCTAATCTTGAAGAGGCAGACAGGTAGGGCCCTGGGGCTCACTGCCCAGTCAGCCTAGCGTGTCAGTGAGTTCCAAAGCAGAGAAAGACCCTGTCTTAGGAGCTTTCTGGGGCACAGCATCTAAAGCATGACATCCAACGTTGACCTCTGGCTTCTACATATGCAGGCACAACCTCTACAGACACACGTACAGACGAGCATATACACACATGCAAACACACACAAAAAATCCCTAAAAGTAAAAATAAATGAACTGTCCAATGTCAGAGATATACAAGTGTCCTGGCTTTGGTGTAGGTCTTGAATGAATGCTGTCACTTAGTGATTTCTACTGAGATACAACTTAGTACCCGTGCATGCCTGCCTAGGGTTAAGTGTGTCCCTTTCAGCATGGCCACACAGGCTCACAGAATACACTTGACTTCCGAAGTAGGGAGCTAACTAAATAAATTAAAGTTGAATCCTATTTGCTCAATCAACAGTCAGCTCAGGGAACAGCCGAGGAAGATAACGCTGGGTGAAGCGAGTGTAAGTTCCCGAGAATTAAGACGCTGGGGGAGCCGGACACACACACTCATCTCCCCCACAAGCACTCAGTATTAACCCAAGAAAGAGGATTTTCAATAGCGCCCTTGGCTCATGCAACACTCCTGCCTAGCCATCGATGGGATTTACAAGGACAGAGAGTTAAACCTCAAATCCACCCGAATGGGGACACGCAGGGATGTCTCTGCCAGACAAAAGGGTTGGGGGGTTAAATCTTGGTCCTGTCTCCTTTGGGCCCCACGGGTCAGAAAAGCCTGGACCGCTATGGACAGCCAGGGCTGGGCTGCGAGTCTCACTGTATGGTATTTGTTATCTCACAGAGGTTAAGTATCCAAACAAGACCTTGTGCTGCCCTGCCCCGGCTCAGATGCTTCAAAGATTTCAAGAATGTTCATAATCCCAGCTGTCACCCTAACTCCATGTCCCAAGTCCCACATAATTAAAAAAAAAAAAAAACTGTGGGCATAGCCTCCTGCTCCCTCCTCCTTCCGTCCTCCACCCACCCTGCCTTGTTCTCCTAAGGCAGGGCTCCTGACACATCACCCTTGTTCTGACCTGTCCTAGCTCGGAGAAGCTGGAGTCCGTACAAACCCTGCACAAACAAGCAAGGCTGGTAATATCCCAGCAGGGTCGTTAGGGCACCCCACTGATGCCAGAACCCTGTGGTTTAGCTATGGTCACCTGCCCCCAGCCCTCTGGCTACCTCCACTGAGTAGGCACGGTGAGCAAGACCTGTTCTAACAGAAACTGGACAGGCCCGGGCTGCAATTAGGACCATAATTCTCCTCTCTCTAGGTTCACAGCCCTATTCATCTTTGCAATCGCTGCAAGACAGGCCAGCCAGAGTGGGATAGATTAGCCACGGGGTAGCCTGCATCTCCACACAAAAGAGAAAAGTGTGGAAAAAATGGCTCCCTGGGTCCCCCATTCTTCACCCCCCTCGGGGAGAAAAACCAGATTCATGGAAATGGCTATTTATACAGCGCTTTCTCAATCCATCCCCAGGCACAATTGTCCAAGTTGCTTAGCTCCCTCTCTCCTGGCAGATTCCAGTCTGCAACCCAAGCCTCCCAGAAGGGCCCTGAGACTCCCCTGGGAACCACCCTGGGAACCACCGTTCTTAGCCTCTCACTGCACACCCTAAGGCCTATCCTGAGGCTCCTGCTTCTAATACCAGAGACTGAAAGAGACAAACAAACAAACAAGTCAGCAAGCAAACAAGTACAGGGATCCCATCCCTGACCTTTTGAACAGATGGCAACAGCAAAAGGGCACTGGGCCCCAGGGCCCCAGAAACAAACAAGTCAGAGTGGACAACAGGGCTCTCAAGCTCCCACCAGAAAGGCAGGGTAACCACTGGGCTTTTCCTCAAGAGCAGCCTCCAAGACACTGCTTTCATGTCCTATGTCCCCATGGCCAGCATGTCCTACCTCCTTGCCTTACTCTACCATCTGCCATAGCATGCATATGTCTGTCCACACCAAATGCCCAGGCTGCCTGCAAATCCACCCTTAGGGGACATTCCCCTCCATTCCAGAACACAGGTGCCAAAGGCATACTG
Source organism: Apodemus sylvaticus (assembly GCF_947179515.1). Lineage (NCBI taxonomy): Eukaryota > Metazoa > Chordata > Mammalia > Rodentia > Muridae > Apodemus > Apodemus sylvaticus. The sequence goes on along the minus strand of NC_067488.1, from coordinate 56,224,218 downwards.
CCTTTGTGACCTCACACCTGGCCACCATGGACACAAGAACTTCCCTCTTGACCAAAGGACCAAATCTAAGAGCTTAGAAGACTTTGGGACTGCTTTGTCCCCACCAGTCCCAGCCAGAAGGAACCCATCCACTGGCTCGCAAGTCTCCAAATGACCAGCATCTCTTTGTGGCCACATAGGACTGCTCACTACAACACAACTCAAGCAGGCTGGATGAACTCAAAGAAGCCCCGACACCTTAAGACCCATGTTTTTCCCTCAGGTGAATACCCCAGACAACAAAGAAGCAGTGGAAAGGGTAGAGAATGTGGACCCCAAACAAGGTCTCAAAGTATAAGGACCCCACGTCCTGGGGCTTGTGGCACACCATGTCACCATGTGGTCTTCTACACACACACACACACACACACACACACATACACACACAGAACTGCCTAGCAGATGATACCAACTTGAGGACCGCCCTGGGGGAGAGGGTAGGGGCTGAAGGAAATGACTCATGTTTGCAGGAAAGAGTTATCTCACTAGCAGGGACCCCCAGCCCGTGGCAGAACTGCCCACTCATGAAGTAAATCACCTAAGGTTGAAGGAAGACCAGCCTCCAACCCCAAGACGCGCCTGTAAGTTCCAGCGGAGGAGCTCATCCACCTACGGCAAAACCAGCTACTTTCTCCAAAGTAGCACCTGAAATCAAGGGAGAACTATCTAACAATGTATAGCAGGCTAGAATGCTTCCAGGATCCAGGTAGCTCACTAATTAGGCAGGGAAGCTATAGAATACTTCCAGTCTTTCATCCTTAGAAACCTGGAGCTAGTGAGAAGAGCTGTAGGAATCTGTACCTGTACTTTCCAGGGCTCAGTATTTCCCACTGGCGTAGGGGAGGGCTGGGCAGCACAGGTATAGGCTGGGCAGCACAGGTATAGCATGTGCAAGGGCTCTAGCGACCACCTACAGTGGGTGCCCACCAGAGCAGGCTGACTCCAGCGACACCAAGACTAAAGAGCAAGAAGTTTCCAACACAGTGCCCACTATTTGCTGCCTACCAGTGCACACCAAACAAGCCAATGGAAAGAATCCCAAAGGGCCGCTGTGACCACGGAATACAATGTGAACCGCACAATAACAGTCTCAAGAACTGGATGGGACAATCCTGCAATCTAGAAGGGACCAGGAGGGCAAAGGAACCCAGAACGTGAGCGTTCTCGAGTTGTAGGCATTTTGACGATGAAGAATTCTGTCCACCTAGCCTGAGTCTGGTGGGTACCCGACCGATCTGTAAAGCAGCACAGCAAGGGACATGGGTGCAGTTTCCCCAGTCCTCACCCCTTAACAGCCTTTTCTTCCCCAGCCCCCAATCCATTCAGTCCTGGCCTGCTCAGCACTGGCTTCAGCCAGGCTACCAAAGTGGAGCGCTGGTGCCACCTACCGAGGGTCGGTGGCATGCGGGTAGGCGCAACTGCCACCGAGCCTTGCGGGGCAGGGGATGGCAACCGCAGCCTGGGCTTTAGCCTGGGCTCCAGGACCACACAGGAGCTAGCCAGGCCCCAGCACATCCGGGCTCGCACCTAATCCGCGCCGACCATGAGCCCAGAGGCACCGAGGAGCGGCAGATCCAGCGCTGGGCTCTGGGAAGGCTCGCGCCATCGGCCACTCTGGCCCCGCAGAGCCTCGGCCCACCTCGCTGGCAGCGCTGGAAGGTGCTGGAAACAGTATCACGCGCAGGGGCCGCCGCGAGCAGTGTAGGGTACCGCGCGCGCCGGGGACAATTACCTTCTTTGAGGAACTGCGCGTGAATCACCAGGACGAGGAAGCAGCAGAGCGCGGCCCCTGCGAGTGCCCAGAGCGCCTTCAGGAGCTGCATCGCGGAGTGCCAACTCGGCCGACGCCCCCGAAGTCGCGCAGCGAAGGTCCAGGAGCCGCATCAGCGCCCCGCTGGGTGCAGCCGCTTTGGCCGCCCGATCGCGCCCTCCATCCGCCGCCAACGCCGCGCTCCGCCGCGACTGGAGGCGCCACTCCGGGAGGCGATCTGTGTCTTTTGGGCAGGGGGAGGGGACGGCGCGGGGGAGGGCGCCGGGGAGGGGGCGGGCGGGGGCGGGGAGGTTAGCAGAAAGTCTCGGGCCGCGGCGGCCGCCGCTCCGGCCACTCGGCCACCATCGCGCGCTGCGGGGCGCCGGGGGCCCGGGAGCGGGGGACTGGCCGCCGCGGCCCCATGAATCAGCCCCGCCGCCGCCCCCGGAGCCGCGCCGCCAACAGGGCCCAGACCGGCCGCGGATTGCGCAACGGCCCGGCGGGTTGGGGGTCCGGCGCGGCCCCGGCTCTGGTCTCCTGTCGCCCCGCGCCAGAGATCGGCGTTGCCTTCCTCCACTGCTCTGTTGCCGCTGCCGCCGCCGCCGCCTTCTCGGGCTCCGCCGCCGCCGCTGCCCGCTCTCGCTCCGGCGGGGGGCTTAGGGGGCCGCTCCGCCGCCGCTGCCACCGCCGCGCAGAGGCAGCTTCAGGGCCGGGGCTGCGCGCCGTTCGTAGAGCCGCAGCACCATCGCTGCCGCCGGGCCCCGAGCGGCCCTGCCGAGTCCGCCGCAGTCCAACTTGCACGGCCCGGAGCCGCCGGGCCGGTCCCCTTGCCCGGGACGGTGCGGGCCTCCCTCAGTGCCCAGCCGGGAGAGCGCGCCTCCGCCGCCGCCGCAGCCCGGACGAGGCCGGGCCCAGCGCTGCCGCGAGCCGCCCGCGCTGGTTGGGGACGCCGGGGGCGACGCTGAGGGTGGCCGCGCCGACAGGTGGGGCCGGAGACGCTGCGCGCCTCGCCGCCCGCGGGACGCTGCTGCTCCGGTGCTGGTGGCGCGCGCCCGCCGCTCGCCTCGGCGTCTTTGCGAGCTGCGGCGGGAACGGGAGCGCGGCGTGGGTCTCTGTCGGCCCAGGCGGCCAGGCCGCGCTGCCTCGGACTCTGGCCCGCGCCTGCCGCCGTCTGTGCAGCGCCCGGGCCGCCGAGCTGCCTGCCGATGCGCACTGGGCCGCGGAGGGGACCCGGGGGACCTGGCCGCCCTGCAGCGCCCCCGTCTGGCGTGCCGGCGGGTCAGGTGGGGCTGGTCCAGCTGAAAACTGCGGGTCGGGCTCCACCTAGGTGCGCTGGGGCCTCACTGCAGAGCGGCCGGGTTGGCGCCGCTAGTCGGGGAAGAGAGCCCAGCCCCCAACTGGCTTCTACCCCGGGTCCTGGGAAGAATGCAGAACCACAAGGAGGACCAGCGGGCTGACGTGCTGCTAGACAGGTTCAGGGCAGGCTGCTCTCTGTAGGCGGTTTCGAGGGGTTTGAAAATAGCACAGTCGACCAGAAACACACAGTCGTCCCCACCACCACATTGCATCCTGGGCCTCCTGTGTGCCCGCCTCCAGCCAGCTGCGGGACACCCAATGGCACAGGCGGTGGATGCCCACAACCAGCCCCAGAGGAAGCCAGCAGGCATTTCCCCGCCGCTGCCTCCATTCTTCCGCAAGGAAGAGCCGGCATTTGTGTCTGGAGGCACAGAGCTAAAGGCAGTGCTGGCCTTTTTAGAGGGTCCCTCCATGCTAACAGCACTGGGACCAGCACGGGAGGCCTGAAGGCACCTTTGCCTGAATTGAATTTCAAATGCTCAGCTCAGAGCTTTGGGTAGGAACCAGGGACCTATGCTTAGCCTGTATGGCATGCCAGGATGGGCGTTGTCTGGGGTCTGAGGCTCATCTGCTTCACGTGTCATGCAAGAAAAGAGGGCAAGTTCTGAAGGGCTCTTGGAGGTCAGAAAGATCAAACTTCTTAGGGTGCACTTGGGGGAAACTGAGGTCTGTAGAAGCAGGATGACCAATACCATTAAAGCTAGAGCCAACTGGCCAACCAAACTTGATGTTGTCTGCCTGACCAGACTTTACTATGCCCACACCTGGGCAGAAGAGGGGCTGTTTGAAAGCAGTATGTCTCTGTGGCTGCCACCACCCCTCTCTAACCCCTGAAGAAACAAGTGTTAGTCGGAACTCCCACCCCAACCCAGAAGAACCTTGTAACAGCTAACCAACTAAACAATTCAGAATCTACCATGGGAGGAGCTTGGCATTCTCTTGAGCAGTTTCATGAAATGACTGCCCCCACCCTACCTAGTCTTAAGTACTCCTACAAACCTTCCAGCAAAGCCTTCTCTGCGGCAGCCTCTGGATCCTGCCCTGTCCATCTTGAAATGTCTGACCTCCGCCAAGGTCGCTGGCCTACACACCTCACTTGGAACAATGTGTTCCACTTCGAAGGACCAGGGTTTGGCGGGTGCTCATCACATGTACCCAGATTTGGTCCCAAAGAGACTGCAATCTGAGAAGGGCCACCCCTGGCATTTGCTTTGTCCCCAATCTGATCACTATCTGAAAAGAACTAGCTGTTCGAGGAATCTTTCTGAAAATTGAATTTATACAAGACAAAGAAAGATCCTACAGAAATTCATGGCCCACCAATTAATCCATTCCCACTGAATAGCGTGTGTGTTATCTCCACTTTTAAGGACCCAAAGGATCCTCCCCTGGGTGCCAAGCCCTCCTACTGGGCTGGCAGGCAGTGGTGCTGGTGGTGCCCTTCACAGAAACTACAGGTAAAAAGCCAAGAACCTGAGTCTGGCACCCAGAGAAGCAGGTGAACTGTGCAAACTGAGGAGCCCACTGGACTTAAGACAACTGCACATTCACCTGACTAGTGGAAGCCACCACCGGCTTCAGGAGGGGATAGCAGAGGCTGTGGACACAAAGGAAAAGATTTTTTTTAAAAAACAAAACAAAAAAAAACAAGTCATTAGACTGTGGCAGAATGAAGAAGTGCATGAGCTGGCAGGCCAAGGGAAGTCTGGTGCTGAGAGCTGGTGGAAGAGAAGCCACCTCAAGAGAGCCCTTTCCCTATCCGTGCCAGAGTTGGCACCGTTTGAGCGGTCCATCGAACCTGCTGCTGGAAGGGTACTTAGCCAAAGAGCTGCCTCACCAAAGATGCAGGTGACAGAACCCCTATACCTGTCCTGTGCTATTGCCAGGAAAGTTACCTGAAGAAGCCATGATGTGCTGCCCAAAGAGGGACAGTCCCCTCATGCCACATACCTGAGACATGGGGATCCAGACGGAAGGGGAGGGCGCCGTCTATTTGACATCTCTCTGGGTAGGAGTGAACACTGCTGTCAATTAGGCATGCAAGCAATAAACACAATAGTTCAGCTGTGACTGTGACTTTGTCACCAACAGAAATCACAGGTATTTTCATATCAAGTTACAGATCTATGGCTATCACAACACATTGCTTATGTTCACCATTATTTCAAATTACAGTCATTCCACAGCCGAGCTTTTCATGCAATGCTTTAATAAAGACGCAAACAGACCCTTGATTCAAAATGCGCTTTATTATTTTTTTTAACATTTGATAACTACATTTAATATAATTGGCTTTCTTAGGGATCTCGTGTATGTTTATATTATTCTAAGGCAGGTTCCACAGACTTCAGCAGTTAGCCAATTATGCCCATGACCCCTGCCCTTGTGGGAAACTCAGGGCTGCATACATAACTGCTGTTGTGTGGGGTGGAATGGAAGGAGGGCCTCCATGCAACACAGCCTAAATGTCTGGATACTACAGATACGATATTTACCAGCCCAGCCCATTCTGGGTTGGGGCCTGGGGGGGTGGCTGCTGGACCCTAGGCTCTAAGCTCACTTCCAAAGAGGCTTATGTGCGTGTGTGTGTGTGTGTGTGTGTGTGTGTGTGTGTGTGCGCACACAATATTTTCAGAGAACACAAGCAGTATACCAGAGAGTAATTGCCCACAGCATCCCCTGGCCAGTCACTGCCTACTGACCCCTCACTGTGCACTGACAAATTCTACACTCTGGTCATTGCTGGTTCTGTCCCTTTAAAGATCTTAACCAATCACTGCACACTGACCATTTATCGTATGTTGACAAGTTACAATACCCAAACCACTTACTGTATTCTGACTGTTTCCTGAACACTGACCAGTTACTGCTCTCTGCCTATAGACCTCCAGCTTCTCCCCCATGCAACAGAGCCTGACAGACAGAGCTACTAGGTATCTACAGAAAGCCAAGCACAGAGAAGGGAGGCCGAAGACATACATTCCACAGTTAACTCTGAGAAGACAGAAATGAGTCAGGGACAAAGAAAGGAACCATCATAATCCTAAATTCTATCATCATGCTAAAAAATACAAGGAAACACCATAGTGACCACACAAAACCAGGAGATGAAAGAGGCTTAAGATGAAAATAGTGTTCAGGTCTTAAGATGCAGGATTATGTTGTGTGGCAAAAAAAGGCCGGGTATAGAGAGTAGTCAGCAAAACCTACAGTGTGGAGCCCACAGAAGGGGAACACAGGAAAGGCCTAGGGGCGTTACAATGTGGTGAGAAGATCTCAGATGTTCAAGTCTCCTATTAGAAATTCTGAAGGCAGAAAAGATAAAAGAGGAAGATGTGGTAAGAAAAACGGAAGGGCTTGCCACCCAGAGCCAAGCAGCCCTGAAAGCCTGTAAAACCAAGTAAAGTCACTTCTGACCCATGGAATCTGAGGAGAAGTGACAATGGGCTTTTGTTCAGCAATGCTGCCTTCCTCTTCAGAGCAGAGCAGTGTCCTCTCCAGCTGGTGGGAAAAGACACTGTACCAAGGGTGCTGGCCAGCTCCTCTGTCCGCAGAGGGCATCATACCACTGAGGGCAGCTGGAGGAACCTTCCCACCCACACACTGCTCAGAAAGCTGACAGAGGTTCCAGCAGAGAAAGGAATCACATGGAAGAATAGATAGCCAGGAGATATTTGAGGTGCAGTGGTGTGGTGCAGAAGACATGCGAAGATGCACAAAGATGCACAAAGATTCACTGGGCCCTGAAATTGGGAAGAATTTCCATCAACAGGCGAGATCTTTACAGTGAAATACCATGTCTCTCTCTTTCTCTCCGTGGTTCTAGTCACTGGTCTCCTCTGTGGGATGCTACATGGTCGGAATGGTCCAGGGAACACTCTGTTTCTACACAAGTCTTAAAACAAGCTCACAGACAAATCTCAGGGAAAAAAAAATTCCAGCAGCTAGCTAAAACACAGAGTCCTAAACTTCGATCATTAAAGATACACGTGCATGGGCTGTGGGGGACGGCTCAGTGGGTAACAGCGTTTGCTCTACAAGCAATCTGCAGCATGTTTGGAAGCACGGAAAGGTAGATTCTGAGAGCTTCCTGTTCACTGAGAAACCCTTTCTCCAGGTGGAGAAGGTTAGAGGAGGATACCTACTCTGGTCTTGAGCATGTACATGGGTATGCACATCTGCACACTTACATGTATGCCCCATACATATACCACACAATATGCATACAACATAACACATTCGCACACATGAATGAATGAATGAATGAATGAATGAATGAATGAATGAATGAAACAGTGGGTATGACTTGAACACCAACTTGGACAGAGAGTCAGGGAAAGGTGGGCTGAGAAGAGAAGGGGTCTACACTGGCTCTGGGACGTGCCCATGGACACAGGCCATATAATTTGGTGATATGGGAAAGTTGTGGAAGGTAGTCTTCAGCAGGGCACTACCCTTAGTGAGCAGGGTCTGAGAGGGAAAAGACATGCACCTAGGTCTCTAGCAAGTGGCACAGCCTGGGAAGTGGAAAGGATACATCATCTTTGCTACTCTGTAGCATAGACTGAGTCTCTCAGAGATCCAGGCCCTGTACAGATGAGGGACCAATGAAGACCTCCAGATGCATGTAAGCTGGAGCATGAGAAAGAGAGTTTGAGCTGTTCCTGCTTTGCAGGCCATTCAGGTTGATATGGAAGCTTGCATCTATCTATCTATCTATCTATCTATCTATCTATCTATCTATCTATCATCTAGCATCTATCTATCATCTGTCTATCTCTATCATCTGTCTATCTATCTCTATCATCTGTCTGTCTATCTATCTATCTATCTATCTATCTATCTATCTATCTATCTATCTATCATCTGTCTGACTGTCTCTATCTATTATCTATCATCTATATATCATCTATCTATTATCTATCTATCTATCGATCGATCGATCATCTGTCTGTCTATCTATCTACCCATCTATCTCCATTCACAAGTTTCTGTGCATGCTCACATGTATACATGTGTACTGATGCACATATATTTAATGTAGTGCTCATATATGCACATCTTTCTAGGTACATTCCTATGTGCACAGTTGTGGCTACTGTTTGTGTTAGGGAGAAGTCTGTGTGCATCCCTATTGTGTCTGTGCATGTGTGTTCGAACATACTTTCTCCAGAAAGCCACTCAGACATTTTCCAGGGCACATTCCCTGGAGTTTTCCCTGTGACCTTGTCTCAACCATAATATGTTAGCATCAATGGAATGAACAGTCTGTGTACCTTCCCTATCCACCCACCCATTCCTGGTTTCTTCAGCACTAGAGGGAGTGGGGATCTTACTCAGACTTAGGGGGCAGTTAAGCATGCAGAAATCAGGAAAGTCTTTGGTCTATTGCCCATTGTTGGTCCTAAACAAAGAGTCCAGGGACATTTCTGCACCCTTCTTTCAGCCAAAATGTTCTAGTGACATGGTATCTCAACAGCCATGATGGGCAGGGTGGGTGGGGAGGAAATCGTGCTACCTGTTACCCCCAAGATCATTCTACCACTGGTGTGCACAGGCAAGAACACCAATCCCCATCACCAGAAGCCTGCCTTAGACAACTATCCACCATGACTGTTTCCCATCTATGGTATCTAGGTCCACCTTCAGGCCAGACAAGCCTTAAAAGCAGCTTTGGGGAGGATGAGGGGGGCACAGTTCAGTCCTTGTAGTTTAAATTTTATCTCAGGACTGTGCGTTAGTAGAGACATTGTAAAGCCCTCTATGGGGAAAAAAATTTCAAATAACTGAATAGTTATCTTCTGTAGGATACAGCTGTCCCACTTCAGAGTCCATATCCTAAGGAAAGACATCAGCTGATCAAGGAGGTGTCAATACACCTATGTGTATGAAGCCCTGTTCACAAAATCTGAGATTCAGAGTTAGCCTCAGAGATCACAGACTCATGAATGGATTAAGGAATCAAGGGATAATGAAGTGTGTGTGTGTGCGCGCGCGCGCGTGCGTGTGTGCGTGTATGTGTGTGTGTGTGTGTATGTGTGTAAGCATACACACGTGTGCCAGAGCTGGTTACTATTGTACATATATTAGTGTGTTCTTACATATATAAACATTGATAGAAGTAATAGAATACTACTCATCTTTGAAAAAGCCCCTGACATTTGGAACACAACGAATGAGGCTTTGGGGCAATATACTAAGGGACATCACCTGGGCTCAGAGAAAAGCATTGGTTTGTCACCAATTTTTTTGAGTAGAATAAAGCTGACCTCACAGAAACATGCTAGTGAAGTGTGCTCACCAGTGGCTTGAGGAAGCAGAGATGGGGTGGAGGAAGGCTAGGTATAAAACCACAGACAGAAGCAGGGAGCTCAGATGAGCAGATATAACAAGGTGATACAACAGTGAGATTGGTGTCCTGTTTCAAAACAGGGTTTCCCAGCACAAAGAAATAGCAGTATCTGGGATACTAGGTAAGACAACCCCCTGACTGGATCCATATGCTGCCACACCTGATATACTATCACAGGCATACATGACCAATCAAAATCAAACACTGCTTTGTTGAAAAGGTCTTCCTAGATGTCTCTGAACTTAAGCCAATGTCTTGTTTTTGCTTATTATCCTATCAAACAGTAGAATGAAAGACAGGTCTAAAATACACCATTTTGACAGCTTGATGGGACTTCCTCTGAGATCTCAATCTTCTCCTGTTAAGGGTTAATTTGGTCAACTAGGCTAAGATCACATAGGAGATTTAAAACTCTGGGCATGTGTTCCTGAGAGGCTTAAATGAGGGGAAAAGACCCATTCTGAACATGGGCTGAGGTCTTGCACTGAACGGCAAGGGGAAGATAGGAAACCAGCTCTTCCCCCTCTCAGCTTCCTGACTGCAGACAGACATGGTATGACCAGATACCTCACACCCCATCCATATGCTTCCCTGCTTATGATGGACAATACCCTTGAACTATCCGTCAAAATAAACACTTTCTTCCTTCAGCTGTTTTTGTCAGGAATTTTGTTACAATGAGGAATGAAGGGCTACACAGCCCTACACAGAAAGGCTGGAGTCAGAAATGACTGGTGGGGCCGTCCAGGGCCTACTGAGCAAATGACATGAGGTGAGGGAGGCACCTTGTCTGCTCCCTACCCTGCAGCAACAGTTCCCACACAGCACAGTCAGATGTTAGCCAGCCCTCGCCACCTGCCCAAGCCAATGCCCAAAGCCCCCTGCCCCATATTCCCTGGAGATTCTCTTTCCAGAAGCCTCTTTGGTCATGTTGCTAGTGTTGGGAGGAAAGGAAGGCAACATCCTCTCTCCAGTGTGCACCCAGTTTGGTATTCAGGTCTCCTGTCACTGAGTTGGCAGGCATGTAGCAAGACTCAGCATCTCCTTCAGAGAAGAGATAGGGATGTCACACCAGGTTGGTCTCAGCAAGGCTCCCAGGCCACCCTTTCCCTGAGCATTGAACCCTCAGCCCAGGGTTATTCTCCATTCAGCCTCCAGGTCTTATGTGGTGAATCCTCCAGGTCTCACCATGCCTGGTAGGGAATAGTACCCCACCCTGGTTGAGCCGAGTTCTCTTCACTTCCAAACCTAGGCTATGGTTGCCTTTTTTTTTCTGCCCGAGATAGAAGCCCCACCTCACTTTGTCCCAGCTCCTTTTTTAAAGCCATGGCCCAAGTGGTGATGCCTAGACCTGAGAGGGTCTGACAGACCTTACACAGCTGGCTGGCTAAAAAACGAGAAGCCTTGTCACATGGCATATGCCAATGTTCAAGTCAAGTGGTGGGAACAGCCAGTAATGCCTCCAGCTAACCCAGAGGTACCTGTATTTGGGTACACAGCATACTCCTCAAGAGGATGCAGAAGTTCTGGTGACAGCTGGAACACTCCTCCAGCTGTTGCTACAAACACAGATGTGAGCCGCAGTTAGCCCACATAGTATTTAAAATCACTTTTTCCAGGTTTCTTGGTACTGACTCGTTCTTCTGCCACTCTATACACCATTCCCAACCAAGCCTGCGAGAGGCCTTCCAATTCCAGTAACTTACTGTTACATGTCCCCAGAAGCCCCTCAGGATCAGGAGTCTGAGCCCCAATGCAAGGTCTACATGTCTGCGGTATTCCACCTCAGAGACCCCTCTGAAGTCATTTCTGCTTTCCAGAGTTCTCAGTAGCCCACTTGAGGGTGCATATAGTGAGCACCCTAAGATGGATATATCTGTCACTATGTCTGGTAAAGACTCAAGGGGACAGCCTCCAGCCCAAGCTACTCTTTGGCTCTGTTCACCTTTATGGTTATCTCTTGAGTTCAGAATAGACTGTGTCTCATGGGCTCTGCCCACGAGAGCAGAAGGATGCCCTCCACCTACCTGCCCTTTACCACCCAGATAGAAAAGGAGAGTGGTTTCCTTTCTGCTCAGCTGGAGAGGTATTGGGAGAGCAATGACATCACAAATGTCTGACCCGGCACTGGGAAGGTCCCTCTTTAGCCACCTCAGTCCTACATAAGACTCATCACTGCGATCCTGGCTACTGCAGAAAGAGACCACAGCATACTGCCAGCTTCAAAGTGTGTTTTTATCCTTTCTTTCCATTTTGCACAAGTATAAGAGGCAGAGTCCCATCCCAAGAGAGATCTCTGGGGCCCCGCTGTTAATTAGGATCTAAAGTATATCCCAGGCAGAAATTTTGTAGTCACCCAACCTTTATCTGAGCTCATGTTCCTTCTGCATAAGGATATAGTCTCTAGCAGGCCTTGCTCTGAGCTGTGATCAGCCCTTGATATCACAGGGTAAATTCCAGGATCCCCAGGCAGTACAGAAGAGAGGAATAGGGGAGAGAAAAAGACAACAGTTGGAGAAGAGAGAGGAGAAGTCTATGGTTGGGGGAGCTGTGGAGAGAGGAGAGGTTATATTACTTCTCATGCTGGTCAGCTGCTAGCTGCTACCCACCAGCCTATGGGCTTCACCCACAGCTGAGGGCAGCTGCCTGCTGGCAAAAGCTTGGCCCATACACTCCTCCTTTTCTTTTTCCGCAGCCCCTCTTATAGCCTCAGAAAATGGAAGTATGGCTGCCCATGATGGACTGGGGCATCTTAGCCTTTGAAAGGAAGCTCTGGTGGCTGAATTCTACCCCAGTCTCTGCTCATGCCTCAACCTGTCGCTGTTTAAGTGGGCTCTCTGATCAACACTCCTTCTGAGACTCCAGAGCCATTGCATGTGGCATACCTACACCCAAATGCAGATCTGGGTTGCCCTCAGCTCTAACTGCCCGTGGAGCATTTTGTCCAAGAGAGGCCATCAACCAGGGAGGACAGAGAGTATGAAGCAAGAGGAGGGTGTGGGAGGAGGTATTGTGGAAATCAGACGTGCCCTCCTCTCCTTAGGCTGCTGGCTTTTCTCTATCTCCAGCCAGCCTATCACAGCAGCGTTGGTGGTGCTTTTAGCCCAGACTCATAGATGCTACCAACTTGCTCTCCTTGGGATGCTTATCTTCTCTCTGCACAAAAGCTCACACTTCATCCCAACCCAATAGATCCCCTCTGACCAAAGTAAGGATTGTTTATTTCAAAGCTTTTTTTCTTTTCCTTTTTTTTTCTTTATTTCTGGTGACTCTGGACCTCAGAACAGATGTGTGTGCATGGGGATCTCTTCTCAGAATTTGAGGAACAGATAGACAGAAAATGAGACACTTGGCCCAAGTTATGGTTCAACTTACTTTTTTAATAATTTTTTTCCATTCAAATGTCTCAAGGAATTGTAACACAACTGAAGATGTCTAAACAGTGCATATGGAAGCTGTGGGGCCCAAAGGAAAATCTTCTCCACACAGACAGCAAACCTCTGAAAACAACATGGTGCTCTTTCACAGGGAAGGTTGGGAACAGGGCGGTGTGAAAAATGTATGCTCAGTAGCAGAATAAACTTGGCTCATCCATACCAGCAAGCATGAGTCTCTGGATCGCAGTGAGTAGAACACGGACTTCAGAGCTACAGGGCTGCAGAAACCCAGACAAGATACACCAGATTGTGGAGGGAAGAGAGGAACTCATAATCTGGGCATAAGATTCACACACTTCCCCCAACAGGGTCTCAGTGCAACCTCCTGTTGCCAAGGGTCCCCTCATTCTGAGGAAACTTGGACTTGAGAGCTCAGAACCTGTTTAAAGTTGAACAAGAGGATGGAGCTGGTCATGGTGGCACACACTGGGAATCCCAGCACTTAGGAGGGAGAGTCAGACAAAACTCTGTGATCTCAAAGCCAGCCTGGTCTAGATGAGGAGTTTCTGGCCAGCCAGGGAGAGAAAAGCAGAAAAGGCTAGGACAAAGCTGAGTCTATTGGGAAGATTAAGGTCCTCTTAGAAGGAGTCGAAACATTTCCATAGGCTTTTACAGGTTTCTACTCACTTACCTTTCCATTCATCTACCTGTCCACCTACCAATCATGTATTCACTGATCCATTCATCTATCTATCTACTCACCAATAATCCACCTACTAACCATGAATTCATTGATCAATCCATCCATCCATGTGTGCACTCAACCAGCATCCATCTACCATCTGAACTATGCATCCATCCAGTACCTATCTATTATCTATCCATCTACCTGTTCATTCATCATCTATACATCCTATGCACAAATCCCACTAATCTATTTACCCTCCATAATCCAACTGTCCATCTACCAATCCATTGATTCATCCAACCACACATCCACTTATTGTACATCCATCATCCATCCATCCATCTTCCAACTTATTAATCCATCTAGCATCCTTCAGCCCAATTGTTCACCACAAGTCTGTCTATCTATCCACCACTTACTATCCATCCATCTACCAATCTATTAATCATCTGCTATCTTTCAACATAACTATTCAACTACCAGTCTGTCTGCCTGTCTGTCTGTCTATCTATCTACCTACCTACCTATCTATCCACCAGTCTGTAAATCCATCCACCCACCCATCCATCCATCCATCATCCATCCATCATCCATCCATCTATCCATTATCCATCCATCTATCCATCCATCCATCCATCCATTCATCCATCCATCCATCCATTTACTCACTTAGTTGTGTGGCTTATTTTTTCCATGTGAATTGATTCATTCCCTCCTGGAGGGAGATGGAAGATCCATAAAGCCCAGGAAGCTAAGGAAAGTTGGGAGGATCAGGAAGTGCAGAAAGTTACAAGTCTCACAAGGCCCTTCCCCAAAGATTTTGTAAACAGCAAACAATTCTAGAGAAAAGGAGACTCTGCCTGCAAGTTGGGCAGGTATCTCTAGGGGTGTAGGTTTCATGGGCTTTACCTGAATTGGAGTGATATGGAAACTTTTGAATTACCCATTCTCCTGTAAGTAACACCAGGAAATTCGCTGGTTCAACAAGCTAGACTTGAGTGAAATTGTTTCTTTTATGGACTATGGTTGGTAACCTATAAGGGGTGATTACCTGTTTGCTCCTATCTCTCTAGAAATCTCTATATCTTTACCTATCAACCCCCCACTCACCTTTCCAGACTTTGCCTACCAAAGGGCACTCTGGAAGTAAAACCTAGACCTGCTAAACTAAGACTGTAACTTGAAGTGGACAGTGGTTGGGACAATTTTGTCTTTTCAGGGCAAGCTCTGAAGTAAGAGTATGCAGTAACCTAAGGGTTGATAATGGTGCTAGGTGTGACCAAGCTCTGGGGACCCCTGAGAAGCTAGGAGAGGCAGAGCTCTAAGGTGGCAGATGAGTGCTCTGGAGCAAGGACCTGGGAGTGGTCAAGCATCTCTGCAGATGACTAAAAGCAACCTCTGAAGGGGAAGTCAGTAGATTGTTCCCAAAGTAGGTGCAAGACAGGTAGGTGTAGCTAAGCAGAGGGATAAGGACCAGTGGCTTCGGGTTTTAAACAATCCTTTCTTTAAGGGTCACAAGGAAATGAGCTTTATCCACTCTTGAAACTGGAAGAGCAGCATCGCCTGATGCACTGCTGCCTGAAAGAGCATTGATGTCCTGTATGCTAGTACCTAGGCCCTGGGACATCCATGAACAACTGAGAGAGTCACCTGTACTGTGACAGTCAGGGCATATGAGAGGCATCCCATGAGGCTCTGCAGAAAGGCCAGGATATGTAGACACAGAAGTAGCAGGACAGTCACCATGCCCTTGAAATTGAAAGGGCAGTGGCCACTGGTGCTCCTGAAACCCCAACACCCCATTTCGTTAACTGAACATAAGGAATATACTTATTTGGGAAAGGCAGCCAGCCATTCCTTCCAGAGGAAATGCAGTTCTTGCAGGCCTTAGGGACAGCCCGTAAGACCAAGACTCTAGCATCTGGAGCTCCAGGAGCCCGATGTCTCGGACACCCTTGCCACCATGCAAAAGCAAGAACCTGTCCCAACAGACAGGCACTAACTTTCTTTGAGGACTAACACCTAGCTTTTAGGAACAGTGAGGACATCATCTCCATCTCACATGTGAGATCCGCAGGCCCAGCCACAGCCAGCTTCTCATAATTCCTGGTGGATACATTGCTGATCTCCGAGCTGCCAGGCAGGCAGAGCCTACTTTTCCTTCCAGTGTAAATGCCTACTGTTGTCCACATGGGGGAAAACATGACGAACCGACGGGTGGTAGTAGTGGGCTACCTTCCTGTAGGACCCACTACATGTACCGGGACTTCTAGGCATTCCCACCTGGAGAAAGGGATAGCCTAAGCTAAGGGAAAGGAGATCAAAGCAACAAAGGTCACAAGGTCCAGAAGCATCTCCTATGTTTGAAAGGATGTCCTTTGTAGCTGGTAGGTCTGTCCAAGTAAAGCAGAGTAGGGGACCAGGTCCCAATTACCCTCACCTGACTTAACCAGGCCCTGTGGCTGACCAGGTGGCTCTCTGAAAGCCTTGGGAAAGCATGCAGGGACACGGGCTCTATAAGTAGAATCTAGAGGGTCCTGTCATTGGCTTGCTCAATGTAATGGAATCCTGGCATTTCTTCCCAAGATGTAGGTCTACTGGAAAGGCAGTCCTCTCTGTGTTACAGGCTGCTGTCCCAGATCTGTGGATCTGATCACCAGTCACACTGTGGCTCCCTTCCCTAGGTAGTCTGGAGTCAGCAGGAATGGTGGTCTGGATAGTTGACATCTTGTAGGGCTCACTACATGACAGGAGCAAGTAGGGGACACAGCACACGTGACCAGTCCACACCTTAGATTCACTCTCAGAAAAAGAAATCGAGGCACAGAGAGCTCGAGTCCTCAAGCTTGGGCTCGACACAGGAGCTATGGGTCAAGTCACTACCCTCTGCCCACCACCCCTCATTACCACACAGCAACAGATGGTAACGACTCTGGCCTGTGTTACTTTTTCCCCAGAATGAGGGCAACTTGTTCAGTCCTGGGCTTCAGCGAGAACATCCACTTCCCAAGGAGGTCGAAGCTCAAGTCTGCCATGCACCTCCGTCCTGAACGTCAGAAATAGCTTATTGATTTTCAAGTCCATGGGGGATCTCAGCTTGCGAAAGTAATTCACTCCTGCCCGCTGGCATCCAGAACTTTCTAACAGGGATGTGGTCTGTGGGTTGCAATCACACCCCATCGGTGAAAGGGTCAATCATCTCAGTCCTGACACTAGGGAACTGCTGCGGGGAGAGGACGAGAGGGTAAGGGGAAATGGTTAGGACACTGCCAAGTGTGCTAGCCCCAAGAGAGTGGAAGAGATCAGTTAGGACCAACAGGCCTGAGTTCCTCTTTAGCCACTAATGTGGCTAGAAACATCTGGCTACCAACTAGTTGGAAAGTTACTGAGACTCCCCACAGCCCTATGCCAGCAGCTTGCATCCTTCTGGGACAGCTTCCATCCCTGGGAGTGGTCTCAGAATATCACAAACTGCGAAGGTACAAGGAGCAAGGAGGAGAGGGGGTCACAGGGATGAGGAGACCGTCTCGGCTCATATGCAGGAAAAGCTTTCTGTTCGTGTGTTGAGTTGGATCTGTCATGGGCTGAGTGAGTTTCTCTTTAAAACAGAAGAGATGTTATAGACAGGCGTGCCATGAACCAACCCCAGAAACACGGAAAAGAAAGAAGGACCCACGCATGTGATGTCATTAGCCAAGCAACCCTCTCAATCGGGTGGCCTGTTGGCTTTCCTGATGGGACAGGTGATGTGGTTTCTGCCACTGAAGCCTCAGGGCTTCCCATATTATTCTTTGTGGTTCCCTGCTTCTCATTGCACAAACTCATCTCATTGCACAAAGCTGCCATGCCAGAAATGGAGGACTCTGAAGAACATGAAGGTAAGAGGAGGTCTGTATCTACCATAGTTAAGTCCATGTCTATAGCTGAGATCCGGACCAGAAGAGGCGATCTAGTGATTATGCAGGCCCCAGTTGCCCTGGGAGAGAAAGGCCTTGGATCACAAGCTGATGGATGGCCTCTTCGGGAGTTTTCACACTTGTAGGTCCATGTCACAGCCACCTCTCAAATTGCCACAACATCTGAGCTCCGTTGTCTTGGCCCAAGTGAGGCAGCAGGAGTGCCCACTGCCCATGTCAGCTTGAATGCGCTGGCCAGGCCACAAATAGTCCTGATGGTCTAAAACACAACATTAAGATCCTGGCCAGGGCCCTGTGAAGGCTCTCTGCTTGGGTTCCAGAAGGGTTCCTGTCACTGTGTGTTCGCATGGGGAACTAAGAGAGTCCAGAAGTCCTTCGGGTCTCACTTTTAGGGTGCTGGCCCCACCATTTTGGCCTGCCGCATGACCTAAATCACCTCTCAAGGCTCACCTCTTGAGTACAATACTTTTCTAGTTTAGGGTTTCTGCAGATGAATTTGGTAGGGATGTGACTCTGTCAATGGTGCCTACTCCAGGTGTCCGCTGGGATCCTGGTAGATGAGTGGCCAACTGAGCACAGAAGGCCAATACTCCTCAATCAGACACGGTATGCACTTGTGTGTTTCTGGCCCAGGAACCACGTAGCCTCCCATTTTCTGTGTGCCAGTTCCTGGCCCCTCCATGTCCTGGCTCACTCTCAGCCATGGCCCTATCACCTGCTAACACTGTGTCCTGCGGCTGCCTAAGGGTACCCCATGGGGAAGACCACGAAGACACATTCAGTTGTAAGTGGAATGAATACATAAGGCAGTGAACAAAGGAAGGACTCTTTCTGACACCACCCTCCAAAGAGCAGGGGCAGGGGAGAGAGACAGCGCTGCCCTGCATAGACCTCGCTCCATTCACTGGCTTCATTACCAGCATGGAGGACATGTCCCTGTAAGTAATGTGCCGCTTGAAAATGCAGATGATCGCGAGCCCCAAGCCCCGAGAGGTGCGACGGCTATTAAAACGCATTATGTCAGTTCTGGAGAGGGACGCATTCAAAAAACAAGATTTAATTTGTCTATGTGTAAAACCTAGACTTTAAGAAACACCTAGGGCACACGGCAAATGAGTGTGTGCTGAGAAAAAGCAGACGACGATTTGCTGGCTCCCAGCAAATTGAACATAAGCTCGCATTATAATGCGGCTACAGAAAGCGAAACCGCAATAATGACTATATTGGGATGTTGCGACCACGGTGCTGAATGAGAACGAATCGGCACAGGCCGGGTCCTTATCCATCTGGGAGTTCCCGTCACCTTCCCTGCTCCGGAGAGTCTGAACTTATCTTCCTGATGTGCAGAATCCAGTGGAGGGAAATGGAGGTCACCCTTCCCATCAGTAACAAGGACTTCTAAGAAAAGTCCTCCCTAGAGGGGGAACCCCGGGGACTAGACCCCGTTATGGATTTGGAGGTGACCATCTGTTTGAGAGCAGCCATGATGCCTGGCATCTGTGAGTGACTATGAATGATCATGACCTTGGGAGTTTGCAATGGAGGGCTGGGTGAAGCTGGGTGACAGGCACTAGTTCAGGAGACCTCCAGGAACTAAAGATCCCTGATCAGCCCCCTCGTGGCTTCTTCCTTGCATGGATTTTGGCTATGGTGAAATGTCAGAGAAGGGACATTGAAGCTGTACAGAGATTTCTCCTCCTCTGTCAGACATCCCAGAGCAAGGAGTGAGCCAGGCTGGCCAGGAGAGGCCTCTCTGCCTGGCTCTTCTTGTGTCCTACCAAGATCATCTCCCACGGGACCCGTTCTGTGTTCTGGTCCCCTCATCTTACAAGGCATTACAGACATCCTGGGTTAGTGTCTGTACTAATGACCTCATTGTACCCTGATCACCACGGTAGGGCCCCTCTTCAGATACACTCACAGCCGTAAGTACTAGGACGCAAGACTTTGGCACGTGCCTTTGACAGGGAGGTAAAACTGGCCCATAATTCACTCTAAGTATTGGTGACCTTGTGAGGCATGAGTCCCCAGGCCCAGTGCTCCCATCCCGCCTCCTGGGGTTCTCCTCCTGTGGGATCTGCCGAATGCATACACACACAGCAGTTACGCTGGGCTTTATCAGAGACAATTTTCCTCTGTTCATGAATAATCTCTGTTGTTTTCCTGCTTTAATTCAAGAGCCAAGCAGGGAGGGATGTGGGTAAAGCCAGGAGTCCACAAGCCGTCCTTCAGTGGGCTGCAGAGCTGGTAGTGTCACCTTCCCTGGGGAGCCTGTGGGATGGCCAGCAGTAGATGCCTGGAGATGCCTGGTGAGACTGCATAGGCTCTGAAGAGGAATCTCTGTAGCCCCACTAAACATCCCTGTTTCTGCCTTAGGCTGGGTCTTGGGAGTCTCCCTATCCCCGGCATTCACCCCCAAAGGCTCTGACTATGCTTGGAGCTGGCTCCTCTATGGCATCCAAGAGAAAGAACTGCCCCTATCCACAATGGGCCCTAGGATCTTATCCCTTCAAACCACAGCCAAGAGTGGATGAAAAGATTTACCCGAAAGGCAGGCCTAGCTGTCTCCATAGGCTATGTCTGTAGGGATAGCGAAAGGCTCGTAGTTCACTCCTGCTTTTTAAAGTCCATGCCAAGGGGACAAGGAAATGGCCCAACTCCACCCTGGCCACCTTCAGGCACTGGACCCAACCCTGGGTGGTGTCGTGTGCCGTGAGGAACAACCATGAGGATGACCGCATGTAGCCGCTGCTGAACGAGGGGGCTATGCAGCCACGGCAACAGCAAAAGATAGACGCTGCCTTCTCCACCCACTGCGGAGGGCCCAGTTCCTCTGGCAACCTTGGCAGGGAGGAGTGGAGCATGCTCGTCAATTTTCACAGGAGAGCCTGAGCCTGGGCCGCAGTTCTGTCTGAGATGAAGACATCTTCCTGAGACACTGTGACAATCATGTAGCTGCCCCCCAACTGCAGGTGCTGGGGTGGGGGTGGGGTAGCCATAATCCCCTTTACCTAGACACTCCAAATCTTCCAGAACGTGGGAGTCAAGCGAGACTAGAACCCACATCGTTCCTCCTTCTCCATGTTGTTCATACGTTATCTTCACATTTACGAAACCCACAGTGGTTGCAGGCTCTGTGAGGGAGGAACTCAATTTCAGCCTGGGAGCGAATGGCGGGGGAGGGGGCTCCGGTGGAAGCACCTTGTCTCCGGTTCTTTCAGTTCACTCTGAGGGGCCTTGCAAGTGATGACAGAGGACAGCGCCAAAGTCCAGGAGGACTCTGAGCTGTGACCTTGCACTCGTTGAAAGAACTCCTTAGTGTTCTTCCAAACAGAGACTTCACTCACATCTAGGATCTGTCACAGAGACATAGCTGTTGTACCCCACCCCCGCCCGCCCTCTCCAAGTACAAGGATGGAGCTGGGACGGCAGTGGCACATCCTAAAACCACTAACTCTTCTCTGCCAGGATGCAATTCAGCCATACCCCATCCCCACCACAGAGCCACCTCCCTCTCAGAAGGATGACTACTCCCAGTCATCTAACTGGCATCCAAATGACAGTGACTTGGGTCCTCTTGCTCCCACCCCTCCACCCCTCCCTCCCCCTACACCCCTTACCTCCCCCTCCACCAGTTACCTTCCCCTCCACCCACTATGTCCCCCTCCAGCCCCTACCTCCTGCTTCACTCCAGATTCAGCACCAGGAAGTGTCTTCACAATCTGAGAGCAGGGCAGGGGTGTGTATTGGTCAGAAAATCACAGCCTGGCTGTCTCATCCTAAAGGCAGAGTCCCAAAGGTTGCACAGGGCCAGGGCCACTGGCCTCAGAACTGATGTAAAAAGACAAGAGCACCTTGCCTCTCTTATGTCTGCCTGTGGGGGTCCCTGGAGCACCCTGTGCGTGTCCATGGCTCTATCTGTCCCATTCCCACCCCAGGTCTCCCTGTAGGAACTCTCCTTTGGTATCTCCAGTCACACCTGTTGGGCGCCATATCCTGAAGCTTACCATCCCCCCACTCCCCTCTGGACTCCCAGCTTCTCTCAGAAGGCTGAGGTGTTTTAACGTGGGCTGGCCTGAGAAGCAAGCACTCCTCCTTGCTGAATACAGATGGCGGAGGCTGATTTAAATAAATCTATTAATTATCTGCAGCTTAGCACGCTTCGTGTGTGTGTGTGTGTGTGTGTGTGTGTGTGTGTGTGCACAGCACCTAAATAATGCAATTTTGGAAGCCTCAGCATCTATTACATTTAATTACTTTTCCCTGTGGTGTGGAAGATACAGTAACAGTGATAATGACACAGTCCTGAGAGCCTGGCGAGCCCCAGAGGGATGGCACAGTGGGAGAGGCTGGCATGGGAGGGCAGGAGATGAGTGCTTTCTTACAGACAGGTTCTTACCTCTCCTGCTCCCACCATCCCCATTCTCCTTAACAAACCTCATTCCCCTAGGCCATAAGCCCACAGTAAGGTCCCACTCAAAGTGCTTGCTAAAACCATTCATTTCTCTTATCTGCCAGGAGGACTGGACCTCAGAGTCTCAGGCAGGTCCATGGAGTCCATTTTCCACCTGTGAATAGCCATATTCTAAAACAAGGATACCCCTGCCAGGGAAGGATGGAAGGGGAGGGCGGTGATTCTTAGCCCTCCCTCCTGATGTGTATGTGCCCATCTATCTACTGGGGCTTTTGTTGGGAGCCACTACTCCTAAGATGTTCTAGGTATGTGTGTAACCTCTGGCCAGGCCAAAGCATACCCATCTCCTAGATGCCCTTGAGGAACTGAGGAAGTGGCTTATTAATCCCAATATTAATACCAGCATCAGCCATCCTAAATTCTTAGGCCTTGGAGATAAGGATGGGCACAGCCTGGCTGCAGAAGGCCTCAAACCCCAGGCTGCTGGCATTGTGGAAGGCACACTCTAGCCAACAGCGGGGTGTCTGTCTAATGTGAAGTTTCCTCTCTCCTCCTGTAATGATCTTCATGTCTAAAGATACATTCCCACTTGATCCACTGCATAGAGGTGAAGGATGATTGAGAAAAGCCAGAAAGGGATCTCCCTAGGGTATCAGCATCTCTGCATCCAAAGTCCCCCAGCAGAAGGTCTGCATCCCTGCTAGGCACCGGAGGAAGCACAATAGCATCCCTGCTGTGCTGGGAGAGAGGCAGAGCTTGCTTTGAATCCAAGGCCATGGGATGAGAATGACTCTGCCACATAGCTGCAGGTGCAGACAGTCACCTTGCACCAGCCCCCATGGTGGTGTTAACTGTTTCCTCTGAGGCTCACAGGACTGTGTAGCCATTTCAGCCCTGAATTCCAGCCTCTTTGACAACCTGCAGGAGACCCTCGTGAGATCAAATAATGTTCCCTCGCAGAGTCTCAGGAGACTCACAAGGGGACCACAAGGTGTTCAGGAGTCTGTCCTAAGACTCCATTCCTGCTTGAGGATATTTGAAAGAGAAGGGATTAATTGGTTTGGGGACTTTTAAGTGTGGTAGTTGTCTTTAAGCCTCTCATATACCTGTAAATAACCCTATTACACCCACTGGCTCAGCAGGCAGAATGCGGACAGAATCCTTCCTTTGGTCTCTTTTTTGTATGGGGTGACTTGATGCTTCTTCTTGTCACCCCAGGAAAGTCAGGGGACATGCACTGACTTAACCCTCCCCCCCCCCCAGTAGGCACCACAAAGCCTGCAGTATGCCAGCCCTGGGCTGTCATAGAACGACAGAAGTAAGTTTGACAGGAACAGACCAAGACTCAGTGGATCTGTGGCAGCAGGCCCTGTCTCCTTTGCTCCTGCGGATGCTAATGGTGATTTTAGCATTCTCCTTCTGCTCCCACCTCCTCACTGGCTGTGCTGATAAAGTGGGGCATTATTAAGACATTCCTGAGGACACAGAACAGCTGCTCCCCTGAGAGGCCATCAGGGTACCTCTGGGGGCCTTCTCCAGGGTAGACAGACCTGGGCCCAGTGTCAAAGTCTGTAGAGATGATCCTGCAGTTGATATCTGGGGACAGAGATGCCAACATCTTTCTAGGGCTAACTCCCCTGGAGAGAAGCCTGCAGGTCTGAAGAGAATCCCAACATTAATAATTCTTAAATTATATTCAGGCACCTGGGAAATTTTGGAATAATAATAATTTGGAGGTCTAATCTGTTAAAACAATAGCTTTCAATATTCATTTGTTACTGGCAATAAATGACCACAGTAATTTGATGATTAAGCTGCTGTGACCTTCAATGAACCTTAAAGATCCTCATTTGCATTCTCATTAAAATGACAGCTTCTGTCTCATTCTTTGAAATCCTGAAATGCCCTCCTTTCCAGAACTTTCAGGGCCTCCCTAAAGAGTAATTAACTCATGTGATTAAAAATGTAATATGTTGGGAACATTTTTTACTTTACAAAGGTACCAGGTTAAAAGTTTTAATATGTACTGTATTAATCATAACTCGTTTTTGATTTTTTCCAAGAAAAAAAAAAAACCCTCACAGAGTGAGGGGAAAATGGGCAAGCTTGTCTGCCAGTGCTGGGTTGCGCTCATGTCTTTCCTATCCCAAGTTTCATTAATGGGAAGAGAATGATGGAATAAGGTAATCAAACTGCTTCACCTTCAAAGCACACCCCAGGCCCCAAGGAGCACCCCCAAGAAACTGCTTTGCTGGGCCTCCTCCCCAACTCTTCAAAGCTGCTCTGCTCCCTGGGAGCCCAGGTGGGAGTGAACCCCTCTGAGAGGCTGTGAGAATACATTCCAGGAGCTGAGGCTAGATAAAAAGCCAGCTGAGGTTTGACACTTTGGAGGAATTTCCATATATGCTTTGATGCTTACTTCGGGGAGGACATACAGGACCATGTGGGAGCAAGCAGGATGTTCCACACTGGGCAGAGATGGGACCCCAAGGCTGGGCGTGGGCCATGTGTTCCCTGGAGGAGCACCTTTGGGTGACACCGTCTCTGACCTCTACATGCCCCCTGGAGAAGAGAAGCCTGAAGCTGATTAGATGAAGGATGGGAGAACCAGGACCATGCTGCAGTCAATGTTAGGGAGATGTGGGTTGACAACACACACCTGGGTTGAGCACCTGACTTTGCCTGGACAGCCTTAGGAAGCCTCTAGAGGAATGGATCATGCCCAGGGAAAGGGAGACAAGCAGGTACAGGGTGTAGTCACATGAGGGCCTTGGGACAGGACGGCAAAGCCCACTTCAGTATCAAACACAAGTGTCTATGAATCCTGTATTCCTGTCCACTGGCCTGCTCTTACAACCCTTCCCAGCAGTTCTCCCAGAAGTACACCAGGATTGATCCTCTGACCTCTCCCCAGACCCATATCTGCCTCTCTTCATCAGTATGCCTCCTTCCAGCAGAGCAGTTCCCAAGCCAGGAGCTCCAACCCCTGAGCCGTTCCCGGTCTGCACCCTACCACACCCATGCATGAGCCACCCCGCCCTGCCCCTACCAGGATGCCTTTCCATGTCTTCTCAAGCCATGTTACTGGCTCAACCCTTAGACATACAGCTTCCATAAAATCCAAACCTCTTTGCTAGATGTCCTAGGTATGCTGAGGAGGGAAGCCAGTCTGTTCCTCTCACTCTCTCTCCCAATCTCTTGGGCCTTCCAGGAACCTTATAAGTAACTGTTAAGCCTTGAGCAAGGTTCTGTGACATTGTGGACTTCTCAGTCCAGCCAGGGCACGGAGGACATGCACCAGCCAGAGTTTCAAGCCTCATTGGGCAGGTCGGCACCATATAAACACATGAAGCCAGGTAGGAAGGTGGTGACCATTGTGGGGTTGCAGGATATATCACCAGCCAAGAGTATGAATAGGAAGGAATGTTCTGATGAAAGCAACTCTGGACAAGCAGATGGATGGAGGAAGCCAGAGAATAGGTTTGGGAAAGGGTAGGTGGTCCCAAGGAGAGATGGTTTGTGAGAAGGTCTGAGTGGGAAGAAATGTAGGAAAAGAGTAAAGAATCCTCCAGATCATGTAGATAACCAGTCTTGAGTACCGTAGGCCAGCTAGGGTAGGGGCAGTGCTGGGCGGAAGTGGGATGCAAGGTGACCAGGGTGCTTATCAAGCAGTGGTAATGATGACCCAGGAGGCAGAAACGGGCCTGCATTTGTTGTCGAAGTCTGTCCTGCCAGACAGATGGACCTGCAGTTTCTAGGTTGAGGTTTCCCCCTGGGTTACATGATAGATTCCTTTGTACCCCAATAGAGCAAGGGTGGAGACTTGTGGGTAGAGAGGGTATGAATGTAAAAGAAGAACAAGAAAGGAGGGACAGAGAGAGGGAGGGAAGGAGGGAAGAAAGAAGGAAAGAGGAAGGGAGGGAAGAAGAAAGGCTGGGAGCGTAGGTAAATGAACAAGCCAACAATACTTCCTTTGCATTGTCCCAAGCAGGCCTTAGTCTAGGATTCTGGACAGGAGACCCCACCAAAGGTGAACACCACAGCCATCCCAGATCTCACCCAGCGTGGAACATAGTTGCTGCTTGGTATGATCAGCCAGCAAGAATTCCAGTGGAACTGCCTACTCGCTCTCTGGGAGCCAGGTCCCTCTGAGAATGATAAATATTTATTTAAGGTTTTTCCAGATGTCAGCATGATGAACGGACCCTTGACAAAATCAATGACTCAAGTAAGCTCAGTTAATCTATGGGGGACCCTCATAGGGGATGTCCCCATCTGTCTGGGACTCAAGAACCCCTTGAGGGGTTTTTGGATGATTGATCCAATTAGGCTGGAGCAGCAAAGAGGGCGTCTGGCTCTAACCTGGGAAGGTAGTGTTCTCTGTCTGAACAGAGGAGGCCATAATCTCGCTGGCCCTTGGGGATCTCAGAACAGGCATGTCTTTATGTGTATACGCATGGTGAGCTCAAGGTGGACCTGGAGCTCAGCGACTAACTAAACCTTAAGGGTTTATTTGTAAAAAGACCACTCTGCAGAATTCCTAAAGGCATCTTGGCCCTCCTTAAAATGGGTTCCCAGATCCGCATTGCCCCAACAATGACCTGCCAGGCTGGCAGGTAGGGGCAGCATCATTAGTGAAGGCCTTGCCCTACTGATTGAGTAGCAAGAGGCCCATTGTAGCCAGGATCCATGAGGTATGTGTGTGTGTGTGTGGGGGGGGTTCTCTTCTGTCCCTGAAAGGATTGCCTGGGAAGCTCACAGCCTTGCAGAGATGGAATGGAGCCGGAGAAAGAGAACAGAATATAGGTAGAAAAGAGCCGGAGCCCAGGCCTCTGTAGGAAGTGATAGCTCCCCTGCTATGCCTGTGCCAGATGTGGGTTTCCATGGGCCCTCTGTTCCCCCTCTTGGACTTGGCAACACTGCTGCCAACATGCCACCATGTTGCCGTACCACCCCCAAGAAGCCTAGGGGAGAAGGGATATCAGACCAGTTCCCACAGGACAAGGCTCTTCAGAAAGGGGAGCATGCACAGGAAGCATTACTGTCTCATGCAGCTCCCTTCTGCACTTCATTCCAGAGATGGCAGAACACAAAGAAGTTGTCCAAACCCTGCCTGTCCTGGACCAGGCCACGCACATCCATAGCCAAGGGAAAACAGAGCACCAGGCCCGAGAATCTCCACTTCAGTATCCAGGAGCTGTCTGTCCCTCCATTTTGAGCAAGGAAAACTAGTAAGCTCCAACCCTGGAAACCAATTCCATTCACCCATCCCTTCAACAGGCTGAGGAGACAATAGAGCCTGGCACTGAGACTACCCAGCCAAGGCCAGGCTTTTGGGGAGCAGGATGCTTAACTGTCATCTCATGTGGCCACCTTCTCAGATTCATTTGTGATCAATGTCTCTGCTTGCTGGAATACCCAGGGAACAGTCCCCTCTAGGCCAAATCAGCCACTGACCATAGGGGGATGAAGGACCAGTCAGCGGTGTGGCTAGGGCAGCAAATGCCACAGTTCCGCCTGCCACACCTGCTTTGCAGACACCACGGATTAGAACTAATGCTGTTCCTAGAGGGTGCTAGGGAATGAGCAAATGGATGGTGCTGTCCTGGGGTGGGGAGTTGTGTGGTCCACAGAGAAGCCCAGGGATGGAAGGGCTCCACAGCAACCAACCTCATGACTGTTGAAACAGATATAGGTTGGGACTCAAGAAAGTGTCTACCATGACAGCTTGCTCTGTGTCACCTTTGGTGACACAGCAGTGGTTGAACAACACCGTTCTGGGCACATGATGCATTGGCGGTCCTTGAGGCACCTGGTCCAGAAGCAAGACTCTGGTTGACCAAAACAGAGATCAGTTAGATGAAGGAGTTCCAGCCCAGGGCTTACCACGCCCAGGTGCCACACCCTGCTTGCTGGATGGTCCTAGGAAAACCATTACATACCTCTGAGTCACGGGTTTGACATGCAAAGAGATCCTAGGCAATGAGCCTGTGAGGCGATAGGAACCGTGGGCTGGGTGGGACAGGGCGCATGCTTTGACTAGGCCTGGAAGTCTTACAGCTGATCTCCATGTTACTCCCATAATCCCTATGTATTCCATCTCCCATCCAGCCTCCTCCTCCTTATCTTGCTTTCAGGGAGTTGGCAAGGGCTGGGTTTATCCACCCACTCTGTAACCAATGCCCCCTGCACATGCCTCTAACCAGTAACAAAGCAGGTATTCCTAATTAATCAGGCTCCTACTTCCCCAAGGCACAGATGAGGCTTCAGATCTTTCTCCTGTGATGCCAATGGTGAGCAGCAGCCACAGGAACAGGCATAGTTGACAATCCCTTGCTATTCTGGAAGCCCCAGCCCACACCCCAGCCTCTGCCTGCCTTGGTCCCAATGGTGGCCTATGTGGAACCAGCCTCTCTCCATGCCCACACCTTATCTCAGCTAGACATGCTGTGGTCCATGCCATGCCACTGGCCTGACTGGTCACTGGCCTGGCTGATGGCTCACTCCCCTTGCCTCCCAGCCCTGCCTCATCTCCATGGCAGGACCAAAGAATCTTCTGTGGGCACATCAAGACGAGGATTGAGGTCAGGCTTTCAACATGTTTGTCAAACTTAAAAACACACCGACTTGCCAACAGTCCTCATTTTAGGTGCCCTGGAAAGAGGGTAGCTGGAAGGTACACCTGGCATTGTAATGGGTTGATTGGAAACGCCTCTTGGTTTGGAGACTCTTACATATGCTTCTTTCCAATTTCCTGCTTCTGTATTGGCTAGTTTTGTGTCAATTTGACACACCACATTAGAGTCATTTTAGAAGAAGAAGAGGAAGAGGGGGAGGAGGAGGAAGAAGAGGAGGAGGAAGAAAGAAGAAGAAGAAGAAGAAGAAGAAGAAGAAGAAGAGGAGGAGGAGGAGGAGGAGGAGGAGGAGGAGGAGGAGGAGGAGGAGGAGGAGGAGGAGGAGGAGGAGGAGGAGGAGGAGGAGGACGAGGACGAGGAGGACGAGGAGGACGAGGAGGAGGAGGAGGAGGAGGAGGAGGAGGAGGAGGAGGAGGAGGAGGAGGAGGAGGAGGAGGAGGAGAAGAAGAAGAAGAAGAAGAAGAAGAAGAAGAAGAAGAAGAAGAAGAAGAAGAAGAAGAAGAAGAAAGTTCATTTGAGAAAACTGTTCCCACCAGACAGCTCTGCAGTGCATCTTCTTGATGATAATTGATGTGGGAGAGCCCAGCTCACTGCGGATGGTGCACCCCAGGCCAGGTAGTCTATCAGACTGAACTAGCTATGAGGAACAATCCAGTAAGCAGCACTCTTCCGTAAGCCCCTGTATCAGCTGTACTCTATGTTCCTGCCTTCCTGCTGTTATTCCCCTAAGTAGTAGACTGTAGATGAAATAAATCCTTTCCTGCCCAAGTTGCTTTAGGTCACCTGAGCAAAAGACATAAAATACCTCCCCTTTCTCTATCTCCTCTCCTAATGTGTATCTGTTATGATGTCCCAAAGGCTGAAAGCCAGTTCAGCATTCCCTCTAACTCAACCTGATCTATGCATGGACACACTGGACTCTGGCCAGTTCACAAATAACAGTTTGGGGCACTGGGAGCCAGTGCCCTGCCCAGTATTTAAGCATGCTATAGGAATCTGTAGGAGAAAGGGGCACTTAGCCATGACTTTCCACATCTAGGAGACCTCGGTGTGAACACACTGCCTTCATAAGCAAGGGTTCCTGGCTACCTACCAACAAGGCCTGGGCAGCCGCCTTCAACTCCTCTGGGTCCTGTGAGCCCTGCTCTGAGCTGGTCTGCAGCTCATCTCCCTGGGACCCATTCATAGGGCTAAACCAGTGCTCCAGTCTTCTTGGATGGAGCCTGTTCTGCATTCCAAGGCCATTGACATTCTTCTATCATTTTTTAGGGCGTTGTCCAATCCTGAGGCCTCAGGAGACCTGTGGAGAAATCTCTGTCCCTGCCTTCCTTTACTCACCCAGTGCTCACTGAACAGCTACTGAATGTCAGGTTCTTGGGATGTCACAAAGTGACTCTACCATCACACAGCCCACGTTTAAGGCAGGGAACAAGTAGCACCACTATCCCTGTCCCCTGGGCTCTCCATCCCCCTCGTATCTGGTTTGGGAGAGGGCCCTAACTCTAAGAGCATCTGGTTCCCAGTAGGCTGTACATGGTGACAGAGTAGGCCCGCTGGGGTAAGGAATAACTGTACAGAGAAGGAACAGAAGTGGGTGAGTACCTGGTGAGTACCCAGCAGGCAACCCCAAGGCACAGAAACCAAGGTGCCAGCTTCCGTCACATGCTGGTCATTTCACGTGCTCAATTGTTTAATGATCTGTGACTCAGCTCCTGCTTGGAAAGAGGGGCCACGGTGGCACCTGATTGGAGGGGTTGTAGGGGGGTTGTGAAAGGATGAGTCACTGTGTACAAATCACATGGATCCATGCCCAGGGCAGAGTGGGTTGTCAGTGAACACCAACTACGAAAGCAAGTCCTTGAGAGTGTGTGCCACTGTCGTAGGGTCCTGGCTCTGTGAAATGTCACTGTGAGCAGTCCACACACCTAGGCAGGACCAGTGACTTGCCTTAGTATGCATTCAGGTGTATATCTGACCAATGCTCAAAGCCTCTATGGTTAGGGTGCAGATGACTGTCAACCTAGGTTGTCTGAGCCCCAAAACCTAAAGCTCAGCAGTGGCCTGGCCACACCCCTGTCAGAGGGATGGATGGATGCACAGGTTGGCCAAGAGCACTGGAACCCCAAGAAGCACCTGTACTTGCCCCCGCATCTGTCAGAGTTTCTGCATTCAGTTTGGCGTTGCCATCCTATCCCCTCCTCCAAATGCCACCACATGAATAGATGAATGGTATTTAAATTCCAATCAGGGCCACTTCTGAAATGTATGCAGAATCACTCCCTAAACCAAAGTTCAGATTAGCATGGATCTGGAATAGGGCACACCTCCTCCTTTGCCAGTGAGTCTCAGGGTCTCTCAAATCCAGGTCACTCCTGGCATTTGATGAGGGTCCGTGTTATTCAAACACATTGATGTGGGGGAAGGGTAAAGCATCAGGCCAGAGCTGGTTCATCTACGAGTGGCAGACAACACAACCTTGATCCTCCTCGTTGGAATGAAAAGAACAGAGACAAAGAAAAGGATTGGGGAGGGTGGCAGCCAGCTGGAAGAATCAGGCCGGATCCCGTTGAGGAAGTGGAGTGTTTGCTTGCAGTGTTTCTGTTTAGGAGACGACTATGTCACTTCCGGCCAAGAAATCTGTACTTCACATTTGAAAGCCCTTCCACAAAGATTCTCTGACTGGGCGGCTCGCCTCATTACCACACGGATATAGCAGCCCCAAGTCCTCCCATTTCAGAAAGGCGAAGAATTTAGTGAAAACAATCTGAGTTGGTTCAACAAAGAGACAAGCATTTATCAAGCTCCTGCTGTTTGCCCAGTGCTGTGGGAAATGGAGGAAAGAGGCACAGAGAGGAAAAGAGGTACTGGTGCTGGCTGTATGATGCAAAGATGCTTAGCTCCTGCTCACAAATGGTGGCTCTGGTACCTTGAATGATAAATACTCCCGTAGGCTAAGATATTTGAACTCTTGGTCCCCAGTTGGTGCCACAGCTTGGGGAGGTTATGAGTCTTCTTGGATATGGTTTAGGAAGCATGCCTCTGGGGCAGGCTTTGAGGATGAATAGCCCTGCTTTCAGTTTGTTCTCTCTGTCCCTTGCTTATGGCTGCAGACAGGCTATGTAAGCTTCTTGCTCCCCTCACCTGTTGCCATCCCTTCCTTTCCATGACAGACCCTAAGCCATAATAAGCCATAAGCCAAGATAAACTCTCTCTTGTAAGTTGCTCTTAGTCATGGTATTTTATTACAGCAATAGAACATAACTAATACAAAAGCCTGGTACACGGCCAGTTGCAGCCAGTAGGACTTTTAGTGTCGTGTAGAAATGTGGAAGTGGTGGCATCCGAGGCTACACCTGCTCTGTAAGGAACAGTCACGAACCCACTTCACAGTCTGTACCCAGTGTACCCCACATTCGTGCCCTGAAACCTAGAGTGTAGACTGGAGCTAACTCTTCCATTGCTGATTCAGAGATACTCAACCAAGACCATCCAACTGATCCTGGCCACAGATGGCTTCCTGGTGTGTGACCCAGCGTGCCCTGGAGACAGCTGTAATAAGTAACTTAAAGCATGGACAGACTGGGGAAGAGTCCAAGCTAGCTCATGACAATGTAAGCCCAGCATGTCATGTTCAAGGTCATGGCCCATGTTGCTAGAAATGCCAGGGGAGTTTTGAAGAGCATGATAGCACGGGGAACTTTAAGCCATCTTCTTGGTCATTATCAGACTTGGCAATAAGAGTCAGAGGTCAAAATTCCAAGTGTTACTAGGTCATAGAAAAGTTTTAGGGACTTTATGAAGAGGCACAGGCTATACCCAACACACTCATACCTTCTGACCTGGTCTACTAGTATTGAAGGGTCACTGCTCCCACTACTCAGACATTAGAATGTGCAGAAGAGATGAACATACATGCATGTATGAGCATGTGCACAACAAACACATATAAATCACAGACCTACCATTTTATATATATACACGTGTGTGTATGTGTGTGTGTATATATACATACACACATATACCATACATATGTAAACACATAAACATACACACATACATTCATACTCACATGTACACATACATACATGCACTTACACACACACATACACACACACACACACACACACACACACACACACACACGCCATTCCTTCCATTGCTAAAATGGCCACAGAATGTAAGGCTACTTCCTGTATCAATTCTCCACTGTGAACTTGGAAACAGAATGGGGGATGCTCCATCCTCTATCTCAGAGCAGTACTTTGCTAACTAGAACATTCAATAGAACCACAGAGGAAGACAAGGGAGCCTGAGCCTTCAGCTCTGAATCCACAGGCCTAGGAACATCAGAGAACATGACTCTTAACCATGTCTCTAGGTGACCCTGATGTACTGGAGCTGGTCCTGAGCACTGCTGGCTCAGAGGCTGTGCTGAAAATTAAGTCACTCAGCATTAGTCAAGTGCAACCATTCCGGAGCCTTCAAGGCTGCAGCCTGTGAGGCCCAGGCCTGACTGAGCTGCCAGTGCTGTGCCCTGGTCTCAGCATGGCTATTCCAGTGCTCCTTGCAGGCCAAGCCCTGTGCCAAGCACACACCCTCTCCCATGCTTCTCACTCAGAACAGTGGCTCCAAGCTCAACATTAAGCAACCATTGTGGGTAAAGACTCCATCACTCCCTTCAAAGAATGGGCTTGGTGACAGGGGGTGGTTCTTAGCATTCCCGGGAATCCTCTGGCAGCTCCAATCCCCAGAGCCCAATAGACCCCGGAGCAACTCAGAGACACCATTGATCTTTGATGGACACATCACCATCATCACCATTGTCTATGAAGAGTGACCTACAAAATCTGCCAGAGGAGGAGGTGGGCTCCAGCCTGCTTTCCACCTGCCCTGGGAGAGGAGGTCAGCTGCTAGGCTCACGGATCTCCCCGACTGGTTCCGCTGCAAGCTGCCTCTGCCTTTTCATTGGAAAATATAGATACCATCAGACATTTTGATCATTTCTATTTTTGTTTCTACACTTCAATTTTGGCAGTACTCTCTTGGGAGCTGGGAGGGGGAACACATTTTTCTCTA
Organism: Apodemus sylvaticus; assembly: GCF_947179515.1. Classification (NCBI taxonomy): domain Eukaryota; kingdom Metazoa; phylum Chordata; class Mammalia; order Rodentia; family Muridae; genus Apodemus; species Apodemus sylvaticus. The sequence continues at coordinate 56,190,614 of NC_067488.1, read as the reverse complement.
CCATTTTTAATCTTCTTTTATTTATCAAACTTAGCTCCTCTTTGGGTGGATTAAAGCAGACTTGGACAGAGTCTGGAAAAACAAACCCTTCAAACGAGACGAAGACTGAGTCTGGCCAACTGGCGACTTTCAATCCTTGTTGAATCGAGTCAGGGCAGCCTACAGGAGCAACCTACTGTCATGAGAGCCTGCATTTCATAGCATATGGTGGGGCCTTTCTGCATATTCAGTTGGAGTTAGAGGTTTTCAGAACTTATTATTAAGAAGCAGGCATCACCGTTGGGTCTCCTGAGACTTCCTGGTGGACCTCTGACTGTTGGTCATGTGTGATGGGTGTATGCACAAGGTTGACTACAGAATGAGGACTTGATTTTAGACTAACTGTAACATCAATGACTTGTTCCATAACCAACACTGCCTATGCCTCCCTGGTACTGTGAAGGTTAGGTGTGATGGTAAATTCGTAAGACAAGGAATCTAATTCCCTCCTTCTTGGCTCCTTGGGGCAAAGCAGCATTCCCAAGATCACCAACAGATCTCCAGATAATCCTGTATCTAGAATGTGTTTGCTAGGAACATGTGCTTACATGGGTAAGCCTGATTCAAGCTTGCTGACCCTGCATGCCTAGTCACAGAGAGTGAACAAGCTGTTCAGAGGAAGCCAGGAGCACCAAGGGAGAAAGTTGCAGATGCTCAGCAAGGACTTCCTGTGAGGACTTCAAGAGGGTGGGGCTTTAAGAGGAGCGAGCACTGCCCAGGTTAGGCTCCATGGGGGTTCACCTTACCCCGGGCAACTGAGGGTCTTCCATTCACTCTGCAGGCTGTTTCTCACTATCTATCCCACAGGGTTAGAGCAATAGAGGCCTCCAACTGCTGTTCCACACTGCCTACCTGGAATTCCATTGATGATGAGAGGCTCAGCCATTGATATCTCAAGTCAAGCTAGGCTCTGTATCTCTACCCCTTGCTTGATCCAGCTACCAGGAACCTCAGAAAAATCTGCTGGAGAAGTCCTCCTGGTAGGTTAGACTGTGGAGCACAAGGACTTTAAGTGGGGAATCTGGCCAGCACACAGTGTGAAGCATGCACTCATGCAATACTCTCTCTCTCTCTCTCTCTCTCTCTCTCTCTCTCTCTCTCTCTCTCTCTCTCTCTCTCTCTCTCTCTCTCTCTGATTCACTCACTCATAGTTACTGGGTGCTTCTGTCCTATTAGACTTGAGGGTGCCTGCTGACAAAGCACCTGTGAAAGGGATAGACTCTGGAGTTGGTTTCCTTTTATTCTTTTCTTGGAGTGTCATAAGGCTCTCAGATCATCTTTCTCCACCCTCGTTCTCTGCTGAAGTTCCTGAGCACAGCCCTATGCTCCCAGAAATAAGGTGCAGACTCAACATATATTACAAATACCTTGGCCATATAGCTAGGCTCTTCACTGACTAGATCATAACTTCAATTAACCCATTTATTCGGATCAACATTCTGCCATGGGGCTAGTTACCTGTACTAAGGTACCATGTGCTGTAGCTGTATTGGGTCTGCCTTGTCATACCTTCCCTGAGGAAATCTCCCTTGCTTGGCTCTATCCCAGAATTCATTCTGCCTCACGGATGTCCCACCTTCTACTCTACCCTTTCCTATAGGCTGCAGGATTTTTAATTGACAGGTGATGCATCCATATAATACACAAGATATTCTCTCTACAACCCTCCAGATGGCCCTGACCTGCCCTACAGGCACAAAAAAATGTAGAACAAGGGAATCTAGGAAACTTAATCTCACCCACCATCAACATGGGGTACTACACTGTACCCAACTTCATCCCACAAAGACTGTTGAATCTTAAGTAGCCACATACCTATCCAGTGACACTTGCAGCCCCTGCTGAGGCTGAGAGGCCACCAAATATTTGGACATGTCTATCAAGAAATTCATAGAGAAGCAATCAGAGCCCCCGGACATTAGGCAAAATGAATGTTGTGGTTATAGTTGGGAAGGTGGGTTTAGCAGGCAGAGGGGAAAGGCTGGTAAGAAGGGGGCATGTGAAGGTAGAGTTTACAAGCACAATCTCCTTGGAACCTGAAGTACAGCATCACTTGGAGGTGTATTTAGAGGTGGCTGCATTAATTTCTTTGAAAATTCTTCCTTCCATTGACAAAACTCTGGGACTAGACAGGCTGATGCTTCCACTGAGGAAGTATTGCATGCTTCTTGCCCCGTGTGAGAGAGAAGGCCCTGGGAGCTTCACCTCACTTCTGACCATTCACGGCCAAGCTCTTCTAACCAGATTGGGATACAGAACCCTAAACTTACCTTCTTTGCAGACTCCACCTAGGCTGAGATGTGTCATACTGGCCCTTAAGGACAGTAAAAATAGGTAAGTCAGAAAGTTCTCAGGTCAGGTAGGTCTCTGAATGACCTAGATGGGGGACTGAGATGCACACAGGTTCTCATCCACAGATGTCACAGGACCTGGCGAGTCCTCAAAGCTATTGCTTAGTGTGCATCAGGACATTCAAAAAGTGCATACAAAATGCAAGCCACCTCACACAGCTGGCGCCTGCTCCTCCCCAGCCCCAGGAGAAAGCTGGCATGGCGCTAATGTAATTAACACTATTCCCACCCTCTCGGTGCTACTGCTCATTTGAATAAAGCCCAAATTAGTATTCGGTACAGAGGTCTGCATATTTCAATAATGCAAAGCCTTGTCAGATGTCTGCTTGACTGAGATCTAATGGAAGCCCTGACAAGCCTAGAATTGGTCTGGGCTTGAGGAAAGGATCCTGGGACAGTCCCCAGGCGACACATCGGTTCGGTCACCTTTACATAAAATGGACAAATAACTTGGAATGAACGATGCTCTAGGTTCACTCCAGTGAAAAGACAGAACAGGGCGCTGTGATCTCAGCCAGTGATGGGAGGCCTCAGTTCATTGGGACTGGAGAATCCTGCAATGTCCTGTGGTCATGTAGATAGATCAAAGGAGCTGGGGAGGGCTGTTGGGTCCAGGGACTGTTGTTCTTAGACAGTGGAGGGCATCAAGGTATCATAGAAAGCCAGGTGATCCACTGGGAGAATGATAGCCCTGGAGTTCCCAACCTGGAGGCTTCCACACACCCTGGATGATGGAGCTGCTGGGCTCTGGAGACCACCCCAGTCCCACCTCCTGCAGGTCTTATGAAAAAACCCAGAAGAGGGTGGTGCTGACCACATAGCCATTAGCAGACACTAGTATGAATGAGTCTGGGTGGCAGTGCTCAGCTCTGTAGGGCCCCTGCTCCATTTCCTGCACCTCCAAATCTTCTAGCAGGCTATAATGGCGTGAATACCACCACACCCTGCTCAGTTTGGCCTGTATGCAGACCAAAGAGTCCGACTGGTGGAGCTACAAGAGTTTCTCCAGCTCTCCTCATCCAGACCACCCATGTTCAGTAAAGCCCTGCTCCAGGCGCATGGGGAAGGGCACCACTTAGCTCCTGCAAACAGTTCTTTCTCAGGAGGGTGGCTGACAGCCCAGGAGGAAGCTGCCCCAGGATGGAAGCTCTCGTAGCTCACTCTTCTGGGTGACATTTCCTCCAGAGAATGGCCTGAAAGGTCACCTCTCCTCCACTCCGGCCAGTTTCATAGTCATGATTATATTTTATGATCTTTTTATGAAGGTTTTTGTCTTTGCGTCCCACAAATGTTATTACAAAAATTGACTGGGACCCAACCTCTGCCCTGGGAAAGGATGCATTTGGCTGGTGGATTAGCAATAAACACGGATGCTTCTTGGGTCCTGGTTTTCAGGGGAAGTCCATGCAGGAAACGGGATCTGAGAGCATCTCAGGACAGATTTTATATATGTAAGTGCTTGTGGGGTGGTCCTGAGGCTGTGTGTGTGTGTGTGCACGCGCGCGCGCGCGTGTGTGTGAGGTCTCAGACCTCACTACTCTCCTCACTGTGTGCCCCTGGTTAGCTCACCCCACTGCCCTCTCACTACAGTTTGCTTCTGAAGAACAGGCATGGACAGGAGTCTTAGGAGCCTTGAGATGGATGTCCCTGTAGACACAACCCCAGGGAAACAGTGTCTTGGGATCACTGGGCCCCTTCCTACAGGTCCTTTGGTCACAGGAGTCCTGGAGTGGTAAGGGTTGCATAGAGGACTGCAGTTTGGGCTCAAGTTCCAGAGCCTCTTCTATATCAAGCATTCCTGGGAATCTCCCATGCTCTGCGCCTCTGTATCCCTTTTGTGAGCATCACCGCACATGGGTGTGCAGAGCCCCCCTCAGGACAGGAGCTACCTGGCTGGTTTCTGGTAAACAGCTGCTTTGTTCACTGAGGTTGGAAAGGGCCCGACAGGCCATCTTCCAGACTTTGGAAGCCAAGCCTCAGGCCACCGGTTCTCGTGGATCATTGGTGAGCAAGTTCTGAACTGCACCATGGGGAGACAGAATTGTTTGTAGTGAGGACTGGACAAAGTGTCAAGACCAAGTGATTGCTGAGCGCTCAGCTCTAAAAGAGATACCTGTATCTCACCCACACACAGGTCAAAGGTCAAGGTCAGGGAGCGTGGCTGAGGAGGTGGTGGGAAGAGGGAGAGAACGAGAAGGAAGGCTGTAAAACACTGTATTCCAAATATGACAGAAACTGTTGTACCCCCAGTCTTTGCAAAAGATCCATTCCCTCATCTCCCCATTCGGGATAAGGAGTGTCACTCACAAGGTCCCTCTCCTCCCTGAGGAGCTAAGTTAGAATTTGATAGGGGAGGAGGAAGGCATTTTGTTCAGTGACGTAGTTGCTGGTAAGATGCCTTATCCAAGAATATAAGCCCTCCCATCCTCATGTAGGCAATTACATGAGTAATTACATGCAGTGAGACGCGAAAGACATGAAAGCAAGTGGGGGGTGGGCTTTTTCCGGAAAGAGGGGTTCAGTGGGAGGCAGATGAGAGGCTAACGGGGGACTGTGATCAAAGTACATTGCAAATAAGTATTAAACCGTGAAAGTTCAAATATGGTTTTCAAAAGAAGTTTCAGCCATTGACTTTATGATAAAGGATTTTAGCACAGCATCTTGAGGAGAAAGGCCAGAAAAGAGGGTAGCCAGCTGGGGTTCAGGACAGCACAGAGAGGGCATCTGATGTGACAAAAACGCAAGCCCTGGAGTGGTGCTCCTCACTATGCCGGGACTCTCCTGGCTGCGACTGTAGGAGACCTGTAGGTCAAGAGTGTAGGGGTCTCATTCAGACAAAGGGGATTCCAGGGGGCAGAGGGTTTGGGCGTTGGCTGACTTTCTCTACGGAGTGAAGTCTCTAGAACCCAAGTGACCTGAAACAATTGTCCTATGCAGACAGTCTCCCAAACCTGACAGCTCTGTCCCAGGTCCCCTGATACTTGCCAGGCTTTCTAGTTTAGCAACTACATTTCCTCAATTCCCAACCTACGGCAGCCATGGTGTGGGGTTCTGCTGTTGTTTCTTGTCACAAGGACAAAAGGTCACCTTTAAGACATATACTGCTTCAGCCAGAAGCACCTCAGCCTCCACAGCCAGGCCATGACTCAGGGCTGTCTCCAGTGCAGACAGGGAGAACACAGACAGTCTGGCACAGGCAGGCGAATGGGTATAGAGAAGAGGCCAGCCCAGGAGGGGCATGACAGAACAGGGGCTGGGCCAGAGGCTGGCAGTCCACCCAGCTCTGAACGCTTCTCTCCATGACTGAGCCAAGGGACCACCTCTTCATTGCTAAATGAGATTGACTCAAGCTGTCAATCAAAACAGAATCTCTCAGGTGCCATGAATCCCTGGTGCTCAGGGAGGCCAGGCTGGGCTTGAGAAGACCCACAGGCACAATTCAATACATCCAAGGTCACCTAGAGGGTGAGCGAGCCTGTTTCTTCTCTAATAGAATCAGCTGAAATCTAGAGGACTTGAGATCTAGGTTCCAGGCACCACCCTGCCTCTATCCCCCAACCTGCTCTGACCCAAACTTGTCTGGTCGTAGCTCTCTCCTTCTTGTAGTTTAGGCTCAACTAAAATGTCATTTCCCAGAAATGACATTTCGGACTGACTGATCCCCAAAGTCAGACCGTTGCACCAGCCCCTACTGTAATCCCAGGATGGCAGCTGGTTGCAGAGGCCTGTGGCTCCTCACAGACTTGTTCACCATTTCCTCTGCCATGGGCAGGTGCTCTCTAGGCAAGGGGGTCATGAGGCTGCAGGACCCCCAAGCTGCTATCCTCCCTGCAAATACGTCCATAGCCTTCCTGAGAGTCACTCGACACATGTAAGCCTCTCGTCAGCTCTGCCTGCTTCAGCATGCATCCAGATGGGGGAAAAAAAAGCCAAGCTGATAAACTCCACTCATGTAAAGGTAACTTTCGTCTTAGGAAAAGTCAACACAGTAATTCTCTTTGTTTCATTCCAGGTGCCAAGAGGGAAATCAGAGAGCTTTTTCTGCCCAAGAATCGGTCTTGGGAGCAAGCGTAGACCATGCTCCCCGGACAGAACTGAGGTCTACAAAGGAGCCCATGTCCTATTACAGAGTCTTCTCCGTCTCCGATTATCTGGCAAATAAACCAATTTGGGAGCCCACCAGGGTCTTTCTGGCCTCCTCTCCAGGGCCCTGGCTGAACTGACCTTATCTTCATTTCCATACAGCCCGCATCCTCCGTGAGATGAGAAATGTCATTATTTACCGAGAAAGCAAGGTCTGAAAATGGCAATTACTCAGCAGGTCAGCAGAAGGCCCTGGGGTATTTCTCTCAGTAGAATCCAGTGCGGCTGGATTGGAGCTGAGAAAGAAACAAACCAATGTCTCCAGCCTAGAGGTCTTCAAACCCACACACTTGTCTTCTTTCTCCCCGACTGTGGTGTGTGTGTGTGTGTGTGTGTGCATGCGCACACATGTATATGTGTGTTTATATAAATAAATATATGTGTGTTGGAAAAATCAATGTACATTTGTGTATAATTTATTCACATTTAAAACATAAACACACATATATATGCACACACATTTTATACACATATATAGATATAGCGATATAGATATATAGATATAGATATAACATTTAAAATAAACCCACTGAAGATTTAATGAGACACAAATAAAACAGATATTAGAAAGGAGTGGGAGAAGGTATGACAGCTGACAGCTAACACATGCTGGCCTCCATGCTCCAAGATGTGGATTCTATGACTCTTCATCCCATCCCATCCCTCCCTACTGGTCTGTCTTGCACACGCCATGAGAGGACATGCATCCCCAGCCCCTGTGATGCTGGTTAGCCCGACATCTTGCCCTCACAAAGGATGTGTGGCGGGTGAGAGTCCTTCAGGCACTCTGACTGAGCCTGGGGCGTTTCCACTTTGTGTCTTCTATGCCAGGAATGCACCATGACAAGCCCATCCAGGAGGATATGAATGAAAAGAAGCTAGAGACACACAGAGAACACCCAAGCCAACTGCCCAGCCTTAAGGAGTCCAGCTCTGCAAACCTTTAGATCTACGAGTGAGGTTATCAATGCTTCTATGGTAGGCCACCGAAGGATGTTTGTCAGATAGTCTGTGTGGCTGTGACTGGCTATCACAGTCACTTAGGGCCATGGTTCTATCTTTGGTCACAATACTTCACTAACACTACTAGGATTTCAGAGTTCAATGGAGGGCGATTCTATGAACCAGGCTCTAACTGTCCCAAATCACATAGATCTGGAAACTTGGCCTCTGAACTCCCAGTTTGAGTTCCTGGCCTAACCCTCAGCCCATAGACCCTTGGCCAAGTGTGGATGTTTGAATGACAATGGCCCCTGTAGGCTTATTGTGAGGGGTACTGTCTTAGTCAGGGTTTCTATTCCTGCACAAACATCATGACCAAGAAGCAAGTTGGGAAGGAAAGGGTTTATTCGGCTTACAGTTTCAAATTGTTGTTTATCACCAAAGGAGGTCAGGACTGGAATTCAAGCAGGTCAGGAAGCAGGAGCTGATGCAGAGGCCATGGAGGGATGTTTCTTACTGGCTTGCTCCCTCTGGGTTGCTCAGCCTACTTTCTTATGGAACCCAGGGCTACCAGCCCAGGGATGGCTCCACCCACAACGGGCTAAGCCCTCCCCTCTTGATCACTAATTGAGAAAATGCCCCTCAGCTGGATCTCATGGAGGCATTTTCCCAAATGAAGCTCCTTTCTCTGTGATAACTTCAGTCTGTGTCAAGTTGACACACAAAACCAGCCATTATAGGCACTATTAGGAGGTATGGCCTTTTGGAGTAGGTGTGGTCTTGTTGGAGGAAGTGTGTCACTTGGGGTGGGCTGTAAGCTTTCAGAAGCTCGAGCCAGGCCCAGTGTGTCTCTTCCTGCTTTCTTCAGAGACAGATGTAGAAATCTCAGTTACTTCTCCAGCACCATGTCTGCCTGCGTGCTGTCATGCTTAATACCATGATGACAATGGACTAAACCTCTGAACTGTAAGCCAGCCCCCTCTTAAATGTTTTTCCTTGTACGAGTTGCTGTGGCCATAGTGTCTCCTCACAGCAATAGACACGATAACTGAGACACCAAGGTTGCTCTATTCTAGAGCTTTCCTATTCTGGATCCCATTTCTGCCTTCCTTCCTATGGAGGGCCTGAAAATCATGGTTCTGGCTTTGAAGGCAACACAACCTCCTTGGTGGCAAGATTACAAAACACTTTCTTCAAAAACTAACACTCCAGACATAGGGCCTGCAGGTCATATATGATTGTCTGGAATGTTGAAGTCAGAAAGGAGAAGCACTATCATGCAGCTGGTAGGACCCTGTCTTCTCCAGTCTTAGATTGCTGTATCCAGACCTGCCAGTGACCCAGCAGAGAGGGAAGGACAAATATGTCAGTTACCCTCTCATCTGATCCCTGACTCCATCCACCCTTCGGTTTTCAGAGCACACACCCACCACCATGTCCTTAACCTTCTCCAAGCTCGTCCAGAAATCTTCTCCCCTCAGGGGCCATGGTCAGTGTTTAAGCGTTTAGCAGTTTGCAGCCTGGGATCCATCCCAGTAGTAAGCTTAGTCTCAGGGTAACCTAATAGGTAAGGGGTCTCTGTCTGCAGGGACTAGGGTGTGACACCAGCCCTCAGCAACGAAGAGGTTGTGACATCAATTTCAGGCACATAAAGGGCCACACACTGCCCAGTCCTCACAGAAGCCCTGGGAGAACTTCTCAGACCAATGCCTGGAACCCAGAAGTGCCAGGCTGGCTTAGGGCCTGCTCTGAATAGAAATGTAGATGAATTGGAGCCCTCATCCTCCCCCCCCCACTGCCTGCCATCTGTCTCCCACCCACCAGACACACCTCTGTTTCGTTCCACTCTTACCTAGAAGTGTTCTGAGGCTAAAGGGATCCTCAACTTCTCAGGTCCCCAGGATTGGGCCAATAGCAACCTTCCTTTACAATCGTAACATTCAACATCAGGAAAACAAAACAAAACAAAACAAAACACAACACAACACAACACAACACAACACAACAGCCAGGGACCTATAGCAGACACAGCATCCCTACCTCAAGCCACTTGGTTCCAGTCTTTAGGACTCTTGGATCCTGTCAGAAAGGAGGCCAGCTAGGTGCCTCTGGGGTGGCATCTCCCTGGCCATCACCAACACCAACTTTCCTCAGAAGAGAAAGACAGACCTAGTGGGTGCTCTGTCCATTGCCCAGGCCTGTCCTGGCACAGCCAGCACCCCTGGTCTGCATCTCCATTTCCAGACAACCTTCCACGGCCTCCTTTCATAGGAAACCCCACTATGCACAGGACAAGCCATCCCAGACCCTGCAGTCAGGGATGGTGAGCATGTGCACACTGCAGCGTGTGGCCCTCAGCTGCCAACACACAAAGACACTCTGTCCTCTCCATGGCGAAGGGACACCCAGGCCGGAAGCCAGGCAGCAGATGAAGCCAGACACACAGTTGACATGGAAACCCAATAGTTAAAAAACCCTCAGGCTATTTTGAAATGTCAGATTTTTGATAAGCAGGCTGGAGTCCGTGTTCCTCCACAGCGCAGCATTTGGCAAAACAAGCTCTACCATGAATTCCTGACAGTACGTCAGGGGCAGCATGCAGCCGTATGTCTGCCTTGGCCCGGCGGTGTTCACTCATTACCAGCACTGCTCGGCGCTGACACACTGCTCACCCCAAGGACCATGCTGCTGCGGGTGCACCTCTCTTACAAACATAGAACTTGTGGGCGAACAAAGGAGATCCACTTGTTTCCTGGTCTGGCAGAGGGAAAGCCCTCTGACAGACAATTCTCCCTCTGTGGTTGCACAAATTCCAGTGCTGCTGGCGTTCACCCAGAGCCAGTGATGGTAGGGTTCCAATCCACGTCTAATTAACTGGAATGTGTATGTGTGTGCATGCACCAGTGCACGAGCGAGTACCTCTGTGGGGGGATTGCGGGGGACACACCGAGAATCAGTCCCACACCTACATATGGACGGCTGCCTCTGCCAAGTTAGTTTCAGAAGAAAACTTACTTGATGTTGAGAAATACCGCCGGTGACTGCTAAAATGAATGTCTCTGCCCCATACTCCGCTGGGGAGACATGAATATCTCTCCTCCATGCCTGCCTTCTAAGGTTCTAATGGCAATTCAAAGTCTGATTTCACCAGAGGTCATCATGGAGAAACACCATGATGAGTTTATAGGGCTTACAGAGTATAGGTGAGGGATTTCTGACCAGAATATGATGACCCCAAAGCAGCCATACTGGTAAGTTTTCACCCAGGATAGATGGGGGCTTCTTTATAGCCACCATTGTTTCCCTCAGAGTAAATACTCTAGCTAAGAGCCCAAAAAGCCCAGGGCAAACCTGGATACAAGTGGCAGGGAAAAGTGGGCAGAGCTCTTATAAAGAGTTTGAGAGGGAGTGTCAACCGTTTATAGGCAAGACCATAATAGACTCTAGCAAGACGGCATAGCTGACCTCAAGAAGACAGTAGCTTACACGGCTTGGAAGACAGACTTGTGAGGCAGCCTGGATCAGAGAGCAACAGATCATTCTAAGTGGTGGTTTTTCCAGGGACTGTGGAAGAGGAGGAACAAGAGGCACAGGATGTCCTTGTGTGTATGTAAGTATGTAAGTGTATGCAATGTGTGAGTGTTTGTGTGTGAGGTGATTGTCCACATGCATGCATGCATCAGCACAGGCTTTGTGTGTATGTGTGTGTGTGTGTGTGCGCGTGCGCTCACACACTTATCATGCCCCACCCTGAGATAGTTATACCCATGGAATATGAAAATCTGACATCATTCCTTAACTGACAAAGGCCCACCAGTCCTTTTTAATCTGTTATGCACCTGTCAGGGATAAGAGAGTGTGAGGCTCCATGGGTTAGCAGTGTGCATGCATTTCGCCGTGTGATACACAAGAAATATTCTGATGCCTCACACACATATGGAGTGGACCCCAACTCTTTTTTCCCAAACCTTAAAAATATGCCTACTTCTGGGCCGGCTTTACATACAAAGTCAAAACATTCCCACAGGGAAGAGAGTCCAGCTGTGGTATTTGTCTGGAGCACGTCGGATTGCTGGACCCGTAGTGTCAGAGATCCACAGGACACAGAGCTTCACTCTCCAGAAAAGTACAGTCCAAGGTGAGGAGGGTAAGCCAGAGCTGGAACAAGGCAGGGCTTTCACAGTACCCTAGAGGGACCCTCCTGGCTCTGTCACATTGGCTGGAGTAATGGAGCTGGCCAAAGGCTGGTACCTAGCCTCTGGTGACCAGCCAATAGACGAACCCATACTTACCTTTCCTCTGCTTCCTCTCCAAGGAGGCACCCAATGAGGTCATTCACTTTCTTCTCCCTGACTTCTGTCAAGCCCAGCCAACCTATGTTGACCTTGGCAGAGGGTTTCTGGGGAACCTATTTCCAAAATGTGAGCTTTGTGCAAAGAACTGGGGACCGGGGAGCAGGGGTGACAGGCACCCTCCAGCAGCTGTTAGGGCTGCTGAAAAAGTACAGAGTAAATAAAAGAGAGTAAATACTGCAAAGATTAGACTCCTGTCCCTGTAATCTCTACAGAGCTCTTAGCCGGCAGCCCCAAGAATTCACAGACATTTGCATAATCTCTGTAGAGAAATCCTCCAAAGGAGGATTCATCTGCTAAGAAGACAAGGAAACTCCCTCCTGCAGCTACCAGGAGGCTAGGGAATTCTTGGCAGGAGGGGATGGGGAACTCAGGAGGGAGATATCCTCTGCTGTTCTTGCCTAGTACTGAGGCACACTGAAGACAAGCTTTAGGCTTGTAGCTTCAAAAAATAGAAGCATATTTACATGGGCCAGTCTGGTCCCATACCTATCTGCCTATCCAACCAATCATCTATCCACCCATTCATTCATCCACCCATCTATTCATCCATCTATCCATCCATCCCTTCATCCATCTATCTACCCATATCCATCATCCATTCATCCATCCCTTCATCCATTTATCTATCATCCATCCATCCATCCATCCATCCATCCATCCATCCATCCATACATACATACATACATACATTCAAACATACATCTATACATACATACATACATACATACATCTATACATACATACATACATACATACATACATACATACATACACCCATACACCTACCCACTGATCCACCACGACATGAATTCTCTGTGCTGCCAGCCACATCGGGGTCACGTCTCCCACACTGCCCTCTAGGGGCATGGCAGAGTCATCGCACTGTCCCAGATAGCTCACTGATTCATCCTTCTTTACCTCTCCCTTCCCCCAGTGCCTATGGTTTGTGAGTTCCAGGCCCTCAGGGGACACTGTCCACTTCACCTGCAGGTGTGAAGATGTAGAGTCTGGGCTTCCATCTAGCATATACATAGTTAGATGAGTTATAGGCCAGTCAAGTCCACTCTGCCCTGTATATCCAACCCAGAGTGTGTGCCACCTGCATTTCTAGCACACGGACATCTCAGGGACCACAGCACTCAGATCCCATATCAGTGGAGACTGGCTGCAGAAACCTAAGATTTAACAGGAAAAAATTTGCTTTCCAGTGTGAACTTCAAGTAGGGGGAGAGAGAGCAAGTGCTCTAGTTTTCCCTCTGCCCCAGACTCTCTCTCTTCACATCCAACGTGGAGCCACCAATGTACCTAACCACCATGTTCAGGATGTCTGTGTGTGGTCTTGGGCCTCTAGAACTACAAATATTACTTCTAGGAAAGCCATAGGGCCGCAGAGGGCAGACACTGGCTCACAGGAAACCATATCCTTGGGCTGCAAACCCTGCATCACCCTACACACTGTAGCCACTCAAGTCACACTGTGGCTGACTTCCTGAGAGGACCAGCCAGCCGCTGGGCACAATCATCGCACCATGACACCTGGGCCATTTTAACCAGGAACCTCAGGAATCATGTCTCCATGGTTTGTGTAATCTTATATCCAGGGTCAAGGAAAGGGGTGCTCCGCATTTGGCCAAGGCTATTTCTGGGGGCACTGCTTGGCTAGGGACATTCAAGTCTGACCTTTGGCAGGCTGAACAAGAAAACCCTGGCACCTAACCCAAACAGCAGGTCTCAGTGGTAAAAAAGAACCCAACTGGATGGTAAGGATGGGGACCACCACCAGTGGGGCTCAGGAAGAAGTTAGGACAGCGGCACATCTGGGGCAGTATAGGGTTTCCTTCCCTCCTACTTTAAGCAGGAGAGAAAATGGACAATACCCTGCAATCTCAAGACTGGCCTCAGTTTCTCTCTGTGTGTGAAACAGAAACAGGACGCACTACTAGGCGTTGGCCCCCCAGCTCCTCTGGTTATTAGAGAACTGAGAACAATCTCTTGCAGAATGTCCCTCCTAGGGGGGGTGTTCTAGTTCCCAGCTCGGGATTTCTTGCTGGGGTTCTGCTTTGTCCCAGGCTCTGCTGTCTAGGCCCAGCTGGCTGTGGAGGCTTCCTCAGCCCCACATTTCCTCAGGAAGACTGCAGCACGAGGCAGAGGCACAAAGCCACTTGATTGCCCTATTTGTCAGAAGATGTGTGTAGATGTCACAGGAGCAAGGAGACTTAGGCTAAATTTGTTCTGCAGGCAAAAATGTAGATGGAACCCTGCCTCCCACCTCCTTCTCATGTCACCATGGTGACCAAGCAGGCTGTTCAGGTCATCAGCCCGGGAGAGGAAGTCAGACTATTTATTCCTGCCTGATAGAGTCCACTAGGTCCAGGATACCCACCCAGAAAATCAGATGTTGTCACTTGGTCTAAGAGGAGCCAGCCTCTTGACAGTATCTAGAATCATCCATGAGACAGGCCTGTAAGCATGTCATATCTGTGAGAGTTAGGCATTAGGTTAGTTGAGGCAGGAAGATTCATTTTGCATGTCGGTATCAACATTCCATAGGTTGTGGTCCTGGACTGAATTAAAAGAAGAATGCAAGCTGAGAGCTAATATTCATCTACTCTACTCCCTGTCTCTGCATGTGATATGACAAGCTGTCACATGACTCCTGCCACAACTTCCTTCTTAACATGGCAGACAATCTCCGGCACTGCCAGCCAAAATAAGCCCTCTCTCTCCACTTGCTTCTTGCCAGATATTTGGGTCACAGCAAAGAGACAAGTAACTAGTATCGTCTCCTTGGGCATCTTGTCTCTTAGATGGACATAACTTTTCAGACCCTTCACCTGCTGGCTCTCCTCTCTCCTAGATAAGTAACTTGTCTTCAGCCCCTATACATGGTGACCCAGTTCTCTTAGCTGTATACTTCATCTTCTGCATGGTCACCTCACCTCCTAATCCCTGAACATCCTCTGAGCATGAAAGTGCAGGTAACCTGTAGGTGTGTGTCTGCAACAGTAGACTGGTGAGCTCTTAGTCTGATCGTGAAGTCCAATCTTAGCCCAGAGAGCTCCTGAAGACCTTGACTCTATGGCAGGTGCCAACTTGCAGAGGGGCTGACTCACAATAAGACACAGAATGCACTGGTATTGACCCAAAGCATCACAAATTACCAGTTATGTAACCACCATAGGTAACCACCTCAGGAGCACTGATACAGCCTTGGGCTCTGAACTGTCCCAACACTACGATGAGACCAGCAGTGGTTTAAACAGGACCTCTGAAGATGATGAATGTGCAGTTGAGGGCAACCACAGTTCCACAGGGTACACAGATTAAACGCATAGGCTGAGCCCCACTCCTTGTAGTATCCCTAATGTCTGCCCTAAGCTCTATAGGCAACCAGGGTGGGGTGGGGCTACCCTCAAACACTCAGAGAACTGAGGAAGGGTCTCTTTGAGAATGTTCAGCTGCTCACAGCAAGATAGTTGTGAGCCATAGAGTCAGGAATTCAGAATATCCTCTTCTGTCCTGTGGACTCATCTTACCTTAGTACATTTCCAATGAAATCCTGTGCTGTCATCAGCCAGAGGGGAAACAGGCTGTTTGCCTTGCTGGTTCTAAGCATTTTTAATTTAATGTTCTCATCAGTACACATCCTCACAGAGTCCTTAGAGCTCATTCAAGGTCATAGCAAGGAGGGAGGGACATGCAGTTCGATGGGGCCAGCATGTGCTACCTCTCCTCTGTTCTGTCATCCTAGGACTCAAGGGATAGCTAGCTGTCTTCCAGTCTCACCTCAGCTCTATACTACAGAGCAATCAGAAGCCCAGAACTGTGGTCCAAAAAGATTATGACTTGTCTGTCAGAAAATGCAGACAGTGCCCAGCAGATGCCAGGGCAGATCAGAGAAGTTTACCCACATGGCACCAACCACACCTGTACTCAGAGCTGCACACATTCCAGAACAAAAGATTAGAGAGAGGTCTGAGTTGAGCAGAAGAGGCATCCTCCCTCCATAGGCTGCTATCCCAATTCAGGCAGAGCACCGCATGCCCAGCTCCCAAGGTTAAGATCTGATGCCGCCTGCTCCTGAGGCCACGGCCATAGTGATGGTTAAAAAAAAAAAAAAAAGTCAAATGAACCCAGATAGGCCAGGCTGAGCTTCCCCAAGATCTTCAGAGATGACAGCGGTAGAGCAGAGATGGGGGACAGGTGGCTATAAAGGGATAGCATTAGGGATCAGGAGGTGGGGCACAGGGAGGGGAGGAAGTAGAGGCTCTGGAAGAACTGCATCTTCTTAAATCCCATCTTTCCTGTGGCCAATTTCCATAAGGAAAACCAATTATTTTCCCCCACATTCTTCCTCTCTCTGTGTCTTTTCATAGCAGAGGCAGCAGCCACACGCAGAGTGTTCTCAGCCTGCAAGGGCCGAGGAACAGAGGCGGAAGGCTGCTAGGGCAAGCAGGTGTGGAGTCTTGACAAGATGGAGCCAAGCAAAATGGTGCCTATGCTCAAGGCCTCTCCACACTCACACTCAGGACACACAGCAATCCGAACGGGCACATGCACAAAGGAACACAGGCTTACAAATGTGAGCGTACACACGTACCTCCCCTGTACACACACCACTCGCACAGGCACACAGATGTGCTTATGAATGTGTGTTCCTCTGTATGCTGTGACTGTCATGCAATGGTGTGCCTCTGCCCCTTGCATGTGTAGGGGCTGCTGTGGGTCTATGCATAGCTGTGCTTATGAGTACATGCTTACCTATAGTGTGTGTTCATGTAAGCATGCATTTGTGAACCTTGACGAGCATACATTTGTGAACCTTGACGGTGTAGCATGGGTGAGAGTGTGTCTAGATTAGTGTGCATATCTGCATGACCATATGTAAGCACTGTCACACACATGTACACATACACTCATAGGCACACACACCTTATGCCACAACCAGAATCCTCTGACTCCCGCCACAGATATAAAGGGAAGCCTCACATGGAGACCCAGGAAGTGGCCAAAGGTCTACACCCAAGCGTGAACCAGTCCCCCAAGTTGGTAGCCCACTTAGCATAGGCCTGTAGTGTCAGTGGAGAAGGCATCAGCAGTGTGCTGTCCTCTGGGTAGCAGACCACAGATCCCTGAACTGGGCCTTCAAGGTTGCCCAAACCAAAATGGTGAATGATGGCTCACCAACCAACCACCTTGAAGACCTTGCGAGACACCACCCGGTCAGGGTCTGAGCCAGACAGGACAGATAGGCCTTCCCCAGAGGGTCATCACGACAGCCACTGAGGGCAGGACAGAGCTACCTAGTTAGGCACATAGAGACCTAATTCCTCATATTTCCTCACTGCCTCTGAACCCTGTGCCCCACGCTGCTTCAGAATCCTCAGAGGGCAGGAAGTCCTGAGCAGCAGGCTTCTGAGGATAGATTCTCTGGAAAGACAGCACTGCTTGCTCTTGGGGAAAAGAACCCAACTACAGCCAAACCAGTTTCTATGGGACAATGAGAAGGCCAGGGACTCTGCTGAGGAGCTCTCGGGGCTGGGCTACCACACTATAACCCTGATACCAGATTTCTTCAAGTACAGGCCTCTGACTTTCACAAAAAAAGAAACAACTGAAGTTAAGATGGGCCTAGTAAAGTGAGAGATAATACTTAAAAGCAAAGAAACCATATATATTTTTAAGATCACAAGGACAACTTCACATCTCCCCCCTTTCAGAGGACTGTAGCCCCATCTCACAGTCGATGTCATTGTTAATTTTTTCTAATGACACATTCAAGAAACAAAGCAAAACAAAAGAACCATCAACTCAGCATTTAGAACAACATATTTTGACAGCATATTTTTAAACTAATTCCCCTCTTCCAATGAAAGTGCCATCTTGCAATCTTTTTAAGTCTATTCAGTATATACCAACATGATTATCTCATTCTTCTCACGATAAAAACGCCCAGATACACAATGACAGCGTGATCAACATGCAGATGTATTCAGGGGACATTGTCTCTCCTGTAAGGACCAGGAAGGAAGGAACAATGAAGATGTGCCCACAGGAGCTCCTGGCAGGATGGACCATAGGAGGCAGTGGGCAGGGTCAGAGGTGAGCAGGAGACCCCCAAACACACGTGCTGGCTGTGCCCTGGTCTAGCAGGAGACCGCCCCCCACACGTGCTGACTGTGTCCTGGTCTAGCAGGAGACCCCCAAACACACGTGCTGGCTGTGTCCTGGTCTAGCAGGAGACCCCCAAACACACGTGCTGGCTGTGTCCTGGTCTAGCAGGAGACCCCCCCCCCCACACACGTGCTGGCTGTGTCCTGGTCTAGCAGGAGACCCCCAAACACACATGCTGGCTGTGTCCTGGTCTAGCAGGAGACCCCCAAACACACATGCTGGCTGTGTCCTGGTCTAGCAGGAGACCCCCCCACACGTGCTGACTGTGTCCTGGTCTAGCAGGAGACCCCAAAACACACGTGCTGGCTGTGTCCTGGTCTAGCAGGAGACCCCCCACACATGCTGGCTGTGTCCTGGTCTAGCAGGAGACCCCCACACACACATGCTGGCTGTGTCCTGGTCTAGCAGGAGACCCCCCCCACGTGCTGACTGTGTCCTGGTCTAGCAGGAGACCCCCCCACACGTGCTGACTGTGTCCTGGTCTAGCAGGAGACCCCCCCACACGTGCTGACTGTGTCCTGGTCTAGCAGGAGACCCCCAAACACACATGCTGGCTGTGTCCTGGTCTAGCAGGAGACCCCCACACACATGCTGGCTGTGTCCTGGTCTAGCAGGAGACCCTCCCCCCACGTGCTGGCTGTGTCCTGGTCTAGCAGGAGACCCCCCACACACACGTGCTGACTGTGTCCTGGTCTCCAAGGGTGCAGGCCTTGGCACTGAGCACAGGGTTTTAAGGTGCCACCTGATCCTACTTTGTCTTCCACACAAAAGCATTTTGGAGTCAGCTGATGATACAGGATGTGGGTCCCCTGGCAACGGGCGCAGAAAAACAACCAAAGGCATAGACGGCACAGCTCTGGAGTGGGACTCGCTGGAAGGAAAGCAACGTGGTAGGAAAGGGAGACAGATCCGAATCCAGTCAGACAAAGCTACTGCCATCCTGCCAGAAGTTCCTACCTGGGGGAAGTCACACAGGAGATAACCCCCTCGGGCTCCTTGACTGTGGAATAATCAAAGTGAGGCAGGGGGACAGCAACTATCACTGGCCAACAAGAGGACACAGAAGGAGCAGAAGTCCATCAAACCTGCAGTGCCAGAACCTGAGTGTGTGTTTTCTATGGCTGTAACCACACCCTCCCAGTCAGTCCCCCTTTCCTCCCAACCATTACCAGGAGTGGGAATCCTCTAGGGACCTTGCCCATCAGAGCAGAGCAAAGGAAAAGCAGCGGGAATCACCTCAGAGGCTGAGATGTGTTGAGGGGAGGGGAGAGAGGAAGAAAGAAGCTGTTCTGTTGACTTTAGAGATGAGGAAGAAGCCAGGAACCCAGGAGCACAGGCTCTAGAAAAGTCACTTCCTTGTCCAAAGAGAAAGTCTTTACTTCAGCTCAGAGAGGAACGTGGCCATCTTCTCTGAGACTGCTGGACAGTCCCTGTGATTGCACCAGGCACCGACTGTGAGCTCCATACCTCAGCAGACACAGGAGGAGCCAGTGTTCTGGGCTCAGGAGCTACATTTCATCCTTTGTCACTCAAGGGCAATAGAGACAGGTGTCTGTCAGTTGCAGGAGTGGCCTGGGGCTGGGCTCCAACACGTCCTAGAGTCTTACTGACCATCTCCAACACTTCTACAATGATTGAGGCTGAGCTAGATAGATGGTAGAGCCCAGGCTGTGCTCACATGTTGTGAAGTTGTGCTTCCCAAGGCAGGCAGAAACCTCTAGATCGACCTTCCGAATAAGAGCCCAGGTTCCAGGCTGTTGCCTATTTGACAGAAAGAATACGATAGTGCCATGTACCACCAGCCAGGAAGAATCAAAACCTAAGTGCCAAGTACAATCCGTACTGAACGCGTGTCACTTTTATACCATGGTAAGGTCAGATCATTGCAAAGTGTGTGACCATATGTGTTCCTGAAAAGGTCACAGTGCGAGCCTGTGACAACCCCTCCCGGAAGCACAGCGCACTGGCTGTTGTACCATCTGTGGCCATATTCTCACTACACAGCAGGAGTGAGTAGCTGCCACAGAGAACATGGACGCACAATGCTCATGGGTACACGCTGCCTCTCAATAGAACCACTTAGCTGACCTCCTGATGGAGAGAGGATGCTGGCAGACAAACTCCACAGAGGAAGAGTACCAGGCTGTGAGAGTCATACTCCTGGGAAGGAGGCAGCAATGTGTGGCAGGGTTGCTGGCCTCCGGGTAAGACAGTCAGGACATGTCATCTGTGGGTAGAAAAATGGTGGACTAGGCACCCCGAGGCTGGAGAGAAGGGAGGAGGCTGCTGGGACAGGAAGTCGTGGGGATGCACAGAAGCCTGAACTATTTCCGCTCTTAGCTCTGATCTGGTTGTTTGTCCCAAACTGAATACTACAAGGACTATAGATCAAGGTTCTAGATCTTCTGATGTGTGTGTGTGTGTGTGTGTATGGGTGGGGGGTGAGAGAGAAATGTCTCTAGAGCAGATTCTAAACTGATGTCATGGGAGACCCTAAGGCCCAGTATAATCTAGCTCTGCCTAGGGTTACCTCTGAGCTGCCCAGAGTATATCTGTTCATTTCAGAACATTTTCAGAATCTAACTAGTCACGTTGTAAAACCGAAGTCTGGCCCTCCCACAAGGTAGGCTCTACAGTACTCAGATTATAGATACAGCCCAGTAGGAGGAATGCTTTGCAGCAGCAACAGGCTGCTACAGTACAGCTTGCCACCCTGACCTCATGCCTCAGGGGTAGGCTCTCCTATAAACCCTAGAGTAGCCTGGTCATCACAGGAGAACTTCATGAGTTCTTATCTAAATATACCCAATAGTGTGAATAGGTATGCAGATTCCAATAAGTACAATCCTATCTACACTGGATCTGCTCCCAGGGGCAGCAGCCTTGTCCCTGAAGACCTGGTGCTCTGGAAGGTTGAGCAACCGACTCTCCCACCCCCCAGGAATTACAGTGATACCTTCTCCAATTTGCACACAGGTACAAATAAACATTTTCTGCAAGAGACTGGTTCTCACCGCCCACAGAGCACCTTGTGACTGCACTGGGCTATTGATTTCATACACACACATACATACACACACACACACACACACACACACACACATATATATACATGAATATATATTCATATATAATTATATATGTGTGTATATACATACATATATATATATACATATATATACAAATCCCTGGGGAAATGGAAGCTTATATTCTCACAAAAACACATACACAAGTGTTTACAGCAGCTTTACCTATAATCACCCCACACTAGAAGCATCACAGATGTCCTCTGACAGCAGGATAGATAAAAAGTCTGCACCAGCCTGAGAAAGGAAGAGGCATGGGCTCAGGCAACATCTGGTCAACCTCGGATGTTTTGGGCAGAGAAACAGAAGCAGAATCCATGACCCAAAAATGGGTCCCTAGATATGATGTCTACCTAGACAAAGCAGTGGCTACCTAGGCCTGGCATGGGGTGTGACTACAGAGGCACAGTGGAGGGTCAGTTTGGATGTTGAGGCAAGGTGCTGTGTCTCTCTCACGGAGGCCTGAGAATTTGGGGAATTCCTTTTCTTTGTTATGGAAAGAACACTTCCTATAGAACTGGGTTGACAATAGCTAAGGGTCATGGCCCTTAGCTTGGAAAAAGCTGGGTAAGGTGAAACTTAAGAGACTTTTAGAAGAGTAGAGGGCCTAGATCTGGACTCTACCTGCGTCCTCTATTCCCTGGATTATGGGAGTGAGCACTTCATATACTCAGATGATGGTGAAGATGAAGATGATGGTGGTGATGGCAAAGAAGATGTTGGTCATGATTGAAATAATTACAATCATGAGGCGAATTAAGAGGTTGATAGAGATATTGAAAATGGTGGTGATGGCAGTGAAGCAAAGAGTGGTAGTGAAGACAATGTCTGTGATGAAACAATGAGAGATGACAAGGAAGATGAGGATAATGGTGGAGGTGATGATGTTGAAGATGATGATAGTGATGATGATAATGATGATATGGATGACGATGATAATAGTGATGATACCGATGATAGCAGTGATGGCGAATATGGTGGTTATAATGATAATGATGACGAAGATGATGATGTTAAGGATGTTGAGGATTATAATGATGAAGCAGACAGTGAGGGTGATGCTACAGGTGGCAATGATGAGGAGGTTGGAGATGACAAGATGACAGTTGTGAAGGTGTTGGTGATGAAGAGGAGAATGGTGATAATGGTGATGGTGTCAATGACAGTGTTCATGAAGATGATGCTCGTATGGAAAGAGCTGTTTTCCTGGCTCTCAAACGGGTCCTGGGGAGGAAGAAACACTGCCAGGGCTTTTCCTGGTGGTCATAGAACACGTGAGCCCATGTTCTGGTGTCCAGAATCTGAGTCTGTCACTTAGCACACACACTCCTCCTCTGGGCCTAAGAGGGGGACAAAGGGCCTCTTATGGCTTTGTTCCAATGGAGTTAGGTCCATCCTGATCTGCCAGGGCTCTCAGGAGCCCCATGCCACTCTGTTCTCTGACACTAAACCGTTCAACCAAATGATCCATGGACTCCGTCCCATGGACTCCCTCCGGACACCTACTGTCATGGAAGGCTCACTCTGAGTCTGCGGGAATGCTACTTTCCATATGTTCCTCCAACTGTCACAATCAGGCATGGGACCCAAAGCCATGAGCAGGAAAAAGAGAATATAGACCTTCCCCAAGCAGAGAAGGCTGCGGCGGGCATAGGATATGTAGCTATCTCCAAGAAGAGTAGGCTTCTACTTACAAATCTCACTAACAGTAAGCAAGTGTCCACTCAGAGCTGGGTGATAGCTCAGGCCAGCACAAACCTGGACTATTGATGCCCCTACATGCTTCCACTCAAGAAAGCATCAAGACCTGGAATGAAGCAGGCACACCTACCCTACCTCCCACACTGCTGGGGAAGAATCAAGTCAAGGGAACGGTCTGGAGGCCTGGTGCATGCAAGGAGTCATGTGAATGGGTAGCTCTTCAGGACCACTGTGCAAAGAGGCGGGGCTGGATCCATCTTCAACTGCAGGAAGTTCAGGATGAATGAGAATTTCTGCAGACCCCTGGATGGGAAAGTGTGAACCTTCTTCAGGTGCCACACTCCAGGAAAACAGGCCCCTGGTCTCTGCCAGCAGAACATCTCTCTTTATCTTTATTTTTCCTAAATTCCAATCTGGCCCAGGTCAGATACAATGAGCCTAGAAGGCTTCTGGAAGGGAGGAACTCCTGTGCTCTACCTGATGGTATATGCATAACTTTCTTCCTCCTCCTCCTTTGCCTCTTCCCTCTCCTTCCAAATTGTTGTTACGAAGACAAGGAAACCTAGAATCCTCAAGGAATAGGTACACAGAGGCCTGGTCCTTGGCATGGTGCATAGGTGTGCAGCCCACTCACCCTCTTGGGTAAGGATGCTTGGGTTGCCATAGCAGAAACCTGCTCTAAGACCCACAGTGAAATAAGGCAGATTCATCTTATCTGGGTAGACTGTGGACCAGGCTGAGTCTCTCTGTAGGATTTGCCACCGGACACCAGGTATTGCTTTTCTGACCCTGGGGTAACTGGGTTCAAGCACAGGTGCTGTGGCAGGAAGACATGGGTTCCAACTACCCTCTGCAGTTGATACTCATAAGATGTAGATTCAAGAGCAACAAGGATGCAGAGGGCATTCTGTTTCAATCCTCAGATATCCATAGGGCATGCCCAGGCTTCCAGATGGCAGAGGATGCTGAGATAACGTAGCCACCATCCAGGGACATCTTCATCAACTCCCAATGGGCACACAGAGCTCCGGAGGACTACATTTACAGCTGAGTTTCCTCTCTACTCAAAGTGACAGTGGTTCCACCTAGCTGGATCCCCATCACCTCAAGATGCTGTATCCATACAAGCCTTAGAGACAACACAGTGCAAATATTAATGTTCATACCTCACTGCCAGAAGTAGCTGGTCTATCTGCTGGGAGAGAGAAGCGGGCGTCATGGAGGGGCATAGTGAGATTCCAGGAAAAGCAGCCAGTGTGGACTAAAATAACACAGCGACAATGAAAATGGCTCACACGGCCTCGCATCATCTTCCCATTCACTCACCCAACACACATCAAAGGCTGCCTGGCCGGGAGGAGCAGGTGGGGAATGCTTGTGGGCTGGGGAGCTGCAGGCCCAATGCCTAGTAGCTAGGGTTATCATCAAAGGCAGTGCCAAGGCTTAGCCCATCAGTCCTCCCACGCATGGACCTGAATGCATGCCCTCCCTGGCCTTGCCTACAACCCTGCTTTGTTTTCAACTACTGGGGACAGGTCCTCTAAATCACCTTGATAGTAGGATGGGATTAGCTAATAATGGGGACAGGAAACAATCTGTCTCTTGGACCCTTTGGCCAGTGAGCAAACTAGGGGCAGGTGAGTCAAGACTTAGGGTGTATTCCTGGATGGAGTTTGAATGAATGCAGAACTTGGTTCTAGGAGCCCTGGAACCTCAGGAATGAAAGAAGTTGAGGCATTTGGCTACTAATGCCAGCCCCCTCTCCTCCTGTTCCTGCTCCTGGAGCAGCAGGTAACCAGGTAAGCAGCAGAGCCCAGTGCAGAGCTTTGAACTGCACTGGGCTCTTCCAATAGGATCTAGCAGAGTCCAATCCTGCCCAAGAATCCTCTAGGAAGCGTGTCAAGGAACTCTGCCTTGATAGACTGCAGCCTAGCCTCCTCGCCCACCAATCATCTAGAAATGAATACGATGGTTTAAACAACAAAACCAAAAAAGACTGAGCCACTACCCATGGTGATTGGACCCCACACGGTCACGTTGGGTGCCTAATGGATAGGCCTGTTCACCGCAGCACGCCTCCTTTGTCTGGGTGCCGCTGGCTGTGATGGATGCCTCGAACCCACATTTGTAATAAACACCATTCATTGCAGACACAACGCCCATCCTGGAAAAACGAGTTTCAGGTTCTCTTCTTGTTGTTTTGTTTCTATCACTGGCTTAATGATGACTAATGCCTGGGTGATTATCTTGTGCTTTTTCCGTGTGGCACTGGGAAGAAACAATATCATCAGCACTGCAGAAAGCTGGAGGAAAACGAGATGGGGCTGGTGGAAGGGAGATTGGAAAGCCAGAGAAGCCAGCTTTACTATGCCTGGCAAGAGTGTGTCTACATAGGGAAGCCCAAGGGCCTCTGGGCTGTGATCTGGAACCTTCCGTTCCTTACTGTTTGATGCTGTGAAATAAAATAAGCCCAAAATCAGAGGGAAGGACTCCCTGCGGGTGTGGGCGTTGTTCTTTAAAAGTGCCCAGATGTGCATTTAAGAGCAACACACTGCTGGGTAAGTTAAACCAGAGGCAGGAGTAGGGAGAAGAAGGCAGCAGCAGACACACAGAGGAAACTCTGTAGCTAGCTCCTCAGGTGCCCGGATCCAACACTCTTAGGGCTGGGCCGGAGAGAGGTGCCCCGGCAATTAATTTCAAAAGAAATTTCCACCCACGTGCTCATGCATGCACCTCCACACAGACATTTCTGGGAAATAACACTCCTTGGCTCCACCCAACCCCAGTTCTAGATCCTCCCCACTCCCAGGCAGGGGTATGTGCTAGAGAGCAGAGTCTGAAAGCAATGCTCACTGTATTTGGGGGAGTCACTCCAGATATAAGATCCTGGAGCCACGGGAAACCTGTGCCATCATGTTCTGGGAATAGGAAGGAACTCTATCTACATCCCTCGGCCTCGCCCAGGCTCTCGGCATGTGCTCTGGTTCCCGCACATCACCAGCTTGCCTACCTCTCCCTGGCCAAGTAAGACAGCTCCCTAGTCTGCCTCTGAAGACTCCCTCTGACATGCTGCCCTCTCACAAATGTGGCCTCTCTATCTCCCCTGGGCTGGAGAGAGGTGCCCCAGCAATTAATTTCAAAAGAAATTAATTTCAGAAGATCAGAGGTCAGAGGCCCGCTGAATGTGATGATGTTTCTGGGGTATCATTATTCTACGGGAGAAGCTAAATGCTAACATCTTTCCCTCTGCTGTGTGCTATAACAAGAGCCCTTCCCAAATGTCCTCTCACGGACCCTATCATAGCAGAACACAGGACACCACATCCTCTTCTTTTGCTTTTCTTTTCTTTTTCTTTCTTTTTTTTTTTTTTTTGCTCTCTTTTGTTTTGACGAGCATTTTAAAACTGTTTGTACCTGTGTTAAGTGTATCACATTAGAGCACATGCCAAGGCACACGTGAAGACTTCAAAGGATAACATAGGGAAGTCAGTTCTCTCCTTCTGCCATGTGAGATCCAGGAACTGAACACAGGTTAACAGGCCTAGAAGCAAACACCTTTTCCCACCAGGCCTTCTCAAAAGCCCCACTCTGCTTTGTCCCCCTCTTCACATGGAAGGACGCATTCCCTTCTAGGACCATGGAGGAGATGGGCTTGCCAGCAAATGTGTCCGTCCAGCACTGGGGTCACCTCAGAGACAAGACCCATGGAGTCTGCTCCCTGGGAGCAAGCCCCTCTTCACTACTGTATAATAAATAGATTAGGGTATTAGGCACCGGAGTTATTAAAAGTGAAAGATGCTCAAAGAGACGGCGAGGGATTCTTGGAGCCTCCATCTCTTACAAATATGTAATGAAATTTAAATTGAATCTGGTTTAAAATCATTTACCTTTTGACATCATGTATCAGTATACTAAGCATCGGTTGAGAAAGCAAATAACCTCTCAAGCAGAATGAAAAATTACTCTGTCTCTTTTGATTCCATGTTAATTTTCAAATTTAAACTTCCCTATGGCTCCCTGCTTGGGGTCAGCCACTGGAGGCTGCTGCCTGCAGAGGGTCCAGGAGGACTGGGTAGAGGGTTGGCCTGCCTTTCGGAACACGGGTCCCACCTCTGCAGGGAAGCAGACACTTAGTCATACTGAGAAAACTCTGCGTTCTTATCCGTCCTGCTTGTGGGTATGCCCAGCTTCCTGGAGGTTGAAAACTGGAGGGTGAAGAGCATCTGTCTGTCCAAGCATGTCTGTGCCCTTTTAGCCTGGGAAAGTGGATCAGAGGCCAGAGGTCAGAGGTCAGAGGTCAGAGGCCCCCTGAATGTGATGATGTTTCTGGGGTATCCTTTTTCTACGGGAGAAGCTAGTGTTTTCCATCAGGAGCTCCAGTGATGATCAGGAGCCCAGCTCTAGAAGAGACAGCTATGCCCTGTGATACAGACTTGGGTATATCTAGCCATGGGGGAGCATATGACAGGAACTAAGCATCATGACTACAGGACTGTATGTGCAACTTGATATACAGAAGATATCAGAACACCCCATCCCATTCCCTGAGGGGTGACTTGCCAGATGGGGGAGGGTGGAGTGGGGATAAGTATCCAAGTGGAGGCAGAGGTTCTGAGTACAACACAGTGCCCTATGACATGAGCAGTGAGAGCCCAGAAGCTACTGCTCCCAAGTATGTAGCTACTCCCAGGCCCTCTTCCCTTCCCCCTCCCACGCTTCTGAGTCTTCTGAGTCTGATCGTCTGGGTCTGGATGTGAGAAGATTTCCCACAAGCCAACTCTGGCTAGACTCAGCCCGGGAATATGACCAGTGCTGACCAGGAAGTTTGTGTCTGCTCTGTCTAACACACACATACCACACACACACACACATACACACACACACACACACACAGGGATAGGCCATGAGTTAATATGTATGGTCTAAGACCCAGACTGAGCCACAGCCTGGGAAGCACACAGACCTGTATTGTAACCTTCTTGATAGTCAGTCCCCAGAATTGTTATTTCACACCCTGAGCTCCCAAGAGTCAAAATGCACTGAATTCAGGATGTACTGCACACCAAGGGGGCATATACTGGGGCTGGGGTCTTCCATGAAGTTCACAACTAGCTGTGCTGCTAGCTCTAGGACCAGAGCTGGCATCCAGAGAGGACTCGGGCCCAGCTCCCTTGAGGCCTGCTGCTATTTCTTAATTAGTGAGAAGAGACAAAGGGGCTTTTCATGGGACTGCCTCGTACTGTCACATGCCAGCGTCAGTGGACTGGAAAACAGGGTAGGCCTTTGCCAGCAAGCGCCCCCATCTCGATTGCCCAGGAGGACAGCAGGGGGGGGGAGATGCACAGAAGGAAGGGATGGGGGTGGATAGTAGGCCTCTTGGGCAGCCAAGCAGAGAGCCTGGCCCTGGAAATCACGCCATCTGGCTTTATCATAGCCTCTGGACCCAGGGACAGGGAGTCAGCAGCAGGACAGGGCAGCACAAATTAGACTAAGTTCTGCAGTTTCCAAGTACAGGCCTGATTTCCTCCCAGGACACAGTTCAAGTCCTGTAGTGGCTCAGAGCCAAGACAGTGGTCAGTAGCCCCAGATGTATGTGTGTGTGTGTGTGGTATGTGTGTGTTAGACAGAGCAGACACAAACTTCCTGGTCAGCACTGGGCATACTCCCGGGCTGAGCCTAGCCAGAGTTGGCTTGTGGGAAATCTTCTCACATCCAGACCCAGACGATCAGACTCAGAAGACTCAGAAGCGTGGGAGGGGGAAGGGAAGAGGGCCTGGGAGTAGGTGAGTAAATATTTTCCATTAGCAGCTGCCACTGGCAACACAGCATACTTGCCCTGCAGCCTGAGGTCTGAGGCTCCTGCCTCCACTCAGCACCCGCTAGTGTGAGCAACATACGTATGGATGCCCTGTCAACTAGGCAGGAAGCCTGAATCTGAGAGAGACTTGTAGGCCTGGAAGATGGAGCCACCTTGGGAGGCCATTGCCTAAAACTAAAGCCTCCCCCCAACACACACACACACACGCGCGCGCGCGCGCGCGCGCGCCAGAGACCAGCTGGTTCACCTGCTGTAGACAGGGATAGGCCATGAGGTAAAAATTCCACATGCCAGATTTAGGGGGGTCTCTCTCAAAAACACTTGTAATCTCTGGAGTTTCTAGTGCCTAGGGACAGAGCAGTGACCAACTCACAGCCAAGTTTTCTTCTGGGATAGGGAGGACATTTGAGGACTTTGTTAGAAGCTGTGATCACACAAGAGGGTGGCTAGACCAAAGGCCTCTGGAAAGCACTTGACAGTCGTAAATTACTCTAAGAGAATTTCATCTCTAATGAACCCAGCCCTGTAAGGCTTTGGGGACAGCTGGATCCCTCTGTGGGAATGGGGGTCCCATCTTGTGGGGTGAGCAGGCCTAGACAGACAACCACACTTTCCCAGAGCTGGGAGGTGTACTCTGCCTGGAAAGTAAATTCCAACATGGGCCCAGCAGCCAAAACATAGGAAGTCTTCCACCTCACATTGGAGGCTCCATGAGTTTCAGCACTGCTCTGACCCTAGCCCCTGACCTCAGACATAAGAACAAGCCCGAGACACAGGACTATCGCAGAGGCGTAGAGCCAGTGGGCTTCCCTCTGCAAAGCCACAGTGTCCCATCAACACAGATATGGTCTTTTCTGGTGGCATCCCCAGCACTGACAAAAATTGGACTGGGGAGACTGGTTTCCAGTCTGCTCAGCGGTTAACAACCCCAGGATGCTTTGAGAATGTCTGTGGAGAATATTCTACTTGCTTAAATTACACCACAACCACGTGGGGGCTGGGTGACAGGGACAGGAAGACGTGAGTGTAGAGTGCCAGGGGCCTAGGCTGTGCTGAGCTCTCCAGGAAGGGTATTAAGCGCGGCCGTTAATATGTAGTTAAAAAATTCTCAATCTCCACCAGCATATGCTGTTCTACCTAATTTTGATCAACTTAAATGTAAAAGTGTCTCTGCATCTCCACTCGGGTTTTACCGCCATCTGGTTTAATTAGTCCTCGGGTATCGCGTCATAAAGTTAACGGCGGGAACGTCGAGAGGCCAATCAGAAGGCAGGTTGCAAAGCCCTATGTCACTGGGTTTCTTTCTCCTAGACTGATGAGAGGTCAAGGCTGGAGGTTGCTGAGCAGTGATGATGCACTGCAATGGCTCTGGGTAGGTCTAGGGCCGGACGGTAGCCTCCTGGCTTTCGTCCGACCTAGTAGACAGGAGCCTATATGTTGAACACACCTGGAGGAGGGAGGGACACTTGTCCACAAAGACCAAAGGGCGTCCAGATGGCTTGTTGATGCAAGGAGCCCACAGAGTCCCCCATCTGCTTGGAATGGCAGCTTTTGTCAGAACTGTGGCTCAAAACGTCCCCTCCCCTGCTGGGATCTGTATGCCGGCTACCCCATGCCTCCTGTCATCCACAGAGATACCTGAGGGCTTTGTATCAGGGTGCCCTGCCTCTGTGCTGATTCCCAGGCCAGACTCCCAGTCCTCCAGAGATGGAAGCACCCACTGAACCAGGGAGGTGGTGCTCAGTGACCGATTTAAGAGAGGGCATTCTGGAAGTGTGGGCAGTCCTCGCCAAGCCATGAGTATGCATCCTTGGCATTCTGGCCTGAGGCAGGGAGACACCTGGAGAAACCTTAGAGCTGGAAGGGGCAAGGCCCTACACATAGGCCTTGGAAATGGCCGATGAAATGTCAGAGGTGATTTGAGAAGTCCCATGGTAAAGGAGGATCAGGATGGAACAGAGGTGAGCCAGGGGAGGCTGGAACAGGTGGAAGGGGTGAGCCTAGGTTTAGAGTCAAGATGAGGGGCAGAGTGGACATGGCCAACAGGGCAGGGCAAGAAAGACTCAAGGCAGGAATCCACAGTAGCTGGCCTTTGTTGGGACCAGCCTAACACCACAGTTGCATGATGGCTACTTAATTCTGCACAGCATGCTGGAACCTCCATCTCTTACTACAGAAGCATCCCTAACAGAGGTTGGCCTGGCCGGGAGGACCATGGCTCACCCAACATTGGGCCATGATGGTTTTAGCATATGGCGATGCCAGCATAAGCCTTGCAGTTTTTGAGATTAGAGATGAACTACACAGAGGGCCACCCAGAGGGTCAGCCCAGAGTGGCAGCCTTGTGACTGTGGCTTCAACAATCTAGGACACCGAGCCATGAAAAGAGCATGAGCGTCATGGGACGAGTGGCCATTTTCTTTTCTGCTTTGTCTTCCAAGGGACTCAACACAGCAGAAAACCTCAAGGAAACCTCAAGCAGGAAACACTCCATGTCACCACAGGACACCCAAGACCATGTGTACTGGAACAGAGTACAGTATTCTCCCTGATCAAATTCTCCCTGCACTTGGGCAGGTCCCAAGGAGAGACTGTGGCCACTACACAGGATGTGAAACCCATGAGGATGCCCCACACAGAGCGTCAAGACTCAAAGGTCACAGCAAAGTCACCCCCCAAAGACTAAAATTAAATTTATTAGGAGTTAACTGTTCTTCGGTGAATTTATTAATCAATTTGACAACGCCTGGGGATTGTAATATAAAAATAATCAGTTGGCCTTCTCACCAACGTGAGGTGCCAAGAAGGTGTCATCTAATTTTCCAGTGCCCACTGCCTCAGCCTGAAAAAACTTATTGTTACATTAATTGAGATGAAAATTTCTCAGTGTGGCATTTCAAGGGAGCATGTGTGCATTTCATCTGTTTTGCACACAGGAATGGGTGGCAGCTGGTGGCCAGCACTAGATTCCCATGCCCTATCGGGATTGGGAGTTACAGACAGACAGACAGACAGACAGACAGACAGACAGACAGATATATGGTATCTTTTCACAGAAATGCATGATAATCTCTAAAATCAAAACAAAAACAAACAAATAAACAAAAAAGAGGTCCAGCCCTTTCTTTTCTTACTCTATTAGGCAACTGGGAAATCTCACCCAAGCTGGAGCCATTGCATCATGAACCTCTATAAATAGTCCCAACATCATCTTAGCAGGCAACTCTGGTCCCAAGAATGAAATGGCCCAACTAGACTTCACCTAAATGTCATCGGCACCACTGAAGTACCACACCTGGAGCACGTGTGAGCTTCCTAGGAACAAGCAATGCACAGGACCCTCTTTCTGTACTTTGTCCATGCCAGGGCAGCAGGACGTACAGCAGACATGAGTCATACCAACTCAGGGATGTAGCCTCCAGCAGAATGAAGCACCCAGTCTCGGGAAATTCACAGTGGCTCTGGCCATGCTGTGGGAAAGATGGGTGTGTCACACCCTCTTGATACCACTGTTTCTATGTTCCATAGCTGATGTTGGATGCTGCCCGGGAGGAAACCCATCCCTGCAACTGAAAACACAACTTGAACCAAAGGAACATGGTCTCACGCTGCAAGTATGTTGCTAGGCAGAAGCTGACCCTGAGGGGACCCAGGTCTAATACGGCTTCCTCTCCAGGAAGGCCCCTGTGTATGGCTAGCACTCTGCTAGGGGAGCACACTTGCTGTGAGTCACTGTGCTGGCTCCGCAGCAAACCTGAGCATAGGCTGGTCCCTGGCCTACCTTCTGTTCTCCCTGCCAGTCTGTGCCTAGGGAGTCTTAGTTTCTGATTTTTATTTGCCTTTAGTTCTACTTAAAAATCTCTTGGAAATTACCATTTGTCTGTACGCACAGTGAAAGGCATTATTCTGTACTGCAGTGTGGCCAAGACACTAGAGAATCAGGCTAGGCATACTTTCAACACACATTATCCACACCAAGGTACTTGTCCCACAGGGCACCTACCTAGACAAAGCTCAGAGCATCTTGTTGCCTGGGTCTACCAGATGTCCCTGGGCTGCACAAATACAGACATACAGGCCCTATAGTTTGTGGGGGTCACTTTCTCCAAGCCATATCCTAGGTTTTGGTCTCCTTCCTAGGTATTACCTTCTTGCATCCCTCCTGGATTCTTTGTCCTGGGGTCCAGAGAGATGCTTATGAGCTTTTCCCCCTCTGAGATGATTCAGCACCTGTCAAGTGCCCCTTATCCATGGAGACCTGACTTCACTTGAATTTGGGAGATGTACCACCCACATGTCTGTCTCCTCCTCTTGGGCCAGCCCTGGCTCCCTGAGGCAGAAAGAGCCTCCTCATCACAAGATCTGAAGTGCAAGCAAAGTTTCCTTTCCTCAGCTTGGCAGGGTGCAAGGGCCTTGCCACAAGGTTTCTGGGTCTGTTTGCAAAAGCTTGCCTGGCAGAACCAGAGAAGGGGAGGCTGTCAAATAGCATGCAGAGACACTCTGCAGCCTGGGGATAGGGTGTTGTCTGAGGGCTTTTAGAAACTATCCTTACTTTTATAAACTTCCCCCTCTACTCTGTGAGGAGCCACACCCTGTGGGATACAGGGTGCAATTGAGGGTTTGACTATGAAATGTTCGCATAGGCTCATGTGCTGAGGATGCGGCAACCAGCTGATGGGCTTTGGGAAGCAGTTGGATCCTGAGGTCACTGTCATAGACAATGGACCACTTCTGTGATGGGGCCATCACATGAGGGCATTATTGGGAGATGGAAGTAGGTCATTGAAAGCATACCCATGAAGATTATACCTGATCCCTCATGTCTGTCTGTCTGTCTTTCTCCCTCTCCCTCTCCCTCTCCCTCTCCCTCTCCCTCCCTCCCTCCCTCCCTCCCTCCCTCCCTCCCTCCCTCCCTCTCTCTCTCTCTCTCTCTCTCTCTCTCTCTCTCTCTCTCCCTGATCCCCTCCTCCCTCCCCCACTCCCTCTCCCCTCCCCCCTCTGCTTCCTGTCCACCATGAGGTATGAAACTTCTGACACACTTCTATTAGCCATGACATACAACTCTGTCTCAAAAGACAGACATCACAAGCCTGGAACCATTGAAACCATGGGCAGGGAGAGATCTCTCCTTAAATATATTGCCCTGTTTTTTATCACAGCAATGCAAAAGCTAACAGAGTCTTCAGTCCAGGCATGGATGGCGAAGAGCAGAAGACCTAGGGACAAGAGGTGTCAGTGCTGTCACAGATTCCCACCTGGGAAGCAGAGACTTTCCCAGTCTCATATGGCAAGAGACAAACGAAATCAGGCCACCAAAGGTAGACCTGTGGTCTGGTAGGCCAGGCTGGACTCTCTGCCTGGAATTATAGGAAACAACTGGACACTGGTGGGTAAGTGGTAGGTTTCACAGTTTCGTGACAAAGTATACCATAAGCCCTATGGTCATCCTGGTAAGGACTTGTCATCAAATATGACTGAGTTCTAGGCCATGCAAGAACTGTGTTTTTGGCCAATCTTCATTCTGCTTGGTATTAGCGGGCAGATTTTCCTTATGTAAAATGTTCACGTGGGCCAGAAACCCCTAGGAGCACACACATCAAGGGAGGAAGGAGGAATGAGTGTGGCCAAAATTTTGAATGCCTTCTTTAAGCTTAAGTGCCTTGGAGGTTGGAAGGACAGGTGCCAATCTACAAGTCACACTTAGTCTGACATCTTCAGGACAACTCTCAGCAGCACCCAGATCTTCTTCGATTGCTTCCACAAACAGCAAACTCCCATTTTGTAATCAGTGGGGAATCCAGGAACTTTTCTTCCTCACTTCACAAATTGTGTGCTGACACACCCAGAGACAGCCAGTCTACATCCCTATAACATAGTAGGGCAGATTCCCAGGTTTCTGCTGTCTCTACTCTAGAATATAAACACTGTAACCAAAGCCTGTGTTACTATGATGGGTTCCCACTGAACTCCAAGCTACAATCACTAGTGATGACATTGTTTCTAGAAGCAACTATTCCTGAACTTCTAGGGAACAATGATAGAGCTGGTGCTGAAGCAGCAGCTAAACAGGGTGACAGCTCACCCGGCCCTTAAAGAACTCTAGGAGTCCCAACACCTACCTGTTGACCCAGAGACTGCATACCTTCCAATGGCCCAACTTCTTGCACTCAATGTTGTCTACTCAGTCTCCTCCCCTGGGCATACTCTCCCCCACTTCTGGTCCAGGCTAAGAGCTGTGAACTAGAGTATCCTCAGTGTAGTCTCTAGGCGAGGCAGCCCTACTGTCTAGCCAGGCCCTCATTTAAGGCCTGGCTGAACATAAGAAGCATCTACCTCTCCAGCTTCCATTTCCTTGTCTATAATGGCATGATGACATTGCTGATCACCTAGCATTCTGAGTAATATAGACAGGAACTGGGGAGAGATGGGCTGAGATTTGGAGCATCAGGATGGTCTGGGGCTCAGGGTCAGGGTTCCAGGGCCAATACACAATGCTTCTGCATTAAAGGCTATATACTGTCTTACAGTGAGGACCTCAGGCTGGTAGGAAGGCCCTGTCACAGCTCTCAGCTACCACAGATAAGGCCAGAGCTAAAGCCTGCCCCTAATCCCAGAATCCAAGCCCTAAGAAAGAGGAGTCCCACTCAACCATGAAGTGCCTGGAGGTTGGGGGTCAGAGAGGCATAAGGTAGTTAAGGATCTCTGCCCCATCTTAACACACCCTGCTCCTCCTGAGGCTGCCCAGTTCACACTGAAGTCAACGCAGTTCATTATGACAGCACTCCTGATCCAATCTGAGAGTCACCACCCCATTCTACTATCAAGACACAACCTACTCACCTTTGGAGAACTACAGTCCAGCCCTCAAAGATAAGAGCATCATTAGAGGTGAGGATTCTGAGGCTAGACCATACTTAAGATCCCACTGATACCTGGGAAACATACAGGGTCAAAGAGGGCTACACCTACTCCAGTAGGCTTGTTGGGACTTTCTCTTAAAAGGACTTTCTGTCCATGGCTAACGCCACTACATTTCAACACTCCCGTAGAGTTC
The DNA here is from genome assembly GCF_947179515.1 of Apodemus sylvaticus. Taxonomy (NCBI): domain Eukaryota; kingdom Metazoa; phylum Chordata; class Mammalia; order Rodentia; family Muridae; genus Apodemus; species Apodemus sylvaticus. Next base: position 56,154,951 of record NC_067488.1, on the reverse strand, counting down.
CTTAGTGTGGCACTAACTAGCCCCAGGAAGGGGCAACAGAGAACATTCGAGAAGAGCCAGATCTATACCTCACTATCTTTCCAAGTAATCCATTTAGGGCCTTGGCAGCCACACCCAGTTGACCAGCCACCTCTCATCTCTACCCTCATCCTGCCCCATAGATACCCTGTTCTGGACAGCATACCTGCCCTAGTGCCGAGCCTATTCCAGGTGGGCACAGATCTCTACCCTGGCAAACACAGCTAAAGAGATGTGATAGTGGAGTTCTCTCCATGCCACCTAGCACCAAGAGCCTCAAATCACTCACTGAAGCAATCTAGAGCAGTGACCACCCAGCTCGATACACCACCGGCAGGGGACAATTCACATCTAATGGCCTGACACGGAGGAGCTAGAGTTCTGTGTGTTCAAACCCCAACCATTTCACATTGAGGCAAAAAGCACACCACAGTAGTTTTCTATGACCCTCTGCTTCTCTGTGTATAAGAAGAAGATTCATGATTTTAGCCTCGCATGGGAGGGTCACTGTAGTGAAATATGTCCAGAGACTGGGACCATCTGTTTGCAAGAAGAAATGGCTTAAAAGGTATGTACTTGCTGAAAATGGAGGATTCTGGTGAGGACAGGTAGGTTCCTGGGTATTAAGGTATTGTCAAAGCAGTGTAGCTGGTTCTATCCAGTAACATGTCTGAGCATGGTACCTGTCCCAGGCAACTGTAACAATGTCAGACAGGGTGTTTCCTGGTACAACACATGGGATTAGAGGTCAAGCATGTCCTAAGACTGCAAAAAGCCCAACAAGGTCCTCAGGAAAAATGCAGCAGCAAACGGGTGGAACTTCTATAGTGGTCTTCCACTCAGGAACTGCAGGTACCTGTCAGCCAGCAATGCTGATGTGTCTTGCTAAGCCACACTGCCCACCTAGAGGAGACATGGTGGTCCCTCGGCCAACTCCAGGCACTGGCATGCTACACTGTGAGCTGGGGAGACTCTTGTGTTTTCTGAGCAAGAAAAGCACTGAGGATTCTTAGCTTGCTGTGTGATGTGGAACATCCCATACCATCTACTGCAAACCAACGTTTTATGGTTAAGAAAACAAAAGAAAGGATCAAGTGAATGGGAGGTCTTCCTGGGCTGTGGGGTCTCCCAGGAGGAAGCTTCAGTAAGCAAGGGCCTCCCAGAGAGTGTCGCTGAGGCACAGTGACCTCAGAGGCTCACAAGCCCCACCTCACAGCACACACCCCTGCACAGCTCTGTCCTTCTCTCAAGGTCTTTGCTCCCCAGACCTGTCCACCATTAGAGAAAATCAGACTACCCTCTTGACCCTCTCTACTGCTCCTCAAATCCTACCTCATCCTCCGCCATCAGGCGACAGCCACCACTTCTTCCAAGAGGTTCTCCACATGCCAATGGTCTCTTTGGCTGCTGTAGTGGTTTTAAGTGAGGAGCACATTCAGATCCCACAGCCTCATCTTGCACTTACTGGGTTAAAATTCACAGAAAGCTTCCCTCAAAGGCCCTAGACCAGGGGTTCTGAACCTATGGGTTGAGACCCCTTTGGAGATGAATGACCCTTTCGTAGGGGTCACATATCAGATTATCCTGCATATTAGATATTTACACTGAGATTCATAACAGTAGCCAGTCACAGCTATGACATAGCAATGGAAATAATTTCATGGTTGGGGGCAGGTCACCACAACATGAGGAACTGCAGCATGAAGAAAGTTGAGAACCAATGTCCTAGACAGAGGCTTCAGAGTCCAAGATGACAACGGAGAGTCACATTACATACAAGCCATGCAGAAAGCTAGGTGAGGACATAGCAGAAAGCAAGTCTAGCTTCCACAGCGAGTGTGGAGATGGTGCTGGCAGGTGAAAAGCAGGGAAGCCCCCGAGTCACAGCCCCAGAGCAGTTGGACGCTGCCAGGCACCCAGGGGCTCCTTTATAAGAGCTCAGGATTTTCAGCTTAACTCGTGTTTGTTGAGTTATCACATACCCTTCATGTGGAAAGAGTAGAGAAGGCATGCGCAAGCTGGCTCCTCCCACCTGCACCCCTACTCTGCACAGGCCAGGACCGGCCAGCCCTGGATTTGACTCCAGAGTGGCTGTCCCACGTGCTCAAGGTCACCCGACACAGGCATATTGAGAGGAGTGACACTCATCTCCCAGAGTGCCCTGGCTACTTCTGGATTTGAAAGAAACCCATGGCCACCTGAGGAGAGGTTAGTGACTAAGAGCTGTTCGGCAGACACTGTGATGACTGCCCCTTAGGTGTCCTGACACACTCTGAAGAATCTGAGGCTTTCAGAATGGCTTTAAAAATAGCTTCTGCTCCATTCTGGAATATCAGGGCATAAATGGAAGCGAGGGAGTATGCTGCTGTGCTAGGAAAGAGCATGGGTTTAGACCAAAATGTGGTCTCCTCAGAGACACTCCACCTCTCTATGGGACCGTAGTTTGTGTCTTGAAATAGGGACAATACCGGAGGCACTGAGCCAGCTGGCGACACCATTCCAAAGCCCTCAGTTGCTTTGGTGATTTCCTTTGTCCAGGGAGCTCGCGACTCCAAGCCCTGGCCTTCAGAAATGTCTCCAAGTTCATTGTCTCCAACAGCTCCAGGAGCCAAGTCTCCCATTCAGAATCAATCCCAGAGCCTGTGACTGAAGTTTCCACACATTTGGCTTCATGTGGAGTTTCAGACTCAGTTTTCTCATGATGATAGAGTCCTACATATCATCTCCCAGATGTGTAGGACTTTGCCCAGGCTAACGTCTGCCTCATCTCAGGAAGGCTTTGCCCAGACCAAACCCCAACCCCCAAAACTTCACCCTGTTCAAGTCCCAGCCCCATCCTGCCCCTCACAGATGGAGAAGATCTGTAGGAACCAGAGGAAGCTTCCTGATCATCTGTCCACACCGAGCCAGCAGCTCCTTCCCGGAAATGAACCCACAGAGGAGAAGGTCAGGAGCAGCTATGCAGCAGGCCCCAGAGGACTCTGTCTGGCTCCTTCAGCCACTGTAGCACAGGAGCTGAGAAGCATAAATTAGCACCAATTAATGAACCCATTTCACTTTATTTAGGACATGCCATCATGCAGCAAAATGCTACAGGAGAGAAGTAATTTGAACCAGGGTAAAAGTATATTTCTGGATGGAAGGCCACTAGCACGTGGCCACACAGCATTTAATAGTACTTTGGAGCAGTTAGCATTTTATCTGATAAAAAATAATAACATAGCAAGGAGCCCCTGGAGACCTGCAGAGCCACCCAGGTTCAGGCTCCAGGTTCTGAGGTTTCTCTAAACTGGCTTGCTCAGGTGTTCAATAAAGTCAAATGCATAGCAGACACAAGACCAGCCCCCCATTCCTTTTGGACTCAGTCTGGATGTTTCATAGCAGCCGAGGACATTAATAGGACTTTAAAAATCTGTTCACAGGTCAGCCAGGCCAGAAAAAAAAAAAAACTCCTTCTGTTGTCTTGTTACCCAGTGGCTTTTGAAATGAATAAAGGAATTCATGGACAAAACATGGACATGGGCTTTCCTAGCCATCAGAAGGGAGAAAGCTTTTGGGTCATGGCTGTCACTGATGCGACAGGGAGAAGCCTCAACGGGGTTGACAGCCCCTCCCACTTGAAGCTCAAGATCTAAAATATATTTCAGGTGAGTCTACTGGGTGGAATTAACAGGGTGTCCGAAGCACCCCCTCCCCCAACCTACATCTGCACAGCCTCTATTTTATCTGTTTCTCGAGAAATCCCTCTGAAGCACTCTACCAGCTTGGATCTGGGGCACAGGAGACAGGTATGCTGGCTGGGATGCTTAGAAGGTGAGCAGAAAAAATTAAGAAAACTTAATAACTGTTTCGTGTGTGTGTGTGTGTGTGTGTGTGTGTGTGTGTGTGTGTCTCACACACACACAGCCTCTTAGGATAGAACAAATGCCCTTGTAGGCTCCTTGATGAATTTGCCATCACCCCACTGAAACAGATGTTCTTTGAGTTTTTGGGGCTCCTGGGGAAAGGTTGGAAGCACCTTCCACATTGTTTATCTACATTTCAGATGAGTAGCCAGTTCAGCCCCATCCATGACATCACCCTGAGGCTAATGGAGGAGAAGGGCTCAACTGCTACCAGACACACACTGTGTCTCTAAGACAAGTCAATGGCAGGGGCACAACAGTGGAATCAGCAGATCTTACCCTAAAAGCCATTCTGCCTTTAGCACCCTCTCCTCTCTGCCCCAAAGCCTGTGCTGGTTGGTGTTAAGCTTCCTGAAAACCGAAGTTTCCTGAGGGCAGCAGACATGTCTGTCCTCCTATCATCAGGTGCTGGGTCTGGTACAAAGGTGGAAAGAACAGAGAAAGAGAGAGAGAAAGAAGGAACTGGAAACCCTGTGCTACACAGACCTTGGGTTTAGATGCAGGAGGCTGGGGCCAGACCTCTGAGGGTTAAGACTGGTCATACCCAGAACAGAAAACCTCCTTTAGCTCAACCTAGGCACCTGAAAGATACAAACATTAGCGAGCCCTGTGGCCACAGGAAGGAGGGGTTGAGCAGAGAAGGGTAGCATCTTAGGCGGGGCCGAGGCCACACCTGTCCAAGGCATCTAGAGAGCTGGATAAAGGACAAGAGTGAGAGGAGTGTGTGGACCAGCTGTTCAGACACGCTGGGATGGTCCACTTGTGGCTCTGAGGGAATGGCCAAGTCAGGGGACAGAGCCACTAAGGGCAAGTGTCATCTTTTAACCAAGTAACCATGAGACCGACTTTCAGGGTAGTGTCTCCAGCATGACCTTAAGGATCTGTCACTCCAGTAATCCTCACTGACTCTTTCCAGAAAAACTTCAAGTGTTCCAGGCACCGGACACATCTCAGCCTCTACATACATACAAGCTCAGGTTTCTGGATCCCCACAGTCCCAATACCATGAGGAAGCCCCTAGGTGGATTCTGAGGTGTGACGTTGTATACTGTTGCCAAACAGGTGGCTCAGGGTAGAGAGGAACCAGCTGAGAATTCTGTGACTCCTGTCCCAATCACCGCAGGCACGGGGCTCACGATCCAGCCAGTCACCATCAGCCTTCCAACCTCACCCACCTCAGCCTCACCCACCTCAGCCTCGCCAACCTTAGAGATTAGTGTGTGCCTAGGGCCTGGGACACCTGCCATGTCTTCTAAATGATCAAGGTGAAAACAGCAGAGATGCTCACTGGGGTATGCCTCAGTTTTGCAGAGTGGGTGATAGGTACATTTCCATAGGGTAGACAGCTAAAGCCAAAGGAAGCAGAGGATGTCACTACAGCCTCCTGCTAGTCAGCCACAAGGAATGTCAAGAGTCCACAGGCGCTTGTAGCTGCATTCTGTAACCTTGCAGTTTGGTTCTGAGGCTGCAGTAGGCATCTCCAATCCACTCAGGGGAAATCTCAACCCTGGAGGTCAGTCACCAGTATCCATTTCAAGCAGGCAAATCAGGACCCAAAGAGGGAAGACAGGCACTTGCTTGAGGTGTGGTGTGCATGAAGGACACACAAGTAGCAGGAAGTGACACTGACCATGGAAGGCAAGGCATCAAGAGCCCAGGAGTCGCTCTCATTGTCCCCTCTTTTGGGCCACCTACATTTCCTTGGCTTACTGGGTGAAGGACAGATGAATGAGTGAGCCTTGGGGAATCTTTAAGAGCAGTCTAGCCTTTACCGCCCCTTGTTCTATATCAACTTGGGGTCTCCAGAGACTCATGAGGTTGGAGGCCCGGATGGCAGATTTTGTTTAACACATACAATCAAGGAAGAAAAGCCACAGATGCGCAGTTCCCTCAGATGATCTAGGGGGCAGCTACAGCTGACCGTGAGTGAGAGCCCATAAGAGTGCGCATTCACACATGTGCGTGTATGCGTGCGTGCATGCGTATAGTGCTGGTCACTACTGCAGAACACACTTCTCAGTTCTCCTGTGGGGCACAAGATCTGGAGATAAGCAGTCCCAGATAATCTGCAGGTAACCAAGAGATAGAGATAAAGATAAGAGATAGAGATAGAGATAGAGAGAGAGATAGAGAGAGAAGTGCTTGCCCCCACACCAGAACACACTTTTCAGTTCTCTGTGGACCACGTGAGCCAGAAATGTGCAGTTCTGGTAAATAATCTGGGAACTGCAGGTGGTCATGAGTATGTAAGGAAGTGGGTTTGAGTGTGTGTGCATGTGTGTGTGTTCGCACACACATATATACGTGTGTAGTGCTGGCCCCCACATCAGAACACACACATCAGTTCTCCCATGGGGCACATGTAGCCATCCCACAGATAGCAGGAAACCAGAGAGGACCATGTTGGTCTTTGAGAGGCAGAAATACAGAGATCTCGGCTCAAGAGCCCACCGGATACAAGCATATTCGTAGAGAGCAGTTACACGGTTATGAATGGATCTGAATGCTTGCAGAGCATCTGAGGAAACCTACACTTAACCAGGGCACAGTGACCAAGGCCCGGGGAAGGGGCAAACTGGAACGGAACCAACCGCACATGCTCTCCACCCCCAGAACATACAGTCTCAGGCCACAGCTTCCTGCATGCTGAGGCAGCCAACCTGCTGAGAGCAGGGGCCGAACTCCCCACAGAGGAAAGGAAAGGCTCTAGGCACCCCGGAACACTCTGAAATCACACGTGGGAACTGGGCTGCCTCCGAGAGAGGCAAGCATAATTAAGCAAGTGGGTGGATGAAGAGAGGTTGATGGGCTTCTCTGTTGCTATGCTGGACCGGGGATGTTTGATTGCCTCTAAATGGCTTCATCACCATCAGCAGAACAGTTCCAAGTGTGATAGATACAGAAAATGAAGACTCGGAGAGGAGGCTGCAAGCAACCTTCAAAACGTGCTGGTCCCAGCTCTGGAAAACAGCAGCTGAGGGAACGTGTGGAGACACCTTCCCTGCAGCAGAAAGCGCTTCCAACAGTACAGGCAGCCAGGAGGCAGTTCACAGCAGCCTCAAAGCCCACGCAGGCTCTCTGGGTAGGGAAAAGCCCTGCTGGGCCCTCGCAGGGAGACACCCTTTGATCCCACATAGGCTACATCAGAAGGGTTTCCCCATCTCACCTTTTTCCAGAAGCCCAAAGTCTCAATCCCACAAGCTGGGAGATACCAGTACATTCCTGTCCAGCATGAAAAATACAAGCAGCTTCTTACAGTCTACCTGGAAGGTTGGCTTCTTTGTGCTTTGGAGTTTTTCTTTGCAGTGGATAGATAGAAACCAAAGCCTTGCTTATGGTAAGCACTCTTCCACCACTGTGCATCCGTAGCTGTCTTTCCCTTTTGATTCTGAGTCAGGATATCACTAAGTTGCCTGGGCTGACCTTGAACTTGGAATGAGCTTCTCCCTTTCTCAACAGGAGTACCAGCTGAGCATTCTGTGTTTCATTTCATTTACTCATTCGGAGAACAGCGCTCCTGTTTCGGGGCCATGATCAGCCTAGTTCATCATTCTGGATAGCCTATTCCTTGTGACAATCTTCTTGACATCAGGGACCCTGAGGGCTGCACTGTCCCATCTGCTTGTCATAGCTCCTCTCCCTCCTCCCCCCAACCCCCTGTCTCTTACTCTGCAAACAATGCCCGAACAAGCAGGCAGGCTGTAAGGGGCCACTGGCTACCTCCAACATGGATGGAGCAGCATCTCTGCGCCCAGTGCAAGGAGGGTGGGGAGGGAGACTGCCCAAGGACCCTAGAGAATACAGTATTCCATACAGATTGCCAGTCCTCACTCTCTCCAGTCTTTCCTTTGTGCGAACTGTCTTCCCACTGTGATATCAGCTCTAGGACAGCAATCATTTTGTCCATCTTTGTGCTCCACAGCCTGGCACGGGGATGACGCTCCCCCAACACACACTGAAGGCACATGACAGAGGCTCCATCACCAGCTTCATGAATCCCTGAGAAGCTTGGGAGGTGAGCCCAGAGCCAGCCCTTTGCAAAGGAGAGACCATTCACAGCGAGTCAAGGGAGTCCTGCCATTTACCATTCTCCAGGGCAGAGTGTGAGAGGTTGAGACTCAGCTTCCCAGGCGGTTAGAGGAATAGATCCCAAAGAAGCCCCACTTAGTGGCAGAGGGGAGTATCCTCTTTTCCCATGACAGCCATTTTAAGAAGTGAACATTAGAAAGTACCCAACACGTGTGCTTTGTATACCATGTGTACCATACATTCACTATGCTCTCTGCAATGACAGAGGACCCAGCATAGTCACTCAGACCCTCTGCTAATGCTAAGAATGTCTCTGGATAGCCTAGCTGCAGGACGGTGCACACCAGCTGCCTTTTCCTTTGGAGCACTCTTGAACAGAGGCAAGTGAACGGAGGAGGAGTCAGTGACATTCAGCGGCTGCCAGTGACCTGCATAGAAACCCCACCTTATAGAAATCTCTGGGGCAGCTCAGAGGTACTGGTAAATACAATGGCTCTTTGGAAAGGAATGAGTAGCCTCAACTGGTTCTGCTCCTGCCCCTCACAGGACTTGAGCCAGTGGCTGGTGACACACAGAAGCAGCAGAAAGCCCTCATCTGCCATATTAGATTCTAGGCAAGGTGCTGCCTGTCCACTCTTTCTCTGATTGAGGGGGTTGGGCTGCACTGTAGCCCTGGGTGACAGGTGGCAATCTGTAGAGGTCATTAACTCCAGCACACCACCACGTTTTAATGCAAAAATGAGCCCTTCTAAAGAGGCAGCTGCCGAGCTATATAAAGAAATGGGGATTTTAATGTTTTGCTTTTTTTCTCTCTTCTACTGCGGCATTATCATAACATATCCCCATAATTACGCCCATAAAGTCACCTGAAAGTACTTCACGCCACAAAAGTTGCTCTACATATTTCAGACCCTGGGTGTAGAGGCAGGGCCAGAGCTGGAAATTCAGCAGGGAGGAGCCTTGTCTAGTCATGCTCTTTTTCTGGTCCTAACTGCCTGTGGCTTCAGTGGGGTCTGGATAGCTCACAGTAATGGGAACAAGAAGCCATCCCAGCGTGGAAGTGGAGAGTGGGCAGTAGACTCTGATAAGGGCAGGGGCAGTATAGACGCTCTGTCCTGGAGCAGTCCTCAGAGGGCAAGGGATAGTCAAGTCCAAGTTGATTCCTGCCGGTTTCTAAACAGAAAACCCCCCAGAGGATGCAAAATGCCTGTCTCCATGGGCCCTGGGCTCTGAGTGCAGCTACGGAAAACAGCCTATAGTACCTTATGTGGCTGAAAGAAACAATGTATCCCCCGGCTAGCTGTTCATCAAATAAAAACCTAGGGCATAGGAGGCAGGGAGAGAAGCGGAGTGGTGCTTCCTGAAAGACATAGCTTTGTGAAGCCTCTGGTATTTTCAATTTTACCTCTTTGAGAATTTCAGAAATCACATTTGATCAGCAGGAGTACAGCACACTGCCATCCTCACTAAGTATGCCACAAATTGTATTTGTAAAGGAAATGCGTGTTGGGGACCATCAAAGTGCCTACGCTCCGTTAGTATTCTAATGGATTAAAAACAATTCAAAACTTGTTTGTAATTTCTTCTATTCGCAGCTGCGGACATGAGATTTAACTGAACAGCACAGTTCAATTTTAACAGGATTTATTTGAGGGAAAAAAAAAAAACTCTTATGTTAAAGAAGTGGCCCCAGTGTCTCTCCTCCACTGGACTCTCCGGTGCTCTGAAATGAGGCCGTCCTTGGGACATTTACATGACAGGAGCATCGGTCCACCAAGCAGCTTTGAAGACGGAACTTGCCATCTATGCTATCAAGAACAGACTCCTTCATTCCTGAATTAAACACTGCTTGCAAGAATCAAAGTCAAGGCTTGGGGGTGGGGGTGGGGGTGGGGGCGGGGGTGGTGTCGCAAAGCTCATCTTTTCCCCCTCATTTTTCCTTGCTGCTATAATCTCCAATGTGCTACAAACCAGTGTGGAAAGACAAACTCTTCAGTGCTACAACACACAGCCCGCCAGCCCCAGGTCCTACCTCATTCAACAAGGGCGTCTGGCCAGCTGACCTCCCTGCTCTACACACTGGAACGATTCAAATACATCAGCTCCTTCTAAGCCGGTCTGAGGAGTTTCCTCGGCCCAGAATAAAGCAAGTTCTCTCTTCTCACCCCAAGCATCATCTAACTTTACCCACAGACCTTAGTAAGCAGCTGGGTGCTTGCTTATGAAGCGGACATCACAAGTAACATTTAGCAAACGTGAAATAGAGCACCCATTTTAAAGGCAGCCTCATAGCCCCCTCCTCTTCCCCCCCCCCCCTCTTTTCCTGGCAATTCTTCCCCAATCCCTGAAAATGACAAGGCTGCGTCACCATAGCAACCAGCCTAATTGGTGGACTGCAGATCTTTCACTAGCCAGAGGGTGGAGCCCACCTCCTTAATATGACTCTCAAGCACAGAGCAAAGAAGAGCATCCAATGGGCAAGAGCTGTTGAATGCCCCCAACAGAAACCAGGCCAGGAAATAATCCAGTTTCCTCCACTTAGCGCCAGGAAGTGAGCTCCCTGTGTGTTACAGAGAAACATATGCACCATAGGGCAGCACTCCTAAGTCCTAAAAGATGGACACTGGCTCCCCAAGTGTATCTGCTCAGTAGCAGGAAGACACTTAGGGTAATACAAGTCCTTACTGAAACATCTTGCACACAAAGATGCTAACAATCCTTCATCCCAGATATGTTGAAAGAAAGGCTGGAAATCACAGGAACTATCTAATTATCATTTTCTACGCATTATCAATTCTAAGGGGGAAGAAACAGAAAAAGAAATCTCCTTTTCTCTAGGATTTCAATTCCCAGCTATAAATTATGATGATGTTATTTTTGTATTTTAGAGAAATGCTTTAATTTCTCCAACTGCATTTCTGGTGTAATGGGGTGTGTCTGAAAAAAACGTTAGCTTATTGTCAATTATTCCATTACGTGGGGATGGAAACAGCTATCAAAATGTGGCTGTTCAGAAGCTTCATCATTAAGGACTTCTGCTCTTCTGGATAAGACGTTCTTGCCAATTGCCCTTGTAGCAGAGGACCAACTTGCAGGATGGTGGGGCTGTCCTTTTCTCTGAGTGTATGTGTCTCCTTCCCTATAGTCAGATCAAGGGGGGCAAGCCAACAGGATGGAGTGAGGCCGAAGCCAGGAAACCAGGGGCAGAGGCTATACTAGCTGGGAGTGGACCCAAGGCGCAGCATGGTGGCACCCCGAAGAGCAGAGTGCTGAGGTCAAGGGCTGCGTTGGCCTGCCATTAGTAGCACTGGATGCTTGTCCTTTTTCCACTTGCAGAGTTGCCTCTATTAACCCAGTCTATAAAGCGCTGAGCTCTCGAGCTGACCCAAAGACAGTGGTACCCCGAATCTGCCTAGGAAGAGCAGCCAGATCCAGGTTTCTGGCACCCCGTGCCCCTCCCCCACTGCTGAATGTGCCACTCCTGGGATAGCACCAGGAAGTGCATTCCATCCTGGCATCACCTGCCCATCTCTGGAGTTTACCCATCTTCAACCCTCCCTGTATCGTTAAGGAATCTAGGCTCAAAGGGGGCCTGGGAAAGCCCCGAAAGAAGCCAGCAGGCTGCAGAAGGCCAAGCAGTGAGCAACCTCCTGTGGTGAAGGCCACTGTACTCCTTTCCCTATTCTAGGGCAGCCAGGTTACAACACTGTCAGCAGCCAGTCTCTTGCTTGATGAACCTCAGTGGAAGATGCCACAGCCACACAGGGATATGCAGAATGGGCAGTTCCCCTGGGCCCACTAGCATTTCTCTTAAGATGCCTCGATGATGCTGGGGGCTGAGCTATCCCCATTCAGAGTTGTCCCAGGACTCTGATGATATATTCGGCCTCGACTTGAGTCTCCAGACTGCTGCAATTTCATCTCAGAGCTGGGATCGGGAGCTAGGAGGCCCCAGGCTCAAGCGATGGCCAGAGAAAAGGGAGGCGGGGGAATGAGAGGAATCACTTGGTGATGGCCTTTTATTTAATTCTGTAAAGAATCCATATTTTGTTACCACCTCCCTTGCCTGTGGCATTTTTTTTTTTCATGACAGGTGTTCATTGGCACTAGTTTTTCTTCCCGCAGAGACGGGAAGGCAGAAACAGTAAGGCAGAAACAGTAACCAGGCAAGCGCCCATCTCTTATAGAGCCTATGCCAAGGACTCTAACCAGCCTCTAACCACCCCTCCAGCTACCAACAGTCAGCAGACAGCAGACAGGACGATGCCTGCTCACCCTACACCAGCCCCAAGACTGTACCAGGACTCAGATTATCGGTTCGCAGATGAGACCTACTGCCACCCATCGTCCTGCTCCCCAGCCCAAGGCCAGCTCCAGAGCCCCGTTCTAGGCACAGACCAGCCCGCGCCTCCCTCTGCAGCCCTTGTCTGACCCACTGGGTCATCAGTTCATTCCTTCGAACCACCCTTGCAGCGGTAGCGGGCCCTCCCCTCCAGTGGCATCCTTCCCCTTACTTCTCCTTTTACAGAAAGCATCTGGCGAGCCCGCTTCCTAGCAAGGCAGAAGCTCCGCCACGCGTCGGAGGAACCCAAGCCGCGCTCCTGCCCGAGGAGGAGTCCCGCTCGGGCTCGGTTGCTGCGCCCCCATAAGTCCCCGGAGGGAAGAGTGTCGCCGGCGGGAAGCTCCGGTCGGTCGCTAGTCTGGGCCGGAGCGGCGACCGCACGGCGGGCAGCGGGCACCACCGTAGAGGGACGCGCCGTGCCGGCCTGGGCCTGATGCCGGCCCTGCTGGCTAGTCCGCGGAAGCTCGCCCGGGCTGCTGCGCCCGGCCGCGGAGTGCCTGGAGCTCGGAGCCGCCTGCACCAAGCCCTCCCGGGCCAGCGGAACAGCGGCCAAGACCCGGGACCGCGCGCCACGCGCTCGCAACTCCGCACCGACGCGGGGCGCCCCGCCGGGGCTGGGGCTGGGGCCGCTCGGGGGACCCGAGGCCCTTATGGGGCCCGGGTGCAAGGTACTCACTGCAGTAGGCGATGAGCAGGCTGGCCAGGATCATGAATGCCCAAAAAGTTGAGGACATGCTGGGCAGGGCGGTCGCATCTTGCCGGCTGCTGGTCCTGGGCGATGGCGCCATTGAAGCCGCGGTGCCCGCGCGGGGGGGCAGCAGCGCGTCTCAGCAGCCGGCCCTGCCCGCGCCCCCCGCGCCGGCCTCCACGTGCGGGCCCCGCGCGTGCCATCCTCCTCCTCGTCCTCCTCCTCGTCTCCGTCCTCCTCCTCCTCCGCCGCCGCCGCCGCCGCCGCGCCCGGGCCCCGGCCCACTGCGCCCCGCGCCGCCCTCCCCGCGCCGCGCCCGCGCCGCCCGCGCCCGTGCTCGCCCGCCCGGGGACGCCAGCCCGCGGCTCTGGGCGTCGCTGCGCGCCCCGGCTCGGCGCGCCCCGTCACCAGTACGAGGGGCGCGCCTGGAGCGCGTGCCCGGCGTGGCGGGGCCTCGCACTGGCCCGGGACCGGCGAGGGAGCCGAGCAGAGGGGACGCCGCGGCCCAGGCGAGCCTCTGGATGGCGACAGAGACGGCCCAGCATCCCGGTAGCCTGGGCTCAAGACGCGTAGGACCCTCAGGGCCTGCGGGAAGTTAGTGGACTTGGGACCCTCCCAGCTCCCCGCCAGAGTCTTCCACCAACGACTTGTGAAGCTGGGGGGGGTCCCAGGCCTTGTTTGATATTGATCGAAAAAGTGAACTGAAAGTTTATTCAAAGCAAATAATGCCTTCAGCCTGTTTCCCCATATGTGCCCAGCATCAGGGCTCCAGATTGTGCCTTGCTGCTCTGAGCCCACCAGGGAGCATCTGAGTGCACCTGCCTTGCCTTGTCTCTAGAAGTTGCCATCCTGTGGACTCTGTGTTTACCCTAAGACGACATTCCTTTACATCTTCCTGATATACTTCCTGGGTTCCCGAGTGTACTCCAGCCTCTGCCCAGGCCGTGGTCTATGGTTCCTCCCTCTCCTCATCCATTTTCCATAGTGTGTACAGGGCAAAGTCCCTGGTCTGGTTTTCTGAGGACGGTAGCAGTGACTACAACTGTGATGTACATTTCTACCGTTGGACAACAGCTTTGCACCTGTAAACCAGCAAAATCGGGTCACTTTCACTTTCCCTTGTTATGCTCCCTGCATTCCAGGGAAGAAACTCCCCAAACTGGGTGTTTCCCCAGGTGGCCCTGTAGATACATGGTCATGAAGTTTGCTTCCCTTCCCTTCCTGTGCACCAGTGAACATGTTAATAGAAGGGCCAGTCTGGGTGCTTGTTGGTGTTTGTTCTGCATAGGAAGGAGTGGTACACCCACACAAGGTCTCATTAGAAATGGAGACTTTTCCCCACGAGTTACAAGGTGGACACCTTTCATAAGCCTTTCTTTCACCTTGCACCCTGGTCCAGTATGGCATTTAAAGAGACTAGGACGCAGAGAAATTTGCTGAGGGGCTGAAGGACGACAAGTACCCAGGTTGTATACATATGCAGACACATATGCACTCCATACTCTCTCTACATGCACACCAAGATCACATGTGCATGCACACATGCATACCACATAGCTGAACAAAGATACTCCGCACACACACTCCACTTGCATACATACATGCCACAAGCTTGTTTCTACACAATCTACATGTATATCACTTGTCTACATGCACACACTGCCCTACATATGTCCATGCACAAGGCACTGACATTCATATGCATTCTACATGGCCATACCTACCTCCACATATATGCATGAATATACATACATGCAGACACATAAATGCTATATATAGCACATATGTGCATGCACATATGCAAAAATATCCATGCACATACATGTATACCATATGACCACACTCCACATACATGAATGTGCACACACACGCATAAGCACACATACAACCCTAACCCTAACCCTAACCCTAACCCTAACCCTAACCCTAACCCTAACCCTAACCCCTAACCCTAACCCTAACCCTAACCCTAACCCTAACCCTAACCCTAACCCTAACCCTAACCCTAACCCTAACCCATTCATATGGCAACACCCACATGAATGCACATGCACACATATGTACATGTATATACACCATGTGCACATGCACACACGCATAGAATGCACAGGTATTCCCTCTCAGAAGCACATACACATCCAGAACAGTGCTAATGAAACTGAGGCAGGCTTCAAACTGCCCAGCCCCTAGTAATGTTCTCTCTGTAATATGAACACGCCCACCAAGGGTGTTTCCCACTAATTTCTGACTTCCAATTCCTGTTTAATTAAGATCTAGGTTTTTCTGGGTAACATCTTCTCCAAGCTTCCTTTCCTGAAGGGAGGACAGTCTGCAGAAACTAGACATCCTGATATTGTCAGGTGGGCAGGGTGGTAGCACCTCTTGTCTTGAGTATTCCAGATGGACAGCCCAGGGAGGGGGACCTTCAGCTGGATTCTACAAAGTTGACCATGACTGTCTGAAACTGCCATCATGTGCCTTCCTTTTCTCAAAGCCTTTTGACCTGCAAAAGGAATGAATCTCTAAACCCATTCCACTTCATCCTGCCTTTCCTGAAATCCTGATCAGAGACAGACATTCCTTCACACAACATGCTTTTATTGGGCATCTACTAGATGTCAGGCATGTGGGACCAGAAAAGCAATTATACTTAGATTTTTCTCTCACTGAGAAGTTCAGCTTTGAGGAATAACAAGGAAAATGCAATTGCATTCATGGGATGGGCATCATGGTGAGAAAGAGTCAAGATGATGCTGGAACCTTTGAGGGCTTCTTAAAAGACTTACTTATTTTTATTTATGAGTGTGGGGGGGCACTTGCATATATACAGTTTTATGCACTGTGTTCATGCTTCAGAGGCCAGTAGAGGGCATCAACCTTCTCCCCCCCTCCAACCCCCGCCCCAGAACTGGGGTCACAGGTAGTTGTGAGTCACTATGTGAGTACTGGAACCCAACTCTCTGGGAGAGCAAGGAGAGCTCTTAAGTACTGAGCCATCTCTCGGTCCCTCTGCAGCGATGTTCAACCCAAGGTTGAGTCCTGGGGTATTGTAAGAAATGTGCTGGGAGAGCTTTCATGAGATGCATCAACAGACAGATTTTGGTGCCATCTTTAGTGCACACCCACCCACCACCTCTGTCTCTGTCTCTGTCTGTCTCTTTCTCTCTCTCCCTTCCCCCACCTCTCTCTCTCTCTCTCTCTCTCTCTCTCTCTCTCTCTCTCTCTCTCTCTCTCTCTCTCTCTCACACACACACACACACACACACAGAGAGAGAGAGAGAGAGAGAGGGGGGGGGGAGAGAGAGAGAGAAAGAGCTGAAAGAAAAAACTTCACAAACTGCACTTGCCCACTTATCCTCTCTGGCATTTTCTGTTCTGTTCTAATTTGTTTCTTAAAATACTGGTAGGTTGACCACCAAATAATGGATGTTACAGTAATCATCTTTATTTGAAGTCTTTACAGGTGTACTCCTTGAATTGTGGAAGGATAAATTGAACCTTCTCTGTCCCAAGGACAGGTGGTGGTGACAGTGGTTGGGGCCAGGGCACACTGAGGTGTATAAGCTGGTTCTATTTTGTCTTGGGTGGGATTTTTGTGGCTGTGCTGTTAGGAAAAGTTTAAGGTATTGGAGTAGGGTTCATGTCAAGTGCTGACAATTCCCTCAGACAGGGATGTGGTGGACACATGGGTCTCGGGGTCCAGAATGGAGACAATTCTGAAGAAGCCCAGTCCTTCACCTCAGGCTGTGTGGTGCCAGGAGTTGTAGAAAGGATAAAAGAGATTAAAGAGCTACAAACGGAGCCTCCTGAATGTGGACCGCACCCTTGGCCTAAAGGTTAACACACAGCCTAGAAGACATAGGATCTTGTTGCAGCCAGGTCTTGTTTCGGAGCCTGGTAAGAAGACCCCGATGGAACTGAAGATGAGGTGTTGAGCACATGACTGAGTTCTGTTGCTAGGAGACAGAGGCTCAGTTCTAGATCCCAACATGTGCTACCAATTGACAATTTTTGTTGTTATTATTGATGGGCTGCCTTTGATCACCAGCTAGAATTTGCCGGACTTCAAAATGTAAAGGCCGAATATGTTTACTGGAGACTCACACCATTACCTTAACTCGAAGCCTAAAAGACAAGCAATGGTGACTGCTTGGCCAGAGCAGAGCCTCAGGTCTCACAGAACACCAATCCATAGTCAGAGCTCCAAGGGACCTGGCCAGGACAGGACCATCCAGCCTGGCTGCTTCTTACAACAGTCACACAGTATAACAGATAAGGTAGATTCCTAAAAGGGAAGGATGAACAGAGAGTGCACCCAGGAAATGCACTCTGCATCCAAGAGGAAAATCACAGTTAAGAGCACTTACTGCTCTTCAGAGGTCCTCAGTTCAATTCCCAGCAACCACATGGTGGTCACAACCATCTGTAATGGGATCTGATGCTCTCTTCTGGTGTGTCTCATGTGTACTCATATAAATAAACTAAATAATTCTTTAAAAAACTAATCTTAGCACCTCAAGGTGTGTTGTCATATTTCCCGCTGTTCTTGGTTGTATCTCAACTGTGCTTGGTTGAGCCACAGGCTGGTAAGTCTTTCCCGCCATCTCCATCTTCCAGAGTCTGTTTGATCCCAGGAGCACCTAGAGACTCTGAATTTAGGTCTTTGTGTATTGGCATGAAACATAATGTTGTCCCTACAGAGACAGTGGAGAGGGAAGCTGACTTCAAAAAGAGACAACCCTGTTTTTTGTTTTTTTAGGGTATCTTTATGGATCATGAGAAAGCAGGATGCTCAAGGTGTAGGTTGGGAGACCTGCCCCTAATCTGCTCTTCTGGCAGTAGCAACAAGCCCGTGTTCTACACAGACCTCATCTCTGCACAGCTCTGTTATGTACAGTTACAGAGAACTCCTCTATCTGCCAGGAAAGGACCAGCAGGAAAGGCTGGGTAATTGATTAAGAAGGTGAACAGGTCCAAGGGGGGAGAGTCTTCTTCCTCTCCCAACTGTGAACTTGGGAGACACGAATGAGCTTAGCAGCTTACAAGCTCAATAGTTTTGCAAGGATTTAGCCAGGACTGTAATGTCCTGTATGACTCCAAGCAACAAAGGCTATGAATTTGTTTTTCACGTTTGTTGGGATGGTTCCTGGCCATTTTCAAGGGACTGACTTCAAGCAGGGAAGGATCACCTTGCAACGAGACAAGACAAGGGCGCAGCACAGAGAAGAGGTACCACCAGGGCAGTAAACAGAAGCGAGGAAGCCTGCAGAAGATTCCAAACCTTATGAGGTCTCCCAGCCATCAGGTTCTGGAACCTAAACTGCCCTCCTGGAGTCAGCAGTGGAGATAAGCCCTCCCTCTAAACAATGTTACCATTTGTGCAGGCACTGGTACTAATGTGGGAAGTAGAGTTTTGATATCCCACTCTGTAGCTTCTTTCCCAGGATACCCCAGGCCTGTACCCCTTGGAATTGATGGTGCTTAGGAGAAAGGAGTTGGTGGAATTTCTCAAGGATTCAGAGCAGGAGGGTGGCAGCTGGGGTTAGAATCTATGCCTTCTGGCTTCTGAAAATGTTCTGATACCCCATGTTCCTTGGTCTCTCTTTCCTAGAGTGGGTTCATTTCTAAATGCTGCCACATGGAGAGGGATCTGAGAACACGCCCCTCACTTCTCCCACCCAGAGCTCCTACATTCTGTACTTTGCTGATATCTTTCTATCACATCCTTCTGTGATGTCCTATGATCCTCTTATGGATGGGGCGAACGCTATTTCAGGGTGTCTTTGCTTCTTTGAGCACCGTGCTGTGACATTGCTGTGGTGGCAATCCAAAGTTCTGTCACACATAAATACCACCATCTCCATTCACCAGTGTTTATTTTTGGACAGTTAGGCTATTTCTCACGTCTTTCTTGTTTGAACACTTCGGAAACGAACACTATTATACTAGATGTTTTCAGATAGCTGTGGCTATTTATAGATAGGGATTATAGAACCAGAATCATTAGGTCAGAGTAAGGACGTGTGCTTAGACCTCCCAACAGCATTAATATGAATGCTCATGTTCTTTCTCCCATGTGTGAGAGCATCCATTGCATACCAGCTCCTAGTGAGCTAGCAGACAGGAGTCTAGTGGACATCATCATAGGTGGCAAATGGTTTCCATGGTGGTTTTCTTTTTTTTTTTTATGTAAGAAGGGTGAACAGTTGTTATGAGCACATTAACGTCTGGGGTAATCATCTATTTTTATCCCTTTCCAAGTGGCTCTTGGGGTGTTTGTCTTTTCACTATTGACTGGAAGGGACTCTTTCAATTTCTAAAATTAATATTCTCAAGTTGAGTGGCATTTTAAAAATAGACATCAATGTAAAGAAGACATGAGCAGCACCGGTAGCATCTTGTCTGTTAAGGTCACTGTCTCTGCGGGCCTGGACTTGTACCAGTGTTTCCTGTTGGAGATGGTAATACAATGTCTGTGGAACTGTGGGTAGAGAATCCTCTTGGTTGTAGCTCCTAGTATTTGTAAAAGTAGATTGTCCAAAGAGAAAGAATCAAGAACCAACAGAAAGAGTGAGGTAGAAAGACAAAGGGGGCGGGGCAGGACTGAAAGTGCAATCTAGAACTAAGATATTGCGAAAGAGATTGAAGTAGACATTGAGATGAGAGATTCTTAAAAAAATAAATCTCAGCACCCCAAGGTGTGCTGTCAATATCTCCCACTGTGGTTGGTTGTATCTCAACTGTGCTTGGTTGAGATATTGTGAGAGACTGATAAAGATGAGGAGAGAGAGAACGTGATAGACTAAGAAAGTCACTGAGGGAGAGTTAGAGACAGAGAGCAGAGAATTCTGAGGTTTGGCTGACATTGTGGTCAGGCTGCAAGTTCAGGGCACACAGGGCAGACTGAGAATGGGTGGGCAACTGCTGAGGAGACAGCTCCAGTCTGATGTCATTTTCCAGTAGAATGCCCTCCTCTCCGGATGACCTCAGCCTTTCTCTCAGGGCTGTCACCTGATTGGATGGGGTCCCCCGCCCCCCCCCCCACATTATGAAGCCTAATTTGCTTTACTCAGAGTCAACTGACTTGAATGTTGATCTCATCTTTAAAAGGTCTTCCCAGCAACAGCTAGACTGGTGTTTGACACAAGAGCAGAGCACCATGGGGTATTAGGTAGGCCCAGTTCTTCCTCCAAGCTGCCATGCTCCTAGAAATAAGATTCAGACTCAAAATATATTTATAAATACCTTGGCCATATAGCTAGGCTCTTCTCTGACTAAAATAATAACATAAGATAAAGATTTATTTTAATCTACATTTTGCCACATGTCTAGTTACCTGTGTTCAGGTACCATGTCTCTGTCTCCCACATCTCCCTGGCTGATCTTCTAGCATTTAGCTCTATCCCAGAATTCTTTTTGCCTCACAGAAGTCCCATCTTCCATTCTACCCTTTCCTATAGGCCATAGATTGTTTAGTTGACAGGTGATGCATCCATACAATACACAAGATATTCTCTCTACATCTTGACCTGGTCAAATTGGTGCAACTAGCTTTGAAACACACCCACCTCATGTTTACAGTGTACTTTGTGCTAGGTTGTGGTGTGTGCATGTTTTCCCTTAGCATGGATGGTGGCAGTGACAGGCCTACAGCTGTTTTATGAACAGCAGTTGGATGACACTATCACACATTGGCACCTGTGTGTGGGTGGGTTCTGGATTTCCTTTAGCTTGCTGTGCTTTGAGCTACATAGCCAGTGGTTTTCTTTTTGTTTTTGTTTTAATTGAATATAATCTTCATTTATATTTCAAATGGTAAAACCTTTCCCAGTTTCCCTCCTCTCACACCCTGCCTCCAAGTTTATGCCCCTCTACCAGACCCACTCCTACCTCCCCCCCCCACCTCGATTTCCCTTTGTTGGGGCATCTTTTGAGTCTTCAGCTGACCAAGGACCACTCCTCCCACTGATGCCTGACAAGGAATCCTCTGCCACGTTTTTAGTGTACCCCTTGGTTGATGGTTTAGTCTCTGGGAGTCCTGGGGAGTCTGGGTGGGCAACATCATTGTTCTTTCCATAGGGCTGTAAACCCCTTCAGCTCCTCCAGACCACCCTCCAACTCCTCCACTGGGGATCCCATGCCTAGACCAGTGGTTGACTGATAGCATCTGCCTCTGTATGTGTAAGTCTCTGGCAGGGCCCCTCCGGAGACAACCATGACATGCTCCTTTTATAACCAGTGTTTTTGATCACCGTCCTCTGCAGTGTAATCTCCACTGTTAGCTTAACTGCATTTGGAATCACCCAAAAGACACACCAAGTAAGTCTGTGAAGGTGTTTCCGGTGTAATTAAAGGGGAAACACCTACCCTGAGTGTGGATGGTACCATCCCGTGGCTGGGGTCTACAACTATTGACCTAGAAGCAGAAGGCAGCTGAACACCAGCATCCTTCTCGTTCTGCTTCCTGAGAAAAGATGCAATGCCCCTATCTTATGAGGCTGCCTCAGGCTCCCGCTGGCCCGACTGGAGCAGGCTTCTAGCCATGCTCTCTCCATCACATCATACTGTATGATGCTCAACTATATGATGCTCAAAATAAACAGTGTCAGGCCTAGAGAGCAGCTTGCTTTCTGTTCTTCCAGAGAACCCAAGTTCAGTTTCCAAGTGCATTGAAAACCTTAAAGCATACATTACATCCCACACAATAATTGTGGGGGACTTAAACACCCCACTCTCTCCAATGGACAGATCAGGGAAACTCAAACTAAACAGAGTCACAGGGAAACTAACAGACGTTTTGGACCAAATGGACTTAATAGATATCTGTAGAACAGTTCATCCTAAATCAAAAGGATATACCTTCTTCTCAGCACCGCATGGTACCTTCTCCAAAACTGACCATATAATTGGTCACAAAACAGACCTCAACAGATATAAGATGATCAAACTAATTCCATGCCTCCTGTCAGATCACGATGGAATAAGGGTGGTCTTCAATAACAACAAAAACAACAGAAAGCCCACATACACATGGAAGCTTAACAATTCTCTACTCAATGATACCTTGGTCAAAGAAGAAATAAGGAAAGAAATCAAAGACTTTTTAGAACTTAATGAAAATGAAGACACAACATACATAAATTTATGGGACACAATGAAAGCAGTGCTAAGAGGAAAACTCATAGCTCTGAGTGCCTACAAAAAGAAGCTGGAGAGAGCATACACTAGCAGACTAGCAGAACACCTGAAAGCTTTAGAACAAAAAGAAGCTAATACACCCAAGAGAAGTAGAAGGCAGGAAATCATAAATTCAGGGCTGAAATCAACCAAGTTCAAACAAAAAGAACTATACAAAGAATCAACAAAAGTAGGAGCTGGTTCTTTGAGAAAATCAACAAGATAGACTAATCAGAGGGCACAGAGACAGTACCCAAATTAACAAAATCAGAAATGAAAAGGGTGATATAACAACAGAAACTGAGGAAATCCAAAAATTATTATATCTTACTACAAAAGCCTATACTCAAGAAAACTGGAAAATCTGGATGAAATGGACAATTTCCTAGACAGATATCAATTACCAAAATTTAATCAAGATCAGATAGACCATCTAAACTGACCCATAATCCCTAAAGAAATAGAAGTGGTCATTGACAATCTCCCAACAAAAAAAAGCACAGGACCAGATAGATGACTTTTGTGAAGAATTCTATCAGACATTCAAAGGAGACCTAATGCCAATATTCTTCAAACTATTCCACAAAATAGAAATAGAAAGAACTTTACCCAACTCGTTCTATGAAGCCACAATTTCGCTGATACCAAAACCATCCAAAGATCCAAGAAAATAAGAGAACCTTAGACGAATTTCCCTTATAAGTATCAATGCAAAAATCCTCAATAAAATTCTTGCCAACGGAATCCAAGAAAACACCAAAACAATCATTCACTATGATCAAGTAGGCTTCATCCCAGGGATGCAGGGATGGTTCAATATCTGGAAATCCATCAATGTAATCCACTACATAAACAAACTCAAAGAAAAAAACCACATGGTCATTTCATTAGATGCAGAAAAAGCATTTGATAAAATCCAGCATTCCTTTCATGTTAAAGGTCTTGGAAAGAACAGGAATTCAAGGCCCATACCACAACATAATAAAAGCAATATACAGCAAACCAGTAGTCAACATCAAACAAAATGGAGAGAAACTTGAAACAATCCCACTACAATTATGGACTACACAAGGCTGCCCTCTCTCTCCATATTTATTCAATATAGTACTTGAAGTTCTAGCTAGAGCAATTAGAAAACACAAGGAGGTCAAAGGGATACAAATTGGAAAATCAAACTATCACTATTTGCAGATGATATGATAGTTTACTTAAGTGACCCAAAAAACTCCACCAGAGAACTCCTACAGCTGATAAACAACTTCAGCAAAGTGGCTGGTTATAAAATTAGCCCAAGCAAATCAGTAGCCTTCCTATACTCAAAGGAAAAAAAAGGATGAGAAAGAAATTAGGGAAATGACACCCTTCATAACAGCCACAAACAATATAAAGTATCTTGGTGTGATTCTAACCAAACAAGGGAAAGATCTGTATGACAGGAACTTCAAGTCTTTGAAGAAAGAAATTGAAGAAGACCTCAGAAGATGGAAAAATCTTCCTTGCTCTTGGATTGGCAGGATTAATATAGTAAAAATGGCCATCTTACCAAAAGCAATCTACAGATTCAATGCAATCTCCATCAAAATCCCAACTCAATTCTTTATAGACTTAGAAAGAGCAATTCTCAAATTCATCTGGAATAACAAAAAACAAACAAACAAACAAACAAACAAACAAAAAACCAACCCAGGATAACTAAAATTGTTCTCAATAATAAAAGAACTTCTGGGGGAATCAGTATCCCCGACCTCAAGCAGTACTACAGAGCAATTGTGTTAAAAAACTGCATGGTATTGGTACAGTGACAGGCAAGTAGATCAATGGAATAGAATTGAAGATCCGGAAATGAACCCACAGAATTATGGTCACTTGATCTTTGATAAAGGAGCTACAACATCCAGTGGAAAAAAGATAGCCTCTTCAACAAATGGTGCTGGTTCAACTGGAGGTCAGCATGCAAAAGAATGCAAATTGATCCATTCTTATCTCCTTGTACTAAGTTCAATTCCAAGTGGATCAAGAACCTCAACATAAGACCAGTTTCACAAACTGAAACTAATAGAAAAGAAACTGGGGAAGGCCCATGAGGACATGGGCACAGGGGAAAATTTCCTCAACAGAACACCAATAGCTTATGCTCTAAGATCAAGAATTGACCTCATAAAACTTCAAAGTTTCTGTAAGGCAAAGGACATTGTCAAAAGGACAAAATGGCAACCAACAAATTGGGAAAAGATCTTTACCAACACTACAAATCGACAGAGGGCTTATATCCAAGATATACAAAGAACTCAAGAAGGTAGACTCCAGAGAGCCAAATGTCCTCCTTAAAACATGGGGTACAGAGCTAAACAAAGAATTTTCACCTGAGGAATATCGAATGGCTGATAAGCACCTAAAGAACTGTTCAACATCCTTAGTCATCAGGGAAGTGCAAATCAAAACAACCCTGAGATTTCACCTCACACCAGTCAGAATGGCTAAGATCAAAAAGTCAGGAGAAAAAAAGGTGCTGGCGAGGATATGGAGAAAGAGGAACACTCCTCCACTGCTGGTGGGGTTGCAAGCTGGTACTACCATTCTGGAAGTCAGTCTGGCGGTTCCTCAGAAAACTGGGAATGATATTTCCAGAGGACCCTGCTATACCACTCCTGGGCATATACCCAGAGGATACACCCCAGCATGTAATAAGAATACATGCTCCACTATGTTCATAGCAGCCCTATTTATAATAGCCAGAAGCTGGAAAGAACCCAGAAGTCCCTCAATACAGAAAATGTGGTATATATACACTGGAGTACTATTCAGCCACTAGAAACAATGAATTCATGAAATTCTTAGACAAATGGATGGAACTGGAGAACATCATCCTAAGTGAGGTAACCCAGTCTCAAAAGAACACTCATGGTATGCACTCACTGATAAATGGATATTAGCCTAGAAGCTTGGAATATCCAAGACACAATGCACATATCAAATGGTGCCCAAGAAGAAGAAAGGAGAGGCCCCTGGTCCTGAAAAAGCTCAGTGCACCCAGTGTAGGGGAATACCAGGACAGGGAAGTGGGAAGGGGTGGATTGGGGAACAGGGGGAGGGAAGAGGGCTTATGGGACTTTTGGGGAGGGGGGATCCAGGAAAGGGAAAATCACTTGAAATGTAAATAAAGAATATATCAAATAAAAAAATTCATCATGAAAAAAAAAAGAAAAAAAGAAAACCTCACGACCACTAGTAACCCCACTTACAGGGGATCCAACGCCCTCTTCTGGCCTATTTGGGCACTGGTCACACGCCATACACAGACATAGACACGTAAATAAAAATAAAATACATATTTAAAAAATTAGATTAAATACATTATAAACATGTGTTAAATTCTCAAAGAGTAAATAAAAAATGTATCAAAAATGAACAAAGCCCCAGTTTCCATTCTTTCTTCTAGTATTTACATTCTACTTAAGATACCTGTGACTAGTCAAAGTTGTTACAATTTTCATGTGTGTTTTCTTCCTGAACTTAAATAATTTCAGATGTCATATTTCAATAGATTGCATATATATCCATTCCACTATGGTTTGTTTGAAGTATAATTGTACCTTTATCAAAGCCCAGCTGCTGACATTAAGGTGTGTGTGTTTCTGGACTCTACTTTGTTCTATTGACCTGTTTTATTCATGTTTCCAGGGCTAGCATAGTTTCAAATGTCTTGAAATCAAGGAGTGAACAGCATGTATTCTTTCCCTTTAAAAAGCTTTTTCTTTCTTCTTGATCCTTTACATTTCTACCTGAATTTTAGAATAATTTGTGTGTGTGTGTCTGTGTGTGTGTGTGTGTGTGTGTGTCTGGTTGTGTCTATGTACAGGTCATTTGGTGCTATCTCAGGAACAAACTCGCTCACTGGGACCCAGCAGGGCATAGCAATTGGTTGGACTGAATGAGTGGTCATTGAATCCTAGTATCTATCTGTCTCTGGGATCACAGCCGCATGTCACCTTGACTGGATCTTTCTTACTTGGTTTCTGGGTAATCAAACTCAGGTCATCAACCTTGTGCAACAGACACATTACTGACTGAGGGCTCTCCAGCTCCGTGACCAAGTTCTATAAGTCTTCTGTGATTTCATATCTGAGCATTAAATATATGCACAAGTATTAATCAGCTTTTGTTGTCTTTGCCATTATCTTAGTGCTGTGCCTGTTACTGTAATTAAACACCCTGACAAAGAGCAACTTGGAGAAAGGGAGCTTTCTTCAGTGCACTGTTCTAGGTTGCAGTTCATCATGGTGGAGAGAGGTCAAGGTGGGAGTTCCAAACTTCAAGTGGTGCCACAGCATCCATAGTCAAGAGCAGAGAGATAAAGAATGCATTCATTTGCTTCCATAAGCTCAGCCCACTTACTTCAGGATCCCCCATCTAGGAAATGATGCCACCCAGAGTGACACCATTCATATCAATTAACTCAATCAATTATTCAATTGTCCACAGACAGGTCTGTGGGCCAACCTGATCTAGACAACCCCTCACTGAGACTCCTCTTCCAGGTCAATCAATCTCAACTATGTCATGCTGACACTCACAATTAACTATCACAGCCATAGTTTCTACTTTTAGAAATAGCATTTGGAGTTGCTTTGAATTTTTTCTCACAGTTTTTGTCTGTTTGCTCCCACTATATAGAACAAATATTAGCTCAGTTCCAGTTGAGTCAATTCCATTACCTTCTTACACATAAACTATCTTACTAATATCTCTAGGCAAAGACAATATCTTCTTTTCTAATGTAGATGAATGGCATTTTATTTTCTTGCTTGATCACATTGGCTACAATCTCTACCATAACGCTGAATGCAAATGGTAAGGAAGGACAGTGCTTCTAGTCTCTGAACTTACAAGGAGACTCTCAGTCCTTCACTGTTATTCACTACCTCAGTTGTTTGGAGATTTTTAAAACTCAGAATTGGAGGTTGAATTTTCCAAGTGCTTTCCCTGTATCTACTGAGATAAGCATATTGCTCCCCACTGCTTCTGTCATAGTCTTATTACCATTTAGTCTAAAATACCCCTTATACCTGTCTCTAGTGACTTCTTCAGTGGCCTGAGAGTCATTTAGAAGTGTATTATTCCATCTGGAGTGCTCTAAGGGTGTGTCTATTATTAATTTCTAAGTAATTCCCCATTGACCAAGAGCCTTCCTTGGATTTTTCCTGATGATACAGATCGATTTAAACCCACAGGGGTCTAAGCACTAGCATTTCAAACTCTTGGTGCAAGAGTGTGAGTACTGCAGTTAGGGTGAATTGGTTTTCCTTAAATTTCTATTTCATGGAGTTAGTGAATTATGTTGTCCATCATCCACACCCTCACTGGTCTCCCACTTACTTGTTCTGTCAATCGCCAAGAGAATGTAGTTCCACTCTTTGCCTATCATTGTGGGTTATCTACTTTCACGTGATATCAGTTTGTGCTCTTCTGTTATTAAGTGCAAGGTTGTTTGTAATTGTTACAGCCTTCCTAAACAGAGGCATCTACCTCTGTCTATATAACAGAGCCATCTCTATTCCTAATCGTTTGCTTTGAAATAAATCAACTCTGCAGAGCATCTCTTTAGCTTTTTCAGAGATATGTTCTCTGTAATATAGCCTGGTCTCAAGCTTACAGTCCTCCAGCTTCGGCTCTCTGAATGCTAGAGTTATGAGTGAACTGATATGCTTGCCTTGCTTGTCAGATTTTTTTAAATAATTAAGTTGGTGCATTTTAAAAAATGACTTTCATTTATTGTTGACAGTTTCTCACATGTGTGTAATGTGTTTAGACCACATGCTCCCCAGTTATCCTCTCGCATGGCCGCTAGTCCCTGGAACCCTTCTTCCCACAACATCCCCTTCTAACTTCATGGTTAGGTTTGATAAGCCTCTGGGTTTTAAACAGAGTTGCCAGCATAGGTGTGGGTTAGAGATTATTTACTGGAGTATAGGTTCCTTGGCAGTAGCCCTGCCCCTCTACCAGAAACCATTAGCTGCCAGTAGCTCCCCCAGCTGTGGGGGCCACCTCATGTGCCCTAGTCCTAGTTGGCTTTCTCTGGGTGTAATAAAACACTGACTAAAGACAACTGGAGGAGGACACGGTTTACTTCAGTTTATACTTGATATGATCAAGTGAAGCAAAGGCAGGAACCTAGAAGAACCTGGAAGCAATGGCCATGAGTGAAAGCTATTTACTGAGCTATTTACTGGCTTGCTCACTATTGTTTGCTCAATCTTGTTGTTGTTATTGTTATTGTTGTTGTTTACATGCCAGGAACACTTGCCCTGGGGTGGTCTCACCCACAGTGGACTGAGCCCGGTTATCATTCCATTCAATGTTCCCTCTTCCCAGACGACTCAAGTTGACACAAACTAAGCAGCACAGCGCCCCTCTCCCCTCTGTGCTAGAGGCCTTCCGGTCTTGTGTAGGTAACTGACATTTCACAGCCCTCCTCCCCCATGTCCAGCCTCTATGTCCTTCCTTGCCCCTCCTTTTTTCCCCTGAGCTTTGGAAAGGTGCGTAGATCATGTCCCGATCTACCCAATCTGTTTGACTTGTGTCATGCCTTCCTCAATATGACACTATTTCCTCTTGTTTTCAGTAGAAAACCAACTCTGGTTCTTGCATTTGTTCTCTTGTATGTAATATGTCCTTTCCCCAGCTATTTTAAGATGTATTTATTTCCTGCCTTGTTTCTTTTTTTTTTCTTATATTGATCAAAGTGTGGTGTTGAGGCACAGCAGCATGGCCAGAAGGCATGGAGAGGCAAGACTCTACACTCCAGTGGAATCCGGGAAGCAGAATAAGCCAGCCAGCCAGAGGTCAGGGACAGACTGCCTCCAAAGGCAAGCTGCTTCCTACCACAACTCCATTAATACCATCAAACTGTGAACTCATCAGCACAAAACTATTGCTGAAGTCGAATCCCTCAGAATCCAATCGGGTTCCCTTAACAGGATCCACCACTTTAAGTCCAAAACTTCAGCATAGTAGAATTTGGGGGAGACCTAATACAAAACCACTAAACAACATATGCTGTTGACGTTTGAAACATAATGAATGAGGGCCGTTAAAGGAAATAATTTAAAACTTGTTTAAAAATGAAAAAACAGAACCACCATATGACTGGCTCTCCTGTTGATGGGACTATGTCGGAAGGAAGTGAAATCATATACCAAAGAACCAAACTCCTATGTTCCTGGTCTCACTACTTAGCACATGGGAGATGGGGGTGGGGGCAGTCCAAGGATCTGCCTGTGGGTAAGGGGATAAAGACCAAGTGGCCTATCTGTACTGCAGAAGCTCTTCAGTATGAAAGAGGAACGTCCTGTCCCTTGTCACAGCGTGGAGTCTGAGGAAATTGACCAAGGGAACATGGCTCAGGAAGGTGGTTTCATTGCTGTTGGGCACAGCAAACTGACGTGTGGGGTGTACTTCTCTTGATGTCTCCTCTTGGGGTTCTTTTAGCTTCTCGTATTGTTGGCTTCACAGCATTCATCAAATTTCAAAGTATTCCCACCATGTTTTTTTTTTTTCAAATATCTTTTCTGCTCATCACATTTTGGAGGTATTTAAGAGCTCCATAGCATACTAATTGCTATTAAAACATTTACTATTAGCTCATATCACTATGAAAGTCTATAAATTCATTCATCTTCATTTTTTTCTAACATTTTATTTTGAAATTTTCTTGTGTGAGATACTGTATTTACATCATTTCGATCTCGTTCACCCCTCCCCTAACTCCTTCAGTGCCCCTTTATTCCTTCTTAAATAAAACTCCTTATTTTTTAATTTTAGTTGTTTTACACACACACACACACACACACACATGCCGCTTGTATTGAGTCCATTCAGTGTTGCTCCTATGTGTATGTGTTTTAAGGCTGACCACTGGAATTAGATAATCAGGGGACTCATCCCTAGAAAAAAATTGATTCTCCCCTGGTCTGGAGATAGCACCTGGTAAGACTTTCCCAACCGTGTTGGCATATGAGCTGGTATTGCTAATTGTTAGGGTCTTATTTAGATGGCAGCTTCTCTAGTCTATAGAAGACACACTCTAGCACAGATATCCTGGTTTTGCTGACTCTTGCAGTCTTCTTGCTCTTCTTTCATGATCTTCTCTGAGCTTTAGGTGAGAGGATTGTGTTGAAGGTGTACCAGCTGCAGCTGGACACTCTAAGGTCAGTAGTTTGCTGCTTTTTTACCAGTGGTAGCTTTCTGTAATGGCCTCTAATGAGTACAAAGAGAAACTTGCTTCAAGAATGGTGTCCAATGGTCATCTAATCAGCCTTCTCAAGAGGGGAGAATTTATGCCCAGTAGGCTAAACATAGACAACTACTCCAGGCCCAATGAGGACATGAACCCTAGAGGAAAGTCTACTGCTGTCACTTTGCAAGGCAGCATAGTTCGTAACTGCTTTCTAAATACCTACAGGTGAGCGTAGCATCCTCCGTTTCTAAATGCTGTCAACCACATTGGTGTTGCTTTTATCTCACTTGTAATTTCTACCCTCTAGAAATTCATAGAGGGCCGTCTGGTATCTTCCACATCTCTAGCTAGCGTTGTGAACATATGGATTCCTGTTTTAATGTCTTTTCAGGCATCTTTGCCTGCTGATTCGAACACTGTGTCAGGTCTGGGTTGGTTTGAATTGATTTATCTCCTCGTGTGTTGAAATTTCCAGCTTCATCACATTCCCGACAACTTTTTATTGGACATCAGTCAATATGAACTGTCCCTGGGATGCTGGATGTATTTGTATTGCCATAAATATCACGGCGCTTCATTCAAAGCAACCATGTCCTATTGGGTCTTGCTTCTGCAGGTCTTTTTAGGTGTGTGTAAGCAACAGAGAACACAGTGTTTCATGTCCATTTATTGAGGCTAGTCTTAGGGTCAGTGTGACCTGCCCATATCCTCAAGAACCTTGAATAGTGCAAACAAATGCTTCCCTTACCTCTGGGGGACCAATCCTTCCAGCTGTGTTGGGGGAGGTGAGTTGTGTTAGTCTGAGAATCCTCTCTGTGAACCCTTGACTCTATATTCTGCACTTTCACCCAGCTTTTCTTCTCCTGGTGCCTCTTCCATTTCCTCATTACAGAAGATCAAGCTGCACCCATGTCATTTTCGCAGGGAGTCTGCTAGTGTCTCCAGCGTGTTCCACCACTCAGCATCTCTGTATTTCATCACCTTATATCAATGTCTTTTAAGGCATGGCTCTGTACACAGCCACAAGCACTGTTTTGCTGATGGTGTGGGCAGTGTGCTTTGTTTCTGCCATTGCATTATTTGGGAAGCAAATGTCCCCGGTTTTGCATTTTCTCCATTAAAAATATATTATGCTGCAAACAAAGATGATCAAATATTGTCTCCACACTTAAAATTCACAATAATGGGGGAGAACTGCTCCCTTCTAGGAGTGCTGGTGGGAGAGGACACAGCATGACTCTGCTCTCAGTGCTGGGGACAGTCACAGCTGGAGTGACATGTGCTTCAACAGAACATATGTGGCCCAGGAGGCTCAAATCAGGGAAGAACTCCAGGCCTGCCAGGCCGCTGGTCAAGACGGGTAAGTAGATGACCATAGGACCATACAGAGGTGTGTGTGTGGGGTGCCTAGTGCATTGAAGCAGGATTGGCACATCCTGGGGAAACTGATTCCAGGGGTAGGATTGGAACCTGGAGTGTGTAGAGAGGCAAGATGGGAGACTGAAGAGAACCTTTCCTTTATACTTGGTTGGGCTGTCCCTGTGAGATGCAGCAACTTTGGCAAGTACCCAATTCATGGTTACAGGGCTGCCTTTTCTTCTTGTCCCTGAAGGAATGGCAAGTCATCCGTTAGCCTGGAGGCTGGAGCTCAAGGCTGGGAGGAGGAGGGAAGGAAAGGGGCAGACAGAACCTGGTTTCAGGACAGGCCCCAGTGAGCTTCTTCACTGGGTCAATGAGAGAGCAATATGATCACTAACTACCACTACGTCAGACTCACATTGAAAGGTGGTATTGATGGCTAATCAGGGTAGAGACATCTTTTCAGGTCACAGCTGGGTAACAGAGAGGGACTTTTGGTTCCTGTGGAGAGGAATGTGTGGGAAAACCTGCCTGGAAAGGGTCTTCTCCTGGATAAAAATATGTAGATAGGGCACGAGGTCTGCAGGATTATTGCTCATTGTGAGGGAACTAGGCCAAGCATGAGACCTAAGGAAGGGGTAAGGGAGCAGTTGAGGTTGTAATGAGTGTAGGCAGGTCACAGGGATGGAGAACCTAAGTGAACACAAGCCTTAGACTCACACACCCTGTTTGAGCCATGGGTTGTAAAAACTACCTGTCAAAAGTAGAGACTTAGATGATTCTGGGTGGTGCTAGGAGCCAATGCAGGTGCTGCACAGTAAGACAGTGGGTCTTGGGTTCTGAGACTATGGGTCTATTTTCAGGTAAGTGTGCTGAATTGCTTAGAGAGTACATTAACACCAATGTATGGGGCTTACTACGAAGTACTTTGGAAAAAATGAAAGAGAGATAGGAAGAGAATCGAGGAAAAAGAAGATGGAGGAAAAAGGAAAGGATGGGAGGAGGAAAAAGAAGAAAGGGAAGGAGGAAAGGAATACAGCACTAGATAAGAAGGAAGAGGGATAGAGAGAGGATGAGCATTATCCTGGATGAATCCTATCCAGAGAGTTGACATTTAAATGCCTGAGGGTCTGTGCCATCACTGTCCCCGGGGGGTGGGGTGGGGGGGTAGTGGCTAGAACATTCATTATTTCTATTCTGCACTGCTGAAACCAGGTAACCCCCCCCCCCCAGTCTGGGAAGCTTGAGAGCTGAACATCTCAGAGGTGCTATGTCAGCATGGTACTAATGCATGGGAAGGACAATGAGTGTAGGCTTGATACATTCACAGTCCCATTAACGTTCCATCTCGATATCACTTATCCTTGTGAGATGACCACCATTTCGCACCCATCCTTTCTGTCTCAGTCCTACAGCCTGTCTCCTGAACCACAAGCAAAGATCTGGACCTGCAGTTGGGCCTCCCAGCCCGCAGTGGCCCTGGGCAGTTAACAGTTCTTGGAGTCTCCTTTGATTCTTTCTCTAAACGT
The DNA here is from genome assembly GCF_947179515.1 of Apodemus sylvaticus. Taxonomy (NCBI): domain Eukaryota; kingdom Metazoa; phylum Chordata; class Mammalia; order Rodentia; family Muridae; genus Apodemus; species Apodemus sylvaticus. The sequence continues at coordinate 56,121,668 of NC_067488.1, read as the reverse complement.
GACGAACACAAGCACAGGAGAGTGGAATGGTCCTTTGTGATACTGAACTACGCCCTGCTAAAGTGAATCTGCTTCTGCCAAGACCTTATGCACCTTCTAGAAACAGCTCCTGTGCTAAGGCTGTGGACTCGCTGAAAAGCTGTGTCTCTGAAAAGCTGTGGATGTCCATGTTGGGGACACTAGGCTCCATCCAACTACTGTGACATGCATAAACTCTGGTAGGTAGCTAGATCTGTTAATATCTCCCACTGCCAGGTTGAACTTATCAGTTAATGCTCTTCACAAGTGATCTTTAACTTTAGAAGAACTTTTGGGAAGTTGTGGAGATTATATTGTTCACACAGTTGTACGGTATCTTGCTTTGGTAAAGATCCACACGCATAATCTAAGGGCCCTTAGTGTTCACCCTGAACTTTCTCTCCTTAAGAATGTTTACTGGGGCCTGGAGAGATGGCTCAGCAGTTAAGAGCCCTGGCTGCTCTTCCAGAGATCCTGAATTCAATTTCCCAGCTCACAACCATTTGTAATGACATCTGATACCCTCTTCTGACATGCAGGCATATATCTAGACAGAACACTATACATATAATAAATAAATAAATATTTAGCAAGAATGTTTTTTGAACCAGGTGGTAGTAGCAACGTCTTGAATACCAGCACTTGGGAGGCAGAGGCAGGTGTATCTATGAGTTTGAGGCCAGCCTGGTCTACAGGGCAAGTTCTGGGACAAGAAGGTCTACACAGAGAAACCATGTCTTAAAACTTTGGGGAAAAACGTTTTTATTGAGTCTTTTAAAACTGTGCTTGCATCCACCTGTCAGCCTGTCTGTAGAATGAAGAGTCTGGGAGAAGTTAGTGGTGACCAAGAAGACACCTCAAGTGAAGATCACCTTGGAACAGCACAGCCACCTCACAGCATGCCCTTTGATACCTTGTTGTGCATAAAGTGAAATGGTCTTAGGTTTGTTTCATATTTATTTATTGGCATAATGAAAAGAGATCCCAGGTCTGTGTGTGGACACATGTTTCTGCTGGAATAAAACAGTGAAACCTGCCCAGGTGTTGGTAGCCCTGAAACTGCAGATGAGCCTGACTCACCCTAAACTCAGCCTGTTCCTGTCTCTAAGTATTTATCAGCTAGGAGAACCTTATGTGGGACCTCAAAACTCAATGAAGGGGGCTGGAGAAATGCCCCAGCAGTTAGGAGCCCTGGTTGCATCTCTAGAGGTCCTGGGTTCAAGTCTCAGCACCTACATGATAGCTCACATCTGCCTGTAAATCCAGTTCTAGTGAATCCACAGCACTGGCATATAAGTTGTGCATATACATAAGCAGGCAGACAAAGCACCCATACACATAAAATGAAACAAATCAATCTTTCAATCTTTCATTGGGTGGTGGTGGTGCATACATACCTTTAATCCCAGCAGTTGAAAAAAAAGAGAAGCAGGCAGATTTCTGTGAGTTTGAGGCCAGTCTGGTCTACAGAGCATGTTCCAAAGCAGCATGAGCTACACAAAGAAACCTTGTCTCAGAATCAAACAACAAAAAAACAACAACTCAGTGAAAAAAATCCATTCTATTTGCCAGTTCAGAATCGGGGTCCATGGCCCTCAAAACATTAAGACAGTAAGCCTGCATGGCATGGTACCATATCCCTTGGTACCAACCCTTGGGAGACATAGGCAGGCTGATCTGTCTGAGTTGGAGGCCAGCCTTGTCTGCATAGACTCAAAACATTAAGACAGTAAGCCTGCATGGCATGGTACCATATCCCTTGGTACCAACCCTTGGGAGACATAGGCAGGCTGATCTGTCTGAGTTGGAGGCCAGCCTTGTCTGCATAGAGAGTTCCAGACCAGACAGGATTACAGAATGACACTGTCTAAAAAGTTATATAACTTGGTACTGGGTGGTTTTGTATCAACTTGACACAAGCTGGAGTTATCACAGAGAAAGTAGCCTCCCTTGAAGAAATGCCTCCATTAGATCCAGCCATAACGCATTTTTTCAATTAGTGATGAAGGGCAGGAGGGCCCATTGTGGGTGGTGCCATCCCTGGGCTGATAGTCCTGGGTTCTGTAAAATGCAAGCTGAGCAAGCCAGGGGAAGCAAGCCGGTAAGTAACTTCCCCCCCTCCCCCATGGCCTCTGCATCAGCTCCTGCCTCCAAATTCCTGCCCTGTGTGATTTTCTGTCCTGACTTCCTTCGGTGATGAACAGCAATGTGGAAACGTAAGCTGAATAAACCCTTTCCTTCCCCAACTTGCCTCTTGGACATGATGTTTTGAGCAGGAATACAAACCCTGACTAAGACACAACTGGACTTAAACAGCCAAGAAGGTTGACAGCAGTAGGGTGACATCATGGGGCAATGGGGCTGACACCTACCCCTGTAGAGGGATGGCTGGACAGCTTTGCACAGCCAGAGGCAGGTGAGCTCCTGGTACCCACAGCCCAGAGGACAGAGCTGAGGATGAAGCTCTCGGGATGAGTCAGTCAGGCCTGTTCTCTCCATTTCAGCAGGATATGACCCCAGGGTAGAGGTGCAAAGGGGAAGGAGCAGGAGGCCTGGCTGGCCTGGGCAGCTGGGTGTGACCTAGATGCTTCAGGGCCACTGGGATATGGGACAATGAAGCAGAGAGGCAAGGCCCCATCCATGTTAGTCAGATTTCCTGTGTGATGCTGGGCCTACCTAGAGTGTGAAAATGGAGTAGAAATAAAGGATACCTCTTGTTATTATTGTTCTGGGAGGCAGAGGACATCTCATCCTCTGATTGGTGGACACCTAAAGATGCTCTTTGTGACTGACTCAGCACAGGCCTTACCTTCCCCCTGAAGGACTTGCATGTGAGGTACACCCCACACTCACTCTCTGTCTTGAGTGACCAGTGAAGTCCTCCCTGACACCACGTATTTATAAGTCTAAATGTGCCCAACCATAGCGGACAAACCCTTGCAAAGCCTTTCTCAGGCCTCCCGTGGCTTCACCTCCTGGTTGGTTCAGAAAGGCTTTTATCTGGCCTCCACTGCTACTCTTTTTATTTACCTTTTGCGGCGATGACTGTCAGAATTCTTCTCACCAGCTTCCCCACTGTCTGTGGACTTGACCTACTTCTTACTGGAAAAAACAAAACAAAATAAAATAAAATGAAACAAAGTAAAATCAAAACCACCTACGACTTAAACACAAATCCTTCATCCTTTGTGTATATGCGTGGAGCATGTGCCCAGGCGCATGTATGGTCTGCGCATGTGCCAGTGAAGGTCTCTGTGGACGCTGGGTTCATCGGTCACTTTCTACCTCATCCCCTCGAGACAGGGCCTCTCACTGAACCTGAAGCTTGTGTTTTGGCCAGACTGGCTGGCTAGCAACCCTGTCTGCGCTTTACCGCCAACCGCTGGCACTGGGGTTCCTAGTGCGGTTATACCTGGCTCAACACGGGTGCTGAGGATGTGAACGCAGGTCCTCGGTGCTTGCTCGGCAAGCACTACTACTAGTACCACTACTACCACTACTACTACTACCACTACTACCACTACTACTACTACTACCACTACTACCACTACTACTACTACCACTACTACCACTACTACTACTACCACTACTACCACTACTACTACTACTACCACTACTACTATTGAGCTCTCCCCTGAGCTCTCAATTCTTCACTCTTCTCTTTCTTCAGCACCCAAGCAATTTTACAAGCATAAGCTTGCACAAAACCATTTCAGCCCCAAATCAAAATCGAATTTTTCCAGATTTCTACAACATTAACTAAACGTCTTAATTATTCTCTGTTTTCTTTTGATACTTGTCCATGCACGGGGATAATCCCTGCATATCACACATTAATTTTGTATTATTCTTTTCTACTTAATTCCACAGAAAGAATCATCTTCATTTTTACTCTGTAATCTTTCTAATCTGTTTTTGTTTGAAATTTTCTGAGCAAAAGACAAAAAAGTATTTATTATTTAAAACCCTATCGGTTAAAAGTAATTACAAGGGGTTCAAAAGATAAAAAAATGTATTTATTATTTAAAACCCTCAGTGTTAAAAGCAATTACAAGGGTTTCCCACCAAGATAGTGTAGCAAGCCCAATTAGAAATCCTCTGCACCCCTAGCCTATGAATAATGAGAAAAACTCAAGGCTTAGTCTGTATTGGTAAAGTCAGTCTGTCCATCCCTATGTCCTGGACAACTGCTGAGCACAGTGCACTCCAAGGGCCAGCTAGTCTGCAAGCCCAGAGGCTGGCACAAAGGACAAGTGGGCTTTTGGCCAGTAATATTGATCGGAGCCTTTCATGGTAGTATTGTAGCTAGACCGTTGCCTGTAGCCAGGGACGAGTGGTTCTCAGGAGGGACAAATGCGGATGACTTACTGTGAACTGGGGGGAGTGGCCTGGGGACATGAAGCCCTTGGACACCAAGGAAACAGGCTCTTTTTTTAAGGGCCTCAAGGCCAGCCCTAAAGGCATTGCAAGTGGCCCAAGATGTCTGCAGATCCCTTGCAAGTGACATGAATCTGACATGGTCCGGATCTACATTGTGCTAAGGGCAGTGGAGAAGTGCTATCCATAAACAGGAACAGGAAGGGAGAAGAGGAGAAATGGTTTTAATAAAGGAAAGCAACCCAGCAATTCTCTATAGAGGGAATCTTGATAAATGTGTGGAAGTTTCACCTGTCAATAAAAGGCTGTTGGCCTATGAGCTTAGGGGGGTGGGAGTTCTGGTATAGAGAGAGGAGTTCTGGGATAGAGTCAGAGGCATGAAAGGATTCACCCCAGAGCTCTGAAGAAGATGGTCAGAGGAACCTGAGGAAGAGGTAACCAACCATGTGGTGAGACTTAGAATAGAACAAACAGGTAATTAAGTTATGATCTAGTTGGGAAACAGACCCAAACTAATTCACACACACATACACACACACACACACGTACCACACACACACACACACACACACACACACACACACATACACACACACACCACACACACAATATATATATATTATTATATATATATAATTTAGTCCCAGAGTCATTATTTCTTTAACTTGGGTGAGAGTAGAAAGCTAGTGGTTACAATTTTCCACTCTAAGATGACCAGAAGATCAAAATGGAGCAAGGCGTAAACAGAAATATTTCTAAGAAATATGATCAACTGTATGGATGACTCCAAACTCAAAGTTGGGAATAGGAGGTATTGAGGACTTCTACATCCCCTCCTTCCCATAAGAAGAAGGAAACAGTTTGGACAGGAAGCTATTGGAGAGATTCTTTAAGAACTACGATGAAGATGCTGAGGTGCGGCTCTTCACAGTTGTTGACTTCTGGTGTGTGTGTGGTGGGGATGTTAAAGGACTCATTATCTTTGGGGAGATGGCTAATGGGAGTTTAACTGTGTTCAAATGAATATATGCGCAATGCAAATTTTGTATATTTGGGGGGAGAGGGAGGATGGGGAGAGTGGACTTGGAAGGACTGGGAGGAGAGTATGGTCAGGATCGGTGTGTGGGATTCCCAGATAATGAGTGACAACATTATGTTGGAAAAAATAAATAAGCATGGCCAACAGAACTAACTGTTGGGATGTATATCATCTCTATGTGAAAATTACTCATATCTTCCTTATATAATAACAAAAGCTTCAGACTAATTATATAGTAGGCATTGAAAGAGAGAATTAAAGATAGAGTAATTGATGATGACAACAACAGCAACAACAACACACACACAAACACAAAAAGCAACAACAAACAATCAAAAGAAACACCACCCAGGATAAAATGCTTGAGCATAGTTTTGAGAAAAAGAGCTGTTGAAATGTATTCTAGAAATCAGCTCTTGTAGAATTCTAGGTGTTTCAATGAGTCACAGAGAGGATCAGAGAACTGGAAGGCAGAATGAAGGGAAATTATCCCAAATATTGCAACCAAGGGCTGAAACAGTGTCTATTTAGAAAAGGCAAAGATCTATATATTTAATTTCAAAAGGAAACCACCTTGATGAATTTTAAATCACAGATGAGATCTGGTTGCACAATTCCTAAAATAGGAATTTCAAGGATTTTTTAAAGGATTTTAGTATTTTAAGATTTTAAATGGTTTTAGTGTCTTAAAAATTTCCCATGTGACTAATACTCATGAATTGAGTCATCCTTCTGACAAACAGTTAGAGATCAACTCTCAGCTGGAGTCTGTTCAGAAGTGAACATTTTAAGATTCACATATAGAGTGACTATGTGTAGCAACAATATAAGTTTCAAAAGAAAAATAATGTTTCTACCATGAAGAAATGGTATTTAAGGAGGTAGACATGCTCTGTTTATCCTGGTTTGAAAGCAATATATTGTGTGCATGTGTTAATACATGAAAAGATTCCTATACATGGGTACAGCATTTGTGTCTATTAACATTCAAATCCAGGGGCTGAAAAGATGGCTTAGTGGGTAAGATTGCATGGTGCTCTCACAGAGAATTCAAGTTTAGTTCCCAGTGTTCCTACTGAGTGGCTCACAATGGCCTATACCTCCAGCTCTTGGGGGTCTGATGCCCTCTTCTAGGCTCTGCAGACACACACACACACACACACACACACACACACATTACTATATAATGAGTTCCTGTTCTTTTAAAATAAATAAAATGTAAAATAAGTTCATCACAAGAGTATCTCCATTTCCAAAAAACTGGGATAGTGGGCGTGTACACCCCCATTGAAACCAGGACCTTGTGCATGCTAAGCAGGAACTCTACTGAGTTACAGTCCTAGGTCGGCTCTTAATTCTTCAAGGATGCAAGCAGTTTGTGAATTATGAGTAGGTATTCTTTCTCAAAAATATGTTTTGCTGTGACTTTGACTTTTTAACATTGAAAAATAAAATTCTCACTAGTTAGGGAATACTCTCTCTGCAGCATCTTTACAGCTTGGTCAAGAAGTCAGTAAATGCACACAGCATGGCTCTGAGTCTATTCTATTCTGTTCCATGTTTACTAAATAATGTTTATATAAATACTATGCTTCCTTTGACTGCAGTTACTGAGAAAGTCCTTAAGTCTTAATGTGAGGTAACTTAGTTCCTTCGGTTTTATTGTGTCCTTTTACATGTTTGTGTGTATATAAGTGCACGCTCTTGTGCTGGGAGGCTACACCTCAACAATATTGGATGTCATCCCTCAGTCATCTACCTTGTTTCTTTTTAAATCTTTAATTGTGTGTGTTGTTGGCTTTTTTTTTAACTCATGTGTTTGTGTGTGTGAAGACTATGTGTACACACTGATGACCCAGAAGGCCAGAATAGAGGGAAGGTCCCTGAGAACTGGTGTTTCAGGCAACTGTAAGGCTTCCAACATGGGTGCTGGGGAGCAAGTAGGTTCCTCTGGAAGGCTAGTATACTTTCTCTAACTCCTACCTTGTGAGACTTACTGGCTGGAACCGAGTAAGTAGAAGGCTGGCTGCTTGGTGAGCTCCAGGGATCCCCCTCTTCTTGCTTGCACTAGGATGGAAGTGCACTACCATATCTATTTTGTTGTAGTGACTGTTGTTTTAATATGGGTCCTGGAGAACTAAACTTTAAACCTCATGCCCAAACCCTTTACCAACTGGGCTATCTGTCCAATCTCTTATTCTGTTTCTCCCTTTCTCTCCTTCACTCCTCTATGCTTTGGGTCCTCTGTTTACTTATATAGGTTTTAGAATCATGCACAGGAGTCCATTTAGGCAAGTGGCTATAACTAATGTATTAAACTATCAATAATTTTTTTTTTAGAAATGGGTGTCTTTACAATGTTGAGCCTTTGAGTCTTTACATGAAGAAGACAGACATCTCCACTTATTCAGGCTCCCTGATTTCATTGCATTAATTCTACTTTTTTTTGTGAACAGTACTGCATGTGTGTCGCTCCTAACAGGCATTTTATATTTTTGATGTTTTCATGGGTGAAATTTTCCATGTTCAATGTCTGCTGGTCCATTGTTAGTATGTGGAAACATGGTATGTTTTGTATACATGTCTTATATTCTGTAACTTTTAAAGCCTTTTCATACATGTTTTTATGGTGATCATGAATGCCTCCAGTTTTTGTACACCAGACAAAGGCTTTATTACATCTCCTCTTTTGAAAGATGATTTCATTGGAGAAAGATATCCGTGCTGACTCTTGCTCTATTGCAGAAGTGGCTCTCCTCGGGGAAGCAGGAGGGAGGTTCTGGTGATGAATCTGCTGAATGCCTGATCTTCATCTTTTGTGTGTGATGTGATATCTTTCCTTGACAGCTTAAAACTTTGTTTCTTTATGGGTGATACTGAAAATTTTGCAGAACTTAGACCTCATGGTTTTCTTACATCTTGATCTTTAGAGTTTAGTGAGCTTTCTGAATTTGTGAACACACAATCTTTATAAAATACACAACTCAGCTGTTACTCATGCAAATGCACATTTATTTCTGTTCTATCTCTCTGGAAAATCCCAGTGCACACATCTCAAGCTGTCTGTAAAGTCAAAGAGGCTCTGCCAATATTTCTGCGTTTTTGTGGATTATTTCTGTTGCTGTGCCTTCCAGTTCACTAAGATTTTCTCTGACATTGTCTAAAGTGCACTGGTCCCCTTGAAGGTATATCCCACCTCATATCATATGTTGTGCGTTTATCTATAGTTTCAATATTTGACATTTTGCTCAATAACGTTTAAGTGACTCTCACATCACCATGTAACACACAGTCTTAGTATTTTGAACATATGGTACAGAGTTATGACACTAACTTCATGTACTTGCCTGACAGTTCTAACAACTGTGTCATTGATAGGTTGATTTTAGTTGATTTTCTTCCTCATTTTGGGCTGAAACGTCCCAATGCTTTGCACATTTGGTGGGTTTTGGTTGGCTGCCAGGCATTTATGAATTTTACCTAGTTGGATATTGAATACTTTATATTCACAAATTATTCTTGAGATTTGGTCCAAAACACAATCGTGTTACTTAGAAACAGCTTGGCCTTTCGGGAACTGTGTTCCCCACATCTATCAACTAGGAACAGAACCGTCAGCCTGTGGCTTACTTTTCCCTTCTTACTGAGGTTGACCTTTATGGGTTAGCCAACCCCAAACCCATGAAAATTCCATATGCCTAGTGAGAATGTTGTTGGGTGAGTTTAGGGTGACACTCCGTCTTACTTTTAGGGTGTTTGTTCTGTTGTGTGTAGCTTCCTTGGGTGTACACACAAATCCACAGTCTACTGCATATTAGTGTTCTAGAAAGTTCCAGGAGCTCTTTCTGTCTCTCTCTGGTCCCCAGTCCTGCTGATTATTTGCTTTGACCTTAAATTAGCTCCATACTAATCCCAGAGAGGCCTCTTACTCCAGATGGCTCCCCTTATTAACTGTGGCTGGGAACTGCACACAATGGCGGCAGGATAGTCCCCCATCTGCTTCATGCTCTCAAGAGACTTTGCCCTAGACTCTCTGGCATCCAGAGTTTTGAAGCCCATTTCTTACACATATCTCATTGGAGATTGTTGTTTCAGACAAGAGGTTGAATCTGGTCCCATGTACTCCATCTCAGTCAGAAGTGAACAAGAACAGCTTTTAGTATTGCTCTGTGTGTGTGTGTGTGTGTGTGTGTGTATAGGCCAGAGGCCGACCTTTGAAGATCTACCTACTTTTTTGTTTTTAAAATACTCATTTGGCTGGGCCTCACCAAATAGGCTAGGTGGTCTCACCAGTGAACCCCAGGGATCCTTCTGTCTCTGTCTACTCAATGCTAGGTGACAAGCATATGCTGCTATGCCCACTTTAAAAAATGTAGGTTCTAGACACCAAATTCAGGTCCCTGTGCTTACCAAGCAAGCACTTGACTGACTGAAGCATCCCTCTAGCCTTCATACTGAAGTTTTAGAGATGATGAGACATTACTAATTCATCCATGAGTCGTGTGACCATCAATAACTGACTGAACAAATAGACAGTCAGGCAAACAAAGACAGCTCTGTTCCAGAATTTCTAGAGTTATGTTTAGATTCTCCATAACCATGACATGCAGATCAGCACACTCCTCACATCACTGAGGGAGTGCTGGACCCAGCCACCGAGTCCTAAAGTTCAAAAGGAAGTAGAAAGAACAGATTGTATGCAGAGAGTGGTACACAGCACTACCCAGCCCGTACACAACGTCCTCTCTAGTAAAATCTGCCACTGGGTTTCAGGGACCTCAGAGGCAGTGTGAGGTGGAAGGTATTTCCCACCAGGTGATAGTGACACAGTTCTGGAGTATATTAACCTGGGTCTGCACATGAAAGTGATGGCAGCCAGGAGCACATCTGGGGACAGGCTACAGGTGGCATGGCCGATGCTCCCTCAGGCCTGGCAAAGTCACAGAAACAGTAAAAGTGAAGAACTGCAGGCCAGAGCAGCCTGGAAGAGGGTTGTGACAGCTGAGCCTGGTGTGGGTGGGACTCAAGATTAAATACTAGAGCAGACACAGCACTTTGCAGGACAGATGATGAAGAAGCTGGACTTTCATTTGAAGAGAGAAGAGTAGCTGAAATACAGACAAGATGGCACCATAGGAAGGTAGGACAAACAGACAGACGGACGGACGGAAGGACAGATGGATGGACAGAAGGAGGAAAGAAAGTTTGACTCTTCAGTTATTGAGTCGTCTGTTTGTGAAGATCACCATTTCCCCTTCTTTTTCCAGTATATAAAAATCAATTTCAGATGGATTACAGGTCTAAATGTGAAACCAGAAAGCTTTTAGACAGAATCACAGGAGTATATCTTTGCAAGCTTAATGTAGACAGATTTCTTAAAAAAAAAAAAATCTCTGAGAAAGGGGACAACTTGAGTTATTTTCAAACTAAGACCCTCCATTGATTACAGGACACCATTAGGAGCATACAAAGGCAGTAGACAGAAATGGAAGCATAAATAAATAAATAAATAAATAAATAAATAAATAAATAAATAAATAAATAATGGACTCATGGTCAAAGTATGAGAAGAATTCAAATGAACAAGGGAAAAGGTAACCCACCAGCACCTATCACACCAAAGGCCTGTCCTGGTGTTCGCTGGATGTGGAAACCTTCAGTGAATTGTTCTCTTCTCCAAACAGTAGGAAAAAATGTGGAAGCACAGGAGTCAGGGAGGACGCAGAGCAACCAGTCTCACGTCCTCACAGCTGCTGAGAAAGTGTGTAACCTGGGCTGTGTAACCTGGGCTGTGTAACCTGCGCTGGCCTAAAGCTCTCCACCCGCTGCTTCAGCATCTAGAATACTGGGAACATAAACATAACATAGCCTACTCTAGGAATGCATTTGGAATGAGCATCCGCACAGGCTTCTGAATGTATCCAGGACCACAGAAACACAGAATCTGGCATCCGTCTATGCAGAAGCAGGTGCTGTGAGCAAATGAACCAGTAAGCCATCTTGGCAGGCTCCTGATTCCGCTTCAGGTGAGACCTTGAACAGATCTTGTAGCTTCTCTGATCATTTCAGAGGTGAATTAAAAAAAAAAAAAGACAACCGTATCCAGTTTAAAATGCTAGTTCAAGGGCTACAAAGATGGCTTGGTGGATAAGAGCACTGGCTCCTTGTCCAGAGGACCCAGGTTCAGTTCCTAGCCCTTACACGGTGTCTCACAATAGTCTTTAACTTCCGATTCAGTGGATGCCAGTTCATACCCTCTTCCGGCTTCTTTGTGCATTACGCATATATGTAGCGCACAGACACACATGCAGACAAAACAACCATAGTCATAAAATCGATTAATATTAGTTAATGTTAAACAATCAATCCATTAATTTTTAAACAAATAAAATACCACTTCAAATTCCTACCCAGTGCAACTGTTCTCCCCTGTGGCCCTCTGGCAGAGTCTGTCAGACATCTGTGGGCAGGGTGTGCGTTCTGCTCTTGCTACTCTTCTCCAAGTCTTCCCATCAGAGAACTTTGCCCAGGATTTGGGGTATTTGCAGTGCTACATGGTAGGTACGTACCCAGAAGGCAGCTTGCCTTCAGATACAGTGTTGGACTCTTGCTTGGATGACCTTTGACTCCATGGGGAAGCCTTCCCTTGCCTGCCTTCCATCCCATTCCCTTCTTACAACACAACAATTCTTCATCCCTCTCTCTGTCCTTTCTGTGTATGCTCCTCCCCCATGGCGGAGGACCTTGGACAAAGCTTCATCAGGACTGCGCTTGTCTGACTTTGCCCAGGAGCCAGGACACCTATGTAAACTGATGCTGTGCCCTCGGGTGCAGAAGGATTGATTCTCTTCTTATTTCCTGCAGCATCCTTGTTCTTTGCTGGAGCAGCAGGCCTGGTAGAGCTGTGGCAGAGCCTGGCTGTGACTCTTTCCACCTGTAAGAATCCCCCAAGCTTCTAACTTCCATGTGCCTCAGTTCTTCATCAGTCAGATTCAGCTGAAGATGGTACCAGGTCAGGTGGTGCAACTCTTGGGGATTATGGATGTGCTCACAACATGGGTATGGGGCTGGGCATGTGTCCCTAGCTCTGTGGCTGGTGAACTAGCATCGCTGTGTGCTCACCGGAAATGATTCTTAAGGCCCCTCTTGGTTATGCCAGGATGCTTGCTCAAACCTGAGGCTTGTTTACCTACCAGCAAACTGTTTTGCATCTAATTCCCTTAACCCCACCATCTTCGTTCTGCAGTCCCCAAATCCCAAACACCTTCCCTCTGCTTTCTTTGCTACCTGTCCCAGCCATCCTGCCTGGACTGGTTGTGGTGGTTCCCAGTTAGCTACAATCACGGGATGTGGTAGTGATGATACTGATTAGGGTTACATGTTTCCTAGACATACTTTTTTTTCTTAGATATTTTCTTTATTTACATTTCAAATGTTATCCCCTTTCCTCATTTTCCCTTCAAAAACTCCCTATTCCTTCCCCCTTCCCCCCCTGTTCACCAACCCACCCACTTCTGCTTCCTGGTCCTGGCATTCCCTTACACTGGGGCATCAAGCCTTCACAGGACCAAGGGCCTCTCCTCCCATTGATGACTGAGAAGGCCATGCTCTGCTACATATGTGGCTGGAGTCATGGGTCCAGTCTTTGGGTTGGTCATTTAGTCCCTGAGAGCTCTGAGGGTACTGGTAGGTTCATATTGTTGTTCCTTCTATGGGATTGCAAACCCCTTCATTTCCTTGGGGCCTTTAGCTCCTCCATTGAGGACCCTGTGCTCAGTCCAATGGTTAGATGACAGCATCCATCTTTGTATTTATTAGGTACTGGCACAACCTCTCAGGAGACAGCTATCAGCAAGCACTTGTTGGCATCCACAATAGGGTCTGGGTTTGGTAACTGTATATGGGATAGATCCCCAGGTGGGGCAGTCTCTGGATGGTCTTTCCTGCAATCTCTGCTCCACACTTTGTCTCTGTATCTTCTCCAATGGGTATTTTGTTCCCACTTTCTTTTTTTTTTTTTTTCCAACACATAAATTCTCATTTAATCTTCACAATAATCATATGACATAACTCGGGGCTCCATTTTACAGAGTCAGAAACTGAGACCTTAAAAAAATGAAATGATTATCTCCAAATTGCTGTTTTGTTTTTTTTTTTTGTTTTTGTTTTTTTTTGTTTATCTTTTTTTTTCCAAAACATTTTTTTATTCGATATAATTTATTTACATTTCAAATGATTTCCCCTTTTCTAGCCCCCCCACTCCCTGAAAGTCCCGCAAACCCCCTTCTCTTCCCCTGTCCTCCCACCCACCCCTTCCCACTTCCCGGTTCTGGTTTTGCTGAATACTGTTTCACTGAGTCTTTCCAGAACCAGGGGCCACTCCTCCTTTCTTCTTGTATCTCATTTGATGTGTGGATTATGTTTTGGGTATTCCAGTTTTCTAGGTTAATATCCACTTATTAGTGAGTGCATACCATGATTCACCTTTTGAGTCTGAGTTACCTCACTTAGTATGATATTCTCTAGCTCCATCCATTTGCCTAAGAATTTCATGAATTCATTGTTTCTAATGGCTGAATAGTACTCCATTGTGTAGATATACCACATTTTTTGCATCCACTCTTCTGTTGAGGGATACCTGGGTTCTTTCCAGCATCTGGCAATTACAAATAGGGCTGCTATGAACATAGTAGAACATGTATCCTTATTACATGGTGGGGAGTCTTCTGGGTATATGCCCAGGAGTGGTATAGCAGGATCTTCTGGAAGTAAGGTGCCCAGTTTTCGGAGGAACCGCCAGACTGATTTCCAGAGTGGTTGTACCAATTTGCAACCCCACCAGCAGTGGAGGAGTGTTCCTCTTTCTCCACACCCTCTCCAACACCTGCTGTCTCCTGAATTTTTAATCTTAGCCATTCTGACTGGTGTAAGATGAAATCTTAGGGTTGTTTTGATTTGCATTTCCCTAATGACTAATGAAGTTGAGCATTTTTAAGATGCTTCTCTGCCATCCGAAGTTCTTCAGGCGAGAATTCTTTGTTTAACTCTGTACCCCATTTTTTAATAGGGTTGTTTGGTTTTCTGGAGTCTAACTTCTTGAGTTCTTTATATATATTGGATATTAGCCCTCTATCTGATGTAGGATTGGTGAAGATCTTTTCCCAATTTGTTGGTTGCCGATTTGTCCTCTTGATGGTGTCCTTTGCCTTACAGAAACTTTGTAATTTTATGAGGTCCCATTTGTCAATTCTTGCTCTTAGAGCATACGCTATTGGTGTTCTGTTCAGAAACTTTCTCCCTGTGCCGATGTCCTCAAGGGTCTTCCCCAGTTTCTTTTCTATTAGCTTCAGAGTGTCTGGCTTTATGTGGAGGTCCTTGATCCATTTGGATTTGAGCTTAGTACAAGGAGACAAGGATGGATCAATTCGCATTCTTCTGCATGCTGACCTCCAGTTGAACCAGCACCATTTGTTGAAAAGGCTATCTTTTTTTTCCATTGGATGTTTTCAGCCTCTTTGTCGAGGATCAAGTGGCCATAGGTGTGTGGGTTCATTTCTGGATCTTCAATCCTGTTCCATTGATCCTCCTGCCTGTCACTGTACCAATACCATGCAGTTTTTAACACTATTGCTCTGTAGTATTGCTTGAGGTCAGGGATACTGATTCCCCCAGATTTCCTTTTGTTGCTGAGAATAGTTTTAGCTATCCTGGGTTTTTTGTTGTTCCAGATGAATTTGATAATTGCTCTTTCTAACTCTGTGAAGAATTGAGTTGGGATTTTGATGGGTATTGCATTGAATCTGTATAGTGCTTTAGGCAAAATGGCCATTTTAACTATATTGATTCTACCGATCCATGAGCATGGGAGGTTTTCCCATTTTTTGAGGTCTTCTTCCATTTCCTTCTTCAGAGTCTTGAAGTTCTTGTCATACAGATCTTTCACATGTTTGGTAAGAGTCACCCCAAGATACTTTATACTGTTTGTGACTATTGTGAAGGGGGTCATTTCCCTAATTTCTTTCTCAGCCTGCTTATCCTTTGAGTATAGGAAGGCCACTGATTTGCTTGAGTTGACTTTATAACCTGCCACTTTGCTGAAGTTGTTTATCAGCTGTAGGAGCTCTCTAGTGGAGTTCTTTGGGTCACTTAGGTAGACGATCATGTCGTCTGCAAATAATGATAGTTTGACTTCTTCCTTTCCAATTTGTATCCCTTTGACCTCCTTATGTTGTCGAATTGCCCGTGCTAGTGCCTCAAGTACAATATTGAAAAGATAAGGAGAAAGGGGGCAGCCTTGTCTGGTCCCTGATTTCAGTGGGATTGCTTCAAGTTTCTCTCCATTTAGTTTGATGCTGGCTACCGGTTTGCTGTACATTGCTTTTACTATGTTTAGGTATGGGCCTTGAATTCCTGTTCTCTCCAAGACTTTAAGCATGAAGGGATGCTGAATTTTGTCAAATGCTTTTTCAGCATCCAATGAAATGACCATGTGGTTTTGTTCTTTGAGTCTGTTTATGTAGTGGATTGTATTGATGGATTTCCGTATATTGAACCAACCCTGCATTCCCGGGATGAAGCCTACTTGATCATGGTGGATGATCGTTTTGATGTGTTCTTGGATTCGGTTGGCAAGAATTTTATTGAGTATTTTTGCATCGATGTTCATAAGGGAAATTGGTCTGAAGTTCTCTTTCTTTGTTGGATCTTTGTGTGGCTTTGGTATCAGCGTAATTGTGGCTTCGTAGAAGGAATTGGGTAGTGTTCCTTCTGTTTCTATTTTGTGGAATAGTTTGAAGAGTATTGGTGTTAACTCTTCTTTGAAGGTCTGGTAGAATTCTGCACTGAAGCCATCTGGTCCTGTGCTTTTTTTGGTTGGAAGAGTTTCTATGACTCCTTCTATTTCTTTAGGCATTATGGGACTGTTTAGATGGTCTAGTTGGTCCTGAGTTAATTTTGGTATTTGGTATCTGTCAAGGAAATTGTCCATTTCCTCCAGATTCTCTAGTTGTGTTGAGTATAGGCTCTTGTAGTAGGATCTGATGATTTTTTGGATTTCCTCAGTTTCCGTTGTTATATCTCCCTTTTCATTTCTAAGTTTGTTAATTTGGATACTTTCTCTGTGCCCTTTGGTCAGTCTGGCTAAGGGTTTATCTATCTTGTTGATTTTCTCAAAGAACCAGCTCCTGGTATTGTTGATTTTTTGTATGGTTGTCTTTGTTTCTACTTGATTGATTTCGGCCCTGAGTTTGATGATTTCCTGCCTTCTACTCCTCCTGGGCGAAATAGCTTCTTTTTGTTCTAGGGCTTTCAGGTGTGTCATTAAGCTGGTAATGTATGCTCTCTCCATTTTCTTTTCGGAGGCACTCAGGGCTATGAGTTTTCCTCTTAGCACTGCTTTCATTGTGTCCCATAGATTTGGGTATGTTGTGTTTTCATTTTCATTGTGTTCTAAAAAGTCTTTAATTTCTTTCTTTATTTCTTCCTTGACCAAGGTATCATTGAGTAGAGTATTGTTCAGTTTCCACGTGTATGTGGGCTTTCTGTTGTTTCTGTTGCTATTGAAGACCACTTTTACTCCATAGTGATCAGATAGGAGGCATGGGATTAGTTCGATCTTCTTATATTTGTTGAGGTCTGTCTTGTGACCAATTATATGGTCGATTTTGGAGAAGGTACCATGAGGTGCTGAGAAAAAGGTATATTCTTTTGTTTTAGGATAGAATGTTCTATATATATCTGTTAAATCTAATTGGTCCAAAGCTTCAATTAGTTTCATTGTGTCCCTGTTTAGTTTCTGTTTTCCTGATCGGTCCATTGAGGAAAGTGCAGTGTTGAAGTCACCCACAATTATTGTGTTAGGTGCAATGTGTGCTTTGAGTTTTAATAAAGTTTCTTTTACGAAAGAGGGTGCCCTTGCATTTGGGGCATAGATGTTCAGGATTGACAGTTCTTCTTTTTGTATTTTTCCTTTGACCAGCAAGAAGTGTCCCTCAGGGTCTCTTTTGATGACTTTGGGTTGAAAGTCAATTTTATCTGATATTAAAATGGCTACTCCAGCTTGTTTCCTGAGACCATTTGCTTGTAAAATTGTCTTCCAGCCTTTTACTCTAAGGTAGTGTTTGTCTTTGACCCTGAGGTGTGTTTCCTGTAAGCAGCAAAATGTAGGGTCCTGTTTACGTATCCATTCAGTTAGTCTGTGTCTTTTTATTGGGGCATTAAGTCCATTGATGTTAAGAGATATTAAGGAATAGTGATTGTTACTTCCTATCATTTTTGACGTTATTTTTTAAATTTGAATGCTTAACTTCTTTTGGGTTTGATGAAGGGTTACTATCTTGTTTTTTCCAGGGTGAAGTTTCCCTCCTTGTATTGGTGTTGTCCTCCTATTATCCTTTTTAAGGCCGGGTTTGTGGATAGATATTGGGTAAACTTGGTTTTGTCATGAAATATCTTAGTTTCTCCATCTATGGTGATTGAGAGTTTTGCTGGATATAGTAGTTTTGGTTGGCATTTGTGTTCTCTTAGAGTCTGCATGAGATCTGCCCAGGACCTTCTAGCCTTCATAGTCTCAGGTGAAAAGTCTGCTGTGATTCTGATAGGTCTTCCTTTATATGTTACTTGGCCTTTTTCTCTTACTGCCTTTAGTATTCTTTCTTTGTTTAGAACATTTGGTGTTTTGATTATTATGTGACGGGAAGTATTTCTGTTCTGGTCCAGTCTGTTTGGAGTTCTGTAGGCTTCTTGTATATTCATGGGCATCTCTCTCTTTAGGTTAGGGAAATTTTCTTCCATAATTTTATTGAAGATGTTTGCTGGCCCTTTAAGTTGTAAATCTTCACTCTCATCTATGCCTATAATCCTTAGGTTTGGTCTTCTCATTGTGTCCTGGATTTCCTGGATATTTTGGGTTACAAGCTTTTTGCATTTTGCATTTTCTTTAACTGTTGAGTCCATGGTTTCTATGGAATCTTCAGCATCTGAGATTCTTTCTTCTATCTCTTGTATTCTGTTGTTGATATTTGCATCTCTGTCCCCTGATTTCTTCCCAAGGCTTTCTATCTCCAAAGTTGTCTCCCTTTGAGTTTTCTTAGTTGTTTCTACTTCTGATTTTAGATCCTGGATGGTTTTGCTTAGCTCCTTCACTTGCATGTTTGTGTTTTCCTGTAATTCTTTAAGAGATTTTTGTGTTTCGTCTTTCATGACCTCAGCCTGTTGACCAAAGTTCTCCTGTATTTCTTTAAGAGATTTTTGTATTTCGTCTTTCATGACCTCAACCTGTTGACCAAAGTTCTCCTGTATTTCTTTAAGTGTTTTTTGCATTTCCTCCTTGTTGGCTTTTGTATTCTCCTGGATTTCTTTCAATGATTTTTGTGTTTCCCTTGCAAGGGCTTCTAACTTTTGATCCATTTTCTCCTGAATTTCTTTATGTATGTCCTTCATGTGTTCCTGTACCAGCATCATGACCAGTGATTTTAAATCCAAATCTTGTTTTACTGGTGTGATGGGGTATCCAGGACATGTTGGTAGAGGAGAATTGGGTTCAGATGTTGCCATATTGCCTTGATTTCTGTTAGTGACGTTCCTGCGTTTGCCTTTTGCCATCTAGTTCTCACTGGTGTTAGTTTATCTTGTCAGTGCTGGACTCACCAGTGCAAGCTGCCCCTTCCCAGTTGGCCTCTGGTGCACAGCTTACCTCCTGCACTGCTTGTAGACAGTGTGCTGCTGCCCAGGCTGTTCCGATCCCAAAGCAGGCACCCGAAGGCTCCCGCTGGGGCCCGCTGGATTCACTGGAGCACACTGACTTCTCCCAGCTGGCCGCCCGGAAGCCCAGCTAGCCACTTGCAGGACTTGGAGATGTAATGCTGCCGCCCAGACTGATCTGGATCCGGAAGCGGAGAGAGTAGAGCTAAGGGCTTCTGCCTGAGGCCTTGCCCCAGATTGTGTCTGTGGACCAGATGGAGCCTGTGTGCACCCCCAGGGAGTGCCGATGGCGTATGCTACTGTGACCTCCCCTGTATTCCGCTCACTCCGCTGGGCAGCCGATCCGCCAACCGGGCTGTCGCACACAAGGTTAGCCTGGCCGCCCAGTCCCTGAGTCCAGGCAAAAGCCTGGGAGGCCAAGGTCCGAGCAAAGTTCCCCTAGGGCTATGACTGTTACTTGGGTCTGCCAGGTGACTAGGATGGCGGGCAGGCGTGCGCGCCCGCGCTCCGTGAAAGCGCCGGGAGAGTCTGCTTTGCTAACAATCACCTGGGCGGGTTGACTCACAGATGGCCCACCAAGCCGCCCAGTTCTTGGGGTCAGTCCTGTGCCTTTTGGGGCCTGGACCCCCGCTTTGTTAGCCTTAGGCTATGCCTGTTACAGGTCTGCCCGCCTGAGCTCTCTGTCGTCCTGCAGACAAAATGGCGGCAGCGCGCTCGCAGGCCTGGGCAAAAAACCTCCTGGCTGGGTTGGCACCCCGATGGCCCCCCTACCCGCCCAGGGCCTGGGTGCAGGCCAACGCCTGTCGGGCTCAGACCACCGCGGTGTTGGCCTCGGATTATGTTTGTGTACCTCAGTCTGTCCGTTCCCCGGAGTCCGGAACCAAGATAGATGCACCTCTCCTGACTGGTGGGAGGCCGAGTTCTGAAGTGGCCTCCGTGCAGGTGTTCCCACTTTCTAAGAAGGACTGAAGTATCCACACTTTGTTCTTCCTTCTTCTTGAGCTTCATGTGCTCTGTGAATTGTCTCTTGGGTATTCCGAGTTTCTGGGATAATAATTCACTTATCGGTGAGTGTATACCATGTGTGTTCTCATCCACTGTGGGATAAACTATCCAATCTCCTCAGGGCTCAGCTAGCATAGCAACCCCTTTCTCTCCTTGTTAAATCATAGACAAAGGATGGCCCAGTGGCTACAAGCAACTCACTGCCCACCAGGACTTCTCAGCTTGCAGGTTGCTGGTCAGTGTTGGGACTATTGGTGGAGGTTGCTTCTCTTTGGACTGGAAGACTTCTTGACCACTGGGGATGGGAAGGAGTGGAACACTGGAAGTGAGTGGTGCTATTTCTACATCCACACCCAATTTCAGGACCTGTGGGTTCTGACCACAGCTGTATCATGCACTGGGCACTAGTACCACATACAGGAGATTATGCCCCAGGTTTGTTGGCAGGGAATCTGGCTGGAGTTGTATGGTGAGCTCCAGAAAGGCTACCTTACAATTCCATCTAACCAGTTTCTTCTGCGTGGCATGTACTTGAAAGGACCACAGACATCTTTATGCATGGGCCCATAGTCACACTATACTCCATGAAATGGACAGTTATTGATGAGAGGCCATAACAGTGAATAAAGCCTCTGCCTATGGCTCCATGGATGGTAGTCTGGGCAGAAGCACTGGGAGAAAGAAAGCAAATCCTTACTCAGTGATGTATACCTTGCAGCAAGGACAGAGTGCTGGTTCTGATATGGTAAGAGCTACTTGATATTTCCAATCTGTTACCCTGGTGACTGGAACCTTGTTGAGGGCTTGGTTTAGTCCTTGCTCCTGCAGGTAAGTTCTTAGTGGTGGGTCCTTGGAGAGGAGTACACATGGCTGAGCTTCTGAACCTGTTTCTGTGCCCATGAGCACTTGGATAATGACCCCCTGTTGATGGTGATGGTAATGGCTATAGTGATGGCACTGTAGCTGGGGATAGATTTGAAAATTCATCTTCTAGTGAATATCCACACAGGACACAGATGTCTTTATAATTTTTGTCCACTTGGACCATGGCCGCTCCCAGATTTTCTGGGTACCAGCTTCTTGCAACGTCTTCCAAGTCACTGGCCGACTGACCAATGCCACTCTTGTCAGACCATTGGCCCAAGTCCAGAGCCTGGAGTGTGAACACTATGGCTATATCAACTTCCACTCGAACTGCACAACCATCTGTCTTGCTCCAAGTCCTTCTTAGGAGGAAGAGCTCCCCTTGCTATTGGCCTCAAAGATGCCCAGCCACGCACTGCAGCTGTCCCCTTCCAGGTGCCACCTGCATACTGTGCAGAGTCAGCTGTGGTCCCAGCTGGGTTTTATTTTCATGAGCACAGGGAATTTCCTGGGGCAACAGGCTGAGAGAAGGGAGGCACTTTTCTGAGTGGCCTGTGGGTTTGTGGATCACTTCATGCTGTGACTTCATACTGTGACTTCAGAGCCTGCTGAAGCCAATCTTGCTTACATACATTTATGTAATGGTAAAGCCCAGCTATGTATGCCCACCTTTGTGATTTGGGGGCTACTAATATTTAAATTATGTGACATTTTATCCTATGGTAGCAGCGTGGCCTAGCATCAAGTCTAGATCCACTAAAGGCCCAATAGCAGACTACCCTAGTTTTCTTCTATTGTTGTGGTAGAGCACTTTGATCAAAGTGACTCAGCGGAGAAAAGGGTTTGTTGGGCTTGTGCTTTTTCCAAGTTTTATTCCATCGCTAAGCAAAGTCAGGGCATGGACTCAAGCAGGAACTTGAAGCACAAACCATGAGGAAAGTTGCTTGTGACTCGCTCCCAGACCCATCCATAGCTAGTTTTCTTATATAGCACAGCACTACCTGTCTCCCCTCAGTGGGATGAACACTTTTGTATCAATGCATCATCAACACCATCCCCCACCCCACATCCCAACAGCCATGCCATAGACTAATCTGATTTGGAGAATCCCTTAATTGAAACTCTCTTCTCAAAGGACTCTAGGCTATGTTATATTGACAAATTAACAGTTAATGAGGACATGGGCCCAAAGTCTCAGGGCTATGCTCCATAGTCCTCAAGCTGTACCCTTTGACATATCTCCCAGAGCTGGTCACAGGCACCCAACAGCACCTCTGCTGTCTTTGGCTTTTCCAAGCAGCACAGGATCAAGATGCAAAGCATCCAAACCTTCCTGTGCACTAAGCCATACTGGAAGCTAGAAGTCTTGGTTTCATTGACAACAGACCAGAAACACTATCCCAGGTGAGGAATGTATGGCTTCAGAATCCAAAGAGGCTGGCAAGACACCACACCTCAGTCTGTACTGAAGGAAGGTCCCATGGTCAGTCACTTTTCCTGTCTTAGGAGGCATGTCTTAGCATGCCCCATTTCACTGGGCTCCAAGGATTTTTCCAGCTGTGACTGGCCTTTGAAAATTCTAATCACACTCATTTCCTACCATCTGGCATGAAATATATCATTAAAAGGCCCAAGCCAGTTGCTTCCTCTTGCTCGACAAGTCTACTTGGCATGATTTTATCCATGCAATAAAATTCCATGTTATGGCTCATGGAATTGAAAGGTGACCTGGAACTTTGAGGACTAGATGACACCTGGCTGGAGAGTTGGTACACCCTTGAGGAAGGACAGTATAGGTGCTTTGATGGTCAATTGACATACTGCCCCTGGTGTCATTGGAGACAAAGAGGGAGAAAAGACATATGTCAAGGTAGAGATCAAGAGATGTGTTCATCATCCCAGTCCCTGAAATTGCATCTGGTATAGCAGCTGGAGTGGGAGTATCCTGGTTAGGTTCACAGTAACCCACAAATACTGTCCTTTAGGTGAGGGTTTGGATGGGATTGTGGGAATCACTACCTTTGTTCTCTGAGCTGCCTTGGACCCCCTCTGGGAGCATGCACTGTTTTGGTAGAGGCAGCCCTTAGGACTTCCACTTGGCCTTTCCTTCCTTGATAAGCTTCACAACACAGTTTAGGAATCAGTATGAGGATTGGGCCACATACTTGAATGTTTGTCACAATTTGGCATCTGACATGGAGGAGTAACCACAGGATGAATGGGCTACCCATTTGGGCTCACTGCAATATGTTCCCAAGCTCATTCTTTTGTCTCCTGACACCCATCATCCCTGGTAGTAGATGGAGTCCACAGTGGATTTTCAGGTCATCAAACTCTCATTGGATATGTCTTTCTTCTTCCCAAAGCACAGTGATGCTGGTGACAGCCCACAGCTCTCTCGGTGTGACTGGAAAAGGGTTTCCTGTGTCCTTTATTCAGTATGACTTGTTCCTTCCTTCAGTGGCCACACCCATCTTTGCTCAAAGGACTTAAGTCTAAACTGGCTGGAGTCTAGAACTTGAAGGGCTACAACTTTGAGTGACTCAAATTGGACTTGTTTACTCACTTGACTCAGAACTCTTCTTCCATTAACACAGAGCACACAGATTTTATAGGATGCCAACCTGATTCATGGATGGCAGTCAAATGCCTGAGCTGGAGGCCTCTGTGAGCCAACTTGGAGATTTCCTTTCATTGGGTGCTCTGTAGGCATACATTTCTTGCAACCTACTTTTAATAAAGGTTCGATCTTTCCTCTAGCTTACCACTCAGCAGAGGTAGTGGAAGAGAAAAGTTATTAGGTTATGGGGGAAGTGGACCTATTCAGTGATAGTTCTTTGGGAATGATCTTGATCTTCTTTCTCAGCAGTTCAGTCCTGTAGCAAACACCAAATAAGATTCAGCAGCTGCAGACCAGTCCTTTCAGCATGCAGACATCAGACAGCTATAGTTCAATCCTGAAGAACTCTCCAGATTCACCAACCTTCCTAGGAGGTGGCCACAGGAACGTCACAAGCAGTTATTGGGCAAGTTTCTCTTAATAGTGACATTTTCACCAGTTGAGCTCAACAACACTATGTAAGGCGAACCAATACACGCTTGTCTTTAGAGAAGAATAGCAGAAGAACAGTGAGGCAAACCAAACCAAAGCTCGGTGCTCATCTCCCACTGTCTGTGGAGTCATATTTATACTCCTTCAACCTGAGTTCTTTCATGTGTTTGCTATATCAAAACATTCTTTCACCTGTGTCTGCTTCAGGAAAACAGTCTTTCACTTATATATCCCAGCAAAAAGTTATATCATTTGACATAACTTTCCAGAGAAACTAGGAGTTTTCACTTCAGAGCTCTACAACAGCCGTGCCATGCTGGGTTTCTGCTACTAAATGCAATTTCATGGTGCCTGCGTTCTCTATTGCATTTAAGGGCCTCTGGTCAGAGACCATGCAGCAGCCCTCTTTGGGGAAAGGAGCAACAACAGTGCTACTCAGCTACACAGTTGGCATCTTCCCTATAGACATGCGAGTACCTGCTGGCCTGGGTCTCCTTTTCCCCTTGGAGTATCCAACCACCGATGTCCACTGGGCTAGAATGGAAGGAATGAAGCTTAGCTGGGCAGGTGGATTAGACAGGATCTCAGTCTGCATGAATTCAGGAGTAACAGCCATCTCTAGAGACAGATTTTGGTGATAAAAACCTCTATTGGGAGTGAACAAGGGTTGTACAAACTTTGTGGAGGGGGTAGGTGTAGGGGGAATGGTAGTAGCCACTTCTGAATAAACTTTTGGGGCTGTGCAGCCATGGAGACAACTTCCACATGGGGTCCTGCCTGAGGGCTGTAAAGATTGGTGATGCAGACAATGCGATACAATTGGGAACTGCTGCTTGGAAGAGGTGCTTGCTTGTGACCAATGGGACACCGGTGGAGGGTATAAAGGGTGTCCCCCCCCCCAGGATTAATGAGTTTTGGGTGGCATTCTTACCAGCTTGCTGTGGTGGTCTCACCTGCTCCCAGAGCCTGAGCCGTTGATTTCATGCCACCTCATCCCCCAACTCCAAGGGCAAGTACAGTTGGGTGGCCCAGGCCATATAGCAGCAGGTAGAGGTTTTGGGGGTGAGTGTACATCATTGGCTGGGGCCCGAGGTGCTTGGAATGCTTCATTTGCATAAAGAAGAAATTCAGGTGCTAGCTAAACATGACCTTCTAAGGAGAGAGGAATTTTAACTTGTAATCTGGCCACCAGGGTTAACTGACTACCTCAAAGGCGGCAGAGGTAGGCATTGTAAGTCTTATGGATGTCTGGACATGCAGGTCCAGAGCAAGGAGACCTATTTCTGCTGGTCTTGGGATCAGATTTTTAAAGTTTGGACATGGCTAGACCTTATTCTTGTTCTGAACTGACTCCCATGGTCACACGGCTTTCTAGTCCTACAAGCACCATCCTGTGGACCTGCCTGGAGGGAAGCATCATCCTGTGGACCTTGCCGAGAAAGAAATCTCACCTCAGGCTTCTCTCAACCAAACAGTCTATCACAGACCTATCTGAGTCATCCCACCCAGAGGGCATTTATTCCTCACTCTCTGGGACTCAGTTCCAGGACACTCTTCATATACAGAAATCTACAGAGGCTAATGTCCTTTTCATAAATGGTGTGGCATTTGCGCAGAACCTCACACATCCCCCTGTATACTTTTAAAAATAAATATATTTTATTCATGTATGCATATAACGTATTTTGACCAATATTCCCCCTCTCCTTCTCCTAAATCCATCTTTAACTCCTCCTAACTTTTTAAAAATAATTCACCATAACAAAAATTACACACACACACACACACACACACGGACACACACACACGGACACACAGGACATTGGTCTATTCACTGGAGTACAGTTGACCTACCTGAGAAAACACCCTTAAAAACACTAACTCCACCCACCTAGCAGCCATCAACTCTCAATAACTCCATGCTAGAAAGCTGACTGGTTCGGTCTTGTACAGGTCTTGTGCAGGCAACCACAGCTGTTGGTAGTTCACATGAGTAGAGGTCCCATATGTCCAGAAGATTGCATTTTGCTCTAGCCCTCCCTGACCTCTGGCTGTTATATTTCCACCTTCTCTTCCATGGTGGTCCCTAAATCTTGGCTCCAATCTGTATACTTTAAACTTCAAAAGTGTTCTACATTTGACACCACAACAAGGGTTATCATCTACAAATGTGATTCTAGGTTCAAAGGTAGAATGGGAGATATCTGGAGAATGAAAGGGGCCAGAGAGAGCAAGGAGAGTGGATATAGGAGGAGAGGGGAGGAGAGAGGAGGGGCAAGAACAAGACAGGTACAATGGTATATGTATTTGAACATGTCACAATGAGACCCATTATTTTCTATGTTAGCTAAGACAATTTAAGGGCAGAATGTTTAGAAATTCCATATGAATGCAATGAATAGACTCCTGAAATAGCCTATTTCAACTAGAGGTGGGTATTTGAAACATTCACAATATACATGATTTCGTAGGGCTTTAGAGGCAGCTAAGTGGGTGCTATGTTTACAGTGTAAGCATGAAGACCCGGAGTTAGAATTTCCAGTATCCTCATGAGCCCCGGGCATAGTGCTGTGCATTTACAACCTCAGTGCTAAGAGGAGGCAACGGGAGGGGCCCTGAAGCTCGCTGGTCCTATGCTCCAGCTGCACCAGGAAGCTCAATATTCAGTGAGAGACCTGTCTAAAAAATAAGACGAGGCAATTGAGGAAGACCCCTAACATCACTCGCCAACCTCCACATACATACATGCATACATACATATATACATACATACATACATAGTACACTCACACACTCACAACCTCCACATACATACATAATACATGCATAGTATACTCGAACACTCACACACATTTATACATATACTACGTGTATGTGTATATGTGCACATTTGTATATAATATCAACAGATATGTCTAATTAGCAGGGCTTGGGGTACACATGAAGACTAGTGTAATATAAGCAATTATAATATTGTAAGTGGAAGACACTTGGGAGGTAGATTCTGGACACTTGTTCAGTAGAGTCCAAGCAGCCCACACAGGCTGTAGGGGGTTCTTCTGGGAGGTACTGTAGAGCTGCATCAGGGAGCTCCGCCCACTGGGTTCCCACAAAGCCTGGCCCTGTGAGCAGAAACAAATGCTTTAAGCGCCGTGATGTACACCCCTCATGATTTTTCTTGAAGAATTATGTCATAATAGCCATGACTTTCTCTCTTAGATTTCTGTACTTGGCTTGAATACAGTATTGAAACCATGTGATAATTAAGGTTTGTTTTTTTTTTCACTGCAGTTCATAAATAGTAAAGATTTTTTTGTGGATACCCTAATATTACATCTTTTTTTATTCGATATATTCTTTTTTACATTTCAAATTATTTCCCCTTTCCTTGATCCCCCCCTCCCCGAAAGTCCCATAAGCCTCTTCCCTCCCCCTGTTCCCCAATCCACTCCTTCCCACTTCCCTGTTCTGGTATTCCCCTACACTGCTGCACTGAGCCTTTCCAGAACCTTCCTTCTTCTTGGACATCATTTTATATATGGATGGTGCTTGTGAGGGTCCAGCACCAGGAAATGGCATCTGGCAGGGTCATTTCATTTTTCTTCTTCTTGTTCTTCAGTGTGTACATTGATAGGCATTGTGAATGTATTTACAGGTCCTTTGACAACTTTCTTTTAAGTCCTTGCTTAGCATTACTTAAGAGAAAGGTCTGTACTGCGCACTTAGTAAAATCTCAGCATAGAGGAGGCTCTGTGTTTGCTTCTTTTGCTCCCCCTTTAGAGGAGGGGTCCTGAGTCTTTTTAGGCTAAGCATCTTGTAAACCGCCATTCCCTCCTCTTCACGGCCGTGCATGCTAGTGAATCAAATGGACTGGATAAATGTACTCCGGGAGGCTCATGTTTGAAATGTCCAGTTGACACGTGTTACCAAGGTCTCTTAAATTATTAAGGTAACTGTGAGGGAGGCAGTAAAGCCCTCCCAGTTTCTCTGCCTCTATCTGAAAGATAAAAGGACTGTGAATGGGTGAGTGGGGGCATCTAAGCTCCCTCCTCCTTCTGGCTTGCAGCTGGAGGCAGTTCACCAACACAGCAGATCTGACGGCTTCCCTACATTGCCTATGCATAAAAGACCTATAAATGAACCATTCAAAGGCAAAGATATTGTCATATTGTCTTTTCCAGTACAGAATAATTATATCTTCAGCGAATAAGAAAACTACCTAAAATCATTACAAATTCAAGTCAACCCCTTGGATGGTTGCAGGATGTCGCATCGGCAAGACCTCGGTAGAAGAGGAGAGATTTTTCATCTCAGACGGGATGTTCCACGGAGGGATGGTGTGTGCTACGGGCGTCTCCGTGCCAGCCTGCTGCAAGAGCTGAACTGGAAGATATTTAATATTGTGCGATAATAGAATTCAATGCTCATTATTCAGGAGCAGGCATGGGCTCTGGCCCATGGTAATTATTAAAATCATGTTTATGCCAAGTAATGCAATGAACGTCACCTATTTTTGACCTGCCTGTGAACAGAAGGTGGGGGAGGCAATGTTTTACATCTTATCAATTGGATTTAGGACATGTTTGTGCCGAGATGGGAGCAGGAGGTCTGGCCATGGTGATTAGTGGCTGCGCCCTGTGGATGAAAGGCTGTTGGGATGCTCTGGCTGCCCAGGACAGAGGTGTCTGTTCCCCACTTGCCGTAGGAAGCCAGGGCAGAGCAAAGACTGTTGTTGGCTACAGGGTGAGATCCTGACTTCCTGTCCTGGGTCCTCTCCTGCTAGGCTGTGGTTTGTATCTGTAGAGTTGTGGTAAACCTAGATAGGTTACCATCTTGCCATATTGCAAGGAACCAGCAATGTAGAAGAGAGACAAAGAAAAGGATCAATGCGGTACTTATCAAACCAAGGGAGAGACTCGATGTGTCCTGTTTTTTGCCAGATACGGCCCCTCCCTGTACCTTGGGTAGGGGATTAGGTCTCTGGCCCTGCTCCATCACTCTGTCAGCATCCCTCTCATCTCACACCCCATTGGTTATTGCTGGAAGTCTCGGAGAGTCTATCCCTCCACAGTGGCAGTCTCCACATGATCTTGCATTTATCTCCACCCAGTCTAAATGTTACGACCAAGCCGAGGCCCTGTCCCTATAAACCTCTGGGGCCAAGATTCAGTGTGAGCTGTGTCACTATCAAGCACAAGTAGCCCAACACCTAATACAGACAGGAAGTTCTTCCCACTAGCCTCTTGGCACCCAATCAGGCTAGATTCTGTGGGGCCCAGGCCTGCAGAACCTGGATCTCTAAGAGAGTATTTAGGGCTGGATGTGTAGGGAGCTGCTTGCTACCGAGCCCTTAAAATGGCACGGGTTTCTGCTTTCTGCCTTCCCGATGGCGGGCTCCCTGTCGTAAACAACTCCTTATTTGGGTGGAGCCTGTTGAGTCTTGTGCCTTCCACGTGGATACAGCCTATCAGCAATGCCTACGTAGCTAAGCCTGATTGGCTGGCTATTAGTATTTAAGGGCTTGGCTTATTCTCTCTGCGGTTAGAAGAAGTAAACTGCTTGGAGAAGATCTTCCTGTGTTGCGTCTTTCCATCATTCCTTGCCGGCGAGGGTGGTCGCGACATGGATGTATTTCCCTCTCCTCCAGTCTTCTTTCAGGTGTTCACAGTGAATGCATTTTGTAGCATACACTTGGTGACACCCCACCACCACCACCACCACACACACACACACAAAGGATCCTTACTGTGTAGGAACTAGATTGTAGGCGACCAGGAAGTGTCTGAGCACACCATAGATCCCTGGGGCTAACCCTAATTGTGCTAAGTCCTGTGATTTGAGAATGCCCAAATGTGCCCTCCTATCGCTGGGAAGGCAGCACTCATGACAAGCCAGGTGTTTTTACTAACCCACGGATTAATAATTGCAAATTATTATTATTATTATTTTTATTCGATATATTTTTTATTTACATTTCAAATTATTTCCCCTTTGCTAACCCCCCACTCCCCGAAAGTCCCGCAAGCCCCCTTCTCTCAAATTAGACTTTTGTTCAGCTGGGTATATACTGTTCTAATCCTCTTCCATGTCTCTCTTTTGAATCCTCTGTCAACAGCCACTATGCAAGGGCACTCTGCAGGTGAGGGTAAGGCCGGTGAGGGTACTCTGTGGCTGAGGGAGGTAGGCTGGCAGAAGTTCCAGATGCCAACTGTTGACTGCAGGGTGAGATCCCAACTCCCTTGCCTGGGTCCCCTGTTAAGCTGTGGTTTGTGTGTGCTCAGTAGTGAGAAATCTAGGGGGAGGCATCAACCTCTCATACTGGGAGGCCCCAGCCTCCTCGTCGTGAGAAGCAATGGGGAACGAAGCTGAATCTAAAATGTAGGAATTGGACCTTTTCCTCTCTGAAAGGCAAACAGTGAGACATAATTAATGTCATGTTACAGACGTAATTAACAGTTACCTTACACAATCATTAATTTATAAGGCTGTGTGGACCCTTTGAAGTAGACAGTGGTCCGATAGTGTAGATACTGTGAGATTGTGCACATATGCATGCATGTTGTTTCTCTCTGTGTGTCTCTGTCTCTATCTCTCTGCCTCTTTGTCTCTGTCTGTCTGTCTGTCTCTCTCTCTCTCTCTCTCTCTCTCACACACACACACACACACACACACACACACACACACACGTTGTGGTTCTTGACCTCTGAATTTTGTGACTCATTTATTGCTTTCTGAAAGCCATCTTGCTACCTTACATAGAGAGCCCCATGGAGAAGAGTTGGCATTCAGTGCGATGGGAGACCCTGTACTTGGGAATGAAGACAGAAGCCATTTGGAGTGCTCTCAGTCGGAGATTGACCCCCATATACTGGAGTCCACTGGAACCAGGTTGCTTGGGTGGTACCTGCCCTCTGGGGATGCCCTGGCAGCAACTTCCATAACTCCTTACACTCAAAACACCCCCTCCATCTTGCAGAGAAGATTGTACCATGTTGGGGGCCCTGAATAAAATATAGCTTGGGTCCTGTCATGCTGGCTGGTGCTAGGGAAACAAGGAAGTCACAGGGTATGTGACATGGCCCTGTACATTCATGACATGGCCCTGTACATTCATGAAGGCTCAGACCCAAGAGAACCTGGAGTCAAAAATATCCTTCCCCCAGAGTACCCACTCAGGAATCCCCAGGGCTCTGAGCACAGGCCAGGAGCTAGGCTGAGCCTACAGCACCCAGTCCAGTTAAGCTGGCTATAGAGTGACACAGCCTTTGGTACTGGACTTGATAACTGCTTCTGCCACTCACTGGAAAGGCTTTTGGGAAGGCTCTGCATGCATCTGTGGCCTGGTCTTCACTCTAAAGCCTTCATCTCCTCATCCTCTTAGCCCTGCCTGACTCCTGGGCTGAGTCCCAACTGTCAACAGATGGCCATTCTATGTGAGTTTCCCATAGGATGTCATTTTTGTGATATTAAAAACTCATAATGAATTCCAAAGCAGTATTCTTCAGGGCCCCTGCCACCTTGGGACAACAATAGGGCCCCAGCTATTCTTTCAGAATATCCTCTCAGCCTTTCTGTCATACCTGCTTTCTGTACATTTAGAGCCTGCTGGAGAGGAGTGGCTATGCTGTGTGTACTCCTCCTTTTGGGATCTACTGTGGGCTAGCCTGTGCACCCTCAAATCCACCCTGGATTTCCAACCCTTGTGTTTCCTTCTGGTGGAAATGGAGTCTTAGCAGGTGATTAAGTTAAAGTGAGATCTTTAGGTCGCTCCTCATCCAATGGGCTTGGTGTTCTTCTGAGGAAGAACTAGACACACAGACACATGCACAGACACACAATTGTGTGGGGACACAGAGAGGAGATGACAAATACGAGTCAGAATGTCTAGGAAGGAGCCTGTTATGCAGACAGTTTGATCTTGGACTTTAGCCTTACACAGTGAGAGGCTAAGTCTGTTTATGCTACAGGCCTGGCAACTTGAGTTGGTCAGTACATACAGTGGATGGGCAGCATCCTGCCCTGGGTAACAGAAATACAGAGGTGTCAGGACATGGGCCAGGACACAAGATTTTCAGTGTTGACACTGGAACTCATGGGTGTATCTAGAAGGCAGCCCTGGCCCCCTACTTGGCCTTCCTAGGACTATCTGAATTTTTCTCATTCATTCAAACCTCTCAGGCCTTCTCTTGCTCTCTGTCTTAGTCAAGGTTTCTATTCCCGCACAAACATCATGACCAAGAAGCAAGTAGGGGAGGAAAGGGTTTATTGAGCTTATACTTCCATGTTGCAGTTCATCACTAAAGGAAGTCAGGACTGGAACTCAAGCAGGTCAGGAAGCAGGAGCTGATGCAGAGGCCATGGAGGGATGTTCCTTACTGGCTTGCTTCCCCTGGCTTGCTCAGCTTCCTCTCTTATAGAACACAAGAGCACCAGCCCAAAGGTGGTACCACCCACAAGGGGCCCTCCCCACTTGATCACTAATTGAGAAAATGCCCCACAGCTGGATCTCATGGAGGCACTTCCCCAACTAAAGCTCCTTTCTCTGTGATAACTCCAGCCTGTGTCAAGTTGACACACGAAACTAGCCAGTACAATTGACCCCTTTTCAACTTGACACACAAACACATCACTATTAAGTCTCAACCCTTACTTTCTTATTCATCCCCAAGATCTAAATTACTTTAAAAGTCCCACAGTCTTTACATATTAAAAGTTCAATCACCTTAAAATGCCCATTATCTTTAAAATTCAAAGTCTTTTAAAAATTTAAAGTCTCTCAATTGTGGGCTCCACTAAAATACTTTCTTCCTTCAAGAGGGAAACATATCATGGCACAGTCACAACCAAAAGCAAAACTCAAACTCCAATGGTTCAATGTCTGGTATCCAACTCACGATCTTCTGGGCTCCTCCAAAGGCTAGGGTCACTTCTTCAGCTCTGCCCTTCGTAGCACACAGCTTGTCTTCTAGGCTCCAGCTGCCTGAACTCCACTGCTCCTGCTGTTCTTGGTGGTCATCGCATGGTACTGGCATCTCTAAAGCGCTCCTATCTTCCACTGTAATTAGTCTTCACCAATAGCCTCTCATATACTCTCATCATGGTGACAAGCCTCTGCTCCTATGCATGACCCCTTCAAGTCCTGGTCATCAATTGCAACTGAGGTTGCACCTTCACCAATGGCCTTCCGTGGCCTTTCACTGTGCCAAGAGCCTCAACTGCTCTTCATGACCCCTTCATGCCTTCAAAACCAGTACCACCTGGGTGACTCTTACACAATACCAAGTCCAGCCACAGCACAAAACACAACTGTGGCTATCTCTGGAATATACTCTCTGTGTTCTCAGAAAACATTTCCAAGAAGATTTCATCTCAGTGATGCTGGTCTCTTCTTAATCACTGCTAATTTCTTAGCTCCAGCTAACCAGCATCAATAGTCCCAGTAACACAAAGGTTTGCTTTAGTGGTTTTGGTATCTTGTTACTCACAGCTGATTCTTCAGCCCCAGCTAACCAAAACCACAGAATCTTCACAATCAAAACATGGCCACTGTAAGAGTCTTTAATCTTCCCTCTGAAATTTCACAAGCCAGGCCTCCATCTTTTGCACTGTTCTTAACATTGCTCCTACAGAACTTTCCACTGAGCTCTTAATATTCTTTTTTTTTATTATTCGATATAATTTATTTACATTTCAAATGATTTCCCCTTTTCTAGCCCCCCCCCAAAAGTCCCGTAAGCCCCCTTCTCTTCCCCTGTCCTCCCTCCCACCCCTTCCCACTTCCCCATTCTGGTTTTGCCGAATACTGTTTCACTGAGTCTTTCCAGAACCAGGGGCCACTCCTCCTTTCTTCTTGTATCTCATTTGATGTGTGGATTATGTTTTGGGTATTCCAGTTTTCTAGGTTAATAACCACTTATTAGTGAGTGCATACCATGATTCACCTTTTGAGTCTGGGTTACCTCACTTAGTATGATGTTCTCTAGCTCCATCCATTTGCCTAAGAATTTCATGAATTCATTGTTTCTAATGGCTGAATAGTACTCCATTGTGTAGATATACCACATTTTTTGCATCCACTCTTCTGTTGAGGGATACCTGGGTTCTTTCCAGCATCTGGCAATTATAAATAGGGCTGCTATGAACATAGTAGAGCATGTATCCTTATTACATGGTGGGGAATCCTCTGGATATATGCCCAGGAGTGGTATAGCAGGATCTTCTGGAAGTGAGGTGCCCAGTTTTCGGAGGAACCGCCAGACTGATTTCCAGAGTGGTTGTACCAATTTGCAACCCCACCAGCAGTGGAGGAGTGTTCCTCTTTCTCCACACCCTCTCCAACACCTGCTGTCTCCTGAATTTTTAATCTTAGCCATTCTGACTGGTGTAAGATGAAATCTTAGGGTTGTTTTGGTTTGCATTTCCCTAATGACTAATGAAGTTGAGCAATTTTTTTAAAAATTTTTTTTATTCGATATAATTTATTTACATTTCAAGTGATTTCCCCTTTTCTAGCCCCCCCCCCTCCCCGAAAGTCCCGTAAGCCCCCTTCTCTTCCCCTGTCCTCCCTCCCAGCCCTTCCCAGTTCCCCGTTCTGGTTTTGCCTAATACTGTTTCACTGAGTCTTTCCAGAACCAGGGACCACTCCTCCTTTCTTCTTGTATCTCATTTGATGTGTGGATTATGTTTGGGGTATTCCAGTTTTCTAGGTTAATAACCACTTATTAGTGAGTGCATACCATGATTCACCTTTTGAGTCTGGGTTACCTCACTTAGTATGATGTTCTCTAGCTCCATCCATTTGCCTAAGAATTTCATGAATTCATTGTTTCTAATGGCTGAATAGTACTCCATTGTGTAGATATACCACATTTTTTGCATCCACTCTTCTGTTGAGGGATACCTGGGTTCTTTCCAGCATCTGGCAATTATATATAGGGCTGCTATGAACATAGTAGAGCATGTATCCTTATTACATGGTGGGGAATCCTCTGGGTATATGCCCAGGAGTGGTATAGCAGGATCTTCTGGAAGTGAGGTGCCCAGTTTTCGGAGGAACCGCCAGACTGATTTCCAGAGTGGTTGTACCAATTTGCAACCCCACCAGCAGTGGAGGAGTGTTCCTCTTTCTCCACACCCTCTCCAACACCTGCTGTCTCCTGAATTTTTAATCTTAGCCATTCTGACTGGTGTAAGATGAAATCTTAGGGTTGTTTTGATTTGCATTTCCCTAATGACTAATGAAGTTGAGCATTTTTTAAGATGCTTCTCCGCCATCCGAAGTTCTTCAGGTGAGAATTCTTTGTTTAACTCTGTACCCCATTTTTAATAGGGTTGTTCGGTTTTCTGGCGTCTAACTTCTTGAGTTCTTTATATATATTGGATATTAGCCCTCTATCTGATGTAGGATTGGTGAAGATCTTTTCCCAATTTGTTGGTTGCCGATCTGTCCTCTTGATGGTGTCCTTTGCCTTACAGAAACTCTGTAACCTTATGAGGTCCCATTTGTCAATTCTTGCTCTTAGAGCATATGCTATTGGGGAGCTCTTAATATTCTAATGGCTTTTCTAGCTCCAAGTTCTAAAGTCCTTCCACAGTCCTCCCCAAAACATGATCTGGTTGTCACAGGAATACCCTACTACGCTGGTACCAATTTGTCTTAGTCAGGGTTTCTATTCCTGCACAAACATCATGACCAAGAAGCAAGTTGGGGAGGAAAGGGTTTATTGAGCTTACACTTCCACCTTGCTGTTCATCACTAACGGAAGTCAGGACTGGAACTCAAGCAGGTCAGGAAGCAAGAGCTGATGCAGAGGCCATGGAGGGATGTTCCTTACTGGCTTGCTTCCCCTGGCTTGCTCAGCTTCCTCTCTTATAGAACACAAGAGCACCAGCCCAAAGGTGGTACCACCCACCAGGGGCCCTCACCACTTGATCACTAATTGAGAAAATGCCCCACAGCTGGATCTCATGGAGGCACTTCCCCAACTAAAGCTCCTTTCTCTGTGATAACTCCAGCCTGTGTCAAGTTGACACATGAAACTAGCCAGTACACTCTCTCTACACCTGCTTCTTGAAGCTCTTGAGGCCTGGGTGATCAAACACTGGTGGAACCATCTCCTGACCAGGTGCTGCAGGTGGGGTAAGCCCAAAGTTTACTCTTTAGTAGTTTCTTTCTTCCCTAAGGAAACTTTTAATGAGGGCAAAGTATAACAAAGCAAAAACCCTGATGTTGACTATAGAAATCAGATAAAAACGGAAGGCAGAGTCAATGCTTATTGCTACTCAGTAAAAAGTTCAAAAATAGATAAATATTATATATTCCATCAGAAACTTAAAATTAATTACCATTTTAGTTTCACTGGAGTCGTCAACGGATTTGATTACTATTCTCAATTATAGACCCAGTGAATTATTCCCCTTTCCCAAAAGCACAAGTGACATTTCTAATTGCTGATCTAAGAATCAGCTTCCTAAAATAGTCAGAGAGGACAAAAATAAGCACAGCGGGTAATGAGAATCTATCACCCACTGCTGGGCACTTCTCTCAGGCCCTGGTGGGCAGAGGTAAGGGACTGATTGGTTGAGTGTTCTGGACCTGTCCTCTGCTCATGAAATGTGCCAGACCTGAGGCCATTTCCTTGACCTTCAGCAGGGCCTCTCTTCCTGGTTCCCAAGAGGAAGCGTGGCCAGTAAGATGGCTCCCTGAGCACAGGGCCCTCTTTCCTTTCTGCCTTGGTATCCATTAAAGTTATGCTTAGAAAGGTCCTGGCTCAGATACATGCTCCAGTGGAGGTCAATTTCAGCCCAGGTCAGTGAGTAGAGCAGCCTTCCCATGCCACCTTCCCAGCCTCAGGGCTGTGCTCCTACTAGAGACTCCTGGACCTGTTCAGAAAACCTTCCCTGACTTGTGAAGTACAGCTCTTTGTAAATCTGTTCCTCTTCTGTCTGGGAAGAGTCCATTTCATTCTGAATCCCCCATGCCTGATTCAATGTACATCACAGTCCTCTCAATCCTGGTGTTCTTGGTACAGACAATCCTCAAAAGGCAAGAAGGTACAGTGATAAGGTAAGGCTACTTTGAGGCTGACTTAGCTGGGCAAGCACTGGCTTCTATGGCCTGGTTTTGTTAAATGGGCTAATAGTGGCAAGATCCTCTTCACACTGACTATCCAGTTTATCTGTAGTTTCCTTCAGGGTGCAGGACTTGGAAAAATTCATTCCTTATATAGCCAGGTGTGGAGATGTCACTGTGAATGGAGGCATTGCCATCCCTTGATGTCTCAACTTCTCAGTGCTGAGAGAGTCACAGTGACCCACAAAGCCCCATCCCACATTGCTTCTCAGGTCTGCACAGTCCCAAGCTCACCCACTCCTATAGAATGAATCTCCTCTGACTATTCTGTTTCCCTAGGGCCTGGCTCTGCCACCGGTTATTGTAAGAGGACCCAAACTGCATGGCTGTAATCTGTTTTTATTCAGGGGTCTCAATGTGAGGCTTGAGCCCACCTACTTCCCAACCTTCTGACTTCAGGGAAGATTACCTTGGAAGGAAAGGTAGTGATTGTAGAGCACAACATCATGGGAGGGAAAGATATAGGGTGAAACATTAAAGGAAGCTCTGTGTTAGACTGCTTGCTAAGTAAAACCTGTGTAATGGGCTTGGAGGGCAATCCAGACACTGAGGACATGGTTGCCATATTAGTCATCATTTTGCTGTTGTGACAAAATACCCAAGAGACATTGACTATGACAGGCTTATTTTGGCTCATGGTTTCAGTTCAAAGTCAGTTGGCTTGTTGCTTTTATACCTGGAAGCAAAGAGCGGAAGAGGGGGGAGGGGAATAGTCTTGAAAGATGTGACCCAGTGACACCTCCTCCAGTAGACTCACCCATGTGCTTTCTGTCACCTCCCTGTGGACCACACATTTTGGGACTGGTATCTGATTCTGCCAGAACCTTCACAGTTCAGTCTCTGCAGAACACCATTTCTGAGCAGTGCTTTATAGGAACCAGCTTTTAACATATGAACTTATGGGGACATCCCAACTCTATCTAGAGCAGTCTCTAACCACAGAGTCTTGTCATGGGGAGACAGTCAGAGCTGTATCTTCTCTGATAATCCATTAAGGTGAATTTAGATGCTTTGAATATGACTGTTCCTGTGGTGTTCTAGCTTGCTTTTTATTGCTATGATAAAATGTTCTAACCAAAGCAACCTGAAAAAGAAAAGGTCTATTTTTCTTCATTGAGGGAAGTTAGGACAGAAACTCAATCTGGAAATGAGGAGCAGGAACTGAAGCAGGGACCACAGAGGAACACCTTTCGCTGGCATGCCTCCCATGGCTTGCTCAACCTCCTTTCTTGTATAATCCAGAACTACTTTTCCAGTGTTGCTACCACCCACAGTGGGCTGAGCCTTCCTAAATCAATTATTAATCAAGAAAATGCCCCCACAAACAAGCCATTCTGATGGAAGCAAGTCATCAATTGAAATTAACCTCATACATCAAGGTTTACGTCAGCAGACAAAAACCAGTCATGAATAGTATTGTGGGATTTACATGGGCTATGCTTGCCCTTGTTCTGTCCTCTGGATCCCCAAGACAAGAAAACAGCTCTCCAGATGCCAGAACTCAAGCCTTACACAGTGGGGGCCAGAGGTAGATCCAAAGTCCACAGGTGTATCCCGAACCCGTGGCTTTTTCATTCTTGTGTCTTCGTGAGGTTACCAGTTGCTTCCTGAGTGCCCAGAATGGAAAGTTTGCATTTCTAGTCAGTGCCACTCAGATTAGGAATAGTGTCGTGATTCATGCAGCTTGGTTTTGGAACACTGACTACAGGCAATGAGGGAACTAATACTTCTCACCTCCCTGGGTACCAGGCATGGACTTGGTCCCTACAAATGCACACAGGCTAAACACTTGTAAATATAAAATAAAAAAAAACCTAAGGCTAAAAATAATTCTTTACAAAGGAAAGAAAGGAAGGCAGAAAGGAGGAAGAGAGAAAGAAAGAAGGAAGGAAGAAAAGAAAGAAAGAAAGAAAGAAAGAAAGAAAGAAAGAAAGAAAGAAAGAAAGAAAGAAAGAAAGAAAGAAAGAAGAGAGAGAGAGAGACGTAAGAAAAGTTGAAGTCAGGTGTGGTGTGCATACTCTGATGGAATTGCATTTATTGTCTCTGAAACCCAGACTCCCAGAGTGTTTATTAGGTACAGTATAGGAGGAGGCATTAGATAGTCTGGGTAAGAGGTCTCCAAAGACAAGCTGTCTCCTGCTGTAAACATCTGGGAGGAGGAAAACACTGTAGCTGCTAGTTTTTCTTCACTAATCAATAGAGCAATAGTCTATAAATACTTGTAGTTGGGGCAGAGGAAGAAGGCTTTGTCAGTTTCAAGCCTTGCCCATATGAGGAACAGCTTCAACAATTCCACCATGGGTCTGAGGCCTTGCTGTTCGTCTTGGCTGTGCCCATGTTAACAATACACATTTACTCAGGACTTCCTTGGCTCTGTATAGAATGTCATGGTTTTCTTAGAGTTAGGGGCGTGGTTTGTTGCATCATTCAGGTAGAACAGATTTCAGGGAACTCAAGGAAGCAATGCCAGCCAACACCTTATGTGCCCAACATGCTCCATACCTGCACAGGTGAATGCCAAGAGAAGGGCGGTCTCTGACTTAGCACTGTCAGTATTCTGGGCTCTGCATCCATTCTCTCATGACCATCCAGCATGCCTTGTAGGACATAGCCACCATTCTATGGGGCACCGTGTATATCAGCTCAGGCTCAAGATAAAGCTGGGCTTCATCTTCCCTCTTAGTTAGGGTTTCCATTACTGTGAAGACATGACTTCTGCCACAGCCTTCTTTGCTCTGACTCGATCATTGCTACTTTCAGAGATTGCAATATGTTCTCTACTTGACTGGGGGCTCATCCATGTACTTTTGCAGCTGAGTTCAATCATCAGGGAAGCATCATACCATGGAGAGAGTTGGGGGCTACCCTGGGATTTTATCACTTGCCACAAGGATGCTTTACTCTTAAAGTCTCTCTTTGGTCTTGATTGCACATCTTATTACCCATTAGTAGGAGCCTGCAATTGATGTTATAGCAAATAGGCACACCATCTGAACCATGTGTGAAAGGCAGGTGCATCAGGATGTTCTACCCTCAGAGAGACAAGCCTTAACTGCATGTCTTACTACCTATCATAAGGCTATGGGGATAAGCATGGCTCTCTCTCTCTCTTTCTCTCTCTCTCTCTCCATCTCTCCATATCCATCTCCCTCTCCCTCTCTCTCTTCCTCTCCCTCTTTTCTCCCTCTCACTCTCTCTTTTTCTCTTTTTCTCTCTCTCCTTTCTCCCCTCTCTTCATCTTCCTCTTCTTTCCCCTCTCTCTCTTTCTATTCTCTTCCCTCTCTCTCTTCCCCTCTCCTTCCCCTCTCTACTTCTCTCTCTCTTCTTTTCCCTCCTACCCTTTCCATCCCTCCTCCTCATCCACCTCTCTCTTTGCCAACGATGTTCCATGACTTTGTCTGTGAAGCCGCGAACAACTGTCTCTTCACCCAGACTGGTGTCAACAAGGGCCAAAGAAACCATTCAGTACAAGCGCAATTTGATGAATCAATAGAGTTACAGGAACATGCCTGGGGGTGTTATTTACATGATCATGGGTGACTCAGGCCCAGCTGAGTGTGTGTGTGTATGTGTGTGTGTGTATGTGTCTCGCACCTCAAACACTAGCTCTCTTCTTCCCCTCCTATGTACATTGGAACTTACAGGGATGGCTTTCCTGGACTTCACAGTACCAGTATGTTGCTTTGCTAACTGCTGTAGGATACTATCCCCAGGGTGCGGCTTGGTGACTGTGAGACTCCCAGGGTGAGGACATCTCCTAGGGTCTTAGCTGGCTCTGCAAGAAGCATGAAGTCCCCATCGTGGCTGATGGCAGAGTCACAAGCAAGACAAGTGTGCAGGATGGCATCTGATTTTATTGCCTAGCCTAGGTCAGCGCTTTCATTAACAATTCGAATTCTTCTTAATCATCTCTGCAGCTCGGACTCACATCTGTTGAGAGATTATTCATGATCACCCATAAATCCGAATGCTTATTGAAGAAAAATACTCTGTGGTGGAAATTTATGACCCACTGTGTGAGTTTCTCTAAACCAGCCACATGCTACAGGGACCCGGGCTAGCTCCATCTTCTGAGAAGGGACTCAGAGCCCAGAAGTTCCAGTATGAGCACCCACTTTCTCCACTGCTCCTTTCTTGTCAAAAGCTATTGAGGACTTCTTGGAAAGACTGACTTCTAGTGCACTGTAAATCATTGTCTTTTCAACTAGCACACTTGATCAGGGTAGGAAAGGATCCCTGTGTCTCTCCAGGGTCCAATGGGGACTTTCTGCATTGTCATATTCCAGGGAAAATGGAGACAAGAGGTGAAGTTTGTGCTTTCTGATGACACCCCTGACAGAGATGTGTAGGAAGTGTCCTGTAGATGGCTATCAGAGCCAATAGAGTCTCCCCTACATTTCCTACCCCATCAGGACTCCCAAAAGCTACCATTCTTCATAACTATACCTTACCTTCACCCTGACTTACACAGTGTGGCCCAGGACTAGATGAGGAAGGGTATCAATGCAGAGCAATGTATCAGTGCATAAGCGCTGGCTTGGGTTCACTGAAGTCCCATGGTACAGCGGGGACAGCACATACATTCTGTGTACAGAACTGGGATAGGGAATATGGTTGTGCAAAGTGTCCTCACCATCAGGGCCACCAGCTAAACCATGCTCCAAGTTGGCTTCCTGTTACATTGAGTCCGTCTCTGTTGGCCATGGCATGTTTATTTACATACCTATATTTTACGATGTGTGAGGTGTGAGGTGTTCATCTCCCACCTGTGTCCATGGTTGGTGTCATGGT
This sequence comes from Apodemus sylvaticus, assembly GCF_947179515.1. Classification (NCBI taxonomy): domain Eukaryota; kingdom Metazoa; phylum Chordata; class Mammalia; order Rodentia; family Muridae; genus Apodemus; species Apodemus sylvaticus. Next base: position 56,079,689 of record NC_067488.1, on the reverse strand, counting down.
TTAAATATGCTTGGCCCAGGGAGTGGTACTAGTAGGAGGTGTGACCTTGTTGGAGTAGGTGTGTCACTGTGGGCTTGGGCTTTAAGAGCCTCATCCTGGCTGCCTGGAAGCCAGTATTCTGCTAGCAGCCTTTAGATGAGGATGTAGAACTCTCAGCTCCTCCTGCACCATGCCTGCCTGGACGCTGCCATGTTCCTGCCTTGATGATTATGGACTGAACCTCTGAATGTGTAAGCCCGCCCCAATGAAATGTTGTCCTTAGAAGACTTGCCTTGGTCATGGTGTCTGTTCACAGCAGTAAAACCATAACTGAGACAGTTGAGAAAGGAAAGAGTGCTGCAGGCCTGAGCAGGCCAGATGCCAGGCTATGTGCTCCTGTGAGCGCCAACATATGATAGGATGCTTATGGCCCTCGTCACAGAGCAACCATGCTGGGGGAAAAACCTGGACTCAGGCTAGCTTTTCCCACACTGGTCCTACAGAGGCCAGTGCTTATTGTGGGCACATGCCCAGTGCTCCTCTAAAGTCCCCCAGATCTGCTGTTTGTGGGCACCCACGAATCTGTGCTGAGCCTGCAGGGTGTGAAGGACCGTGATTCACTCCCATCCTCTGGGCACAGTCAGGCTTCAGCTGATCCATGGGCTCTGATGCATTAATGATAATGTCACTAAGACATGGTGAGTTTGCTTCTAAAGCAGTGCTGGGTCATTTTTCATTAAATAACATAATTTGTTGCATTGGTATGCAAGGACAAATGGCAGTGCCGAGCTGAACGCCTAGAAAAAAAGAAAGAGTAATACAGTGTTGTTATTCATGGGCTGACGCCACGCGCCCGGAATATTCCTCATTTTGACTTAAATGTATCTTCTGCCCACTCAAAGCAAATGCAATTTTCCTTTTTATGACCGCCGGTTATTTACATGGAAAAAGTTTAAATAAGGCTGGAGCTACCAACAGCTGCAGCTTCCACCACACCTGAAAGGTACACCATGCCTCATATCACCTGGAGGCTCCATGAACACGACGGACACCCCCGATAGTCTAGGCCAGCTCTCCTTATTCAGCAGGGAACTAACTCTTGCTCTCTTATTCCCTTCTTTCCCTCCCTTTCTCTCTTTTAGGTTGCTGGTAACTGAGGATTGTGGTGGCACAGAAGCAGTGTGGACAGTCTATATTGTTTCTCATCCTCAGAACTGGGCATGCCCGAGCTCTGCAGAGGCAGTGTGAGCTATTCAATGACATCCCTGTCCTTGGTGGCTGGGGTCTTACTGCAGTGCTGCAGAGGCTGGGGCAGTCCTACAGTGAGGCCTCACCCTGCAGACTCTCTGCCTCTGCTGGAAACAGGGACTAAGACAGAGGTGGGAAGATGGGCCTGCCCTGCCCTTTCTGGACATCTGCTGGAGAGCCCTGAGGGTGTAGGAACTCAGCCAAGTCCTAGTTCTTTCTTATAAGACAAAATGATCCTCACACATGACTCTGGCTTATGGGTCAATTTAGGACAAAGAGGTGGTGAGTAAGGAGTATGGTTAGCTGTTAACACACATGAAGAGATCTTAAGTTAGTGTCACTTGCTGTCTGTCTGTCTGTCTGGGCTAGCAACATGAACAAGAACTCAGGACTTAAGGCTGGATTCAGGCTGAGATACAGGACTCAAACTTAGAATTCAGGATTTAATTCTCAGGAGAAAAACTCTGATACAGGTCTTAAGACTTGGAGACCAAGGGAGGGTGATTGTGTCTAAGGGCACATCAATGGCCTTCATCAACAGCTGTTCATCCTCCTCCTCCTCAAGCTGAACGAAGAGGGACACATGAAAAGCCACTAGCTCAACATCCTCCTGGAACTCCACCATGTTCCAGGGCATCTCGGGTGGGAGTCAGACCGGTGCCTCAGGGCCACAGGCCTGGGAGGGGAGGCAGAGCAGCATAAGAAGTATGTCTACCTTTTCTGCTCAGCAGTGAGGGTGTAGTAGCCAGGGGACACCCTGATAGGACCCTTGTTCCACCTGCTTCTCCCTCAGCTTCAGTAGTCTGCTTGGCTGAGCTAGCACGAACAGCACTATGTCCGCAATGGTATGGGCTTGCCTAGGCTGGTTGTACCTCACTCTTAGGTGTTAGGACCTAGGCTCAGGCCTCATGATTCAGAGAAGACTCAGGATTAAATCTTAAAATTATGACTCAGTGAAATGAAACTTAAGGGTTCTTTGGAAAGTTGGTTGAATGGTGTTTTTCTTGGGCACACACGTGAAGGAGTGTTTAGCTGAAGTGGACACAGGTGAAGGACTAAGGCTGACTCATGAAGGAACATGTGGCTAAAGCAGACACAGAAGGAAGGATGCTCTGGCAAAGCAAGCATGTGAAAGCACACGCGATGGAGTCTTCACTAACAATATGCTTGTGTTTGTTCACTTCACATGGCGTAGTTGAGCTATAGGGACTCCGTAAAGAGAAATGCACCAAAAAACTTCAGGTGGTTTGCAGAGACTTGTTTTTTGCCATTTCCACAGACTCAGGCTGGTTGACAGAGTGATGTCAGCTGAGACAGACGCTTGTGCTGAGGCAAGACCCACGGGGGATATGTGATGTGTGGAGGGTATAAATAGGACTCAGTGGATAGTGACAGAGGCTGAGCTTGGCTTGCTGGTACAGCTAGCTGTTCAATGCTTGTAGGTCTTGTGTCTTTGCCAGTCTTCGCTTCCCTGTGGGTCTCATGTCTTTGCCAGTCTTTGCTTCCCTGAGAGAGGCACAGCTGAGAACTTCTCCTGGTGTCCCTCCAGGTCCCTCCTGCTGACTCTAGCTGAGGCTGAGGCCTGGCTGTCTCTGCTGGGTTGTGTCACTGCTGTTGCTAACCCGACTCTACTGAACTGGACTGCTGATGTATCCGTGAAGTGTTTGCAAGTGGATCAAGCTAACCTGTGAACTGAACTGCCGATTTCCAGACAAAACAGATGGGAGTTGCTCCAAAGGACCTTTCTAAATAGGTCCACTTCCCCCATATCCTTTCTTTCCCTACCTCTGGTGGGTGGTAGGCTAAAAGGGATGTTAAAGCATTTAAAAATCATCATTAAAAATAGGTTTTAAAAAATTAAAGTTACAACTCAGGACTCAGAACTTAGGATTCTGTACACAAGTCTCAGGATATAGGACTCCAGGCTCACAAATCCTCACACTTTTGTGTGGATACAGAGAGGGACAGAACATAAAAGTATCAGCACTCAGTGGGCTTGTCTATAGGTATCCACAGCCTATAGGGAGACAGGGCTGCATCATTATCTTCACCACCACCACCACCACCACCACCACCACCATCATCATCATCATCAACGTTGTAGAGCCAGCACTATGGGACGAAACCTAGATGACTGGATCCAAAGTAGAGACGGCTTTGTGGTGGCTTTGAAAAGAGCTTTAGCTACCATAAGGCTCAGGGGTAAACCAGATCAGTCACAATGTAAAGTGCATGTGTCCAATAGCCTCACTAAGATGGAAATGCTTTGGACGAAACAATACTTGAATGCTCAGTCATGGAAGAGTGTCATTATTTGAGAAGGATTAGAACAATCAGAAGGTGTGGCCTTGTTGGAGTAGGTGTGGACTCTTTGGAGTGGGTGTAGCCTTGTTGGAGTAGGTGTGGCCTTGTTGGAGTAGCTTGTTGTGGCTTTGTTGGAGAAAATGTGTCACCTGTTTTAAAAGTCCATGCCAGATCCAGGAGTTGTCCTCTCTCTCTCTCTCTCTCTCTCTCTCTCTCTCTCTGCCTATGAATCACGATGTAGCTCTCAGCTACTCCTCCAGTGCCTTCCTGCATACTGCCATGTTCCCTACCATCATTGACAATGGACTAAACCTCATACCCTGTAAGCAAGTCCCACTTAAATGCTTTCCTTTATAAGAGTTGCCTCAGTCATAATATCTCTTCACAGCAGTAGAACATTAACTAATACACGAATCAAGGACATTAGCCTGGGGGTGGTATTTTCAAGATACAGCTGCCATGGTCAAGCACATCAACCAAGGAACCATTGTGAGTGTGCCAGGACAGTGGCCAGGAGGAGGGTGGGTTTCAGCTGGGACTTGTGGAGTGACTTTGGTCCTCATTGGTTTCAGGGATGCAGCTGGCATCTAGTGGAGTCAGGAATGCTGGCAAACATCCCACAGGATTCTGAGCCCTCAGAGAGCAGTGGTGGGTGGAGAAGGAGCTGCAGAGAATCCCGGGCCCTCAGCACAGAAAAGGAAATGTTCCCTGCTTAGAAAAAGCCAAGATCCAGGAGACTGCAGCAAGTCCCAGAGGGATGTGTGACCTCCCAGCACCCTGAGGAAAAATGAAGAGAACAGCCAAGGAGCCAGAACTGCTGGCTCTGGAGTCTGTGTGGCTGGTTTCACTGAAAGCTCTGTGTGTACCCTTCAGAGACGGTGACAATACATTAGCCCCAGGACCCCTTTAAAATGCCACCGAAAAGAGACAGCAGGAGCTGTGTCTGAACATCATAAACCAGCAGGGGAACGAACTTCAGGTAAATTGTGTCTGCCTTCCTCTTAAAAGGCACATTTGGAAGCGTGTGTGATGAATTTAGGTGATTCCCTGGATTTACTCTGATAAAGCTCCGGCTCCGAGATCCGGGCCGAAGATGTCAGATCTGTGATTGTCTTGATGGCTCATTTGTTCTTCAGGAGACCTTAAACTTTGTAAGATCAAGTTATCTTGCATTAATGCAAAGATAAAAGACAGAGGAGAGGAAATTTTTACCATGTTATAAAAATGGGAAACACAGAGGATGTCAATCTATCGCCTGAAAGGCAAACGCTTCGTGCTTTTTAAATGATTCTCTTGTCTCTTACCAAGACTGAAAAGGTACCATGCTGACTGTGGGGCTCCAGACAGACAGACAGGCAGGCAGACAGACAGCACTGGTCTGTTATTTCTAAGTTTAGCATAAGGCCATGGATTTATGAAGAAATGAGGGGATCAAGAATCCCATGAATTAACATCAGCGCTGAAGGGAAAATAACTCAGTGAGGAGAGGGTCTGGGAATCTGTGTGTGTGGCCGAACCCAGTCCTGAATGGATGGCTACTCCTTTGTCCATACTTGCAGCTGATGCCTATGACTTCAGAGATGCCATTCTACCCATTCCATTGAGTGTCTCATACCCCATCTCCTCACTGACATTCATGACCCTCTGAAGCATGTGAGCTAACCCAAACTCAAGTATTTTGGGTTCTGTTTACCAACGTGAATGGCTCAATTATGTCTCCCAGATAATTTTCCCAAAGCTCTAGTCCCCAGGATTCTGAGTGTGGCTGGGCTGGGAGACATGGCTTCTGTGGAGATTCAAATGAAGTCATGGAGTCAGGGACATGTCCTGCAACATTAAGATGAGTGCGCCTATGAAAAGAGTGTCAGGACACAGACCCACTCTAAGAAATGACCACAGAGGAAGCAGGAGGGAAGTGGGAAGAAGACATTCACAAGCCAAAAGGAGAAGAATAGGAGAACCAGCTGTAGAATGCTTTGGTCTTCCATGGACCAAGAGAGGTTAGGTCTACTGTTGAAGCTTCTCTGCTGTGGCTGCCATGGAAGCTCTCCAGTCTGTGGTACTTTGGTCTGAACCAGAGTGAATTTGCTCCCACTCTATCCTTCAGGGGAGCAAGCCTGGGCTAGAGTATATGGTCTGAACATCTCCCGACCTGGGCAAGATGAAAGAGTGTCAATTCACTGCAGGTGTAGGGACCATTCCGAGATACTCATGAGGTCAAGGGTGAGGGACATGCGTCTGGATCAGGGGACATCCAAAGAGTTGGAAATGTGCTTCGAGGAAGAGAGGATGACCTGACTTTGCAGCAGATGTAAGTCAGTGGGGAAGGGGATGTGTCGGAGGTGCCCTCTGTGGGAATGTGTTAAGTCAATCATTTTACCTCTGAATAAACAAAGCCCACGAGTGGCAATGTCTCAGATCCCTACAGCTAATCATTCTGTGTGTTGCCTTTTGTCCTTAAAGTCTCTCAACAAATAGGAATTGCAGGCCTGATTAGTCAGTCTATGGATGTCCCAACAGGCAGAGGTCCCAGCAGCCTGGGAAACTATAGAAGGACGTAGTGGCCCAGGCCAGACTGGGATTGCTCATCTCATGAGTGTATATTGGGGGGGACTCTAGTTCTCAATAAATCACCTCTAAGGCTCTGTGCAGGACTTCTGATTCCTGAAAGTTCCATGCTCTGAGGTCTCATCTATGTCCTGGGGAATAAGGACAAGTGTCATGTGTCTGATAACCTCTCAGTTTTGGGGAAGCTAAGACGCATCAGGACATAGGTTTGGAGGGGAAAGAAAGCAGAAACAGGAGTGCCGATGAGATCAGGCCACTGGTGTGATGGACAGGTTATCCACTCCCATGTGAAGGACCATGTGGCATTCCTGGCAGCCAGGTGGCCTCTTTGACAGCAAGACTGGGGCCAAGAGCTCTCTCTCTCTCTTAGGCTCTGGGAGGAGGAACTTAAGCCAATGCCCTCTGAGCATGTGGTTGTGTGGAGGTGACTCTTAGGCAGAGGACATTTTGAGGCTAAGAATTGACAGTTCACCACTAGGTCCTCTGATGCTTAATCAAGGCATTCCAACCCACATGTGTCTTAAGACAACCTGTGCTTGAGGACGATCTGCACTTGGGAGAGAATGAGATCCATTCTCTCCATGTCCTTTCACTAGAGTTTAATCCCAGCAACCTGTTCTGTGACCTAGATGGCATTGAAAATGAATGTGCTCCCTTGAGACCCACCTGCACCTGTGAAGACAACAGGACCTATGAGCCTGTGTCTCCGGGTCTCCTCTGGTTGTGTGAAAGTACACAGTACAAGCCACATTCTGTCAAGCACAAACTGCAGAGGTTGGAGAGTCTGTTCAGCCCTGCCTGCACGAAGCTGAGTACTGGGGGCGTAGAGGGGGCCAGTGGGACATGGAGAGCTGTGCATGTCGCACCACATGCCAATCCTGCTTTTACTACTCAGTCTGCATTCGTTACCCTCCCTCCGGATTGGCCTCTCAGGTCCCCTCTTCTGTCTCCATCTTGGCTTCCCCTTTTCTCTCTGCTTCTGCCCATTTCTCTTTTGCCGCCTTCTTCATCTTCCTCTCTTTCTTCCCTATCAAATTTAGGAGTATCTCCCTTCCTTTGTGAGACAGATATAGATCTTCTGAGAGCAAGTCCTCTTCTTTACCTATGAGAGAAGAATGAGAGGACCAGTAAAGTAGCCAGGAGTAGCAAAGAGCCCCGTGCCTGACAACTGTGCAGGAGAAGACGTGAAGAGTCTGAGGGTCTATGATTCTCTTGGTGCTTCCCTCCAGCCCTGTTGTCTCACTGTTGTTCATCCCAGGTGGAGATTGATGCTTGACACACCCTTGCTTAGTGTGGCTCACCCATTCCTATGCACCAATGGTGAGGCACATGTTTCACTCAACTTAGCCCAGATCAGTAGAACCCCTTTCTCAGAGCACTAAGTTTCGGGCTTAGTGTTTTCCTCTCTCTGAACCATGCGCCTGGGTCCTCACACTCCAAGATTCCTCATGTGGGCAGGAGGAAGTGGAGGTAGCTAAGACAGGATGCTGATGGAAGCTCACCTTGGGTGAGGATTAGGGTAGTTTGGTTCCTGGGGCTATTTTTCTGGAATGGGGATTCTCCAGTTTCTAGATATAGGGAGAATCATATGTCTGCTTAGATGATGGCCAATCCCTGTATAAGGGCGTGGGGGCTCATGTATAGTCTTCCCTTTGCTATATACATAAAAGCTGATAAGGGTGAAACTCCCAGCTTCTGGTAAAGGTCCCTTATGCGATATAGTGTATATGCCTAACATGTTTATAAGTAAATTTTAAGGAGCCAGTGCCACTGGCGGGAAGGGGCTGACTCTATCATGGGACATTTACACCCAAGTGAAAAATACAACAAACCTTCCTGGTTATGTCTTGCACCCACAAAAGTGCCAGTCCAAAAAGAACCTAGAGTCTGTTCAGGACTTGGGAAGGCCCCTGCCCACGTCACTTCTTCTGAACAGTATCTCAGAGTGGGATCTTCACATCTTGCCCTGTGAATGGTGGACCATTCAGAGCAGTGGCCAGAACCAGGGTGCAGTTCCATTTGATCTTGAGAACCAGCTATGGATTTCCCCAGGGTTGTTCTAGAAGTTCAGTTCCAAGCAAGTACCAGATCCCTCCAGGTAGGTAAGGGCCATTGAGGGGTCACAAAAGGATAGAGACAGGAAGTGCCCAGAGACTCTGACCCTCCAGGACTATCATAAGGCAGATGGAAGGCCAGAGCTGCTGTGGCTATTTCTAGTACCTGAAGACCTCTGTTTTTAGTGAAGGTACATGGGCTGGAGGGTTGCAGGCAATGAACTAGTTCATTAGCAGAATCTCCTGCTCAGATGATGCTACCTGTTCCTGGTCACTGAGCTCATTCCTGGGTGTTCAGCTTTATAAGACAGGTCAGGGGCCAGCATGAAGGATGCAGTGATGAACTTGATGGTCCAGTTCCCTGTCTGCAGTTCCTCTCCCTGGGCGTTGAATTATGGACTTGGATTGAGCCTTTTCCCATTAGTTGGAAGGGTCTCTCGGTGTCTTTTATTTTATTTTGGGGCAAAATTAGATAAGAAAAAGCTCCCCGTGTATGACGGTCACTTCTAGAAGGAAAAAGCAAATGAAATTATCCCCGTGCAGTTCTGGATCTCCTTTCACACAGGAAGAAATAAAATTCACACGGAGTGTTTCCTCTCAGAGGGTAGACTGGCCTGCTGAGGAGGCAGAACCCTAACTTCATTCAGGGAACCCTCCCTGGTGCCTCAGCTACCCTGCCCCAGGCTCCAGGATACAGTCCTGTGGTGTGTGTGCACACTTACAATATGTGTGCATCTGAGAAAGAGTACTGTGAACACACTTCTGTGTGTGCACACGAGTGATTGTATAAACATGCTTGTGCATGCGTACAGGTGTGAGACAATGTGTGAGGGTGTTTTCTTGGGATGCCCATGAACTCGGGGTAGTGGAGGAAGGTAGTGGCTATTAGCAACTGTGGCCCAGGAAAGGGGAACCAAAGTTTGGTTTTCTTCAGGAAGGAGAAGTGTTCACTATGAAGCAACTTTTTTTTTTAAAGTAAGAGATAATAGAGGCTTTAAAAACATGTTAGGGAGGAAAATGCATGTGCAAAAATTAAATGGAAACAGTCTCTGCCTCTGAGCATAGTCTTCCACAGGTGTGAGGCACAAGTCCAGCTCCCCAGGGTCTGCTATACTGGCATTTGGTCATGGAACCAATTCCAGGTGGCATGTGGCCCCAAGGTCCATCTGTGGCTCAGAGCTTGGCCTCCAGAGCTGGAGGAGCGGGTCTCTAGGGAACGGCCAGGGCAGTGTGCTCTTGTTCACAAAGATTAGAGAGCAGCTTAGACTGGCTCTGAATCATGGTTGGGTGGAACCAGGGCACCGAGTTCACCAATTCTCTTCCTGCCTCCATTCCAGTAAGGTGATCACAACCTCTCTGTCCCAGGACCGTGAGGACGACTGCCCAGATGGTTGTGGCCTCTTGAATTGGGTCGAGGGCTGAGCCCAGGTCACACAGTAACTTAATGTCTTAGCACCTCACACCACACGCACAGGGAACAGAGGCCCTGGACTGGGTCCTGCCCGGCAGTAGTCTGCCTGACTTTCCAACTTCCATCTTCACTCCTAGGGTCCCAGTCTCTCACAGGCAGCCACAGTTCCAGGTCCTCCTCTTCCTCATCTGACTGAGGAGCCCTCTGGACCTTCCTATTACAGCTTTCTCTGCTCTGCTGTACACCGGATCCTCTTGCAGCTATGTATCTTATAGTTCTACTAATCTCGCTGCTTGGTGTCCATTACTCTGTGAGTTCCTTGCCCAGTTTCCCACTGTTCCATAATGCAAACATGGCCACAGCATGATCTGCTAGCATCACAGGATCTCAAGTGAACCTGTTCATCCCTTGGGAGCTCAGGTGCCAGCCACTGGAGGCAGAGGGGCGGGCTTGGTGGTACAGAGTATCTTCTTGCTCCGTCCTCGGATGCTTCGCGTCACGAGGGATGTTATTTTTGTTAAGGACATCTGCAGAACACATCTGTTAATTTTCTGCATTTGTTTATCCACAGTAAAAATCTGAATTAGTAACTGTTTCGCGCTGCGGATCACAAATAAACAGGGAAAAGGCAACACAACAGAAAACCTAAGCTTCAGAAGCTCAGTGAGGCTCCCTCCAGGCAGCCCCTAGGAAATGACGGAAGTGGGAGGAGCTTCATGGACAAGCCTGTGCGCCCCCCCCCCCCCCCCCCCCCGCGTCCCCGACACACACTGGCTGGGTTGGATGGATGTGTGGACACGGAGGTCCTCTCAGTACCTGGCTCTATATCATGGCTGCTAAATATTGTCGAGCATGATAAGCTGAGCCGCAGAGATGGGGATGGAATGGGGCTGAGGGGCGGCAGCCTCAGCACTTTGGGACCAGAGTTGGCAGAAAGGTAGATCTCTAAACAGGCAGTTTCCTTTCCTCATCAAGTAGTTCCTTTTCAGCCCATCCAGGTCCACCAGGGCAGTGACTTCTTTGTGAGCCTGTGGATGTCCTGGGTGAAAGATTTCACTCCAAGCGTGTCCCAGCTCAGTTCCTAAAAGAGGAAGGGCCAAGGTAGGGGGGTACCCTGTAGGGGAGTACCCTGTAGGGGGGTACCCGGCAGGGGGTACCCGGTAGGGGGTACCCGGTAGGGAGGTACCCTCCCACACAACTATCATACTACATCCAGATGGTTCTCTTGTTATCTCAGCATATCAGTTTAGAATTGAGAAAACTGAGGCTGGAGGGCCGAATAAGTGTGTGTGTGTGTGTGTGTGTGTGTGTGTGCGTGCGCGCGCGCCAGTGTGGTACATAGACAAAACCCATATATACATATGCATCAGATATGTGTACATATATATATGCACACACAGAGAGACACACATACACACAGAGACACAGACACAGAGACACAGACACACAGACACACACAGAGACACACAGACACATAGAAGCACACAGACACACAGACACACAGAAACACACAAACACAGACACACACACAGACACACATATACACAGACACATAGAAACACACAGACACACAGACACACAGAAACACACATACACAGAGACACACACAGACACAGAGACACACACAGACACACACACACACAGACACACAGACACACAGACACACACACACACACACACACACACTGCACACATGGCCAGAAAGACATAAAGGAGCTAAGCATTGCTATTTGTCACAAAGATAAGTGTTGCTGGATTGTCTCAAGGGTTTGCCAAATGTCCTGCAGGGCGCAGCAGCCCACACATGTCACAGTTCCGGAATGAGACCAAAAGCTTCTCCATCTAGTGGGAGGACATACCCACGCTGAGGAAAGGGGACTCTGGCTTTCATGGGGGGGGATGTCACCATCAACAAGTGACAAGCCCTCTCTTCACAAACTTGTGTGGTGTCAGCTGAGCAATAAAAGACTCTCTCTCAATAAAGAATTACACATCTTCAGAGTTTAATTATAAACAGCCCTGTCATTCGGAGAGTAATGGTGAATGAGTCCCCCCTCCCCCTTTCCTTTTCTTTCTTTTTTTAACTTTAGAAGACTGCAGCTGAAGGAAGACTTTCTCATTGTTCTCTAGGACAAGAAGACAAGCACTCGTGGTATTGAGGACTGGAAGGGACAAGGACATCATGTCTCAGCTGCTGCGCAAGGGAGGAAAGTGACAGGGATGTTTCAAGGCACAGAGATCTTCTGGGTCTTCTGGCAGTGAGAGACCCTCAGGCATGGAAGCCCCACCTACCTGTTCCCCAAGAGGACGACAGTGAATTCAGGAGGATGCCAGTACTCAGGAGGCACATACACAGGATGTTCTGGGTATGAAGTCCCTTAATTCTTGTGGTGGCCCTGGGAATAGCTAGTACTGCTCACAGTACCCAGCAGCCCCTAGTGGGTGTGTCCCTCCCCCTCGGCTGAGCTGTGACCAAAACTACATTACATGGTCCTTTCTTCTATGCTGATGTAGCCATAGTCTGGCCTCAGGGAAATGCCTTGCCTTCTGCAGTATCGAGGCAAAGATCCTTAGTACTGAAGATCTTTCACAAGGCCTGGAGCCCACTGAATCCTCCATAGAAGGAATTGTGCAAAACAGCTCCCCAGAGCAAGGTTATAGAGAGAAGGAACCAGGTATAACCCACTGTGTAACAGGAGTATGGTCTGTCTGTAGCTTCTTAATCTTGTTCAGCCAAGCTCTGTGGCCTGAGAGAGTAACAGGGACCCCAGAAATGTGCCTCTAATCTAAGCAGCAGGCAGGGCACATAGCTACCGAAATACATTTGGCGTTAATGTTATTAAGTGTCAAATGAAAATAAGGCTTACATGGGGATGTTTATAGCAGCATGATTAAAAGTAGCCAGAGTGAAAACTTTGCAAAAGTTCATACTGATAATGAATTGACAGAATAAGGCATACTCCTGCACAGGCCTAAGGAAAAAAATGACTTCCTGACACCTTAATAGAGCCTGTGAGAACATTAGCGAGTTGAAAGAAGGCAGTGTAAAAGAGTACACACAGTAGGGTTTCAGCTGTACGAGATGTTCAAAATAGACACATCCACAAATAACAGAGAAGCGGTCGTGGGGGAGGATGGGGGCAACTGTAAAAGCTTCTCATATACTATAAAATACTATCAAATTAAGACTGGTGGTGGCTTGGTCCCAGAGCTGCAGGCTCTGCCAGCCAGTTTTCTGAGGAGACCTGGCCTGGCAGTGATTCCATCAGGCCTCTGAACTTGAGTTCTCAGACAACACACTGTGTGTGTGTGTGTGTGTGTGTGTGTGTGTGTGTGTGTAATGGCAGCCTTTGAATTACCAGATTGTAATATTGTATCTGGCCCCTGCAGAGATCGCATTATCCACTCCATAAACAAATAGCATGGACTCATTAAGTTATTAATATCGTACAGAGCCACAATCACCCTGTTTACATCTTCGAGCAGATTTATGAATAATACAACCATTAATCACCCCAGAACGGGCGGGCTCTGAGGAAGGAGGCCACTGCGAGCTTTCCCACCCTGAGCAGAAACCCTGAGTTCTGGCCAGCCTCCTGCCCTAGCTTCCTGCCCCAGTTCCCAGGCACTCAATAGTCTACAAGCATTCTCTGCCGCCGCCTCCCCTGTGGCTGATGGTGGGTCCAGTTACTTCGGTCCTGTTACACTTGCACCAGCTGCTGCTGAGAGTTTTGAGGGAAAGGGCCGTGGCTCCTCCATCGGTGTGGGCATGTCTTGCTTAGCAGTCTGTAGAGGTTGGTGAGCATACCAGCCGTCAATCCAAAGTAAAGAGGTAACCGACCTAAACATCCCGAGATCTGTGTGTGCTTTCCATCTGTCTCTGTGTGTTTTCTATCAAAGCCAGTGTCTGCTCCATGCTCTTCCAGCTGTTACTGCTCTGGTTGTGCCCTTCCCTGCTCTGCCCTTCCCTTCCCTGCCCTGCCCTGCCCTGCCCTGCCCTGCCCTGAGTTAGGGAGTGTACGGTAGGAGCATAGAATTGATTCTAGCAGCGTACTGTGTCCCTAGCTATTCTAGATGTTCTCTAGGGCCAGTAGAGGCCATCGATCAAACAAATCACTCTTGGGAAATAATTTAACTCACAAAAGAAGAGATTTTTATTTTTATTTTTTAATTCTTCAGCTCCCGCAAACTTTCCTTTCAGCATTACAATAGAGACAGCATCTCCTTTTCTATTTTTGAGAGTGTTGGGCTCTCTCAGTCTCTTCTTATCTGTCTGTTTTATCTTTTTTTTTGCTGTCATCTTCCTATCATTCATATCTGTCTATCATCGATCTAGTCTATAGCCTATTTATTCATCAGCCACCTATCTATCCATATATCCTATCTCTAGTTTTATCTATCTATCTATCTCACCAAGATCATCTATTTATAGATCTATCTAGTCTATAGCCTATTTATTCATCAATCACCTATCTACCCATATATTTATCTCTAGAATAACCTATCTCACCACGATCATCTATCTATAGATTTATCTAGTCTATAACCTATTTATTCATCAATCACCTATCTATCCATATATTTATATCTAGGATGATCTATCTATCTATCAATAGGTGTATCTATCTTTTTATCCATCTATCATGATCATCATGATCATCATGATCATCATCATCATCTTGTTATTGCTAACATCTATCTACTGCCTATCTTCTATTATTACATATTTTACTTCTTTAGTAGTATTGGGGATTGAACCCAAGACCTTGCACATGCTGAGCAGGCCACATCTAGTCAGAGAGATCTCTGTGTCTCATGGGTGAGTTCATTTCTTTGGTGAAAGTTTGTGGCCAAGTCACAGACTCCTGGATGCAAATCCTCCGTCGAAGAACATTAGATGAGTGTATTAATCTTGCAGCTCTACAAGATTATGTCTACACTGGCAGGTGATAGGAGATAGACAGGAGGATCAAGAGAGGAAGACAGAGTGGAGTCAGCAGAGTGGAATAGGATCAGGAAGTGACCCTTGTCAGGGCCAGGACGTCACCAGTTCTAATCTTTATTTAAAGATCTGTTGATCTCATAGGCACTCTGAAGCACACCATGTAGCAAACATTCACTTCTTATCAGGACCCCTGTTCCCACAGGCAGTGGAGGTTATACCCTCTCCCCAGTTTACTGTGCATGAGTCCCAGGACACCAGCCCAGTCTGAGTGAGATGTGGAAGTTGGTTGGGATAGAAAGAACTAACTTGTCTTTCCTGGCTGGGCTCCCTCTAACCTTTAGATTCCCCAGGCAAACATTAGCAGGCACTAACTAGCTTGTTCACATTGAGGCAGCCTATCTCTGATCCCTGACATAGTCCACAAAGCCCCCTACACAGGCCCTGTTCCAGGGAGCTTCATTCTGTGAGGACAGAGGTCTTCTGTCATACTGTCTCTGTCTCCAGGACTTATTCGTCTCTCCCATGGTTCCCTCTCCCCTCTCCTTCCAGCCTTCATTCCTATCTGACCTGCACTATCTACCTGCACATCAGTTTTTCCTATGGAAAAACCAGATGGCTTTTTTTCATTGGAAAAGAGTTCCACTCCAGGGCCACGCCTCCTCTCTTTAGCCTCCCTATACAAATCATCCCCTGAGCCAAAATTTCTTCCTCTGGTTTACTCTTGCACTTGATGACTCTACTTGGTGGAATCTTTGGAAAACTCTGGATGTCTCACTAAAATCTTTGATGCCACTGTGCTGAATGACAACTGTCCCTCAGAGAACAATACATACCATGGGCTGGGCATGGCTGTGTAGACATGTGGTAGGGTCATGAATATGGTCTTGTCTCACTGCCTACATTTGATCAACCCCCAAGAGAAGGATCTTCAGAGAGCAAAAGACAAAACAAAAAGGTGCATATGCTTGGTACCCACCCACACGAGGGGAAGGGGCACAGCCAAAGAGACTGGAGCACGAGGCTCCCCAGGGATGTTCCAGAGCCCCTCGCCCCTCACAGGGCATCAGAGAGGGCGTTCATGGATAACCGTGATGACTCATAGAGCCAATTTAATTACAAAAACCTGATCCGAGGCCTTAATTAAATTTTTAAAAATGTAGTCTGTTCTTTCTGGGAGCAACAGGGGTCGTTTTTCCACCCCACTTCCTGCATGAATTAGCTCATCTGCTGAGTGAGCTCCCGGGGAGCCATTGGGAATGCAGATCACCATCTCCAATGTCCCCCCTGGCTCTAACAAGTCCTCATTATCTGGAAATCTCCGCACCCCTGACTGAAGCCTTAACACACACACCTTTGATAGGCGCTCAACAATCAGGGACAGTCACCCAGGAAAACTATGCTATTTGTCAATTTAATCTCCTAAAACCAACAGCCTGAATCTCTGTCAACAACCATTACACAGGATCATATTGTGTTTCCTTTCTATAAATCCAACTCATTACTGTGCGTGGCAGATCTCGGCCTGTTCCTCTTGTTTGCCTTTCTTGGGCTCAGCCCCTTCTCTTCCTGGGAATGTGCTGGCAGGGAGCAGTGACTCATGGGATCTTGCCTCCTTTTGTAGCATCTTAGAAATTCTCCTCTCAAAGCAGAGACCTCAGGCAGTAGGAGACCCTGGGCGAAAGGTGGGAGACCCCCAGCTTGGTCCCCAGCTACCCTCTCACCCATCTTCCCTCTCAGAGCCACATCTGGAGGCTAGTTTCTCAGTCCATGTGCATAGACACTTCCGCTGCTCCTGGATGACAGTGGTGGCCAGAGTTTGAGGGTTGGATGGGCCATAGGTCATTAGACTTATAGGTTGGTCCTCAAAACATTCAGACACAGTTACTTCTATTCTGTTCCTGATGGAGATATGGACAGGGCTGGCTTTGCCAGGTTTGATCCTGGGCAGTATGGTTGTGTAGAACTCTAGGCATGCTTGACTCTCTATAGGTGTTGGCTGTATCTACCCTCCATTTCAAGACATACCAGCTGGGCTTCATGGTCTTCAGCTCCAAGACACACCAGTGAGCCTCCCGTTGCCAAAGTGCTCAGATAGGCCAGAAGTTTGCCAGGTCAGTAAGGAGTGTCTATGTAAGCCTTGGAGTTTAGTCTGCCTTTCCTTGCTTTCCCAGGATGGCTATGGGAGCTTTGAGCAGCCTGCAATCCTGGGACAGCCAATGGCTTGAACCATAGTGTTAGAGTTGACATTTGAGGCAAATGCTAGACAGAAACACCTGCTGGGGACATGATGTGTAGCTGGTCACATCCATCATGGACACTGGAGCAGATAGTATCAGGGGAAGCCAGGGATTGCGTCTGTGACCACAAGAGAAACATCTGGGTCTTGAAGATTCAAGCATAGAGTTGAGTGAGGTAGCAGGGAACAGGGCGGAGTTGAGAATCTCCTTCGACATTCAGGCACATTATGGTCTCCAGATACATGTACACTTAAAATCACTACTCGAAGCGATGCATATATTACATGTAGGCATACAGATGCAAACATGCATGTGCATACTTCATACATACAAACCCACACACACATGCATACACACACACAGTCACACACCACACATAGACCCACACATGGATGCATACCTCACACAGAGACATACATGCATATCCTACACAGGCGTACAACCTGCACATACACAGATAATCACAGTCACATAGCATGTGCAGGGGTATACATATCCACATATCACACACAGATATTATGCACATACACAGTCACATAGGTGTGCACACCTTGCATGGGCACACATACATGCACGGGCACACTCACAGAGATGATACAAACAGACATGTGTGTGAACATGTACAACCTCCCTAGTTTCGATCTTTCATGTGACAGTGGGAACCTTAATGTTTGGGGGGGGGTGATGATGAAAGGGGGATTGGAAAAAGAGTGGGAGCAGTCAGAGAACATAAAAGAAGCTGTGCACATCACAGAGCCTAACTCCTTGTCATGTGCATGCTGCCACAACGAAAAGCTCACCTAGAGAAAAAACAGAACTCAAAAGAGGTCAAAGGTCTCAGCTGGCTGAGGCCAAATCCCTCTCTGTGCTCCTGACAACCACGTGTAGTCCCAAACTCAGCTGTCCAACCAAGATTGGCAGGTGTCTCCTAGGGGTTGTGGAGTCTACTGCATTTTTGATATACCCAGTACCATCCAACAAGGAATGGGGTTAATGGGTGCCTGGTTGCCCTTGGCGGCCCAGTAAATCCACATCTTTCCTGCCCACAGTAGAGCGCTGTCTGCAGAAGGTTTCCTGGCCTGGGACTGTGGACCTAGGAGATTTAGGGGCCCACACTGTGCATGCTACAGTTTAGAGCTGTGGCTTTCAGAACTGTGAGATTTCAAACCTCGTTATGGAAGGGAATATATAGGACAAGTCACTGTGCCCAGGAGGCTTGGTGGTGACTAAGCCACATACTGTCCCATAGACAGACTCTCCACTCTAAGGCAGATTAGGTTCAGCTGCTTATTGTCATCCCGTGCCCATGGGCTTTGTGCTTTGTCAGCTCCATGGTCATGTGAATCTCTGCCTGTAAGCCACATCATTTCACCAGCATCCCTCCCTTCTCCCCTGCATCCTTCCCTCCTCCCCTGCATCCCTCCCTCCTCCCCTGCATCCCTCCCTCCTCCCCTGCATCCCTCCCTCCTCCCCTGCATCCCTCCCTCCTCCCCTGCATCCCTCCCTCCTCCCCTGCATCCCTCCCTCCTCCCCTGCATCCCTCCCTCCTCCCCTGCATCCCTCCCTCCTCCCCTGCATCCCTCCCTCCTCCCCTGCATCCTTCTTCATAGCCCTTACACCATCTGTGGATTACAGTGAGGGTTCCTGTGATGGAAATTCAGAGAATGGCCACCTAGTGTTAAGACCTACTAGGGCTTCAGTTCCACCCCAAACTTTCCATTCTTGGCATCCAGAAAAAGAGGCTAAACTGAAAAATTGACTGCTTGACTTTCATTCAAATTCTGCATTTCTGTTGTTGGAGAAGGGTGCCCTGTTAGCTCACTGGGCCACCCTTAACCTAGGGCCTAAGATGGCAAGCTGTACTGGTACAGATGTGGTGGCACCTTGCAGCAGTCATGGAGACTCACAAGGGCTGAGCTGGCACCTGTTGCTGGACTACACTGTGGGGACTGGGGGTAGAAGGTGGTTCCATCTCAGCTGGGTATGTGATCTTGGGGCCCTTTGTATTAATGCTACAAACCACACCTCCTTGATGTGGTGGATGCTGGGGTGTGTTGATTAGTATCTTGTCAACTTTACACAAGCTAGAGTCATCTGGGAAGAGAAAACATCACTCGAGGAACTGCCCCCATCAGATTGGCCTGGAGGCAAACTGGTAGGGCATTTTATTAACTAGTGGCTAATAGGTAAGGGCCCAGCCTGCTGTTGGCAGTACAGTCCCTGAGATGGTCCAGGAGATGGAGCAACAGAGAACCATGTTACAGAGCCTAACTTCTCTTCCTGTACCTGCTACAAACAAACTGAGCAAGCCATGGGAAACAGACAGTAAGCAGCATCTCTCCAAGGCGTCTGCTTTAGTCCATGCCTTGGCTTTCTCTTATTGTAAGCCATATAAACCCTTTGCTCCTCCAGTTGCTTTTGGTCATGGAGTTTTTAATCATAGCAACAGAAACCCCAACTAGAACACGGGGAGACCAAATGCGCTGATGTCTCAGAGCGACCCTGAACACAGTCAACCTGCAAGAGCCAGTCCATGATGGGGATGTGGTTAACTGTGTAAGCCTCCATTTCGGATGGCAGGGTGACTCACTCATCAGGCCCTGAGTGACAATGACAGGTGCTCTGAGGACCATGGACCTGGAGCCTTCTGCACTCTGTTTCATCCCAGTCTCCATTTCTTTCTCAGTTTCCCTCCAGATGAGTTCCATGTTGGTAATTACTTTGATTTGGAAATGACAGATCTTTTTCTGTTGTCAGGAGCATGCCCACGTTAGCCCACACCACGCCCACCAGCTCCCACAGGCTGTCCGGTTTGTGGGCATTTCTCAGCACCTCAGTATGCACTGGGGCTGCCCTATCACACCTGAGTCCCTCTATATTTCTCCATCTCCTTTGAAAACTACCATTTCTTTCTCAGAGCACCCAAGAGACGCCTCCATGTCTGAGGCCCTGTGATCTGGAAGAATCCAAAGTCAGGCTTCAAGACTGTGTCTCACAACCCACTCCGTGCCTCTTTCTTCCCTAGGATCCTGGGTCCAGGTGATGGTTAGCTCTTCTGTTGTACCTGTCTGTGGCCTCTGGAGCAGCCTCCCTTAGAGAACCAGAAACAGACATAGACACCAGCAATTCCATTTCACCACAATACTGACCCCTCCATCTAATTCACATGATCCCTGTGCTCTCATGAAGGAGGTTAGCTTTTTTTGTGCCCATGGAACCTGTTTCAAGAACCATTGTTTTGCTCACAGATTTATAGAAATCTGTTCCATGTCAGCAGATCCTGGACAAGTGGCCCAGAGTCATTTGAGAAAGCAAGCTGAGCAAGCCCTGGGGAGTAAGCCAGCAAGCAGCATCCCTCCATAGCTTCTGCTTCTGTTCTGTTTCTGGGCTCCTGCCTTAAGCTCTGGCCGTGACTTCCTTTCATGCTAGATTATAACCTATACGGTAAAATGAACCCTTTCCTCTCCAAGTCACTTTTGGTTATGATCTGATCTTCCTCACAGCAACAAGAAGAAACCTAGGACACCACCCAAATGTTGACAGTTTTCAGTTTTCATAACTGCAAGGTCAATTCAGCTTTTTCTTCCAGCCAGCCTTTGGTCATAGAAAGAAACGCTACAATAGAGAGACTGATTTTGGCTCCTGAGCCCAAATGCTCAAATCCAAGTTGGCATAGTCCCACTGGTTTGGGTTTTTCTCAGAGTGGCAGGGGTGCATGTGAGAGGGAACGTTCACCTCTTCAGCCAGAGCAAAAGGAGAGAGAACTGGTCCCTTCCCTCTTCAAGGCACATCCTAAAGATCCAGGAGTCTCCCTTTAGATCCTACCTCCTAGTAGAAGGCTGGAAACTGTGACACATGGGCTTCAAGTGGCCCTGGGTAGCTGAGTATAATTATGAACCCAGTATAACTATAACCATTCTCAAGCAAGAACTTTGTACTGACATCATTGTGTCACAGTGGCAAAAGACTAGACACGAGCTAGGGCAATACATCACAGCAAGCATGGATCATTTAGATCCATGCACTTGTAATCTCAGCACTGAGGAAGCAGAGGATTGAGGATGCCTGGGCTTGCTGACCAACCAGCTTTAGCCTGCTCGGGGAAATCTGGAACAATCAGAGACACTGGCTCATATGAACAAGGTGGACAGCAGCTAAGGAATGCCTCTGTATACATATGCACACGGGTACACAAGGGCTGAACACACCAGTGAGGATCTATTGCTTCATAGAAGTATTTTCCTCAGGAGTGCCTACAGAATCAAGCCTTCAACATATAGTGTTTGGGAGGTCTCATGGTCAAACAATTGTACTTCCCTTTTTAAAATATTTTTTAAAACAATTTATTTATTATTATATGTAAGTATGCTGTAGCTGTCTTTAAACACACCAGAAGAGGGTACCAGATCTCATTACAGATGGTTGTGAGTCACAGTGTGGTTGCTGAGATTTGAACTCAGGACCTTCGGGAGAGCAGTCAGTGCTCTTAACTGCTGAGCCAAAAAGAAAAAAAAAGTTGTTTTTTCTTTTTCAAAAATTGTTTTATGTGTGTTTCAGTGTTTAACCTACTTGTATTTATGTAGGCAGTGCCCACAGAGGCCAGAAGAGGGCATTGGCTCCTGTGGAATCGGAGTTACAGATGTGAGCCACCATGTGGATGCTGGGAACTGACGCCGGCCCTCTGTAAGAGCAACAGGTACTCTTAACCACTGAGCCATCTTTCCAGCTCCAAGCAATGCTTCTTTTCCATCCATACCATCCATCACTGTTCTTCACTGACAAGTACGGAATATAGCAGAGGGTGAGAGATTTCCTCCCACGGTGGCTGCATGCCGGGGTTGCAGAGGGGGAGGGTAGAGGGCCCCTTGGTTTCTGAAAGCTCTTCCCACCTGGAAATGGGCCTGCTGTGCTTATCAGGAAAGCTTTGCTGAGTCATGTGACTCCAGAGGGAAGGTTCACACAGTACATGCAGGCAGGTCTAAAGTTTCAGAACGCATCCTGCTTACCTAGTCAGAACACACTGTCTGCAAGGTGATGCATTGGAACACCTGGGTTCTGTCACACTGTGTGATGCTACCACGTCTCTGTCTCCTCTTACACCTCTTCTAGACAATGACGCTTGTGTGCCCTGCATCTTTGCCTGTGTCTGCACACATGTGCACATGCGCACGCACACATAGGTCAGTGCTACGCAGTGACGCTTGGGTGTCCTGTGTCTCTGTCTCCACACACTCAGATCCCCTTCCTACACTTCATAAATCCAGCAAACAGCAGAATTTCTGAAAGTGTATAAAGTAGAAATAAGACTCCCTCCAGACGGAACTGTGCAGTAAAAATGAAGTTCCTTCTACTCTGGCCTTTTATGAGAGCAGTTGGAGGCCTGGCCGCAATCTATTCCAAATCGCAGCCTTCATCCTAAATCACTTCCACACTTGAGACCGATGCCGGTGATATTATTCCAGCACTCTTTCCAACGAGATGCAAAATATGTGATAATCATTATTCTAACGTCACCTGGGGCCTCTTGGTCAAGTAAAGATATTTCAAATGCTGCGGTTTCCAAGTCAGAGATGGCTACAAAATATTTAGAGAACTCCACCAAAGAATCACCAGGCCATGAATCAACAGCCACACACCAAGAGCCCTTTCATCCCAGACAGGACTGGAAACTCAGAGGGAGATAAATTTTCATTCTTTTCACTAGCTCTATTAACTACTCCAACTGCAGTGCGAGGCTCTCTGCCTTCCCTGGCCCTAGTCCCAGGCTGTTGTCCAGGTGCCATTAGCAACCACGAGGGGCCACCCAGCTCTGAAAGCA
This sequence comes from Apodemus sylvaticus, assembly GCF_947179515.1. Classification (NCBI taxonomy): domain Eukaryota; kingdom Metazoa; phylum Chordata; class Mammalia; order Rodentia; family Muridae; genus Apodemus; species Apodemus sylvaticus. The sequence continues at coordinate 56,057,125 of NC_067488.1, read as the reverse complement.
GAAGATTGCCATGCCCAGAGCAGCAGCAGCCTGCTTTTTCTGCCCACCTTCCCTTGTGTCTTATGTTCCCTGGAGACAACTACACAGACAACTTGGATGTGTGTAGCCTGTCTCTCTTTGCTTCAGAGCGAGTGTGCTTTGAGTGGAATGCCCTCCGTTGGCTTTGTGCATTTGAATATCTGGTTCTCAGCTAGTGGTGCTGTTTGTGGAGGCTTAGTCCTTGCGGGAGGAGGTGTGCCCCTGGGCTAAGAGCTCTTGGTCTAATCCTACTCTCTTTACTCTCCCTGCCTCCAGCTTAGGGTTCAAGATATGAACTTTAGCCTCTTGTACCTATTGTTCCAGATGGGTTCGTATCTCTCTGGAACTATAATCCCCAAACTCTCTCTTCTCTAAGTTGCTTTGGTTATGGTGTTTTATCACCATGGTAAAACAGTTGCTGCTACAGAGTGACGTGGGCAAGTGACCAAATGTCATACATTCTGTGCATTGTCACCAAGGCTTCTCTAGAGCAGAAGAACAGCAAACAATGGCCAGTTGGCATAGTCTGACCCTCAGTGTGTTTTTATAAATAAAGTTTATTGGTGTACCACTTTCCAAACTATCTGCACTTTCCAAACTGCACTTGAAGGAGCCCTGCAGAGACAAGAGTTGAGGAGTTGCCAAGGAGACCATTCGACTGCATATCAGGGGCAATGTTTACTCTCTGGACCTCTGAGGAACACTTGTGCCCCCATGCCAGCCCCAAGGATGTGTGTGGGTGAACCTGGCAACCCACAATTGTCATCTTGCCCTGCTGGTACATACATTTAGCCTTTCTGTTTGGTTTTCCATAGTCAGAAAAACAAATACAAAGTTCCAAGTACCTCCACAGACCAGCCACCTTCATGAACAAATGAATAATAACATCCCGCAAACTGTCAAGAAAGTAAATAAATTTTGAACTAAAGTTCAACTTTGGAACATCTGAGAATTTCTCACTTTTCTTTTGAAGTAAGAGAGACATATGGACTATCCACTTTATTTATTTCACAATAAATATTGCTGGTAGAAATAACACAAAACAAATGTGGTGAAAAATAACTTTCACACAAGGAAATGTATGTTATTGTTTTCATAAAATTTAAATAAGGAAAATTTAAGTAGAAAATGCTGAAATATGTAGAAATCTATATACTTAAAAAGGAAAACTGGGGCCAGTTATACATCTCATCTGATGAGGTATACATGGTAAGATATACCTCATACTGCTCTTCCAGAGGACCTAGGTCCAGTTACCCATATCAGGCAGTTCATGGCTGTTTGTAACTTCAGCTCCCAGAGATTCTGATGTTCTTTGGCCTCCAAGTGCATCTGTCCTCAGCTCCACCCTCCAAACACATAATTAAAGATAAAATGAACTATATGGCTTTTTTTATTTGTTTTTTGCAAGACAGGGTTTCTCTATATAGCCCTGGCTCTCCTGGAACTCACTCTGTAGACCAGGCTGGCCTCAAACTCAGAAATCCACCTGCCTCTGCCTCCCAAAGTGCTGGGATTACAGGCATGTGCCACCACTGCCCGGTGAACTATATGTTTTTTTTTTTTTAAAGAAAACTAGCTATTTTATTTTAATCATTAGCCTAATTCATAAAGCCAGGCATGATTGACTATTAAATTTCTATACATTTCTGACCAAAATAATTGATTCCTATATAGTTAATTTCAGTAAAATAAAAATACCCATTTGAATCGTTTTAAAATAATGAAACTTATAGGAGGTTTAAAAGTTCCATTTTGACAAAAAAGTTACAGTTCTATTTTTAACATTTATATTTATTAAAATTAAATCTGTCCATAAACTCTTTTCATTCTATGAGCTCACCATTCAGTAAAGCATATGAGATTTAGCCATGAATTTTAATAGTATTCAGCTATCCACCAATCTACTCATGCATCCATTCATCCATTTACCCAACTGCCCACTCGTCCGTCCATCTACCTGTTCATCCTATGGCCTTTTCAGGGAGATGGCGGATTAACATCTGCCACAAACAAACCAGGACAGCACCAACAGACAATAACAAACTCAGCTTCATGTATAAAATGAGTTTATTACATGTTAATTGAAGAGCAATGGGTAATGGTGGACGATTCCATTTTCCCAAAGTTGTTGTCCAACCTGACAAGGATCCTGTTTTATATGATTCCAAATATGTAACATAATGATGCAGACTTCACTTCAGAGTATTCTCTCGTACCAAAGCGATAGATGTGACTTCTGGCTCAAGCAATATGAAGTGCACACTCAACTCCAGAATGTTGTTTCTATGAACTTTAATTTTTGCTTATCCCAGCAAGTAGTGTTCAGACTTTTAGGGCAGCATGCTTATTTATTTATGTATTTATGTATTTATGTATTTATGTATTTATTTATTTATTTGTATATAGTTGGCTTGGAATTGGGGGACTAGTCTCACTCAATTATCCAGTCACATTTAAGCATCCCTCTATCCACCCATCATCTGCCTAGTCACCCACCAGTCACCTGTCTATCCATCCATATGGGCACACACTCCTCTATCTACCAGACATCATTAGCTACACAGCATCTATACTTAGATCTAACCATTCACCCATCCATCTATTCATCCATTTATTAGTTACTATTTACTGATCATTTATTGGTCAACACGATCGTCTACCTATCCATTCATTCATCCATCCATCTATCTATACATCCATCCATACATACATTCATACCATTGATCTAGTTATCTAATCTCTAATTCATTCCAAAAATTGAACTCAGTTAGATTAAAATATATAATAAAAATAACTATATTAAGATCTAGAAAAAACATCAGGATTGGAGGTCAGACCATCAGGGAATGAAAAAGATTTTAGGTGTTGGGACCTGTATCAACACCAAATTGAAGTTGCAAATTAAGCTCTGGGCTTTTGTTTTTCTAAATCTTTAATTTGAAAATGAAACTTATTTATTTCTCCACCCCTTGTGTGTGTGTGTGTGTATGTGTGTGTGTGTGTGTGATATATTATGTATGTGGAAGTCATTTCTCTTTTTTCCACCATGTGGGTCCTGGGGATAAAACTCAAAGGCCCACACACTTTGGCTTGGCATTCAGGTCGGAGGTTCTTCAGTACAGGCAGGCACAAAGTAGTGACTGCATGCTGGATCTTCCCTGTGGGATTTGTTTGAGAAATTTCCAGCAACTATTGAAGACACCATTGCTTGGCTGGCAAAGATATGCAGACAGATCACAACTTGAGAGGGACGATTTCCACCCTGCATGGATATACTTTGCAGAGCTCAAAATTGCAAAATTGTACTTATTTGCAAAATGCAGTAATTCAGGCTGTCGGGTCACTGAGAGCAATCATTTCAGCAGTGATTCAGAATCTGTGAGATGAGGCTGGATTTGTTACTGTCTTGTTAAAATCTGTTTCAGTTGTGTATAACTCATAGCTATTTGTTGAATGTTGGGAAAAGGGTCTATGAAAAAACCCACTGTGAATCTTAAGAGGAGACCATCAAGTACCATCTAAGCAGGCTTGAAATTAAATGATGGGGCCCTAATAAGAAATAGAAGAGGAGAGATATAGAGAGAAGAGCACAGGAAGATGGGGTAGAGAACAGAAACAAAATTCTGTTTCTATGAAGGGCCCCAAGGAAGGCAAAAGCCACCAAGGTATTGGAGTGGATCTGTCCTGACTTGTCCTTGAACTTGTCAGTGTCCTCATACACAGTGATTCTGCATTTCTGTCTTCTAGAACTCTCTGGTCTTGGTACCTTATTATGGAACCCCTCAGTAGTTTGAGTAGCCCACATGGTGTGTGTGTGTGTGTGTGTGTGTGTGTGTGTGTGTGTTCAGTAATGTCACTGTGGAAGGAAGAATGTCACCTTTGCCATCAGGATGTTACTTTAAGGCATTCATGAAAGAAGAGACTCTTCATCCGAGGGACTTACATTTAGAAAGCAATAGGTTGATGAGATGATAGATGTTTTATCTACTGACTGAATACACATTTCTTCTCCATCTAGCTCCACTAAGATCAGCAGACCTAAGTAAGGAGAGACAAAACATCTTCCAACTCCCTGAATAGAAAGGAATGATTCACCATGAAGCTATTCCCCTTCATCCTTCAAGTATTCTTGGTGTTTATTTGGGTATCAGGTGATGCTAAGTGAGGAGGGTACATCTTCCCATCAGTCTTAGGTCTCCCCAGGCGCCATCCTTGTAGACTGAGGTTAATGAGGGCCTGTGGGGGGGGGGTAAAGGGGGAGCTACTTGAGTGTTGTGGGTGTTCTTGTCCATCAAAGTAGCTGTGTAACCTGAATTGAGATTAAAGTATGGTGAATCAGAGTGAGAAATTTTAAGAAACTGTTTGACAATTTTATGTATGTGTGGAGCGAATTGGAGCCATTTTGCGCCCACCTACCCCCAGTACCATTTGTCATCTTTACCCCTCCTTCATCAATGAAGTCCTTTCGCTAAGGACTCCCACTGAGTTTCACTATGGCTGCTGGGTGAGCACAAGTATAAGTTTTTTTGTTTCCTGTTGGAGCATAGACAACTTACAATCCATTGAGGATAGTGACAACCCCTCTCTGGACTTGTTAATTGCAGAGTGATGATTTTAACAATGGAGCAGCATCACCATGTACATTACAACATACTATCTCCATTGGTCCCAACATTCTTAAAGCTTCCCCTGAAAACCCTAACCTCCAACTTTTAGAATTTTTTTCCTGCCATTTTCCTGGTCCTTGAAACATAAAACATCATTTTCTTTTGGTCAGAGATCTAGTCCTTAGAGCACCAAAAGCTCACCTCCCATGCACTGTTCTCCAAAAAGTTTGATTTGACTGTCTCAGGACTGATTTTTCAGGAACTTTCTAGGTTTGTTGTGAAAATTGTCCTTGGCTATTCTAAACATGGTTGGTAAAATTAAAATTCTATTCCTAAAGATTCTTTTCTTGCAAAAAAACAGTCCTTGGAGCTGGAGAACTGGCTCGGCAGTTAAGACCACTGTCTGTTCTTACAGAGGACCTGCATTTGATTCCCAGAAGTCTGTGACTATCTATAATGCCAGTCCCAGAGGATTCAATGCCCTCATCTCCCTTCATACACATCTGGCACACATGTGGAGGACAGACATATATGCAGGCAAAACACCCATACACGGTCAAGTAAAACAAAGAAGAAGAAGAAGAAGAAGAAGAAGAAGAAGAAGAAGAAGAAGAAGAAGAAGAAGAAGAAGAACAACAACAACAACAACAACAACAACAACAACAACAGTCCTATGAATACTATAGGAAGCTTTCTGTACCTCTTTGGTCACCTAAATTTCAACGCAAGCACCATGGAATGCTTTTGTCTATTGTCTGTCACCTGCCTGTCACCATCACCTTAACAGCAGTCCAGTTTCCTCAGAGAGCTACATGGAGAAGACTTCAAGAACAGAAACCCATGACATAGCGAGTCAGCCACATCTCATCTGGTGGACTCTAGGAGTCTGTTAGCTGAATGGGCTCCTAATCTCAATTCTTGTCAAATGAGAATGGCGGGTCTAGGAATGACATGGTATGTCTACTCTCTCTCCAGAATATAGGGATTGAATACAGAACCATCATTCAGCCAGGCCTCTGTGACACTTGGGCTTTTAGTTTGTGTGAGGACATCCCATCCTTGAGTACCCACTGTGTGTCACACGTACAGCATCTAGGGCCCTCAATCTTGCCACAGTCACATGCTAATCTTTATTTTTGCCAGAGATAGAATTGGTGGTTTGGAGTTCAAGTTTATGTCTCCTATAGTAGTGGTGGTAGTGGTGATATTGGTGGTGGGCATGGTAGTGGTTTGTGAGCATGGTAGTGGTAGTGGCAGGGTTGTGATGATAAACAAGTGGTAGTCGGGGTGGAGGTGCTCTCAATGGTGGCCTGGCTTACCAGGCATCTAGACTGTGTACCACATTGCTTCACATGTAGACAGAACTTCCTTGGACACATTCCAGAGACATTCCAGGAGGAGAGCCCAGAAAATGGGCTTGCTCCATTAATAAGGTTATGAATCAGAGTACAGAATGACCTTTTCTTAAAGCCTGCTGTGTTCATTAGCCTTCTATAGTAATCAAGGTATTCAACAGTTTAAAAAATTGGTGTAATCATGAACTCATCACTCACCCATATGTATATATGATGCATGCCTGCCTGGTGCCCACAGAAGCCAGAAGAGAGTGCTGGATCCTCTGGGACTAGAAATACAGACTATTGTGATAACAGTTTGTGAGTGTTGGGAACTGAACTCAGGTCCTCTGGAAGAGCAGCCAGTTCTCTTAACTATTGGGCCAACTATCCAGTGCCCATGTGCTCATGTTTCTACAATTATACACACTGACACAAACAAACCGTGTCTGTGGTGATGCCTGTGGGTAGCTGGTTCTTCGGGATGCGCCTGGAACCGTCGTGGGCTCAGGCAGCCCCTCTTTTATTTTGCATGTGCATCCTCTCTCTGTCTGAACTTGGAAGTCACTGAAAGCTCCCATCCTTACAGAGCTATCTTTGTGAAAGTTCGTTAGTCTTCTAGGTTGCTGCTTTGAGCTCTTTACATATCTCAGTCTCTCAAAGTCTTTTTAAAAAGAAATGTGCATGCCCATTGACAGAGCACAGAGCATTGGAAGGAGGCTGTGGGGGCCTGGAGGATCTTCCAGGGTCCACTCTACTCCAGACACCCAGGGAGGGCCTCTGTGGATTTTGAATTGCACAGAGGTATTTCTCCTTGGAGGGAGCGGAAGGATAAAGAAAAGGGACCTTGCTGTCCTGATTCCTGGGCTCTGTGGAAGCTTCTCAGAGATGCTAAACCACCGGGGACAGGTGCTTAGATTACCCACTAATCCCACAGCTGCCTCACTCCAAAGGCACAGGGGTAATGTGCCACCTCCCTCAGCCGTGTTTCAAAATTAAGTGAGTGGACCAGAATTGCTTCCTGCCTGCAGACAGCACTCAGCAGGCTCTCTGTTATCGATTGCTCTGCCTGCTTTCCTCTGGCCTGCTTGATGGATAGGGGGCTTTCCTGGTTGCCATGTTTATTAACTTGATGGAGTGGCCCCCTTTCCTAAAGCCCCCTCCCCCTCTACCAGAAAGCCAAGGAGGTGCCCTTTGGCTAGGAGATCTTGGAAACCAGCAGATCCTTAACTACCAGAAAACATGTCCATAGCCAGGCTATTGGATCCAGCTTTAACTTTGGCCATAGTGGGTCTGCTCAGGGCCTGGGTGGAATGTTCTTTCTCTTTCCAGCTCCTGGACACAAGCAGCCTATTGCTGTGTACTTGTACAGTTTCTATTTGCATACTTACAACTTCATTCTTGGCTGCTTGCTCTTTACCAGATACCCACTCACAAAGATGTCAGTCCCCAGGCCAGGGTCCGAAAGCCTTGCTGGGCATTTACAAGGGATTCTCTGACCAGTCAACATGCTAGTGTGTAAGTCAACACCCTGACATTGGCCCGCCCCACAGAGGTTCTTTATTGCAGTGGTCACTGTCTCTCATTCCTGATAGGAAGCTGCTGTCCTCTACAGTGCTAGCCTGTACTCAGCACTGGCTGTGGGTTTGCGTGATGGACAAGCAGTTATATGGCTACCTTAAAAGTACACACTTCCATTAGGCTGGGCCTGAGATCATCCTGAACTGTAACCCACAGAGTATCTGTGATGGGATAAAGCCATCAGACGCTCAATTTCTGTCTCTCTCTCTGTCTCTGTCTCCTTCTTCTTCTTCCTCTCTGTCTGTCTGTCTCTGTCTCTGTCTCTGTCTCTGTCTCTGTCTCTCTCTCTCTCTCTCAACAAAATCCTAATTCACTAAGTCTCTTCTTTGTATGGGTGAACTTGATCTGTATGGTACAGCTCATTGTACTGGGAAGTGATGAGACTTGGAAGAGTTGAGCCAAGGGGAGGTTTTAGATCATTGTCTGTGTGTCCTGGAAGGGTATTATGGGGCTCTTACATCTTCTTCCCTCCTTGTCCTCTAGATGCTGTGAGTTGAGCAGCTTATTCTGCCTCCTGTTCCAGACACTACATGTCCTGCACTGTCCTAAGCACAAAGCAACCATGCCCCAGTCCACGGACTTGGAGCTCCGAAACTGTTAGACCTGATGAAGTGTTTCTCTTTCCAACTTGATTCGTATCCCTCCTTTGGTAATGGGAAGCCCACCAATACAGTGTGCCAGCCCCGTGAAAGGGGCATTGCTTTGTGCTCTGGAAGCAATGAGATGTGGCATAAACAGCAAGTCCCAGTCCCAAAGCCACTGAGTTTTGGAAAGTGAGGGACACAGTATGTTTATAGCAACTCTTGCATTTCTGGTTAAGCAGATGAATCTTGCAAGATTCAAATGAAAACTCACTGAAAGTCTCCCACATTCTGGGTCTTTCTAAGCCCGAAGCTTGGCACTGGAAGCATTGATGTAGGATATATAGACGCTGTAAACACTTGACATTGAATTTGCAGGAAAACAATCAGCCTGGCTCCTTAGAGAATGCTGAGACAGGTATGCATAGCTGTGGGGTTTGTAATTCACAGCTATTAAGTCCCTTAGAGAGGTGATAAAACTTTTTCCTTGGGTAAGAAAGTATGAGAGGAAATGAAGAGAAGTGTAAAAACACTTTCCAATGAGGGGCTTTGATACAGTTTGAGGATGCTAAGTGATGAGTAGCTATCAGCTTGGGATTCACACCTAATCAGCTCAGCAACTAGTTGCACCAAACAGGCTCCGAGATTGCCAGAGTAGGAGAGACAGAGGCAGGCTGGGAAGGTGCCGGCTCTAGTTTCAAAGTATATTTTCATTTTAAGGGACACAAGGAAATGATTTTTAAAAATGCGATATATCAATATCTATCATCTATCTCTCAGACAGAGAGAGAGAGAGAGAGAGAGAGAGAGAGAGAGAGAGAGCTAAGCAGTGATCCCAGGCTGTCACCTGTCCCTTATTCTATCTATCTATCTATCTATCTATCTATCTATCTATCTATCTATCTATCTATCTATCTATCTATCTATCTATCTGGCAGTTTAGCAAATCACTTAGTTCAAAAACCATAAATTTACATATCAATTTGCATTTAGGAAAAAAATCTTTGCAGTTTCCCCAAGAAATAGTAGCCAAATGATTAGATAAACAGGATTAAAATGGCTTAGCCTCCGGTTGTAAGGATCTTGGAGAACATGGCCCCCTAGACCTCCTAGGCCTTACCTGCTTCTTCTTGAACAGAGTTTCTGGTCCACAGAAGACAGAAGACCCTCCAAGAGAGGAAGCCTGGATTGCACACCGATTCCTAGTCACAGAAAGTGACTTCCCCTCAGCCTAGCTAGTAAACACTCTCACCCTGACATGAAATACATTTTTTGAATTCCTTAGAAAAAAAATCCCATGAAAATGCTTTCCCATAGAGAGTGCCACCAGGAAGCGAAATTTAAATGTTTCAGTTTTTACCCGAAGTTTCTGTGTGAACAAAGGGGATCCGGCGTCATTTAAATAGTTTTCACTCACCAAGAAGCCGTGTAGAAGCGCCGTGTGTGCTCTTCCAGATGATGTGAAAAGTAGTTATCATGGAGACAGAGGGAACACTTTAATTTTTCCATCCTTTTATCTTGCAGGTTGTCATGAAATATACTTGGAGGGCTGTTACGGCTCCACACCTTAGACTGAGAAGGAAACATGTTGCAGGCCCCGTCATGGAAAGTAGAGACCCGAAACAACAGAGAAAAGGAAGGCCCACCTCTGTGTCTGATCTCTGACTAGAGTGTCCTCAGTGCGGAGGCTCTAGCTTAAGCCAACTCAAATGTGCATGTGCGCATGTGCGGGTACCACGGCCGGAACATGGAGGCTTTGGGTTTTGCTGGGGACATATGAAGGGTGCAAGGGACGTGGTTACATACAAAGTACAGGGGAGCTCTGTTTGTGCAGGGAGCTGGGAGTGTGGTAATGTGCACAGAGTGGCAGTGTGCATGCTAGGAGCTGGAGAAGCACAGCTGGAGTCCATGCTAGGTGTTAGGGAAACAGTGTCTGTGCTGAGGGATTCTGGGATGGGGCCACATGCAGGCTGCTGGGGAGTAACATCCATGCTGAAGAGGGATGGGCTGTCTGCTGCTTCATTCCTCCTCACACGGTGGCTCTGCCCTGCAGTGCCAGGAGCCTAGAGTAGATGGGGGATGAGACCTGTGAAAGTGTGTGGGGGTGGGGTGGGGGTGGGGGAGGGGCAGGATCCTGATCCTAACTGATGACCGATCGACTGGTGGACCCCGATTCAAGATACCCACACTTGGGTAGTTGTACTAATGGAACAGTTCATCGAGCAGGGCCAGTCTGAGCTCTTCTGATGGTCAGGGCTAAGCCAGTTTCTGATTGTCTCCAAAGAGAAAGAAATAATTACAGTTCAAAGGTGTGGCCATCTTACTGGGGCCAGAGACTCCGGTTTGCTGAAGTCTATCACTCTGGATCTCAGAGAAACTTATGTAACTGCCCTCTGAAGATGTCATCTGGCTGGGGATACTGAATGTGGATCTCTGCAACTCACTATGATGACAAAACTAACATGTAAATGTGGGCATCTCCTACCACAGCCCCATGCTTCTCCAAGGGTAGGTGCTTGCAATTGATTATGGCAGTGAAAAGGATATACTTCTACCTCTCCCTCCATAGGTCACCCCCTGGCTTTAGCCTTGGGGGAGAAAGTCTAGTTTGCATTTCCACCAGCAAGGAACTACTTCCCCATTTTACTGCACCTTCCTTAACATCAAATATTACGCTGCTGAATTGCCAGTTTGAAAGATGGGAGAAAAAAACCATGTATTGTTGTCATTTGCATTTTAAATCACTGTGTGCCTGAGTGCTTCTGATATGTGACTCATTTGCTCAAATGCCTCCCTTCATGGTCTCCAAGCTTGTCCCACATTCTGAGGATGTTACTGTTTTCCTTATGTGCTGCTTGCTGATCTCCTCAAAATGTGCCTTGTCTTTTAATGTCTGGAGAAAGATGAAAGTTTGACCTTATAACAATAAGTATTAATGAGCTAAACTCTCAGTTAAATAACAAAGACTACTGGAATAGAGTCAAGCACCGAATATAATAATGGGAGACACATGGGGAAGAGCAAGGTGATGTGATGGGGACTGTAATAAGTGAGAGGTGTGGCTCACCAGCCATTAGTTATTGAATGGAATGAGGCTTCCTATAGGAACCCTTTAGCATGGTTTCCCTCTGGCATATGCTCATGCAACTTGTCAGGGTCTACTGAGGGCATTCTGCAGATGATGATGATGATGATGATGATGATGATGATGATGATGATGTGTGTGTGTGTGTGTGTGTGTGATGTTTGGAATATGCACATGTCTCTGTATGCATGTGGAAGCCTGAGGGTGATGTTTGGTGTCTTCTTCAACAGCTCTCTGCCTTATTTTCTGAGACAGGGCCTCCCCCTGAACCTGGGACTTATCAATTCTGGACCAGGTATCTTCCTGTCTCCTCCTCCTGAGTGTTAGGACTATAGGTAGGTACTAAATCTTCTCAGCTCTTTTCACATGAGTTCTGGGGCATGAATTCAGGTCCTCATGTCTGCACATTAAGCACTGCATGCACTGGGCTTGGCTCCAGCCCCAGAAGATAATGTCTGTACCCAAGCCAGACCATGGGCTCATAGAAATTAGGCATGGCTATGTGATGGACCGTGAGTCTCATTGAATTCTCACCTCAATCCTGTGACTAACTTTCATCACCCACAACTTATAAGTGAAGGATCAGGCTGAGGAATGACACTCCTCTCCAGGATCTCATGCTTGCTGGGCATATAATACAGGAAAAAGGGAATCCTTGGTGTAACTGATGACCAAACACTGCCCTGAGTGAAAGTCTAGGACCCAGAAGTTAGAACTGAAACAAAGAGAGAAATCTAAAAATGAGTGGTGATGCATGCCCATTAGTGCAGACTACCAGGAAAGTTCAAGGCCGTGGACCTTTAATAGACAGAGATATAGAATGTTTACTGACTAAAAGGATCTTGTTCAACAGAGGAGAATAATTTTTTTAATACTTTGTGCTAAATAACATTGTCTAAACAGACTCAAAATCATCCGTAGCAATACGGACACAATTGAGCAGAAACCCATTATAGAAAAACATGTGTCTTAGACTTTGTCCAATAGACAATGAACAAATGAAGCACCCGACGAATTTGTATAGTTTAACTAAAAATGTATTCACAAGTTTCTACGCAAGATTGCATCATATGAAAATTTATATTATCCTTTCAAGGTGTTTTGAAATATTTTCAAACCAGTGATTACATGCTAGACCATAAAATAACATGAATTAATTCTAATGTAATAAAGTAGAAATGAAAATTTAAAAATACATAGAGAAAATCGCTCTGTTAAGTTGAGATAATAAAACACTTACCAGAATAACTATAGAGTCCAAAAGCCACACAAGCAAGAGGGGAAAAAATAAGGTTTTTGACAATCCTGGTGAAGTCCCAGTGTGGATCCCCAGAGTACAACCCATGTGTGGCTTGGGAGATAGAAGGATCCCGTTGGAAGCTTGATCCAAGGATGACTCTATCTCTTACTGTCCTAATGTGGCTTTGGTGCCTATGTCTCAGAGTAGGGAGCAGCATTCTCATTAGAAGGCTTGCTTGCACTGGTCATCTATTCCTTGTTATTGTTTGATGTTATGGGTGACTACAAGACCTTAAGTGTCAGGGGAAGCAGGAAGATTGCTGTCTCTCAGGCTGTCCCAGGCTAAGGACAGATCTGTTACAGCAGCTGATGCTTAGCCAGATGTCTTAGTTAGTGTTCTATAGTTCTGAAGAGACACCATGACCTAGGCACCTCTTAGAAAAGAAGGCATTTGATTGGGGCTTATTTATAGTTTCAGAGACTCAGTCCATTATCAATCATCATGGCAGGAAGCATGGTGTCAGGAGTGGCAGGCATGGTGCTAGAGAAGTAGCTGAGAGCTACATCCTGACCTGAAGAGAGAGAGAGAGAGAGAGAGAGAGAGAGAGAGAGAGAGAGAGAGAGAGAGAGACAGAGACAGAGACAGAGACAGAGACAGACAGAGACTTGGCCTGCCTAGGGCTGTTGAAACCTCAGAGCCCAAACCCAGTGACACATCTTCTTCATCAAGGCCACACCTCCTAAACATTCTAATCCTTCTTAAATAGTGCCACCCATGATGACCTCATATATTCAAATATATGAGTCTATGAGGGGCATTCTCAATCAAACCACTAATTTCACTCCCTGGAGCTCATTGGCTTGTAATCTATGCCTTTACTCCAACTTCAGAAGTCCACATAGTCTACCACAATCTTAATACTGGTTAAAATCCAAACTTTAAAGTCTTTTCTGAGACTCATAGCAATATCTTAATTGAAATCCTTGTAAAAATCAAAATAAAAAATCAGATTTCATACTTACGTTTCATGAAAAAACGGCACAGTATATACATTACCATCCCAAAATGAAAGAAGGGGTCTAAATATAGTAAAGAAATACTAGACCAAAGCAAGACACAAACTCAGCAGGGCAAAGTCCCAATGTTGCATCTCCATGTCCTATCTCAAAGCATTCTTTAGAGCTACAACTCTGTTCAGCTTTGTTGACTGCAACACACTCATTTCTTTGGGGCAGCTCCAACAACTCTGGTTCTTTCCTTCACAGTTTTATGCAATGGCCTTTTAGGCCTCCATGAAGGGACACCCCTGACCCACATCTGTCCTCCGTGACTTTCCTTAGCCAGGAGGGAGATTTCAAAACCTGTTTCTTGTATTCCTGATTCACAAGCTAAAGCTATGTGGGCAAAGTTGCCAAGTTCTACTGCTTGATGGGGCTGGAACTTGGACTCTCTTTCAATTACAGTTCCCTTAGTTTTCAGTAACAATTGCCTGAGTATTCTGTCACTGATGATTTCCTTCATTGCTTAAGGTTTTCTTTAATTCCTTTTCATAATTTGGAAGCTTAGCTCAAAGGGGTCTTGACCAGAGGTCACCACTCTCTTTATTAATTTAGCACGAGGATTCTCTTTTTCCCCTTGAGCACAGGACTTGGCTCTAACATCACCTTCCTGATGCTCTGAACCTTTCCTCACACTGTACATTTTGCATTTCTCCTTTCCCTTCTTTCTTCTTTTCATTATAGATCTGTACAGCAGTGACTACTAATAACCACATGACAGAATCAATACTGAGCTCTCGTGACATCTCCTCTGTCATTGCCATTAATTTAAAACTCTTTAATTTAGCCTCAGACAGATTTTTAGGAAAAGGGCAAAAACAGCTATACTCCTTGCTAAAATGTCTCAAGAATGGTCTCTAGTTCACTTACTAACAGTTTCCCCCTCTGAAACGTCCTGAAACTGTCCACCACAGTTCTATTTAACTTCAGTACTGTCTTCCATGTTCCTGCTAGCATGGCTCATCAATCTCCACTTGAAGTGTCCAACTACTTCGCTTGTCCAAAATCCCAAAGTCTTCTATATTCCTCCAATAAACAGCAATATTCCTGTTTCTGGTATCACTTTCTGTATAAGTCACTGTTTTATTGCCGTGAAGAGACCCCATGACCAAAGCAATTTTCTTTTATGTAGGAAAGCATTTGTTTGGGGCTGGTTTAGAGTTTCAGAGGGTTGGCCCATCACAACCATGCCGGGAATCACGGCAGCTGTCTGTCAGGCATGGTGTTGGAGCAGTAGCTGAGAATTCTACACCCTGTCTGCAAGCAGAGAAAGGGGCACTGGGATTGGCTTGGAATTTTGAGATTTCAAAGCCTACCCACCAGTGATACACTTTCTCCAACAAGACCACTCTTCCTAATCCTTCTCAAATAGTGCCACTCTCTGATAACTAAGTGATCAATATATGAATGCATGGGGACCATTCTTATTTAAACCCCCTACCAGTGGTCCTTCTTGATGATCTCTGCTTCCTCTCAAAGGACTTTCCTTAGGAGAACAATCCTGGGCATTATGATTAATCTGTAGAAACCAGTGAAGAACTTCCCTCCATCCTCAAAGCAAGAAAACCTAGATGATCTAAAACCAATACATTTTTTTCCTTTTCTTTTTTTTATTTGATATAATTTATTTACATTTCAAATGATTTCCCCTTTTCTAGCCCCCCCCCCACTCCCCGAAAGTCCCGTAAGCCCCCTTCTCTTCCCCTGTCCTCCCTCCCACCCCTTCCCACTTCCCCGTTCTGGTTTTGCCGAATACTGTTTCACTGAGTCTTTCCAGAACCAGGGGCCACTCCTCCTTTCTTCTTGTACCTCATTTGATGTGTGGATTATGTTTTGGGTATTCCAGTTTTCTAGGTTAATATCCACTTATTAGTGAGTGCATACCATGATTCACCTTTTGAGTCTGGGTTACCTCACTTAGTATGACATTCTCTAGCTCCATCCATTTGCCTAAGAATTTAATGAATTCATTGTTTCTAATGGCTGAATAGTACTCCATTGTGTAGATATACCACATTTTTTGCATCCACTCTTCTGTTGAGGGATACCTGGGTTCTTTCCAGCATCTGGCAATTATAAATAGGGCTGCTATGAACATAGTAGAACATGTATCCTTATTACATGGTGGGGAGTCTTCTGGGTATATGCCCAGGAGTGGTATAGCAGGATCTTCTGGAAGTGAGGTGCCCAGTTTTCTGAGGAACCACCAGACTGATTTCCAGAGTGGTTGTACCAATTTGCAACCCCACCAGCAGTGGAGGAGTGTTCCACTTTCTCCACACCCTCTCCAACACCTGCTGTCTCCTGAATTTTTAATCTTAGCCATTCTGACTGGTGTAAGATGAAATCTTAGGGTTGTTTTGATTTGCATTTCCCTAATGACTAATGAAGTTGAACATTTTTTAAGATGCTTCTCCGCCATCCGAAGTTCTTCAGGTGTGAATTCTTTGTTTAACTCTGTACCCCATTTTTAATAGGGTTGTTTGGTTTTCTGGCGTCTAACTTCTTGAGTTCTTTATATATATTGGATATTAGCCCTCTATCTGATGTAGGATTGGTGAAGATCTTTTCCCAATTTGTTGGTTGCCGATTTGTCCTCTTGATGGTGTCCTTTGCCTTACAGAAACTTTGTAATTTTATGAGGTCCCATTTGTCAATTCTTGCTCTTAGAGATACGCTATTGGTGTTCTGTTCAGAAACTTTCTCCCTGTACCGATGTCCTCAAGGGTCTTCCCCAGTTTCTTTTCTATTAGCTTCAGAGTGTCTGGCTTTATGTGGAGGTCCTTGATCCATTTGGATTTGAGCTTAGTACAAGGAGACAAGGATGGATCAATTCGCATTCTTCTGCATGCTGACCTCCAGTTGAACCAGCACCATTTGTTGAAAAGGCTATCTTTTTTCCATTGGATGTTTTCAGCCTCTTTGTCGAGGATCAAGTGGCCATAGGTGTGTGGGTTCATTTCTGGATCTTCAATCCTGTTCCATTGATCCTCCTGCCTGTCACTGTACCAATACCATGCAGTTTTTAACACTATTGCTCTGTAGTATTGCTTGAGGTCAGGGATACTGATTCCCCCAGATTTTCTTTTGTTGCTGAGAATAGTTTTAGCTATCCTGGGTTTTTTGTTGTTCCAGATGAATTTGATAATTGCTCTTTCTAACTCTGTGAAGAATTGAGTTGGGATTTTGATGGGTATTGCGTTGAATCTGTATAGTGCTTTAGGCAAAATGGCCATTTTAACTATATTGATTCTACCGATCCATGAGCATGGGAGGTTTTCCCATTTTTTGAGGTCTTCTTCCATTTCCTTCTTCAGAGTCTTGAAGTTCTTGTCATACAGATCTTTCACATGTTTGGTAAGAGTCACCCCAAGATACTTTGTACTGTTTGTGGCTATTGTGAAGGGGGTCATTTCCCTAATTTCTTTCTCAGCCTGCTTATCCTTTGAGTATAGGAAGGCCACTGATTTGCTTGAGTTGATTTTATAACCTGCCACTTTGCTGAAGTTGTTTATCAGCTGTAGGAGCTCTCTAGTGGAGTTCTTTGGGTCACTTAGGTAGACGATCATGTCGTCTGCAAATAATGATAGTTTGACTTCTTCCTTTCCAATTTGTATCCCTTTGACCTCCTTATGTTGTCGAATTGCCCGAGCTAGTACCTCAAGTACAATATTGAAAAGATAAGGAGAAAGGGGGCAGCCTTGTATGGTCCCTGATTTCAGTGGGATTGCTTCAAGTTTCTCTCCATTTAGTTTGATGCTGGCTACCGGTTTGCTGTATATTGCTTTTACTATGTTTAGGTATGGGCCTCGAATTCCTGTTCTCTCCAAGACTTTAAGCATGAAGGGATGCTGAATTTTGTCAAATGCTTTTTCAGCATCCAATGAAATGACCATGTGGTTTTGTTCTTTGAGTTTGTTTATGTAGTGGATTGTATTGATGGATTTCCGTATATTGAACCAACCCTGCATTCCCGGGATAAAGCCTACTTGATCATGGTGGATGATCGTTTTGATGTGTTCTTGGATTCGGTTGGCAAGAATTTTATTGAGTATTTTTGCATCGATGTTCATAAGGGAAATTGGTCTGAAGTTCTCTTTCTTTGTTGGATCTTTTTGTGGCTTTGGTATCAGCGTAATTGTGGCTTCGTAGAAGGAAGTGGGTAGTGTTCCTTCTGTTTCTATTTTGTGGAATAGTTTGAAGAGTATTGGTGTTAACTCTTCTTTGAAGGTCTGGTAGAATTCCGCACTGAAGCCATCTGGTCCTGTGCTTTTTTTGGTTGGAAGACTTTCTATGACTCCTTCTATTTCTTTAGGCATTATGGGACTGTTTAGATGGTCTAGTTGGTCCTGATTTAATTTTGGTATTTGGTATCTGTCAAGGAAATTGTCCATTTCCTCCAGATTCTCCAGTTGTGTTGAGTACAGGCTCTTGTAGTAGGATCTGAAGATTTTTTGGATTTCCTCAGTTTCCGTTGTTATATCTCCCTTTTCATTTCTAAGTTTGTTAATTTGGATACTTTCTCTGTCCCCTTTGGTCAGTCTGGCTAAGTGTTTATCTATCTTGTTGATTTTCTCAAAGAACCAGCTCTTGGTTTTGTTGATTTTTTGTATGGTTCTCTTTGTTTCTACTTGATTGATTTCGGCCCTGAGTTTGATGATTTCCTGCCTTCTACTCCTCCTGGGCGAAATAGCTTCTTTTTGTTCTAGGGCTTTCAGGTGTGTCATTAAGCTGGTAATGTATGCTCTCTCCATTTTCTTTTTGGAGGCACTCAGGGCTATGAGTTTTCCTCTTAGCACTGCTTTCATTGTGTCCCATAGATTTGGGTATGTTGTGTTTTCATTTTCATTGTGTTCTAAAAAGTCTTTAATTTCTTTCTTTATTTCTTCCTTGACCAAGGTATCATTGAGTAGAGTATTGTTCAATTTCCACGTGTATGTGGGTTTTCTGTTGTTTCTGTTGCTATTGAAGACCACTTTTACTCCATAGTGATCAGATAGGAGGCATGGGATTAGTTCTATCTTCTTATATTTGTTGAGGTCTGTCTTGTGACCAATTATATGGTCGATTTTGGAGAAGGTACCATGAGGTGCTGAGAAAAAGGTATATTCTTTTGTTTTAGGATAGAATGTTCTATATATATCTGTTAAATCTAATTGGTCCAAAGCTTCAATTAGTTTCATGGTGTCCCTGTTTATTTTCTGTTTTCCTGATCGGTCCATGGAGGAAAGTGCAGTGTTGAAGTCACCCACAATTATTGTGTTAGGTGCAATGTGTGCTTTTAGTTTTAATAAAGTTTCTTTTACGAAAGAGGGTGCCCTTGCATTTGGGGCATAGATGTTCAGGATTGACAGTTCTTCTTGTTGTATTTTTCCTTTGACCAGCAAGAAGTGTCCCTCAGGGTCTCTTTTGATGACTTTGGGTTGAAAGTTAATTTTATCTGATATTATAATGGCTACTCCAGCTTGTTTCCTGAGACCATTTGCTTGTAAAATTGTCTTCCAGCCTTTTACTCTAACGTAGTGTTTGTCTTTGACCCTGAGGTGTGTTTCCTGTAAGCAGCAAAATGTAGGGTCCTGTTTACGCATCCATTCAGTTAGTCTGTGTCTTTTTATTGGGGCATTAAGTCCATTGATGTTAAGAGATATTAAGGAATAGTGATTGTTACTTCCTCTCATTTTTGACGTTATTTTTTAAATTTGAATGCCTAACTTATTTTGGGTTTGATGAAAGGTTACTATCTTGCTTTTTCCAGGGTGAAGTTTCCCTCCTTGTATTGGTGTTGTCCTCCTATTATCTTTTTTAGGGCCGGGTTTGTGGATAGATATTGGGTAAACTTGGTTTTGTCATGAAATATCTTAGTTTCTCCATCTATGGTGATTGAGAGTTTTGCTGGATATAGTAGTTTTGGTTGGCATTTGTGTTCTCTTAGAGTCTGCATGAGATCTGCCCAGGACCTTCTAGCCTTCATAGTCTCAGATGAAAAGTCTGCTGTGATTCTGATAGGTCTTCCTTTATATGTTACTTGGCCTTTTTCTCTTACTGCCTTTAGTATTCTTTCTTTGTTTAGAACATTTGGTGTTTTGATTATTATGTGACGGGAAGTATTTCTGTTCTGGTCCAGTCTGTTTGGAGTTCTGTAGGCTTCTTGTATATTCATGGGCATCTCTCTCTTTAGGTTAGGGAAGTTTTCTTCCATAATTTTATTGAAGATATTTGCTGGCCCTTTAAGTTGTAAATCTTCACTCTCATCTATGCCTATAATCCTTAGCTTTGGTCTTCTCATTGTGTCCTGGATTTCCTGGATATTTTGGGTTACAAGCTTTTTGCATTTTGCATTTTCTTTAACTGTTGAGTCCATGGTTTCTATGGAATCTTCAGCATCTGAGATTCTTTCTTCTATCTCTTGTATTCTGTTGTTGATATTTGCATCTCTGTCTCCTGATTTCTTCCCAAGGCTTTCTATCTCCAAAGTTGTCTCCCTTTGAGTTTTCTTAGTTGTTTCTACTTCTGATTTTAGATCCTGGATGGTTTTGCTTAGCTCCTTCACTTGCATGTTTGTGTTTTCCTGTAATTCTTTAAGAGATTTTTGTGTTTCCTCTTTCATGACCTCAGCCTGTTGACCAAAGTTCTCCTGTATTTCTTTAAGAGATTTTTGTGTTTCCTCTTTCATGACCTCAGCCTGTTGACCAAAGGTCTCCTGTATTTCTTTAAGTGTTTTTTGCATTTCCTCCTTGTTGGCTTTTGTATTCTCCTGGATTTCTTTCAATGATTTTTGTGTTTCCCTTGCAAGGGCTTCTAACTTTTGATCCATTTTCTCCTGAATTTCTTTAAGTATGTCCTTCATGTGTTCCTGTACCAGCATCATGACCAGTGATTTTAAATCCAAATCTTGTTTTACTGGTGTGATGGG
Organism: Apodemus sylvaticus; assembly: GCF_947179515.1. Classification (NCBI taxonomy): domain Eukaryota; kingdom Metazoa; phylum Chordata; class Mammalia; order Rodentia; family Muridae; genus Apodemus; species Apodemus sylvaticus. The sequence continues at coordinate 56,036,705 of NC_067488.1, read as the reverse complement.
GTATCCAGGACATGTTGGTAGAGGAGAATTGGGTTCAGATGTTGCCATATTGCCTTGATTTCTGTTAGTGACGTTCCTGCGTTTGCCTTTTGCCATCTAGTTCTCACTGGTGTTAGTTTGTCTTGTCAGTGCTGGAATCACCAGTGCAAGCTGCCCCTTCCGAGTTGGCCTCTGGTGCACAGCTTACCTCCTGCACTGCTTGTAGACAGGGTGCTGCTGCCCAGGCTGTTCAGATCCCAAAGCAGGCACCTGAAGGCTCCCGCTGGGGCCCGCTGGATTCACTGGAGCACACTGACTTCTCCCAGCTGGCCGCCCGGAAGCCCAGCTAGCCACTTGCAGGACTTGGAGATGTGGTGCTGCCGCCCAGGCTGATCTGGATCTGGAAGCGGAGAGAGTAGAGCTGAGGGCTTCCGCCTGAGGCCTTGCCCCAGATTGTGTCTGTGGACCAGATGGAACCCGTGTGCACCCCCAGGGAGTGCAGACGGTGTATGCTGCTGTGACCTCCCCTGTGTTCCGCTCACTCTGCTGGGCAACCGATCCGCCAACCGGGCTGTCGCACACAAGGTTAGCCTGGCCGCCCAGTCCCTGGGTCCAGGCAAAAGCCTGGGAGGCCAAGGTCCGAGCAAAGTTCCCCTAGGGCTATGACTGTTAATTGGGTCCGCCAGGTGACTAGGATGGCAGGCGTGCGCGCCCGTGCTCCCTGAAAGCGCCGGGAGAGTCTGCTGTGCTAACAATCACCTGGGCAGGTTGACTCACAGATGGCCCACCAAGCCGCCCAGTTCTTGGGGTCAGTCCTGTGCCTTTTGGGGCCTGGACCCCCGCTTTGTTAGCCTCAGGCTATGCCTGTTACAGGTCTGCCCGCCAGAGCTCTCTGTTGTCCTGCAGGCAAAATGGTGGTGGCGCGCACACAGGCCTGGGCAAAAAACCTCCTGGCTGGGTTGGCACCCCGATGGCCCCCCCCCGACCAGCCCAGGGCCTGGGTGCAGGCCAACACCCATCGGGCTCAGACCACCTCGGTGTTGGCCTCGGATTATGTTTGTGTACCTCAGTCTGTCCGATCCCTGGAGTACGGAACCAAGATGGATGCACCTCTCCTGACTGGTGGGAGGCTGAGTTCTGAAGTGGCTTCCGTGCAGGAAAGGCTCCGCACAACTGCAGCTGCTTGCCGCCCGGCTGGTCAGCGAAGGTCAGTGGTCGTGGGCGCAGGGCCTAACTGGTCCCTGTGTCGCCTTGGTTCCACTGCTGATGGCCCTTCAGCTGGACCAGCGACTGCTGCACTGCCGCCGCCACCGCCGCCGCCGCCGCCGCCACCCAAACCAACACATTTTATCTGCATCTATCAGAGAAAGGAGTACCAAAGAGGAGAGAGAGAGAGAGGCTTATTAAAAGAAATCCAGCTAAGACAAAGTTCCCTGAAGCAGGTGCCCCTGATGCCATGCATAGGAAGGACATAGAAATGGTGGTGTTGACAAACTGTCACAGATTTGGTGGGGGCTGCTTGAGAGTGAGGGGTGTAGGGCATTTGCTTTAGAGGAACCAGTCCTGCGAAGACTGCCCCCCTCAGAAACCTCACTAGACCCTCACAATGAAAACCAGAGGACAAGCTTCTAGAACCCTGAGCAGTGGCTAGGATAGAAATAGGAATCACTGAGAAACACCAGATCCTGGACAAAGGACCTGCCAACCACTCAGTTTATATACTAAACACAGTCCTAGTCAATCTTCCAGGAAAACATATATTAACAAAGAGACTCTAACCTTTACACCAAAACACATGTGCCTGGATCAAACCAGCCACATGTAAGAACTTAGTGAAACAGTGTTACATAATTTTAAGACTTAGGATAAAGCTTTTGGTGCAGATAAATACAGCAAAAGATCTGATGAACCTGGGGATGGAGAGACAACTTAGCTGTTAAGAACAATGTTAGCTTTTCTGGAAGGGATAGGTTCAATTCCTACCATTCAGCCACTTGAAACTGTCTGTAGCTCTAGTTCCAGAGGAGCTAACATCCTCTTATGACTTCTGCAGGCACCAGGCATGCATGTGTCACAGACACCCATGCAGTCAAAATCCCCATACACTTAAATGCACAATAAAAATAAACCAAATGCGTAGATGAACAGAACAAGATGTAGTGCCCACACAGGTGTCAGTGGCTTTTTTGTTTGTTTCATTGGTTTTGACAAAGACATACAGGCAAATTAATGAAAAGGCTATAATCCCTTCAGCAAGAGGGGTTGGAACAATAAGAAACCCTACTGGAAGAACAGTAATAACAACTAAACAAACAGACAAGGAATCAAAAGCAAGCAAAATGTATAAGAAATGGCAATCAGCAATAGTGCTCTGATATCAAGTTGTTTTCCATTATAGGGTATGACTGACATTCTAGTATTAACATACATGCATGCTAGGAATGAACAGGGCAGTAAATGGATGCCAGTTCTGTGAGCTGAGCTTCCAACATGAGAGCAGGAACTTGTAGGTCATTGTGGTGGTTTGAACAAAAATGGCCCCCATCCCCATAATCCATAGGGCGTGGCACTATTAGAAGGTATGGTCTTGTTGGAATAGCTGTGGCTTTCTTGAGTGCATCGCTAGGGTTTGGACTTTGAGGCCTTGGAAGTCCCCAGTGGCTCACTATCTTTTCCTGCAGGCTGGGATCCAGATATAGAACTCTTAGCTCTTACTACACCACCTTGTCTATGTGTCACCATGTTCCCCACCATGACAATTCTATACTAAACCTCTGAAACTGTAAGCTACTCCCAATTAAATGTTGTCCTTTCTAAAAGTTGCTGTGGTCAGTGTCTCTTCACAGCAATAGAAAAGAAACCCTACCTAAGACAGTCATCAATGCAACATATACCCAGGTGGCAACTGGAATCAGGACAGATTGGTATGGCCCTCTGCTTAGATCATTATAAACATGGATAGTCACTCAGAGAGTACTGCCTTAAGTGTGTTCTTCTACATGGACACCAGAACACAAATGACTGTCCTCTTGCTGTCAGCCGAGAAGGAACAATGGTGTCTGAGTGGCAGCCGTGGCATGTGGCCAGCGTTCAGTTCACGATGTCATTTCTTAACAGAGAGAGCCAAGGGAGCCAGCTGTTGTTGAGACTGTAGCAGGAAATAGGTCAGATGAGCACAGAGCATCCCATAGGACCAGAGAGTAAGGAAACTTCCCAAACCAGCCAGCAAGGCTTGGGACTGAGGAAAAACCAGAACCAAGTGGAAGAGAGTGTCCCTAGTGGCTCAGGCCAGAAAGATTTTCAGTAGCAAAAATAAATGAGGTTGTTAGGAAAGTTAATTTGACTGTCAGCTGTAAACCAGGGGCTAGCTAGAGTCACCTAGGAGACTAAGCTCTGAGGGTGGGGGTGAGGGTGGGCTCTGTGAAGGGATTGCTAGATTAGGTTAACTGAGGTGGGAGGAGTCACTCTAAACACAGGTGGCAGCAGTCCATGGGCTGCAGTCCCAGACTGAATTAAAATAAAAAGGAAAGCAAGTTGGGCCCCAGCATTCATCTTTGTCTCTGCTTCCAGACTGACTACCCAGAGTGAACAGCATCTGTCTCCATGACTCCTCTGCCACAATGGACTTCAGCCTAAAATTGTGAACCCAAATAAACCCTCCCTTCCTTAAGTTGTCTTTGTCAGTATTTTGCTGCAGCAGTGAAATGTGTAGCTAATTGTAGTAGTATTGACTTACTACAAAGTTACTAGAGAAACATGCCCACATCAAAAAGAATGACTAAGCAGGAGAGATACAAAATAACGATTAAACACACAAATAAATAACACACAAAAGACTCATCTCTCTTGCAGGCAGTTCCAAATAATTTATGCAACTGTCTAAGATGGTAGAGGAAGGCTTGTTTACCCAGAGGCTAGGATGGAGTGTGTAGTGTGGCTTGTGGCTGGAGAAGCTAGGTGCAAAGGGTACACAAGCTATTGATTGTTCATCTTTTCAGAGAGGGCAGAAGATCGCAGGAACTGGAGGGATGAGGGGGGGCGGTATGCGCACGCGCACAAGCTATGAATTGCCTTCCCGGATATGACTTAGCTGTCACATACCTGAACTTACTTTCAGGATGAAGGCCAATGAACAGGATTGCTGCTGGGGAAACAGGGGCACCAGTGTCCACAGCTAATGCACACTGCAGAATGTGCCAGGACAGGACACAGGGGGTTGGTGTTTCCCCTCTGTGGGCCCCTCCCCAAAGCTCATTTTACTAACTGTGAGATAAATATCAGAAAAATTCAAGTGAAGGATGTTCTGAAGAATCTGTGCTCTGGACGCCTCAAGACTGCCAAATTAGTCATAAATACAGTGTGAGGGATGGGATTAGTTAGTCTATATAAGGGAATCCTGCAGATGGGATCCAGCAGCAGGAAAAGGGCAATAGGAAACAAGGAAATAGAACGGTGCATGAATTGTGATTAGTACTATTGTATCCATGCTGGCTTGTTATTGTTTAATAACATTGTGACGACCTTTTTTAATATCAGACCTTATTATTGATGGAAATAGACACTATGTATTTTTGTGTATCCAAGTCATTTCCAAAATTGAAAATTTGCCAAAATATTTTCTAAAGGGTGAGCACATTATAACTGTGCCATTTTAATTGCCTCAAAGGATACGCTCTACATCTTTAAAAAAATTACTTTACATTTCATAGATATCCACTGCTCTTAGCCTTGGTCAGAGATATTTTTTTTTTTTTTGTAGTGGGTGGTAGTTAGCATGGAGACCCATTAGCTGGTCAAAGTACTGAAAATAAGATGCTTTTGAGTGCTCAGCTCTAATTGAGACATCAATATCATGCTCGATTCCTAAGAGCCATGCTTGTAAGGGAGAACAGAGAGAATGCAGGAGCTAGAGGATGGGCGGCAGGAAAGTGCTGTGAAATGCTCTTCTGGCCATGGCGCGACTATCGAACACATTAACTCATAGCGGCTGTGTTTGGTGGTGGACGATCAAGCTAGGCAAGAAACCAGCCTGGGTGAGGAAGGAAATGCACGGGGCCCTACCGCAAGCTGAGAATTAATAGTTGCTGCAGGAGGGCTAGTCATTTTCTTTGAGTGGTATAGCCAGGGTAAGTTGCCCCCAGTCCAGTAAACCAACCTACACCAGTGTACACATCAATAGCCCTAACTAATCTCAGCAGGTCATCAAAACAAAAGGCACTGGAATAAGAAAGGAGTGTATCAGAAGGAAAAAATAGGAACCAGAGGGAGAAAGAGAATGAGGGCCAATTGATCAAAAGATATTATCTACCTGTGTGAAAATTGCAAAGAATAAATAAAAGTATTTTAAAATAAAACTATTATACAGACAAAAATATTTTACCCATCAATAGGAAAGGTTTTAAAACAACTGTTATTCAATATTTCTTTCATTCGCATAGACCTGTGCTAACCTGGATGTTGATTTTCCCTTTTGCTTTTCAGATCAGTGTGTGTGTGTGTGTGTGTGTGTGTGTGTGATGTGCATGCATGTGTGTGTGCATGCCTGTGTGTGTATATGTATGTATTGTGTATGCATGTGTGTGTGTGTTACTGAGAATTTAACCCGGGCCCTGAACTTTCTAGGTAAGTGTTTTTTATATGTGTACATGGAAAGCCAGAGACAGCTGTGGTGTATTTCCTCAGGAGCTATTCAGCTTTCTTCTTAGATGGGGCCATACAGGGACCCGAGCCTTCCAATGAGCATAGACTGGTTGGCTAAGAAGCTCAAAGAGGTCTAGCTGCCTCAGCCTCCCCAGCATGGTCATCACAAGCAAGTGCCAACACACTAGTATTTTTCCAAAGGTTCTTGGAATTGAACTCATGTCCTCATGCTTTGCAGCAAGACCTTTGCAGGCCAAGTCCCCTAGGCGGCCCCTTGGCTCACTGGTTTTGTTTTTTGTTTTGTTGTTTTTTTTGAAAAGTATAAAATTTAGCAATTCAGTTGTGCTCTATAGAGAAACTCTCATTATTATATAAAACACAGGGCAAACATCTTTGTGGGGCTTCCCCTGCTATGGAGTCACTTCTCAGACTATCACCATTCAAAAAGATTTTTCATTAGCTTCTTTTTATAAAGTTATGTGGATTTGTATGTGCTTGCATGAGTTTATATGCACCACATGTGTGCAATATACACAGAGGCCAGCTGAAGGTGCTGGGTCCCTTGGAACTGGAAATCCAACTGGTTGTGAGCCACAGGATGTGGTTCCTTGGGACTGAACCTGGGTCGCTTGCAAGAGCAGTAAGGACCCTTAACCACTGGGACATCCCTCCAGCTTTCAGACCACTGCCTTAAAGGTCCACTTCAGTGTCAAACAGGGTGGGCCTTTCCATGTTCCTTGAATACAGGAACAAGATTTAAAATATGCAATGACTCCCTGGCAAAGGCAGATGAAAAACAGGAAGTTACAGACAAGTGCGGGCATCTCCAAGCTGGATACTGTGTGTGTGTGTGTGTGTGTGTGTGTGTGTCTGTGTGTGTGTGTGTGTGTGTGTGTGCATCTGCTGTAGCTCTCACGTCACTCCGCCAAACATTAAACAATGCATTTCTAGCTTCGTTGTCACAGTGTGTCTCCATTACCTGCTGGGTGAAACCATCTCATTTCTTCCAAAGCATTTTAAATGGGTGTCTGAAACTGAACGCAAATCCTCTGGAAGAGTAGGCAGGACTCTTAACCACTGAGATATCTCTCCAGCCTTCATATTTGTATTTTTATCTCTTAGATGATGTTTGGGACATGAGCAGACAGGAGATGGTATTGATTTTTATTGTTTTAAAGCTTAATGTAGGGCCATAAGATGACTCAGCATATATAGTCAGGTGCTGCCAAACCTGATGACCTGAATTCATTCTCTGGAAGTCATGTGGTATAAGGAGATATTTGACTCTTACAAGTTGTACTCTGATCTCCATATGTGTGCAATGCCATGTGTATAGGACACACCCAAAATAAATACCTAAGTGTGAAAAGTAATCTCATCGAAATATCTTACATTAAGACTATATGATTTTTTTCACCTTGGTGTCTTCCACTTAAGATAATGCTTTGGGCCTTATATAGTTTACATGGGCTTCTTCTAAGTGTGGTTAGGATGGCTTTGTGTGAATATACCAATGACTCTGCAAACGTCCACTAAGTGCACTTCATACCCTTTCCCCATTTGTTTGGGTTTGTGCTTCTTTGCTTTATGCCCTGCTCCCCATTTGCTCTCTGGCCACAGCTCTGGGGTGTGCTGTGCTGTAGTAAACATTAGGGTAGCTTCTAATTCATGATGGTAGATGTCTTCATAGGAAGAGGAGATAGGACATAGAAGGAAGGCCTGCGAGGGCACAGAGAGACACCAACATCCATCCACCAAGGAAATGGCCTCAGGAGAAAGCAGCCCTGAGGGCTCTGGTCATGCCTCCCTCTGGTGCCTGCAGTCTCTGTGCTCTAAGCCTCCTTAGCTGGGATCTTTGCTGATAGCTGGAGCTGTTGGAGGCAACTCTCCAATTAGTGCTCACAGCCCTGGCCACTCAGCTGAGTGCAGGAAGGGCCAAATGATTTTTTTGAGGATGTAGTGAGGTGACTGTAGAAGATGCTCACTATTTTCTAAAGCTCCACAGAAGTCGTTTCCCAGCCTGACAGCTGGCAGCCATGGTCCAGCTTAGGGAAAAATGGTGCAATATACACAGAGGCCAGCTGAAGGTGCTGGGTCCCTTGGAACTGGAAATCCAACTGGTTGTGAGCCACAGGATGTGGTTCCTTGGGACTGAACCTGGGTCGCTTGCAAGAGCAGTAAGGACCCTTAACCACTGGGACATCCCTCCAGCTTTCAGACCACTGCCTTAAAGGTCCACTTCAGTGTCAAACAGGAACAAAGCAGAATGGGTCATGAAGGAGAGGGGTACTATCTGGGTCAAATAGCTTGAGCTCATGTTTGCCTATGCGTCCTGCAGACCCTTCCTAAGGCTCTTTGGGTGATCCCTGAGTGTTCTCAGCGTCCCCAGCTAGGCACAGAGCATAGTGCATGGATGCAGCCCTCCTGGAAGATTGCATCCGAGCCCAGATGATGAACATGTTTCAGTGACAAGCGCCCAGTGTTCATGATAGAAGCCCAGGCAGACGTGTGAGATGTGCCTCTTGTCTCTCTTTCCTTGTTCTTAAGCAAGTGACTTGGTTTTTTTCAGGGCATGGCTTTTCCCTGCAGGCTGAAATGAAGAGATTTCTGGAGCTTGAAATGGCAATAGTCATTGAATTAACCTGGCTTCCCTCAGAGCATCTTCTCAGTTTGTCCTGAAAATAGCAAGGGAAGAAAACAGACAGAGCATTGGTCCCAGGGCTTCAGGAGCCAGGCAGCTTCTGGGATCTATTCCATCATCTAAGACTCACGACTGTCAACCTGACCCTAT